>NC_068972.1:29586528-30237028 GCF_016808095.1 Vigna angularis
GATACTTGGTCTTACCATTTCATATTACTTGTGGCGATTCGTACACTTGCTGATTCATCAACTAGTTTTTGGCACCGTTGTCGGGAACTCGTGGTATAACTTTTCTATTTGTTTGATTTCATAACCGATTAGACTTTATCTTAATTTTATCTTTTTATATCCTTTTTATTTTTTTTATTTTTTTATTTATCTTTTTATCTTTTTATCTTTTTATCTTTTTATCTTTTTATCTTTTTATCTTTTTATCTTTTCATCTTTTTATCTTTTTATCTTTCTATCTTCTATCTTTTTATCTTGTTATCTTTTTATTTATTTTTTTTTCTTTTTATTTTTTTATCTTCTATCTTTTATTTATTTTTTTTATCTTTATCTTTTTATTTTTTTTATCTTTTTATTTTTTTCTTTTTATCTTTTAGTGTTAATTGGGTGCTCTAGTGCAATGTTCTTTAGTGTTTGCAGGATAAAATTCAAAAATTTGTACTAGGAGCACAAGATCATCAAAAGAAGAAGGAGGAAGAAGGTCGCAGGGTGTGCCTGGGTGCCCCATTAAGGTCGCTGAGCACCGGCCTTCAAGTGCCATGATCTCCAAGACTCTGTGCATGAAGTGATTAAAGATATCCAAGAGAATGGAGTCATTGAGATTGAGGCTCCTTATTCAAGAAGGGAAAAGATGGTGAACTAGAAGATGTTGTAGATAAGTTGATGTGATGAAAGCAAAAGGAACACCAACATCAAAGATCCATATTGAGATTAATGGTGTGAGGCTCGTGACGTTAAACAAGCGCTTTTTGGGAGGCAACCCAATTTCTGATTTTGTTTTTTTATTTAGTTATGTGGTGTGGATTTGATTTTGTTTTGCAGTAATGACAACATCTACTGATGGATGCTAAACAACATCTACTGAGGGATGCTAAGAGGATTCATATAACATCATCTACTGATGGATGCTGCTACGATGAATGATAGCCCATTTTTCTGAACTTTTATTTTTAGTTGAGTTAATTGTGTGGTTTTTATTTGATTTTTTTTTCTTTATGTGTTTGAGTTTTTTTTTCAGTTAAATGTTGCTTCTGATGTCAGTAATGATAGCATCTACTGATGGATGCTTCTACAACATCTACTGATGGATGTTGCTATGATGAGGATGATGAATGACAACTCTACTGATGGATGTTGTTATGGAAGAGGACGGTGACTAGACATCTACTGATGGATGTTAGGTGATTAGGCATCTACTAATGGATGCCGATGAAGATGAAAAAGATTGATGTCTACTGAGGGATACCAATGAAGATAAGAAACATTAGCATCTACTGATTGATGCAATATGATTAGACATATACTGATGGATGTTACGGACAACATCTACTAATGGATGCTATGATGATGAAGATGGTGTCAAGCTAGTGACGTTAAAGAAGCGCTTATTGGGAGGCAATCCAGCTTTCTAAACTTTTCCTTTTAATCATTTGTTTTGCTATTGTACTCTACTTGAATGAATTACACTGCATTGATTCGACTGTGTTGTTTTTGTGATGAGTATTGCTTTGTGATATTCTAGAGTATTGATTGATGTGAGATAATGCATGATGTGCTGATATACAGGTGATGGCTCACAGTGTATGAAAGAGGTGCTTGAGGTAAAATTTGATTGAGATACTAAGCAGGTTGTTTTTCTGAATTCTGGGACTTGAGAGTTTACCTGTGTGAGTTTTGGGCTGCAAAGTTTTTGTGAATGATTGCCATTACTTTGGAAGCATGAATGATTTTGCCAGAATTTTCTGTGATTGAACTACTTGCTTGCAGGTTTCATATGATCAAGGTCATCTTTTGTTATCCCTTATTCTTTTAGCCTTCACATGATTTTATCCATTGAAAAGAAAACAATTTGTTTTACCCTTTGAACCTTGAGCCTTATGCATGTTTTGAAAACCCTTTGTGAAAATCTAATAACTCTCTAATTTTGCATCTTTTTCTGTGTCTAGAAGTCTTTGTTAGTGTATTTTTGTTTTTAATTGTTTAGAATTAGGCTAGGTTTAGGTTTTTTCTTTAATTCTTTAGTTTTATAGAATTTTAATTAAAAATATGTTTTTAGGGGTAATTTTTAGTGTTTGTTCATAATTAGGTAATTTGTATTTTTGAAAAATATCTTTTAATAAAAATTCTTTTCTTTATTTTAGCTTAAATAGGGTTTTATTTTCTTTAATTGCTAAAATACCTTTCTTTAATTGTTGACTGATCCTTTTTCTACAGACTGGGCCCTGATCAATTAGGCTTAAATGTTTTTATCAAAGTGGGTTGGTCAAATGGGAGTGGTCAATCGGGCTGATTGAATTTCTCAGTGCGCTGCTTTTGAAATTAGGCTTCTCTGCTGACTGGACTGACACTGGGCTGCTGAAAGCTGGGCCGCATTGGAGTTGGGTCGTTGCAATTGGAGTTAAATGTTGATCTTACGCTGAAGTTGCTGCTGCCACGCTTGGAGAATTGGCCTGCTTGAGTAGCCACTGTATTAGACTAAAAGTGAATTGGGCTACATGGGCTGACTCTAATTAATTGGAACGGTGTCGTTTTGGAGAGATTGAAGATGTTGTTGCAAGGGTCTTTGCTTTTGTGATTTCATTTGTTACAAAACGCTCTTTAGAGCTAGGACTTGTGCGGGCACAGAGGAAAGTTCGAGAGAGAAGAAAGGAGCTCCTTGGTGCTACTTATTGGTTGACAGACTAGTGCACGTGTGGAGGAGTTTGAATCAAACTGACAATGATGATCAAGATGATCGGATGGCTGGAGACGTGAGAGCGCAAGCAACAAAATAGAGATCGTCCGATGAGGTGAAGCTCAAATTGTCGAAGGTCCTCGACTTATCTTCCCTTTCCCCCTTTTCCCTCTTTCATTTTTTCTTTCTTCTTCGACCCTATAAAAGGGCATGTACATAGACTTTTCACGGACACACATATATAGACTTTCAAGGAGACATTTGTTACGCTTTACGTTTTTAGTCTTAGGAATAGCTAGAGCGAACGTGAGTGCTAAGGGTTTTATCACGCTTTCGACTTCGAGTTTCTGGCGTTCTCGCTCGCGTTTTGTTTGGTACATTTTCAGGTATTCCTTGTTCTTTGTTAATAAAATTTCTTTTGTGATATTTCTATGTGTTGTACGTTCGGTGATTTTGTCATTTTGATTTTTCCATTTATTATGTGTTCTTGTTTAATGATGTGAGAGTCTTTTGTGTTGTATCTTGTAAAAAAATCTGATTTAAACTCTATAACTCCACAAAGTTGAAATTCCTTAGGGAATTACATGGCTCCACAGTGAGCATGACTTACCGAGATGTCTTGTCGAGTTTGGAAATGAGTCTAATGAAAGAAAAACACTGTAATTAGTATTTTGTTTCTATTATTTCATTTTGATTAGAGTTTTGTATGTTTTAGAGTATATTACATGTTTCAATTGCATTTAGATTAGGTTTGCATCTGGTGATGATTAGAAACATGAATTAGGAATTGAACTTGTTGTGATTTGGTATAGCAAGTGGACATTTACCCAATCTAGGTTTTAATTTGGAACTTAAATACCACACAGTGGGTATGACTGTCCAGGATGTCTTCCTGAGTGGTAAATGACTGTTTTTCTACACTAAAATTGGCACTTTTTATTCTGATTCATGACTCCAATCAACCAATATGTTTCTACTCATTAGTTTAGGTGTTTGCTCATTTGATTTCAGTTTTATTTGAGAATAATATTGGCATGTTTGTTATTAGTTACTTCTGTTTAGAGTAGGATTTGATTATTCATTTTAGGTTTTATGTTTTACATTCTAATTCAGATTTAATGCTTAGTTTAGAAATATATCTTGATTGTTAATGCATTCTTTTAGATTTAGGTTCTGCTTCTGTTATGCATTTTTATTTCAAAGATTTTCTTTCCTTATTCATTTTAGCATTTGAGTTCTGTTTAGATTGTAGGAAGTTGTAGTAAGTAGATTTTCTTGCTGTTTTGATATTGTTATTTTCTTCTATTTCATTACATTTCAAATTCTTTATTCTTTTAAACAGATGTTAGTTTAGACTAGTTTCAATTCTTTTATTTTAGTTTCATTCATTTTTAATGTCCCCACCTGTTTAGTAGTTAGTAAGTAAATAATTAGTAAATAACTACAAGACCATAACCATACACTTTAATCTTAATTAGCTGAGTCCTAGGATTGATATTTTGGTTGCCCTATGCTACATTAGTGGGGACCAGACTTTGTTCTGATTTTAGGCGACAAAAATCAGTTTAACAACATCTTTACCTTGAGTTAAGTTGAGAACATTTGTGAGGTATTGATAAAGGTTGAAGTTTGGGGTTATTGGAAAATTGAAAAGAAAAAGCATTGAGCTAAGCAGTGAGTACTTGAAAAAAGTAAAAGAAAAAGAAAAATGAAAAGAAAAGAAAAGAAAAGCTCAATGCAAGGGAAAGCTGGGAAAAAGAAAGAGAGTTTGTACTTGAATGATGAAATCATAAATGTCTCTCTTAACTCAAGGATTTTGCTGACCAGAAAAACCAATTTCCTTCTTAGCCAAGCCAAGTTACAAGCCATGAAAAAGACACCAACACCTCACTATACACCTTTGAGTTGAGTGATACACTTTTGAGTGCTTGAGTGAAACACTTTCCTTGGTGAGGAGTATTTCTTTGAATTTCTAATTACATCTTTGCTTGGTTGATTGATCATTCTTAAGGATAGCATTTGCTGAAGTATATGAGCATCACATTGATTTTGAATTGAATAAGGCATTTGTACATCTTGACTGACATCTGTATGCTGAGTTGATAAAAGTGATCTCTTGTCCTGGAAGAAAAAGTTTTTCACAAATGTTGAGTCATTGTAGTGATTGTTTTGGAAAGCTGAGTTACATTCTGTTTTGCTTGAGGACAAGCAAACTTCTAAGTTTGGGGTTGTGATAACGGTTGAAAATATTGTTATCTATGATGTAATTTTGACACTAAATGCATCATTTTCTACTTAGAAACTTGCTTCGAATCATATTTTTACTTTAGTTTTGTAAATAAGAGAGTTGAGGTTATACTTGATTATTTTATTACTAAATTCCCTTGATTTTGTAGGCTGTTGGAATAATTTGAAAGAAGAGTTACAGTACCAAATAGTTGAAATGCAGAAATGTCAACCAGAGTGCAGAAAAGTCAACTAGAGTGTAGAAAAGTCAATAAAAGTGCAGAAATTAGTGTCGTTTCGCGCCCAGGCGCCCTTCTAGGGGCGCTTAAGTGCCAGATTTGACCCGCTTTGCGCCCGGGCGCCTGATGACAAATTTATGAATACCGAAAACGGTGCCACAAACTTGTTTAACAATCGGCAAGTGTGACCGAATCGTATCAAGTAATAAAACTATATAAGACCAAATATCGTTTTCCCCAAAGGACTCACGACCTAGTTAGTTATCTAATTTGTTGATTATTTAAGACTTGTGAATGATTGATTGTAGGTTTTTAAATGCAAAATACAATAATTAAACATGTATGCATGAATTTGATCAATGGAAAAAGAGTAAAACAAACACGTAATGAATGATATGGATGAGTATGTTGTTGGGGTTATCAATTTCATCTTATCCACTCTCATATACTTTAGGAATTCATCAATGTTAATGCCACTCTCTAAATTACCTTGTCAAGAACGCCTATCATTAATTACGAGTTCATACAATTCCTAGCATCCCTAATAATTAATTCTGAAGTGCAGGAGCTTAAAGGCAACCAATATGCTATTGGGAGAAATTCCCCGGATCTAGATCTCCCCGTACGTTCCAATATCGACAAAATCAATAATCATAACAATGAATGAGTTAAACAAAGCAAGCATTAAGCAAAGAGGAAAAACCCTAACTAATGATGAAAGAAAGCATGTATCTTAAAGTAAGATGTTAAAACATTAATTCCATATATGAGAGTTTCACAAGACTACATTGATTCCCCAACAACAATACAAGGTTTAGTTCACCATATTCATGGTGAATCTAGATGAACAATAATGAAAGAATGAAAGATAAAACCCTAGAAAGATGATAAGGTAGCCTAAGCATCCAAGATCTTCCTTCAAGGGTGGAAAAGAGAGTGTTTGCTTCGTCTCAGCCAAAGATACAAACCCTAGGACGTCCTAAAGCTTATATACTATTCTAAAATATACAGAAAATTAGGCCCAAGCCCAAAATAGTGTCGCTCAACGGTAAGTGCGTGAGTTGGTTCTTCCCCCTCAGCGGCCTTTTCACCCTTCAGCGGATCCAACGTGAGTTCCTGAGTGCCGCTCAGCGATAAACTGCCGATGAGCGGTAGTTGCGACTTCTCCTTTTGCACTTTTTGATGTCTTTTCTGATTCCATCTCTATCCTTCTTCACTTCTTTCACCAAATTCACCTTAAAACCTGCATAAAACACTGAAATCAAGCATAAACCTGTCCAACTCTCTTATTTCTAAAAATATGACCAAAAGCATGATTTCAAGCTAGTTTCTAAGTATTAAAGGTTGCTTTTAGTATCAAATTTAAGCATGAAAATAACAGTTTTGCAACTGTTATCAGCGCCCCACTTAGGGCGCTTGAGCGCCAGCGACATGGGTCGGACCTTGTTTCTGTTATTTTTATGTTCTATTTAAGGACTTGGACGTCCTAGGGATTGTATCTTTTGACGGCTTGAGCATAGAAACACACTTTTCAGCCCTTGGGGGTTAGATTTGGGGATGGTGACAACTCTTATATTCTTGGAGGGTAGATTTGGGGATGGTGATAGCTCTCCTCTTCTCTTTCTAGGGTTTTTCTATCTCTTTCATTCTTTCATTCCATTGTAATTCTATTTGTTGATTGGGGGATGATGTAACATTGTGAACTCTCATGTATTTGAATTTATTCTTATTATTGATATATGATTCTTTCATTAATTGTTAGGGATATTCTTCTTCATGTATGGCATAAATCTTATGATTTGTCTAAGTATTAGGAGATTTCGTACTCCTAGGGTTGGACGATTTGGGGATCTGACAGCTCTCATCTTCTCTCCCTAGGATTGTTATCGAGAGATATCTTACAAATCACGATTTGGGGAATTCTCCCAAAAGCAGTATTTCACAAGGATGGGGTATGAGTTTTGGTCGTCTTAAGCGCCTAATCTTAATGCAAAATTAATTATTAGGGATGCAAGGGATTGTGACTTAGTAATTAAGGATAGGCTTTCTTCACCCAAGGGATCAGGTTTTAAGTAATTTAGTGAGTGATGTTGACATTAATGAAAGAAGAAGAATTGTTATATACATGAGATAAAATTAGGTGAAATCTAAACCCCAACAACATCTTCATCTCATATTATCAACTTCATTCATTCATTCTTGTGTTTAACCTCAATTGATCAAATTGCATTCATGTTTATTTTATTGCATTTCCATTCAAAAACCCCAAAAATATGTTCTTTAGAGTCTTAATTAGTGGAGTAATCACATAACTGTTTAGTGTCGTGAGTCTCTTGGGATACGATACTTGGTCTTACCATTTTATATTACTTGTGCATTTCGGTACACTTGTTGATTCATCAACAAACCTCTCTTCACTTATTTACCAAATTGAACTAAAACAAGAGTTTAAGCTAGCTTCAAAGTCAAAAAAGGTTATTTTAGTATCAAAATAGTATCACAAATAACGGTAAATTCAACCCTTATCAATTGTCATATCTTTTGTGTTTAGTTTCATCTGATTGTAACCAGCTCTTGTTATATGAATGAAAGTTAATTTTGGTTTAAAATCAATCTATGGGAATTATATGTGTGATTGATAACTAAATTTGTTTGATGTAAATCGATTAATCTGTGTGTATGTATGCAAATATGATTAATTCATTGTCATATCATATCATTATTGTACTGCATTGTTACTAAAATGCTTGATCTAGTTAAACCTGAAAGGTTATGCAGGAATAGTGCTTACTAACTAAGCTAAAGTGGAAAATCAACAATTCTCTACAGCAACAAATCGATTAAGATGAAACTCTAATCGATTGGTTTTCACAACTTGGTTTGAAGATTCCAAACTTCTGATATCTGATAATCTTTAAACCTTGTCTTACTATCTATTGAATGTTTATTCAGCTTATATCTCCGTGATAATCCGCTGTGAATATGTTTTGGGTTTATAAGTGATTAAATTGATTTGTTGATTCAATATGTATCAATTTGCTCTGATATAAAGTGATAAAAATTGCTATGATACATTGCTTGAATGTGCTTAATTGATAATATCTCTGATATACCTATATTATAATGGCAAGGGGAGAGTTATATATGATTGATTGTTCATATGTTTCCAAAAGACGGAGAAAACTCTTAAAAATGTGAAGATTATTTACAGGGGGAGCATCATGTTAATTCTGCTATAATCATTGATGCATCTCTACTTGTTTTATTATCTCTGTTTCAATTACAAAATATTAAATTACCTTTTTTGCAAATGTCCAAAGGGGGAGAATATCTGTGAAATTGAAATGTATATTCTGAGATAATTGATTTGTGTTGAATTGTGACTGTACAACATGGTTTTATTAATCATGGTTGTGCATCATCAAAAAAGGGGGAGATTATTGAAATTGTTGATAGGGGGAGCACAAGAATAGTTAAATCCACAATCTCAGTGATATCCGTGTTTTTGATTATGACATCACATAATTAATATTAACACATGTGTATGTACTATGCTATACATGTTATATGCTTATGCTTACTATGTTGTATTAGTACATGCATATCTATGAACATAATGTGTTGATTATAGCATACCACTGTGTTTGATATGTGATTTTATCTATGTATGCACAATTTGAGGTTTCGGAAATGAAAAACCACAAGCACCTAGCTTCAGCTGTTTGAACTTTAAAGTGTGGCAAAACAACAAGTTTTAAGTCGATTACATTATTGGTTAAATCGATTAAAACTCGTATGTTTGCACAAATATTTTTCAAGTGTGCTGTGATGTATTTTGAGAAGAAAAGTTTTCAAATATATGCTAAGTATTTCTACTTATTCGATTGCATGCTCCTTGTATTCGACTAAGTTTGTTAATATTTGAAAACTGGTTAATCTCCCTCACACACCTCATTGATGAAAGAAGTGAAATCTGACATGAAACTCAAATTTACTTGTGAATCCATCAAACCAAAAAGATAATCTTCCATCTTATAATATATCATCTCTACCACTCAAGACTTCATTTATAATAATACCTCAACAAATTATTACAAAAAATATTCAAACAAATTATAAATAAAAGTAAAAATAAAAAACTTTAAAAAAATGGAAAGTAGTAACTAGATTTTGAAATCTAGAGGGCTTAACCAGATTTCAAAATCCACTGAGGGCTTAACCCGATTTTGAAATCCGATGACTTCCTTAACCAAATTTTAAAATCAAACAAACACTTAACCAGATTTCAAAATCCGATGAGGGCTTAACTGAATTTTGAAATCTACTGAAGGAAGTCATTGAATTTCAAAATCTAACTAAAGCTTTCGAAATTTGATGGCTTCCTTAACCAGATTTTTTTGAAATCTTTGACTTCCTTAACTGGATTTTGAAATCCAGTGACTTCCTTAACTGAATTTAGAAATTCGTTTAGTTATGAAATCTACTGATTTTCTAACCAAATTTCAAAACCTAATAGATTTCTTAACCGGATATCAAAATTTGTTGATATTGTAAATCTTCTTTGGACATTTGGTTCATGTCCTAACACTTTTAGATACACAAAAAGGAACTTAAATGTAATTATAAAGAAGATAAACAACACCACAAGCAATGACACCACCAATAAATTTCAGCACTAGAGGACTACCACTAGTGCAAAATTAGGGTATAACGTCACGCATTCAACTTCCAACCACTGAATAGCTAACGTTAAAAATGATTGATGGCATTTTTGTAAATAAATGCAATTATTAGACGACATTTAGGATTGTAATTCGATGTCAATTTGTTATATTGTGTAAATTTTGTGAAAATGCTTGGCACGTTGGTGAAAATGTATTTTCGTATGACGTCGGATTCCCTAAAATCAGACGACAAAAGTATATAAAATGTCGAATGTCCCAGCATTAGACGTTAAAAGGTTAGTGAATTCAATAAAAATTTGAGCGGGAGATTGAAAATTCATTCACTTTATCTTAGCGTGCGATACCCTCTTCTCTGCTCAAACTTTTCTGGAACAAAGTTTGACGACCATCACATGTAATCTTTCTTTCCTATGTTACAAATGCATGTTAATTAACTACTTTAGGTATGATTTTCGTTTGTTTTGACCTATTATTTTCGTGTTCTTGTCCTTCATAAGCGCATTCTGCCTTCTCTCTCATTGGTGGCAACACTTTATTTCGACGAACCCACCTTTTGAAGATTAGTTTTTCGTTTTCGTTTTGAAGAACTTATTTCTTGAACATGTTTGTTGTTGTTTTTTTGTTGAACATGTTTGTTGTTATTGTTTGATTGAACCTGTTTGTCATTGTTGCTTGATTGAACTTGTTTGTTGTTTGTTATTTTTATTTGTTGTTGATACTACACTAGACGTTCATAGTTGGTTCATGCTGTATAAAATACCAAAAACTAAAATTTGTTGTTTTTTTCTGCATTTTAGATCTCGTAGAGTTGTAAAATAGGATCACAATTAATTTAAAAAAAAACAAAAGACAATTTATTAACGTCGAATATTGTCAAAATTCGATGTTAATTTACTTGACGTTGAATTGTTCTATGTTCAACGTCAATTTAACGTCTCCCGATATCCCGATATGACGTCAACCTCGAATTCGACGTGAAAGGCCGAAAAACACTAATGTTATACGGTGTTTTTGTACTAGTGTACCAACAACATGAGCAAAGAATGACAAGAGCAAAGGGAGAGAAACCACGAAGAGGAGGAAGAAGAATAATGAAAAAGAAGGAAGCAAACGATAATGAAGAAACTCAACTTGAATTTAGGTGGTGAAGAAGTTTAGTAAATATAGGGAAAAAATTATATTACCTCTGACCAATCGTTTTTTTTTCATTTAATGAAGGGAAAAACTGTTTACTTCGAGGTGAGGGAGAACTCTTGAAAATATAGGAAGAAACACTCTTTAAAAATTACATAACATAACAACACTCTAGTGTCACACATTTTAATTATTCAATTATTAATTTGCTTTTATTCTTTTAAGATTTTCATTTAATACCAATTTATATTCTTAAGAACGAAGATATCACCCTATATCAAAGACAACAAAATTGGAAGAGTTATTAAAAAAATTACCAAAACCACCAACTTTGTAATTTTGAATTAACTTTGTTAAACAAAAAGCCTTTAAAGAATATATTGTTAATATTTTTTTAAATACCTCATTAATGAGCAGAAAAATTAACCATACTAGTATGGTTTCACTGTTATGGTTTCTTGTTTAGTTAGATACTTGTACTATTGTACATCACGATTTACCAACTCTCTAAACTAGTAAAAAAACAACTTTTTAAAGCGCCTAATATGCATCGGTTTTTATAAAACCGAAGCATATTAAAATCCGGTGACATTTTTGTAATTAAGACGAACTTATATGTCTCGGTTCACTGAAAACCGAAATCTATTCATTCTATTGTCTCGATTATTTACGAAACAGAAGCATAAAATCCTCTACAAATCCACCCAACCCTGTAAGTTAGACTGACAACTTTTCGTCAAAGTCCTACTGCATCGGTTAGCAAATGAACCGAGTTAGTAGTGTTCTTCCTGCCTCATTTATTTGTTGAACCGAGGCTGTAGCCCTTTTACTTGTTCACAATACTGAAACCTTATCTTCTTCCCCTAACGTGCCTCCTCGTTCTTCTTCTTCCCCTACGAGCTCCATCACCACTGGACGAACCTCCTCCTTAGTTAGATACTTGTACTATTGTACATCACGATTTACCAACTCTCTAAACTAGTAAAAAAACAACTTTTTAAAGCGCCTAATATGCATCGGTTTTTATAAAACCGAAGCATATTAAAATGCGGTGACATTTTTGTAATTAAGACGAACTTATATGCCTCGGTTCACTGAAAACCGAAATCTATTCATTCCATTGCCTCGATTATTTACGAAACAGAAGCATAAAATCCTCTACAAATCCACCCAACCCTGTAAGTTAGACTGACAACTTTTCGTCAAAGTCCTACTGCATCGGTTAGCAAATGAACCGACTTAGTAGTGTTCTTCATGCCTCGTTTATTTGTTGAACCGAGGCTGTAGCCCTTTTACTTGTTCACAATACTGAAACCTTATCTTCTTCCCCTAACGTGCCTCCTCGTTCTTCTTCTTCCCCTACGACCTCCATCACCACTGGACGAACCTCCACCACCAAACGCATAGTCCTCGCGTCCTCTATTTCTCTCGCGCAAAGAAATCTCTACTTCGCGGTCTGGTTTCTCTCGCGGGTTGCTCGATTCGCAGTCGCACGCTAACGAATTGGAGAGCTGGGTTTCCAATAAGATATTTGTGTCGTTGGAGTGGCGATTTGCCTCCAATGGTGTCGTTAATCATCACACTCCCTTCCATGGAAACCCACTCCTTGCTTCGCTTCAAATTTGATCCCAAGTTTTAGCTTCTCTAGCGCGCTTCTCCAAATTCGCTTTTGGTCCTTTAAGGCCGCCGCCTCTGAGCCCTCAACCTCTGGTAGGCTCATGGTTCAACAAATTCTGGCCAATAATTGGAACATTCTAGACCAAAACGAAGGCAATTGGAAGAGTCATGCCACCGTCATGGTCTTTGTTTTAGGGCATGAGTGTGATTATTCTGTTTTCCAACCATTTTATTTTATTTTTATCTTGGGTTGTCAGAACTTGATCGTGTGTGTTGTGGTGGCAGTGGGAAAAATTGAAGGTGAGGTTGGATATCTGATAACGGTTTAAAACACCGTTATCTAGGATGTAATTTTGATACTAAATACACCCTTTTGGCTTAGAAACTTGCTTAGACTCATGCTTTTTCATTAAGTTGTGTGAATAAGAGAGTTGAGGTTGAATTTGATGATTTTATGACTAATTCCCTTTGTTTTTATAGAAAATGAGTTAATACAAGAAGCAGAGATGAAGAGCTAAGGATATAGAGCTCAGAATGGCCTAGAAAAGCTCCATAAGAGGGAACCGCACGAAGCTTGGGCGACCTGCAGGAAATTAGAGGCTTAAGACCTCTGAAAATCGACGTCCACCATTCGGGCGGCCAAATTGGCCGCCCGAGCGTCGCGCATTGCTGATCCGACCCAATTTTTGCTCTGTTTCGACTCTTTTGGACCGGGCCCTTTTTCTACTCTTTTCCAACTTTATTTAAAGGACCCAGGCGCTTTAGGTTTTGTAGCTCTGGCTGGAGCAACACAACAACACACTCTTTTACTCTCTAAAGGCGAATCTGGAGGCGGGAGCTTCCTCTTCTACTCTTAGGGTTTCACTATCTCATGCTTTTCCATTATTCATATAGTTTCTCCATGTCTATGGGGAACTACACTCTATTTGTTGTTGGAGAATGATGTAACCTTGTGAACTCTCATGTATTTGAATTAATTCTTAATCATATTTGCTTTATTCATTAATTGTTAGGGAATTCATCTGTTTCAATGCTTGCTCTATTTAACTCATTTAGTTGCATGATTTATGAATTGCATGAGTGTCAGGAGGTTCCTTACAATTCAAGTTCTTGTTGAATTCTCCCAAGGGTAATATTTCTCAGGGATGAGGGTATGAGTACTTGGTCGTCTTAAGCTCTTGATCTTTAGACTTAATTTTCTAGGAACGCTAGGAATTGCACGAACTAGGAATTAAGGCAGGCTTATTGCGCCAAGGAATTGGGTTCTAAGTACTTTAATGAGTGACGTTAACATTAATGCATAAAGAAGAATTCTTATATACATGAGAGAGAACTTGGTGAAATATAACCGCAACAACATATTCATCTCATATTAAACAGCATCCTTTCATCTTTGTGTTACTCTACTATTGATAAATTTGCATTCATATTTAATTTTCTGTCTTTGCATTTTAAACCAATGATCTCGTTTATTTTAAGTCTTAATTAATTAATTTATCACATGACTGTTTAGTGCCAAGAGTCCTATGGGATACGATACTTGGTCTTACCATTTTATATTACTTGTGCGATTTGGTACACTTGTCAATCCATCAACAAGTTTTTGGCACCGTTGTTGGGGACTCACGGTTTAAACCATTCTATTTGTTTGATTCTTAATTAATTTTGGCTTTATTCTATCTTACTTTATTTTATTTTATTTTTACTTTATTTTATTTTATTTTGTTTAATTTTATTTTCGTATCTTTTATTTTTATTTTTATTTTTATTTTTGCTAACAATATTTTTAGAACTTTTAGCTTACAGGATGCAATTCGGACAAGCTTTCGGTCAACAACAATGGCAGCAATAACCTTCTCTATCAGAAAGATGGGCTAACATGGATGACACCCTTCAACAGTTACTACAGGTGTCGGATTCTCATCATAAAAGCAATCAAGCAGCATTCAAGAGGATAGAGAAGCAACTCTGTCACATGATTCAGAAGCTTGATGATCTGGGGAGTAACCTAAAAGCCAACACCAAAGAAGAATGCAATGCTATTGCTACTAGAAGTGGCAAAGTTTTAGAAGAAAGGCTGAGTGAAAAAGAAGAGACAGAGAAAAAAGAAAAAGAAGAGAGAGAGAAAAAAGAAAAAGAGAGAGAAGAAAAAAAAAGAGAGAGGAAGAAGATGAGAGAAAGAAAAAAGAATCTTATGAAAAGCCCCTTCCTTATCCAAAGAATTATTCCAGGAAGGAAAAAGAAAAACAGTTTGAGCGTTTCATGGAAATCTTCAAGAAATTGGAGATTAATATACCCTTCTCTGAAGCTCTGCAACAAATGCCTTCATATGCTAAATTTTTGAAGGAGCTCCTCATAAAGAAAAGGAAGTACATTGAAGAAGAAACTATTGAAGTTCAAGGAAACTGTAGTGCTATCATACAAAAGCTGCTCCCCCCAAGTATAAAGATCTAGGAAGTTTCACCATTCCCTGCACTATAGGGAATGTCTCTGTTGGAAAAGCACTTATTGATCTGGGAGCCAGTATTAATCTCATGCCACTATCCATGTTTGAAAAGATTGAGGGGTTGGAACTCAATCCTACTCGGATGACTCTTCAACTTGCAGATAGATCTCTGAAATATCCTTATGGGGTGGCTGAAGATGTGCTTGTGAAAGTAGATAATTTTTTTTTCCTGTGGACTTATTCATCATGGAGATGGAGGAAGATGTGAATGTACCTCTTATTCTTTGGAGACCTTTTATGAAGAGATCAAGAGTTTTGATTGATGTGGAAAATGGAAAACTAAAGATGAGAGAGTGCAAGATGAAGAAGTAAATTTTGATGTCTTTAAAGCCATGTCTCACCCAAAAGATGATAAAGAATGTTTTCATCTTGATGCACTTGATGAAATTTGCATGATCCAAGAAAACAACGCAAGTGATACTCTTTCTTTGGAGGAAATACTAGTTGACACTTGTAAAGAACTGAATGAAAAAGAAGAGGAATTAATTGATGAGTGCTTGACTGATTTGGAAGAATTAAAAAAGGATCATTTGCAAAATACAAACGAAAAAGTCAAGGAAAGCAAAAAGGAGTTGAAGATGTTACCACCACTCCTGAAATATGTGTTTCTAGAAGAAGGTGGAAACAAACCAGTCATCATTAGCAACTCTTTGTCTCCCAAAGAAGAAGAAAAGTTAGTAGAAATACTCAAAACCAACAAAGGAGCGATTGGATGGTCAATCTCAGATCTCAAAGGTGTAAGTCCAATATATTGCATGCACAGGATATTCATGGAAGATGATTACAAACCAGTTGTCCAACCACAAAGGAGGCTCAATCCAGTGATGAAGGAGGAAGTGAGAAAAGAAGTGCTAAAGTTACTTGAAGCTGGCATTATTTATCCTATTTCTGATAGTGCATGGGTAAGCCCAGTACAGGTGGTACCAAAAAAACGTGGGATGACAGTTATTTATAATGAAAAAAATGAGCTCATACCCACAAGGACTGTTACAGGTTGGAGGATATGCATTGACTACAGAAAGTTGAACAATGCTACTAGAAAGGATCACTTTCCCTTTCGTTTTATGGATCAGATGCTAGAGAGATTGTCAGGTCAAGCTTTTTATTGCTTTCTGAATGGATATTCAAGTTACAATCAAATTTGGTGGATCCAAAAGACTAAGAGAAGACAGCTTTCACATGCCCATTTGGAGTTTTTGCTTATCGAAAAATGTCGTTTGGGTTATGTAATGCTCCAGCAACTTTTAGAAATGCATGCAAGCTATTTTCGCAGATTTAATAGAAAAGTGCATTGAGGTCTTCATGGATGATTTTATTTTATTTTTATCTTGGGTTGTTAGAACTTGATCGAATGTGTTGTGGTGGCAGTGGGAAAAATTGAAGGTGAGGTTGGATATATTATCTTTCCAGCTGGGTAAGGAGAACCTTTGGGATGATCCAATGCGCTCAGGTAAGAAGATTTCTTTATTCGAACAATCCCCTTGCTTGTGTGGACTATGAAATCCAGCTATAAGAAACTCTGTGAGGGTTTTGCCAGCGCAGGTAATGTGATTGTCATTTAGTCTGAACCGGTTAACGTGTTATTATAGTTGCAAGTTTTCTTTATCTAGTTTGGATTACGATTTGCAGGTTCTTCCATTCTGGACGAAGAGGAGCGGTTGGGGATAAAGAGGGACAAAGCTTGCCACAACCTTGTGTTCATCCAGTTTCCGATTCTAATGAAGTGGGTTGTGTTGGGAGGGGAAAGTTTGCACAGACAGCTTGCAGAGGAAACCAGGAGCGTTGTTCAGGAAGAAAACAGGGTGAGTCTCCGTGCGTTGGATAGGATGACTTTGACTAAATCCGTGGTGTACGAGGTGATGAGGATAGAGCCGGCAGTGTCGTTCCAGTACGGGAAGGCCAGGGAAGATCTTGTAGTAGAGAGCCATGATGTGGCGTACGTGATCAAGAAGGGTGAGATGATCCTTGGATATCAGTCGTTCGCTACGAAAGACCCTAAGATCTTTCAAAGAGCGGAGGAGTTTGTGGCCCACAGGTTTGTTTTGTAATAGTCTTACATACAAAAGACTTTGATGCTCAATAATCTGACTTGTGTGAAAAAGTAGAGTGGTGATGAGAAGAATAAAAAGAATAAAATTTCATATATAATCTGGGAATGAGTATAGAGGGTCCGTTCTGAAAAAGCATTGTGATATGAAGTTGTGATAATTTTGTTGTAATGATTACTAGGCTACAACATATTATTATCATGGTTTGATTCTTGTTTAGCTTCCTCCTCTGGATTACAAGATTGGGCCAGGAGAAATCTGATGACAAGACACACACCCCTTGCTTCCTAAAACTCTCAATCATCACATCCAATGCCTCGCTGCTGTGGTCATACACTGTGAGGAGGCGTCTATTGGATTGAAATTGGAAAGGATCAACAACAATTTTAAAAGCAGATACCTCATTGGCAATGAAAACCAGGGTGTACTCAGCTTCAGAGAGATTCATGAAAGACATGATTCTCTTTCTGATTCTTGCTTCCAGTTCTGACTCGTGCCCACCGTAGAGAACCTAGGACTGCAAGTTCACCGACCTGTAGGATACATCAAAGAAGGAGGCGTCTAGTGTACAGTGCGACAATGATGAGGATGAAGAAGAAACAATCGAAGCACTAGGGCAAGGTCTCTGTTGTTGAGCGTAACGGAAATACAGAAAAATCTCATGGAATGGTTGTAACTGCTTTACAAGCAGTAGATGAGTATTTCAAAGAAAGTAAGAAGTTGTGTAAGGCATTCAACCCAACCATGCATGTTCTTAATTTATATTGGGGAGATACCGCCTCGGCTCAGTAGGAACCGAGGCGAAAAGTCCTTCGAGAAAAAAATATAAAAAAGGAAAAATTGTACTGCCTCAGTTGTCTATGAACCGAGGTAAAATCCTACTTTTTTTTTGCCTCGGTTCAGAATCGAGGCAAAAAGGCTACTCCTTTTTATCTCATCAGTATATGCTTCGGTTGCGGAACCGCTGTCTATAAGCGAAAATAACCGCTGTCGTTTCCCTTGACTTGGTACTGATTTTATAAATAAATAAGCCATAAAAGTTCATTGTTAATTATACTTTTTATGTAGTTAGCATATATTTTCTTTTACCATGATTGAATGGTTGAAGTTTAAGGAGAGTTACTTTGCGTAAACGCCTAGTAGCTCCCATTGACTACTATCTACAACCAAATAAAACAATTTCACTTTTTAAAAGTTACTAGTGTTTGTTGAAAAAAGTTAAAAGAAAATCATGTTTTGTAAATATAAAAAATTTGAACATGTAATTAGTCATTGTGCAATTCAAATCATCAAATTGTAACATAGTGCAGATCCAACCCGCTATGAACAGAAATATCTTGCAACACACTACTAGGAATTGGTGAGTTAGAGACAAATCTTGATCATGAATAAAATCATGTTGTTGTGTCGATTGTGGTCAGTTGTCATATATTTTGTAACGTAATTAGGAGCCATTAAGAAACCTCCGCGAGGTTTACTTAAATGATTCGTTGCA
This sequence comes from Vigna angularis, assembly GCF_016808095.1. Lineage (NCBI taxonomy): Eukaryota > Viridiplantae > Streptophyta > Magnoliopsida > Fabales > Fabaceae > Vigna > Vigna angularis. Next base: position 29,605,192 of record NC_068972.1, read on the forward strand.
TAAAGCTGAACATCGGATTCCAATATAACCCTATTTATTTATTCTTTTTTTCGCAAATACATCACGAGAGAATGAATTCGAACACATGTTTATTTTCAGGTTTCTCTAAGGCAAACCAAACCATGCAAAAACAGTTGCTTGTTATTATTGGTTCCATACGTTACTCCTTTCTCATACCCAATAAATTCACTTCAAGCTTACGAAAAGAGATTTCTGATAGATTGTATTTGCATCGTGAATAGTGTTTTCCATAATTGCTAAGGTAAATTTTTTATAGAGACTGTTATAAATGATTATTATCTTTTGACGGTGCAATACGTTATGTTCTTGATGTATCAATATTGTGAGATATTCCTCTTTTGTTAGTAGAATTCTATGTTACGCTCAACAAATTAACATAATGGTTTGACTACATAACATAGGTTTTGGTAAGGATAGACAAGAAAATCTATATCAAGGAATATCTAATGGTAAAATTTGTAATTAATACTAAATAAATATTATGAATAATTTAAACTTTACGTGTTTAAATTCATATATTCTATATTTTTTCTATAGTCTAATAATAATCAACAACAAGATCCAAACAAAATAGTACAATATTTTATTCCTCTATTTTCTATGATTTTTTTTTTCTTCTTCTTCCTCCCTCCACCTCTTCCACCTCCCACTACCCCTTCTCCTCATTGTATTTTGAGAAATTATTGGTGGAAAGCAATTTTGATATTATGCAAGGAAGATAGTTTACTTGATCTAATTATGGGTTTTAAAGCTTTATAAGGATCTTATGTAAAACATTGAGTGTATTATTTTGTTGGTCAAAGTGTAACATAAGTATAGAGGTGAAATTATTCTTAAATGGTTATATAGTCTACTTTGATGGTGAATTGTGTTAGATCCTTGATGTCTCAACCTTGAGAACTCTCTATTTTCTTAGTACCTATGCCTTGCACATCCAATTACCATCTCATACAAGTGAAGAGTGCCCTACTACAATAGAAATGGACTTGGTTTACCCACATGACATAGGTCTCACGCTTCTTTTTGAAAAGATTGACGCTAAACATAAAGGTGACACTAGTATAGAAAAAGTTTTTGTACTTGTTAAAAGGGTTTTTTCTATCGATTCTGAAATCGATATAAAAGCAAGAGTTATAGAAAGTATTAACTTTCTGTATCAGTTTCAAAACTGGTATAGAAAGTGTCATTTTTTATATCGGTTAAAAGTACAATCGGTATAGAAAAATTTAACCATACTTCATCTTCCTCCCTCACTAACCAAGGCAATCACATTTAAATCACCATTAACCACTGTAATATATCATGACAGCGTCACTACCTCTCGTCTCAATGCAACTACCACCAGGACACAGATCGTCGGAACTTCTTGTTGCCTCGTCGAAGAAGAAAATTTCAAAGATTTTCCATCACGCACCAACAAGCACGAGCATACCCTTTGCAGATTGTGTAAACCATGGCAACCATAAATCGCATCTCCATCGCATAGCAAATCAGACTTCCAAGATGCAAAGCCACACGTAGTTGAAATCGTGTTTCTCTCCATTGCATATCTAAAATCGTGACCAATCATAAGCACCACCACACGCTTTACTTGAAAAAGTAAAACCAACCAGAAAAGTTCGAATTCAAATAGTTTCAATGACGACAAGGGCGATTGATGATCAAGCGTGGCAGAAGGAAGAGGAGAAACAATCACCAAAGGTGATGTCACCAGCGTTTCAGAGTTGTGAATGGAGAGCACACAACCACAATAGCAGTCCAGGTCACAACGATCAATGTGGGTGAAAGCGAAATTAGGGTGGGGTCGTTCTATCTCTTGCAAGAAGAAAGTCGAAGAGTAGCAATAGGGATAGCGTCGTTCTATTTTATGGAATCTAGAGCGCACCACTGCAAGGAATGAATTGGAAACCACTTTATGTACCTGTTATAATTAAAACTAGTATAGAAAGTTTTCTTTTTTATTTCAAAAATGTCAATGCATCAAATTTTTATACCAATTATAATTAGAATAAATACAGAAAGTTTTCTTTTTTAATACAAAAATGTCAGCGCGACCACTTTCTATACCACTTATAACTATAATCGGTATATAAAGTTTTCTTGTTGAATACAAAAATTTCACTACACCCATTTCTCATTCCTGATATAACTACAACCGATATAAAAAGTTTTATTTTATTTAAAATTATGTCACTGTGCCGCTTTTTATACCTAATGGATTATAAATGGTATAAATAGTTCTTATGAAAATATTTTTTAAACTAGTGTGATGGAAATTCAATATTAAATAATTGTAATACAAGTTATACTTGGCACTATAAGATAAACCAATTAAGCTATACTTGTCACTATAAGATAAACCAATTACAAATATAGCAAAATTTATATTCTATATTTATTTTAATATTTTTTATGATACATGTTTCTTTCATAGTTAAAAAATATTGTCCAAACTAATAGTTGAGAGATGAATGAATGTCCTTAAGATGGTAATGAATTTATCTAAATTTCATAAAAATTTAACTATGTAATTTGTGACAGAGAACAAAGTTAATAAAATGCCTGTAACAAAATACATTAGTTGTATATACTCCCTAAGATATTATGAGATACCTCCAAGATATTTATGACTAAGATAAAATAATTTATAAGATTTTATTATATCTTCAAGATATATTATGATATAATATTTCAGATAAAGTAATTGATTATCTAATATTTTCATGATATAATATTTGATTATTTTCAAGTAATATAATTTGTTTAATATATCTCATGGGGTGTAGGAAGTTTGTAAACTCAATATTCTCATTCTCTCTACATTTATTATTATAGAGATCCTCACTCTCTTACTACTAATTTAAGTATCAAATAGTCTTTTACATATGGATCTCTCTTTCTAATCAAATTTGGAATTCAGTTCTAACTACTCAACCATAGCAATTTAAGTACATGGATTTAACTGTTTTTTTCTTCTAATAAGATAAAAAAGACCATACGAAAATTATGAACATTAATGACTGGCCAAATCAACTGTATAACAAATATGCTATGATATTCCATTTCGATTATAGACCTAATTAGTCATAATGAATACATAAAATTTTATTCTTAACAATGGAAGTTACTTTTATTTTGCAATTGTATATTGTTAAATATTTTAAGGGAGATTTGCTAGGAGGGATCTAATGAAGTGTAAATAAATTTATATTAGAAATCACAATATTACCTGTAAAGACCTAAAAATGGCATTCTAGAAAGTGGTAGTGGTTTAAAAATAGTGAGACTTGACTATTTTAATATTAATATTAAAATATTTTAATATAAATAGTTTTGTTATAAACGAGTTTCATTATTTTAAAACACAACATCTCTCTAGAAACCAATTTTCTAAAGTTCTCTAACTTCTCTTAAAGAGTTCTCACTCTCTGTTCATCTGTTTGAAGATGAGAGACCCCCAAAGTGATTATTGAGGCAAGATCTTCCAGTCTTCCCAATCAGTTTTTGTAAAAGAGTAAGTTAGTTTCTACTCTTTTCTTTGGTTTGTTTTGTTTCCCTTGCGCCCGAGCATTTTGTGTTTTGCATGTGTAGTTCAAGTCTCTTATAAGACTGTTTGTTTATCAGTGGTCCTAACGACATATCCTAATAATGTTTCTGTGGTTTGTAGGAGTAGATAGAGTTCTTGAGTTATGGGAGCAATTTTAGGTTCCTTATAGCAGTTTGATATTTTTAAAGGTAAAGGAAACTAAATACCTTATTTCTAAGCTTTTAGTAATTTGATAATATAAGTTAGTATATTTAACTTGTAAGAAACGATGTTAGCTGCTAAAATTGGTAGTTTTCTTGTGTTTCATTGTCTGAATTGGACTGAAATTGATAGCCTAGCATGGGGAAATCTTATTGTGATTATTTATTGAATGTTACTTGGTTTTTGTTGTCTATGATTGATGGGATTGATGTTTTAGTCAGCTGAATTCTGGCTCATATTCTGATTGTAAAACATGTTTGTGTGTTGTTTAAAATTGGTTGGTGTTAAAAACGGAGTGCTTAGCTTCTTACACCAAGAGGAGGGGTGAATTGGTGTTGCGTAAAAACGTTTGCTTTCAAAATCTTTTTTGCAAAGAATGATGTCTTTGAACTTTTCTTCAAACGCAATTAAGTTTGTATGTAATGCAACAGTAAGCTTAATCGAATGTAATGCCAGATTAATCGATTATATAAAGAGATAGGGATCAGAGAAATCAAACGTTGCTTTTTATACTGGTTCGGCCAATCCTACATTCAATGTCCTTCCAATCAACCTGAGTTGGAAGTCAATGCACTATAAAGATCTAGGTTTTTACAACAAGGTTTTTACAGCAACCTCACGTCATAATGTAAAACACTTATCTAACCCATTAATCTAAATATAGGCAGTACAATAACAAGACAGGCAATAAGAACACCCTTTTCTGCTGTCAAACCCTTTGAGACACTCTTAAAGTCAAGAACACAGTTCTTCCTCCTGTATACACCATAGGGAACTCCAACAATTCTAAGTGTTTGCAATGTTTTCCTAATCACGTACAAAACCTTTGAGTGCAAAAAGATTAGACATTTCCAAAGCAGATAAACCTTGCTACAAAAGAAACCTTCAAGACTTCGATCACCACGGTCGTTCTTGGTTCTTGGAGCTTTTCTCTCTCCTATAAGATCACACAGAGTACACTGAAAGATATGAAAATGTAAAAAATCAATTCTCTTCTTCTTGTTTCTTCTTATAGAAAACCAAATCATGTGTCAATATATAGTATGTAAAAAAAACACGTTTTAATCGATTAGGCTATTTATGTAGTCGAATACATTTGACAGTTGTAACATAATAATAGCAGTCAAATGCATTAATTGAAAAGAGAAGGAAGTTGATGAGAAAGAAAAGATTAGTAGAGAGAACGAGGAATTGAGCGAAAAAGAGGAGAAAAATGAAGAGAGGAAAGAAGAGGCTGAGAAAAAGAAAGGAGATGAGAATGATGAGGGGGAGGAAAAGGAAAAAGAAGAAGGAGAGGACGAGAGAATAAAAGGAAAAGTAATTACGAAGCCCCTTTCTTACCCAAAAAGTTATTCAAGGAAGAAAAAAGAGAAGCAATTTGGGCGTTTCATTGGATACCTTCAAGAAATTGGAGATTACTATACCCTGATTGAAGCACTGCAACAAATTTCTGCTTATGCTAAATGCTTGAAACAGTTTCTCACTAAAAAGAAGAAATATCTAGATGTAGAAACAATTGAAGTGCAAGGTAATTGTAGTGCCATTATGCAGAAGACTCTTCCTCCAAAATTTAAAGATCCGGGAAGTTTCATTACCGCTTGCACCATTGGGAATCATGATATAGGGAAGGCTCTAGTTGACTTAGGGGCTAGCATCAATCTGATGTCCTTATCTATGCTCAAGAAGATTTGTGGTCTTGAGGTCAAACCTACGAGAATGATCTTGCAATTGGAAGACAGATCCATCAAGCATCCTTATGGTGTAGTGGAAGATGTTGTGATCTTGGTTGACAAACTCAAATTCCTAGTTGATTTTGTAGTGATGGAAATGGGGGAAGATGTAGAGATCCCTCGCATTCTTGGAAGATCATTCATGAAGATAGTCAAGGTTGTAATTCATGTAGATGATGGAGTTTTAACGTTGAAAGATCAAGATGAAGAGGTGACTTTTAATGTCTTTGATAATGTGAAGACGAATGAAGTAAAATAGAGACTAGTCCTAAAATAGATGAAGTTCTATCAGTGACTAGTCTACTTGATCAAGCTGCCAAAAAGGTCAAGAGGAGCCATAATTGATTTTCTCCAAAAATGAAGGAACAGGATGGAGATAATGAGGAGAAACTAGTGCACCAAGACTTTGTGCTAGAAAATAATGAACCTAAATCGAGCAAACCAGTGAAATTCAAGAACAAATTATGGGTTATTAAGGATATAAAAGCAAATGGAGTTCTTAAGATTGAGGCTCCTTATTCAAGGAGAGTCAAGTTCGTGACTAAGAAGATGATGAGATTATGTTGGTGTGATAAAAGAAAGAAGCACGCCAATATCAAGAATCTAAATTGAGCATAATGGTGTTAAGTTAATGACGTTAAACAAGCGCTTACTAGGAGGCAAACTAGTTTCTAAACCTTTCTTTTTAGTTGATTTAGTTGTTTGGTTTGGATTTGTTATTATTTGAGTGTTTGAGTGTTTTTAAGTTATATGTTGCTTCTCCCAAACTTCAGTGCATTTCACTTGATGAGTTCATTACTCGCATGTCTTGGCTTGGGGACCAGGCCCAAGATAATGGAGGAGGTGGCACGTCCGGAGCCGAAGTTATGGCAAAGGATGAGGAGGATGAGGAGGAAGATTCAGATGCCTTTGAGGGGAGTGATAAATTAGGATTTTTCTTGTGTTTTCTTTATTTTTATGCTTGTTTGAATTGTGTTTATTTTGTTTTTAATTTTAGTTTAAGCAATGTACTTGGTTAAATGGATAGTTTGCTACAATGGTTTGATGTGATGTGATAAATTGTTTGATTGTGAGAAGTAAGATTATCTTGTGTTTGCTTTATTGTTTTGAGATTCATGTTGAGTTAGTGATTGCTTTAGCTCTTAAGCACATATGGTGGTTGCTCATAGTTGTTTAACATATATGCATGGTTTCAATTGTGATTAATGTGCTTGGCATGAGGTTTATCAAATTGTGGAACTTGAATTAACATGTGAGAGGTTGGGCTATAGAGTTTCTTGTTGAATGTTAATGCTTTGGAATCATAGTTGATTTGGCCTGAGTTTTTCTGTTGAACTATTTGCTTGCTTGTTACAAATGATCAAGGCCATTTGTTCTTCTTCCTTGTAAACCAATGCCAAAATTTTAACCTGATAACGCTTGAATTTACCATTATTTGATACTTAATTTTGAGATGATTTGGAAGAAGAGTTGAAGTAGTAAGGAGTTGTACCTCAGGAAGAACTTGAAAAGTGTCAAAAAAGGAGGATCGTAGCAGCACTGAGAGCCACTTTAGGGGCCCTCATCGCCAGAGTACATTGTCTCACGCTTGGCTGCCCTTTTCTGGAGCCCTCAGCGCAGGATGCTACTGGCTCGCGCCCGGGGCCCCTTTTTAGGGGTGCTGAGTGTAACTTCGTTGAGTTGCACCATGCTTGCTTGCCCTCTGAGCTGACCCTAAGCGTCAATTCTGACCCGCACACCGCTCAGCGCCATAAGTGGGGCGTTCAGCGTCAGTCTCGTGGGCTTGGACCTGTTTTCTGTTATTTGTATGTTCTATTTAAATACTTGAACGTCCTAGGGTTCAATTCTTTGGACGGAATAGGCTCAGAAACACACTTTTTGCACCCTCGGAGGTGGATTTGGATGCGGAAGCTCCTATCTTCAATTTCTAGGGTTTTATCTTTCATTCTTTTTGCATTGTTCATCTAGTTTCACCATGTCAATGGTGAACTAAAATCGATTTGTTGTTGGGGATGATGTAACCTTTGTAAACTCTCATGTATTGAATTGATTCTTTATTATATATGCTTCTTTCATTAATTGTTAGGGTAATTCTTCTTTGTGTAATGCTTGCTTCGTTTAACTCATTCTTTAGCATGATGTATGATTTGCATGAGTACCGGAAGGTATCTTACAATTCATGATTTGGAGAATTATTCCAGAAGCAGTAGTGCTCAGGAACGAGGGCATGAGTTCTGGTTGTCTTAAGCTTCTGTTCTTCAGAATTAATTATTAGAAATGCTAAAAATCGTATGAACTAATAGTTAAGAATAGGCTTTCTTCGCCGAGGAACCGGGTTTTAAGTATTTTAGATAGTGACATTAACATTAATGAAGAAGTAGAATTCATATATACATGAGAGTAAACTAGGTGAAATCTAACCCTAACAACATATTCATTCCATAATATCAAAGTCGTTCATCTTTGCACTTTTGTCCAATTGATCAAATTGCATGCATATTTACTTTTATTTTCATTCTAAGCCTAAAAGAGTTTGTTTTCAAGTCTTATTTAATCAAGAAATCACATAACTGTTTAGGCCGTGAGTCTCTAGGGAAACGATACTTGGTCTTACCATATTTATTACTTGATACAATTTGGTACACTTGTTAGAGTCTTAACAAGTTTTTGGCGCCATTGATGGGGGACTCATGGTTTAAATATTCTATTTGTGTGATTATTGATTAGCTTTGACTTGATTATTTTTATTTTGTTTTTGTGTTGTGCTAAAAATTGTTTTCTAGGGTTTGTTTTCTTGTGCATGTAGGATACAATTCGCACTAGAAGCATTGAAAAATTCTAACCTCTCTTTATAGATCAGGAAACAGAAGACGTGGCTGGCAATCGAAATATGGGTCCAATGAGATGAACTCTGGAGGATTACACAACAGTCACTAGTCCAGGCCAAGGGTAAATGCTACCAACATGGAGATTAAGCCTGCTCTTATTCACTTGGTGTAGAGCAATCAATTCAATGGATTAGTACATGAAAATCCATATGTGCATCTGACCACATTTGATGAGATATGCAATACAGTGAAGATTCAGGATGTACCAGATGAAGCTATTAAACTTAGTTTGTTTCCCTTCTCTTTGGGAGATAATGCTAAGATTTGGGGAGATGTGGTAGCAAAGTTCCTGAATAAGTACTTCCCTCAGTCAAAGGTAAACAAAGGTAAACAAGAAATATCTTCTTTTCAATAGGGCATGGAGGAGACATTAGGTCAAGCGTGGGATAGATACAAAAGCTTGCTGAGAAAGACGCCCACACATGGCTTTGATGAAGCCACAGTAGCCATTCTATTCCTTGGAGGACTTGGCTCACATACTAAATTGATGCTAGATGCCTCAACTGGAGGTAATATTAGATACCAGACTCTAGAGGAAGCGTATGAGTTGATTGAAAACATGGCTACTAATGATAATGAGATGCAGAACGAAAGCGCTCAATTTCAATAAAAAGGAGTTCTTTAGTTACAATCTCAAGATGCTCTATTGGCTCAAAACAAGATGATGACTCAACAATTAGAGGCCCTGATGAAGAAAATATCTCAACTACCGAAGGAGTTGTAGTGTGTCTCTCAAGCTCAACATCAACTTTGTGAGCTATGCGGTGGAGATCATGTGAATGGATAGTGTGCCATGCAAGCCAATACCCAGGAAAAAGTAAATTAGATGGGTAATCAGGACCACCCAGGTAATTTCAACCAAGGGTGGAAACCTCACCCAAGCATGGGTCAAGGGGAAGCTGAGCAATTTAATAGACCACCACAGCAGCAATGGAAACAACAATCCTCTTTATCTGAAAATATGACAAAATTGGAAGACACCCTTCAACAATTCATGCAAGTGTCTGACTCTACTTAGAAGAGCACTGAAGCAGCCATTAGAAACTTGGAGATACAAGTTGGTCAACTAGCTAAAAAGTTGGAGGAGATGTTTGACAGGAGTTTTGGGGTTAAGATGTTGAGAGAAAAGAAAAAGCTAAGTTGAGTGAAGTAGAAGAAGAGAATGAAGAGAGAAAACAAAGGGCAAGAAAAGAGAGAGATGAGGGGAAGGAAAAAGAAAAAGAGAGAGAAGAGAGAAAAAAAACAAAAAATATTTGAGAAGCCCCTTCCTGATCCAAAGAGCTTTTCAAAGAATGAAAAAGATAAGCAATATGGGCATTTCATGGAGATTTTCAAGCAATTGGAGATTACTATGCCCTTGACCGAAGTATTGTAGCAAATCCCTGCTTATGCGAAGCACATGAAGCAATTCCTCAAAGAGAAGAAATATATAGATGAGGAAAAAATTGAAGTGCAGGGTAATTGCAATGCCATATTGCAGATTACACTACCTCCCAAATTCAAAGATCTAGGGAGTTTCATCATCCCTTGCACCATTGAGAATTATGATATAGGGAAGGCTCTAGTTGACTTAGGAGCTAGTATCAATCTAATGCCCTTATTTATGCTTAAGAAGATTGGTGGTCTAGAGGTCAAACCTACAAAAGCAATCTTGCAAATGGCAGACAGGTCCATTAAGCATCCTTATGGTGTGGTAGATAGAAGACGTGGTGGTGAAAATTAATAAACTCAAATTTCTGGTGGACTTTATAGTGATGGGGATGGAGGAAAATGTAGAGATACCGCTCATCCTTGGAAGGCCATTCATGAAGTCAGCTAAAGTTGTCATTCATGTGGATGATGAAGTTATAACGTTGAAAGACCAAGATCAAGAGGTGACTTTCAATGTCTTTGAATCTGGGCAGCCAATACAAGTAACAAAGACTAGTCCTAAAGCTAAAGATGAAGTTCTATCAGTGACTAGTCTACCTGATAAAGGTGCCAAGACGGCCAAGAGGAATCATAGTTATTGCTTTCCAAGGCTGAAGGAAGATGATGGAGATAAGGAAGAAAAACTCGTTCACCATGACTCTATGATGGAAAATAATGAACCCTACCTTGGCAAACCAGTGAAATTCAAGAACAAGTTATGGGTTATCAAGGATATAAAGGCAAATGGAGTTATTGAGATTGAGGCTCCTTACTCTAGGAGAGTCAAGTTGGTGACAAGAAAGATGCTGAGATTATGTTGGTGTCATGAAAGGAAGAAGCACATCAACATTGAATATCAAACTTGAGCTTTATTGGGTCAAGCTAGTGACGTTAAAGAAGCGCTTACTGGGAGGCAACCCAACTTTCTAAACTTATCTTTTTTAATTTGTGTTCGTCTTTATGTTATTTAGAATAGGTTATGATGTACATGGCTTAAAACTTAATCTGTGATGCAATGGTTTGATGATGATATGATGTTTGTGATGAGTGTTGCTTTATGATGCTGATTATATTGATTGATGTTGAGATTATGTATGATGCTGATATACAGGTGGTTGTTCACAATATTGTGAAACAGATGCATGAGGTAAACTTGTCATTGTGATATTGAGCAAGATGTTTATATAAATGTTGGAACTTGAATTAGCCTGTTTGAGGATTCAACTCCAGAGTTTTTTGTGAATGATTTATATTACTTTGAAAGCATGAATAACTTTCCCCAGGTTTCTATGATTGAATCAGTTGCTTGCATGTGTCATATGATCAAGGCCATTTGTTGATTTCCCTTTTTAGCCAATGCATGATTTTAGCACAATAAAAAAGAGCACAATGTGTTCTACCCTTTGAACCTTTAGCCTTAAGCATGATATGAAAACTCTTTTTGAAAATATTTACCTTGAGTTAAGTTGACAATATTTGTGTGGTATTGATAAAGGTTCAAGTTTGGGGTTGTTGAGAAATCTAGAAAGGGAAAATAAAGAGAATGAGCATTGAGCTAAGTGTTGAGCAAATGAAAAAGCAAAAGAAAAAGAAAAGAAAACCTCAATGCAAGGGAAAGTTGGGAAGAACTGAGAATGGTTTCTTGAAGTGAGAGAGTGTGTTTAAATGATGAAATTATGAATGACTCTCTTAACTCAAGGATTTTGTGATCCGGAAAAACTAATTTTCTTCTTAGCCCAGCCACATTACAAGCCATAGAAAAGCCTTTGTGATGATACTTGCTTGTGAGTTTGATTGATTGTGGTTAATTGAAAGGCAAAGTTGATTTATGTGACATTATGATAGTAGAGTGAATGAGTCACCTCTATATACACTTGTGTGTTTGAGAGAAACAATTTTTCTTGGTGAGAAGTAGTTCCATGTATGCATGATTACATCTTTTCTTGGTTGGTCAGACATGAGTTTAGCATCTGTTGAATATTCGATGAGTATGTGAGCACCACAATGAGCTTAATTGAATCAAGGCATTTATTCATCTTGACTAATATTCTCTATAATAAGCTGATATGAGCAATTACTTGTCTTGAAAGAAAAACTTTTGAAAGGTGTTGAAACCATTGTATTGATTGTTTGAAAGCAAAGTTACATTTTGTTTGCTTGAGGACAAGCAAAGTTCTAAGTTTGGGGTTATGATAACAGTTGAATTTACCGTTATTTGATACTTACTTTTGATACTAAAAACACCCTTTTTGACTTAGAAACTAGCTTGCAATCATGGTTTTGATGAATAAGAGAGTTGAAGGTGAATTTAATGGCTTTGTGCTAGATTTCAGTGTTTTTCAACAGGAATTGAGATGATTTAGAAGAAGAGTTGAAGTAGTAAGGAGTTGGAACTCAGGAAGAACTGGAAAAGTATCAAGAAAAGAGGATCGCAGCAGCGCTGAGCGCCACTTTAGGGGCCCTTTAGCGCCAGAGTACCCTATCTGATATGACCATACATAGGTCAAGAATGAAGAGTTTCAGAGTGACAAAAAGCACAAAAAGAGTATAATAGGTTTCATTGGCTTGTATTAACCTCTTTTGTTCTTTCATTATTTCTAGTTGTAAAGAAGCTTATAAACTCTTCTTTTCATTATAGTACAAGCAATGTGGGACTTCATATAGCTTGGACTTAAAGAAAAAGAAGAATAAATAGGCTTTCTCCTTTTGTTGTTTGTAATGCAAGTAAACATGCATAGTTTGTAGTTTTTAGTTTCTAGACTTGCTAGGAAGCTTATAAACCCTTTAAGAATGGAAGAATTAAGAGATGTGGGACTAAGAGCACTTGAAAACGTGGCTGTCCAGACTTGGAGCATTCCAAGTCCCACATCCCTTAAAAATCTCCAATTACTTCATCCTAAAGGTTATATAAGAAGCCTAGGTCTCCTTTTGTAGACACCTTTGATTGAATGAATATAAGAGTGATTTGCATTCATTTGCTTATCTTCTTTGAGATAGAATTCTGTCTCTAAGTCATCTTTTGGGTCTTATCTTGTGAGAAGCAAGTGGTGATCCAATCTTGACACTTATCTTGGATCATTTCAAGTGGTGTGTCCTCAAGTTCATAAGTTCTCTCTTCCTTATCTCTTCCATTTTAAATCTTTTCAATTGTCATTTCTTAATTGTCTTTAGAACATTTCTCTCTAAGCATGATATTCCCCATCATGTGGTATCATGAGCCTTAGGTTTGATCATCTTAGAAATTGCATGTTAGAGTAGTGTAGGCAAGCCTTTTTTTCAATTCTCGCGTTCTCAATTCTCGCGTTCTGGCGCACGTTGCATGCTTGTCCAACTTGTTTGTTTTCGTTTGAGTTCATTTCTTATTCGTTTTGCATGAATTTTTTTTTAAAAGTTTTGTTTTCATGTCTACTTCAATGTCTAGTTTTTACTTTGTTTCAATTCACTCTGTAATATTCGCAATAAATTTTTTTCTCCACTGTGTTCATCCAGTATTCTACTGTTGATAGATTTCTAAAACTGTTTGCATTGTTGCTTGCTGTTTGATGTATTTGGCTGGCTGGAATTCATTCCTGGACCATGAGATAACATCCACACACTCTTAAGAAGGGAATCAAAGCTTCATATCAAGGCTTGGAGGTGATAAACCATGGTTGTCCAGAGGCTTGTGCAAGCACTTTTCTTTAAACCGCAACAATGCTATTGGAGGTCTTCAACAAGTAGGTGTCCTTATTCCCTTTTGTGTGCTTGTTCCAGCTTTTATTCTTGTCTTGTCTGGATTTTATATGTCTTTTATTGCTTGTTAGCTTTGCTTTGAGTCTTATGTTTGTTCCTCTTTAGGAGTTTTCTAGAAAAAATTTCTGAAATTGCATAGCTAAGAAATTTTTTCCATCTCCATGCTTTGTATGCTGAATTGAGTTTGATCATCTTTGGATTTAAGTGTGTGAACCTTGCTTATATGATTTGTATCCATAGAGGCAGTAAACAATTTCAATTGTGCTTTTAATCAAACACACTTTATTCCATAATTACTCCTTGGCCGAGACACTTTTGCCAAATCTGCTTGCTAAAAAACAAAAAAATTTACACCAAATCTAGTGTTGTTTGCTGTCTGGCCGAGAGCTTTCATCTTGTGTGGTGTGCTTGATAGCTTCTTTTAAAGCCTCTTTTATCTTAAAACAAACAGAATCTATAGGTTTGAGGTTTCCCTAATTATTTCCAGCACTAATTAGATCTTACTCTTCATGTATGCTTAGCATGTTGGTGTGATTTTGCTTCTTAGTTGTGTTAATTTTGTTTGCTGCTGTCTTCTTAATGTGCCACTATTTTGACTCCTTATCTCTTATTGTTTTGTCTCCTATTAGTCTCTAGTTTGCTGCCAATTTTTCGGTGCCAAGTTTATTGCTTTTATAGGTTCTGTTTTCCATCTTTTGTCTTGCGGTTTTCTTCAATTTTGCCTCTTGAATTTCTATTGTCTTGGTTTGGATTCTTTAGTGTGTTGAGATTGGATTGTATGGTTTTCCACTTGCTTTTGTCCTTGAATTGGTACTCTAAAATACTGACTTGCGAGACACCTTACTATTTTGAAAGAAGAGTGCATGTGAGTGGAGTGATCTTGATTTGTTTCGCCATAAACACCGTGAGTATTGAGCCTAATTTTTTGGTGTTGCTGTGCGTGAACCTTGGCTACTGTTTACTCCAGTTTTGCTGCTATATTTGGATTGTCTTCTAACCTATTTTTTGTGTAAGTATTTCTGTTGTTTGCCTTTAGAAAACCATGTCTGCAGGTTCAAGACACTCTTCTTCCACTGGAAGTAGTCATCACGGAAGTGGTTCTACCAAATTTGATTTGATGAAGGCTTTTCAACAAATGCAACATCAACATGACTCCATTAGTAAATGGTTGGACAAGGACGTGAAAGCAAAAGGGGAGCAACCTTATGCTCATGATCATGGTTCCTACAAGAAGAAGCAAGAAGCTAGAACCGTAAATGTATACCTTCCCTCGCCAAAGAAGCATCAAGAAGATAAAGCTATGGACCAAGGCCTTACACTACCAAAGTTGAACTTTCCTACTTTCAAAGGGGAAGCCGAGCCGTCTATTTTTCTAGATTGGATAGCTAAAGTAGACCAAATGTTTTATTTGTATAGTGTAAATGGACCTTTGCGTGTAAAGTTAGCTTGTTTAGCTTTAGAGGGATACACCAAACAATGGCTAAAGAGGAGATACTTAACCATGGCCTCACCTGCGAGTACATGGGAACATTGCAGGGACATTTTGTACCAACATTTCGTACCTCCATACTACCATAGGGACCTCTTGATTAAGCTCCAACGGCTTACTCAAGGTAGACTAAGTGTGGAGGAGTATGCTCGAGAGCTCGAAGTGCTCCTACATCGTACTAACCTTAAAGAAAATGATCATGCAAAAATAGTTAGATTTATTAGTGAACTTAATAGCAACATCCAAGATATAATTGAATTCCATGATGATGAGACTTTAGATGTAGTGGTTCATAGAGCCATGAAAGTAGAGAAGAAACTCTTGAAAATAGAAGCTTGTCACAATAAATTTTCCAAATCTTCAAGAGATGTTTTCTACAAATCCTCATCATCAAAGGATAAAACCAAGGATGTTTCTAAGGAGCCCACTAACAAATCTTGTCCTCATTCTTCTTCTAACCATTCCTCTTCCCCACCTAAATCTCCTTCTAGACCAAGTCACATTAAATCTTTTAAATGCTTAGCACATGGTCATATAGCCTCTGCCTGCCCCACCAAAAAGGCAACATGCATTGAGGGTGAAGTAATTATGACTAATAAGTCTACCTCTTCCTTACCTTCACCAACCTATAGCTCTTCTTCCTCATGAAGTGATGCCAAAGAGAAGGTCATGCTTACTTGTTTAAATAAAGCAAGAAAAAAAGGAAAGGAGAGAGTAAAAGAAGAGACTGAGAGGAAAGAAAGAAAGGAGAGAGAAAAGAAAGGACAAGAGGACCTTGTGAGAGAAAAAGAGAAGGAAAACGTCCTACATACATGGGAAGTGCTACTGAAGACACCTTCCACTCCCATCATTCCACAAGATTCAAGCAAATTTAGGGGAGTTTTTCCATCCTTCCACTTTTCTCCAATTACTAAGCTTTCTTCTTTTCCTCAAAACTTTTGTGAAAATATCCCACCTTTCTCATCTCTTATTCCCACTTCTTCACACACCATTTCCAAACCACATCTTGAGTTAATGTTTTCTTTTTTAAACTTAACTCAAGACAAAAATAAAAGTTTTTCTAAAGAAGGATTTTTAGTTTTCACTAAAAAAATAAATCCCATTTCAAAGACCGATTCTTTCAATATTCCTTTTCTATATACATTGTTTGGTAAACATCAATTCATTCACAAAATGTTTAATGTTTTTTGCAGGTTAACATTTGATCCATGAGATTATTAACCAAATAAGTCACTCATCTTTCTTTTTTGCAGCTTTTTCAAATATTTGAGGTCGAATCCTCTCCAACTTGGAGGGATGATATGATCATACATAGGTCAAGAATGAAGAGTTTCAGAGTGACAAAAAGCACAAAAAGAGTATAATAGGTTTCATTGACTTGTATTAGCCTCTTTTGTTCTTTTGTTATTTCTAGTTGTAGAGAAGCTTATAAACTCTTCTTTTCTTTATAGTACAAGCAATGTGGGACTTCACATAGCTTGGACTTAAAGAAAAAGAAGAATAAATAGGCTTTCTCCTTTTGTTGTTTGTAGTGCAAGTAAACATGCATAGTTTGTAGTATTTAGTTTCTAGACTTGCTAGGAAGCTTATAATCCCTTTAGGAATGGAAGAATTAAGAGATGTGGGACTAAGAGCACTTGAAAACGTGGTTGTCCAGACTTGGAAGCATTCCAAGTCCCACATCCCTTAAAAATCTCCAATTACTTCATCCTAAAGGTTATATAAGAAGCCTAGGGGTCTCCTTTTGTAGACACCTTTGATTGAATGAATGTAAAGTGATTTGCATTCATTTTCTTATCTTCTTTGAGATAGAATTTTGTCTCTAAGTCATCTTTTGGGTCTTATCTTGTGAGAAGCAAGTGGCGATCCAACCTTGACACTTATCTTGGATCATTTCAAGTGGCGTGTCCTCAAGTTCATAAGTTCTCTCTTCCTTATCTCTAAAATTTTAAATCTTTTCAATTGCCATTTCTTAATTGTCTTTAGAACATTTCTCTCTAAGCATGTTATTCGCCATCACTGTCTCACGCTTGGCTGCCCTTTTCTGGAGCCCTCAACGTAGGATGCTTTTGGCTCGCGCCCGGACGCCTTTTTTAGGGGCGCTGAGCACAACTTCATTGAGTTGCACCACGCTTGCTTGCCCTCTGAGATGACCTTGAGCGTCAATTCTGACCCGCACACCGCTGAGCGCCATAAGTGGGGCGTTGAGCGTCAGTCTCGTGGGCTTGGACCTGTTTTCTGTTATGTTTTATGTTCTATTTAAGGACTTGGACGTCCTAGGGTTCACATCTTTGGACAGAATAGGCTTAGAAACACATTCTTTGCTCCCTCGGAGGTGGATTTGGATGCGGAAGCTCCTATCTTCAATTTCTAGGGTTTTATCTTTCATTCTTTTCCATTGTTAATCTAGTTTCACCATGTCAATGGCGACTAAACTCTATTTGTTGTTGGGGATGATGTAACCTTTGTAACCTCTGATGCATTGAATTGATTCTTGATTATATATGCTTATTTCATTAATTGTTAGGGTAATTCTTCTTTGCGTAATGCTTGCTTCGTTTAACTCATTCTTTGGTATGATGTATGATTTGCATGAGTACCGGAAGGTATCTTACAATTCATGATCCAGAGAATTATTCCCATAAGCAGTATTGATCAAGAATGGGGGTATGAGTTCTGGTTGTCTTAAGCTTCTGTTCTTCAAAATTAATTATTAGGAATGCTAAAAATCATATCAAATAATAGTTAAGGATAGGCTTTCTTCGCTGAGGAACCGAGTTTTAAGTATTTTAGATAGTGACATTAACATTAATGAAGAAGTAGAATTCATATATACATGAGAGTAAACTAGGTGAAATCTAACCCAACAACATATTCATTCCATAATATCAAACTCGTTCATCTTTGCACTTTTGTCCAATTGATCAAATTGCATGCATATTTACTTTTCAGTATTTGCATTCTAAACCTAAAAGAGTTTGTTTTCAAGTCTTATTTAATCAAGAAATCACATAACTGTTTAGCTCGTGAGTCTCTAGAGAAATGATACTTGGTCTTACCATGTTTATTACTTGATACGATTCGGTACACTTGCCGGAGTCTTAACATAACCCAAAAATTTTAAAATTTGTTTTATCCTTTGAACTTTGAGCTTAATGTGAAAAACCCTTGAAATCCTTGCCTTGAGTTGAGTAGAGTATGCATGTATGGTACAAGAGAATGGTTCAAGTTTGGGGTGTTTGGAAAAAGTTAAAAGAAAAAGAGCATTGAGTAAAGCAAGAGAAGTAAGAGAAGAAAGAAAGAAGAAGAAAAGGACGAGCTCAATGAATAAAAGTTGAGATTAAGTTTATAAGTGGTTTCTCAAGTGAAAAGTAGAAAGAGAGATTAATGCTAAATTATGAAGTAAATTTTTCACTCTTTTAACTCAAGGAACTTTGTTGTCCAAAAAAACCAGTTTTTCTTATTAGCCCAGCCACAATACAAGCCTTAAAAAGTCCTTGTGATGATAACTTGCTTGGGAATGTGTTTGATGTTGTTTAAATGAAAGGCAAAGTTGATTTGTGTGACATTGTGATGGTAGAGTGAAAGAGACACCTCACTATACACCTTTGAGCTTGAGTGAAACACTTTCTTTGGTGAGGAATGGTTCCATGCACTATAGGATAATATTTTGCTTGGTTGTTGATCACTCATAAGGAATCTACATTAGTTGTGTATTCTTTGTTATGTGAGCACCATAGTTGAAGCTTGATTGGTTAAAACATCATTATATCTTAACTGATATTGCTATGATGAGCAGACATGAGCGATTACTTGTCTTACAAGAAAATGATTTTTGGTGTGCTAGACCATTGTAGTATGGCTATGTTTTTTAAGCCAGGTTATACATTTTGCTTGAGGACAAGCAAAGTTTCAAGTTTGGGGCACTGAGCGCCAGCGACGTTGGCCCATGATCCATGTTTGATCTATTTAAAGGCTTTTACATATTAGGGTTCATATCTTTTGACGACTGAAGCACAAAAACACTATGTTTGACCCTTTGGAGGAAGATTGGGCATGCGGGAGCTTTCCTTTTCTCTTTCTAGGGTTTCCATCTCATATTCATTCTTCCATTGTAAGCCAAGGTTCTCCATGACAATGAAGAGCTAAATTCATTTGTTGTTGTGGATGATGTAACCTCTAAACTTTCATGTATTTGAACATGTTTTAAATATTTTATGTTTCTTTCATTGAATGTTAGTGATTTTCTCCTATTCTCAATGTTTGTCTTGTTTTGACCACTCATGACTTTATGTTTGATTTGTTTGAGTATTGGAAAATATCTTATGAATCATGATATGGAGGATTTCACCCAAAGGGAATATTGCCTAGGGATAGGGATAGGATGTTTGGTTGTCTTAAGCTTCTTTTCTTAATGCGGAATTGGTTATTAGGGATTCAAGGGATTGAGGTCTAATAAATAAGGCTAGGCTTGTTACGCCAAGGGATCTGGTTCTAAGTAATTTCGTAAGTGACATTAACATTCCAATGAAGAAGATGAGTTCTAATATGCTTGAAAGTGAAGTAGGTGAAATCTAACCCCAACAACATCATCATCTCAATACCATTCATTCATTCTTGTTTTAACTTCAAAAGATCAATATTACATTCAAGTTATTATGTTTACTTTTATTGCATTTTAATTTCAATCATTGGAATCATTCTTTAGTCTTAATTAGTTAAGGTATTATACGATTGTTTAGTGACACGAGTATCTTGGGAAACGATACTTGGTCGTACCATTTTATATTACTTGATACGATTTGGTACACTTGCCAATGAGTTAACATCCCTTATCAACAATCTCAACAGTTGGGATGGGTGTTGAGTTGATAAACTGAGTATCTGACCATTTGAGAAAATTGATATTGAAACATGTTTTTGGACCAAGCACTATATCAAGAATACCAATTTGGTATAAATAGGTCTCTAGTTCATCACATCATAGTTTCAAAGTTGCAGGTTTCTGGTATGGCGCTTAGCACAAGCCTTCACCATTGAGCGGCCAAAATGCAAATGGCCTATTATCTCACTCTTTTGTTGAGCGATGAGTGTGTTTCGTTGGCACGTAGCACTCCCTATTGCAAATGGTTTTCTATTGAGCATCAATTTGAGCGCCAATGTTGTTTTTTATGATTTCTTTATTCTTTGTCTGTTTAAAGTGGTTTATTTTATACTTTGTGCATGATTATTATAGATTTGAGATAGATTATAGTGCTTATGAATGCTTGATATGTGTAATGTTGTTTTATGGATGGAGAATATGATTTGAGATGTTATTGAGAGAATTTCAAGGAGAAATTTTGTGATAGAGTAAAGTTAGTGTGTGCTTTGACTACTGAGAATTATGAAAGTGGGGTATCCTAAACTCTAATAATTATTCACACTAAAATAAAGTAGAATGAGTTATGTGGTGAGAGTTGCAGGAGGTCCTAGTTTATGGGCACTAGTTAGGTCTTAGACGTGAAGGGATTATCTTGTGAGTAGTAGGGTGATAAACCCTTTGTTTAAGACTCTCTAGAGTATAAATACTCTTATGAGTGCACACCTACATTGAATACAAATATCAAAGCATGGATTTGGATATTTGAGTCTAGTGTCAGATGTTTATGTGTGTTGCAATGAGTTATTGTGTTTTACCAATGTTTAGCTAAAATATTTTGGTTCATTAACTTATCCTTTCATCTTTGTTAATTGTTTGTCTGTCTTTGTAGTTTACAATTATCATCTGACTGATGTGAGCACATGAATATGTTTAGACAGATCTAGTGTAGGATGAGGATGGTGCTGAAGCTTAGAATAGATTGTTGTTTTCTTGTTTATATATCAGTCTTTGGAAAAACATTATGATATGATCTTGTCCAGGAAAGAGTATGATCTTTTCTGAATTTGAATCCTCAAGGGGCACAATAAAAATAAATCAGAGAAGAATGCGGAATAAGACAAAGATGGGGACGTCACAATCTAGCAAATTGATAAGTCAAGTGAAGATTCGCCACAAAGATGTTAAACTTTGATAAGAATCATAGTTTTAATCCAAGAACCAAGAGAATTCTCTCTCAAAAATGAAAATGCATATATTTTGACTCCAAAAATATCTACATATGTATTTAGTGCCCCTATATATAGGTACAAATGTTTAAGGCACCTAAGAAACCCTAAAAGAAACCTGAAGGACAATGGTCCAAAAATAACTTGAAAAATAGAAACAAATTGTTTGCAATTAAAATAAAAATACAATTTATTTAATTTCCAAAATTATTCTTCAAATGTGATGATGATCTTCATGTTCTTAAAATTCCATTCTTTATCGAAGATTATAAGAATCAAGATTCAAGGAGACATGTTTTGATCTTTGACCTTGCCACAGATCCTTTGAATTACAAATGTTCTTCTTCAAGTTCTTCTCATATCTGTTTCAGGAGATAGTCCTCTATCATACCCTCCTTCTTAAAGAGAATTTGTCCTCAAATTCGTACTCCTTGAAGATTCTTTATCATTCTCCCCTATTTAGAGGGAATTGAACCCGAATTCTAGAAGATTCTACACACAAACAAAAATAAATCAAAGACATAAATCTAAAATAATCCAAAATAGAAATCTACTAAAATGATATTTGGATCCTTGAAGAGGCCAATCTCTTACTATCAAAGATTTGAAGATCTGCCTCCAAGGTCAAATACTCACCTGCAAATATCATCAAATAATTTTAAACTAAAGATAAAATGCTCAAAGAAGATCAAATGAATATTTCCCAAGAAAACAATCAAACTATAAGTATGACTTTGATTATCCTTAATTTTTTTAGAGATGGTTAAACAAGCTAACTCATGTGCATATATTTGTAAGCTTGTTTCCATACTAAGATAATGACTTTGAATATCCAAATGAATTGACAAACAAGCTAACAAATTATCAAACACAAGTTCTTTGAGTTCTAGGCTTGTGTCTTCCTTTTCTGTCATTTTGTCTTCCTTTCCTTATTGATGCCATGGTTCCTTGATAAAAAAAATCTTCCCTAAGCAACAAAACAAAAATAGGCCAGTTAGTATTTTGTTTTCATGACAAATTAGGATGTTCTCTTCTTTTTCTTTCTTTTTCTTCTTTCTCTTTTATCTCTTTCTTTTCTTTCTCCTCTCTTGCTCTTTTTTCTTTCTCTTCTTTTTCTCTATTTTCTTTTTCTTCACACTCTCTATTTTCTTTCTTTTCTCTTTCTCTCTTTTCTCTTTCTTCACACTCTCTCCTTTCTTTCTCTTATTTTCTCTCTTTTCTCTTTCTTCATACTCTCTCTTTTCTTTTTCTTCTTTTTCTCTCTCTTCTCTTTCTTCCATTTCAATAAGTTATTTTCTCTCTTGTTCTATTTCAAGCTTCTGTTCTTGTCTTCTTTTAAATGCATCCAATTTTTGCAAAGTTCTTTCTTCTTCCTCTTTCAAATATAAAATGTAGTTCTTGAGGTCTTCATTAGTAATCATGGGACTTGCATTCCAATTAGGACATTGATGGGTTTCATGCCCATAGCTTCACATTTGAAACATCTTATAGCACTTGATTTAACCCTTGGAAAAACATTTTTGTAATGTTTGTGCTTCCTTTCAATACTAAAAATTTCACCATTCAACTTTATAATTCTAGACACCAAGGCATTGACATTTTCCACCAAGACCACATGAGCACACAACTTCCAAAAGGATGTCTCTATGATAATATGTTGCATTGTTCAATATTGATAAATCCTATAAAAGGTTAGGAAAAGAAAATAAAAGAATATATTTAGATCCTCACCACTCATCTAAGTGTTTCATTCAAATTTCACTCGTGTATCACACTTATAGGTTTCTTTCTTGAATGTACTCTCTTGTCTTTTTTTTTCACTCAAATTCCCCTTAGTGCTTGGCAAAAAAACTCCAATAGCTTAAACAAAGATTGAACAAACAATGTGAAAAACATTACGAGATCTAAGTCTTGAGTCAAGAGGTCAAAGAAAATAGAAAACTCTAGACAAAACTTGAAGGAATTTTTAAAAGACACAGAATAATAAAACTAGAAAAATTATAGGACTACCAAAAAGGGTTAAATGAGACAACATGGAGACTCTAAAAAAACAGAATATAATAGATTAACATTCATAGACAATGGTCAACATGATAATTTGTGTTGAACTCTACAATTTTTTTTTTACTTGGATCCACTATATTTTTTTTTTAATTTATAGTTCAACACAGAAACAAAGATTATCCTTCAAACACTAAAACTCATGCAAGATCGAGGTAAAGATTTAATTGGGACTACAATTAACATAAAAACACACAAAAAAACATGTCCACGAATCAAATGTAGAAATACACAAATTAAAAGAAGAACATAAAAAAATTCGAAAATTAAAAACTCAAGGAAATTGGATTTTGGGCTTTTTTTCTAATATGACGGAAAAATAAGATAAAAGAGGATATTCAAACCAAAACCTTGCTCTAGATACCAGATGATACGATCCTTTCTAGGAAAGAGTACGATCTTTTCTAGATTTGAATCCTCAAAGAGCATAATAAAAATAAATCAGAGAAGAACGCGAAATAAGACAGAGATTGAGATGTCACAATATAGCAGATTGATAAGTCAAGTGAAGATTCACCACAAAGATCTTAAACTTTGATAAGAATCATAGTTTTAATCCAAGAACCAAGAGAATTCTCTCTCAAAAATGAAAATGCATATATTTTGACTCCAAAAATATCTACATATGTATTTAGTGCCCCTATATATAGGTACAAATGTTTAAGTCACCTAAGAAACCCTAAAAGAAAGCTGAAGAACAATGGTCCAAAAATAACTTGAAAAATAGAAACAAATTGTTTGCAATTAAAATAAAAATATAATTTATTTAATTTCCTAAATTATTCTTCAAATGTGATGATGATCTTTATGTTCATAAAATTCCATTCTTTATCGAAGATTATAAGAATCAATATTCAAGGAGACATGTTTTGATCTTTGACCTTGTCATAGATCCTTTGAATTTCAAATGTTCTTCTTCAAGTTCTTCTCATATATGTTTCAGGAGATAGTCCTCTATCATACCCTCCTTCTAGAAGTTTGAAGATTCTTTATCACATTATTATGCCTTTAATTCAGTATAATATTTCTTCTGAGAACTTTGTTTATATATATATATATATATATATATATATATATATATATATATATATATATATATATATATGATATGTATATGGTAATTGTAATAGTTTGATATACATAATTTTTTAAAATTATTTGTTCTTTCATTTCATATGTGTAATATATTTTTTAATAGTTATAAATTTTTAAATTGAGATGGAACATATAATTTTAAAAATGAATTTATATTATTCCACTCTGTGATATTATTCAATCTGACATGACAGTATTAAAGATGTTGTCAAAGAAATTTTTCTCAATGTGCATGAAATCAAGATTATGCCTTAACAAATTATCCTTCCAATAGGGTAGTGATAACAGTTGAAAAACAGTTATTTTTATACTTAAAATTGACTTTAATTACAACCTTTATGACTTAGAAATTAGCTTGAACTCATGATTTTGTTGAATTGTTGGAAATAAGAGAGTTGGACAGGTTTTATGCTTGATTTCCTTGTTTTTGCAGGTTTTGAGATGAAATTGATGAAAGAAGTGAAGTGGGATAGAGATGGAATCAGAAAAGGACACGACAAGTGCAAAAGAAGAGAAACTGCAAGTACTGCTCAGTGCCAATTACCGCTGAGCGGCACTCTCAAAGACTCGTTGGCACTGCTGAGGGGAGAAATGCCGCTGAGGGGAAGAAATGATCACATGCTACTACTGTTGAGCGGTATTTACCATTGAGCGGCCCTTTTATGGGCTTGGGCCTAATTTTATGTATTTTTTAGAATAGTATATAAGCTTTAGGACGTTCTAGGGTTTGTATCTTTGGCTGGAACGAAGCAGAAACACACTTTTCACCCCTTGGGGGTAGAATTGAAGATGGTGACGACTCTCCTCTTCTCTTTCTCGGGTTTTTCTATCTCTTCTATTCTTTCATTCCATTATTCATCTAGTTCTTCCATGACGATGGAGAACTAAACTTATTTTGTTGTTGGGGAATCAATGTAAATCCTTAGAAACTCTCTTGTATGGAATTTGTTCTTCAAGATCATTTTTATGATACATACTTTCTTTCATTAATTGTTAGAGATATTCTTCTTTGCTCAAATGCTTATGATATTTTATTCATGTATGGCATAAATCTTATGATTTGTAAGTATCAGGAGATTTCGTACTCCTAGGGTTGGACGATTTGGGGATGTGATGATATGATCATTGATCATATCATGTGACAACTCTCCTCTTCTCTCCCTAGGATTGTTGTTGAGAGATATCTTACAAATCACGATCTGAGGAATTCTTCCAACAGTATATTACAAACCTAGACATAGGAGTATGATAGTTGGTTGCCTTTAAGCTTCTGTTCACTATAATGAATGATTAATTGCTAGGGAGAAAAGACATTGTAAACTAGTGATTATGATTAGGCTTTCTTCGCCGAGACATCGAGTTTAAAGTAATTTAGAAAGTGGCATTAACATTAATGAAAAGAATGATGAATTCCTAAATACAAGAGAGTGGATAGGATGAAATTGATAAATCCCAACAACATATTCATCCATATATTTCATTTCACGTGTTTTGTTTCTTCTTGCCCATTGATCATCACATGCATACATATTTACTTTTTAGTCTTTTGCATTTGAAACTTACAATAATTTGTTCACGTGTCTTAATTAATCATGTACTTTAAAGGAATAGTTATGAGAAATTTTATAAACGGAGGTGTAGAGGTTATCGAAGGCTCTGAAAATGTATTTATAGAAAAAAAGAAAACTATTGGGCGCCAATAATGCGCCCAACTACTCCAATTCCCATCACGTCAAAGCCCCCAAGAGTTCGACGTGATAGCGGTACAAGGACAGTTCAACTTCAATAAATTGGGCCACATATCAACCTTGATGAAATTATATTATTAGACTGTATATTTTTGAAAATTTTAATTGGGCTTGAAACTAATAAGATTTGATGCACAACTTTATAAATACTAGATTTGAAAATGCAGTCAGTGTTTTCTAAACTGAAGAGTTACAAACCCTAGAAATGTGAAAGACGTTCCAGAATCTGATTAGAAATGGCTTCTTCATCATCATCAAGAAGAAAATGTAAGGTTGCCCGGATTGCAAGGAATGTTAATCCTACAGGTTGGATTAGTTATGAAGACATTTGAGGGAAGCTTTTTAGTCTAAGGAAGATTAAAACCGTGGTTTCTCACAAATATCTGAAACTGGTGAGGGTGTTCTACTCCAACTTAAAGATGAGTGATGAAACATTTTGTAACACAGTCCACGGGGTTGATATAAAGTTGATCAAAGAGGTTTGGATTGAGATTGTCGTTTTTCAACCGATCAGGAAAGAAGGCTTTCTCTTTCAAATATGGATTGGTCATCAAGGACTTATTGGATTCACCATGATAAAAAATAATGATCATCAGCAAGTCTATCCCATCTCTAAATCTTGGAGTGCAAACAAAACAGATTTGACAAAAACTGAAGAAGATGAGTGGGCTAGATGGTTATGCGGTGAAAAAAAATTGTATGTCAGAATCGCTTAAAAAGATACTTAGGACTCAAGTAAATTGAAAGCGGACACAGTCATTGATAAAGGACTCTAAGGATTGAAAAATCACCGATCAAAATGGAAAGGAAGGTGATGTGAACAACCAGAAAAGGATCAACAATAATTCTACAATAGAATAATATGATTTTTGTTATTTGATTTTAATTTTATAATCAGTGGCTTCTTAAGCCATCTTTTGTTTTGCTGATTGTACTCATCTTTTGAATATTAATTAAATTCTCTTTTGGCAAACATTAGTGAATGGTGATTGAATTGTTTAAGTTGATTAAATCACTTGTATGATTGTAATTGAACATTTTAATGTTACATCATTACATTGCACATTCATACTCAATCTATGATAATGGTTATTGCACAATATACCATTGCACTCTTTATTTTAGAACACCAATAGTACGTCAATTGGTAAAGCTACTCGACGTAATATTAATAGAAAATAAAGGCAGAAAATTACCAAAAATGATATTTGATAAAGAAAGATTTATAGGGAAGCAAATTTTTTGTGAAGGAGGAGCAACATTTTGAAACGAAGAGGTTAACATCAAATCACGATCTGGGGAATTCTTGTGAAAGAGGAGCAGCTCTCCTCTTCACTCCCTAGGATTGTTGTTGAGAGATATCTTACAAATCACGATCTGGGAATTCTTCCAACAGTATATTACAAACCTAGACATAGGAGTATGATAGTTGGTTGCCTTTAAGCTTCTGTTCACTATAATGCATGATTAATTGCTAGGGAGAAAAGACATTGTAAACTAGTGATTATGATTAGGCTTTCTTCGCCGAGACATCGGGTTTAAAGTAATTTAGAAAGTGGCATTAACATTAATGAAAAGAATGATGAATTCCTAAATACAAGAGAGTGGATAGGATGAAATTGATAAACCCCAACAACATATTCATTCATATATTTCAATTCACGTGTTTTGTTTCTTCTTTCCCATTGAGCATCACATGCATACATATTTACTTTTCAGTCTTTTGCATTTGAAACTTACAACAATTTGTTCACAAGTCTTAATTAATCAATAAATCACATAACTGTCTAGGTCGTGATTCCTTTGGGAGAACGAAACTTGGTCTTACCAGGTTTATTACTTGATACGATTCGGTTACACTTGCCGAGGGTTAACAAGTTTTTGACTCCGTTTTCGGGGATTGAAGATATGTTCATCAAGTTTGTGGCGTCGTTGCCGGGGATTGAATATTTGTTCATCAAGTTTTTTTGCGCCGTTGCCGAGGACTCGTGGTTTAACTAGTCTATTTGTGTGATTTTTGATTAGTTTTGACTTGTTTTGAATTTTTTTTTCTCTTTTTATTTTTTGTTTTTATTCGGTTTTTCTATTTTATTTTTGTTTTATTATTTTTGGTTTTTATTTTCTGTTTTTATTTCCTATCTTCTTATCTTTTCAATTATATCCTTCGATTATTTCTTCTCTTTTCTATCTTTTTTTGCTAAATTTTTTTTCTAGGGTTTTGTTTTCTTGTGTATGCAGGAAGCAATTCGCACTAGAAGCAAGAAAACCTCAAAACCTCTTCTTGAAGGCCTAGACGAAAGTAGAAGGAGGAGGAGAGTTCGAACTTCAAGAGAACTATTCCCTTCTCCTGAGACACTCTTACAACCTTCTCCACAAAGGTCTTACCATAGCACTGAAAATATAACAGAGGAGAATAATGGTAGACGGACTCTTGCAGATTACACCACTATGGTTGGCCCTCAAGATTTTAACAGTATAGCAAGGCCGAGGGTCAATGCTGCAAACATGGAGAGGAACCCGCGTTGATACAGTTGGTGAAAAGTAATTAGTTTAATGGGCTATCCCATGAAAGCCCATATGAACATCTCACCACCTTCAATGAAATCTGTAACACCGTGAAGATAAATGGAGTGTTGGATGAAGCAATCAAGCTTAGCTTGTTTCCTTTCTCATTGGGAGGCAATGCTAAGTTATGGTTAAATTCTTTTCTAGAAGGTAGTTTTACAAAATGGGAAGTTGTGGTTGCAAAGTTTTTGAACAAGTACTTCCCACAATCTAAAGTCAACAAAGGGAAGCAAGAGATATCTTCTTTCAGACAAGGCATGGAGGAGACATTAGGTCAAGCATGGGACAGGTAGAAAAGCTTATTGAGAAAGACTCTCATGCATGGTTTTGATGAAGCAACAATAGTTCTACTTTTCCTTGGAGGTCTTGGTTCACAAACCAAGTTGATGTTAGATGCCTCAGTTGGAGGTAATATTAAATGTAAGACTCCAGAGGAAGCAACAGAATTAATAGAGAACATGGTTGCTAATGACAATGAAATGCATAGTGAAAGAGGAGCTCCTATTCAACAGAAAGGGGTTCTACAATTGCAATCAAATGATGCCTTACTTGCTCAGAATAAGATTATAATTCAATAGTTAGAGAATCTAACAAAGACACTTGCTCAATTGCCAAAGGAATTAAAAACTATTGCTCAAGTTCAACAACAGATGTGTGAACTATGTGGTGGTGACCACATCAATGGTCAATGTGCTTTTCCAGTGGAGGCCCTAGAAGATGTAAATTTCATGAACAATCAATTTCCATACTGCCAAGGTAATTTCAACCAAGGGTGGAAACCTCACCCAAGCATGGGTCAAGGTTAGAGACAATCTAGAGAAGCTGGGCAATCAGGACAATTTAGTAGGCCACAACAACAACCATCATTATGGTAACAAATATCTACACTCACTGAAAAACATACAAAGTTGGAAGAAACTCTTAACCAGTTTATGCAAGTAACCATCTCCAATCATAACAGCACTCAAGCATCCATTAGAAATATGGAGATGCAAATCGGACAATTAACTAAGAAGTTGGAAGAAAGGCCTGATAAGAGTTTTGGGGCTAATACTGAGGTTAACCCTAGAGAAGAGTGTAAAGTTTTAGTAAGTGTAGATGTTGAAAAAGTTGAGTTAGAGAGAGTAAATGACAAAGAAGAGAGAGTGGAGAAAAAAGAGGTGGTTGAAAGAGAAGAGAGAAACAAAATTTGTGTGAAGAATGAGAAAGTGAGTACAAAAAGAAAAGAAAAAAGAGAGTAAGAAAAAGAAAATTTGAGTGAATCTTAAGAAAGTGAGAGAAAAGAAAAAGAGGATGAGAGAGAAAAAGAAAGAATCATATGAAAAATCCCGTCCTCATTCAAAGAAGTATCATAGGAAAGAGAAGGACTTTGAGCACTTTAGGGAAATCTTCAAGAAATTGGAGATTAAAGTTCCTATGATTAAGACATTGCAACAGGTTCCTGGTTTGATCAAATTTCTGAAGATGTTCAGTAGAAAGAAGAAGAGAAAGAAGATGGAACTTGAGCTTTATTGGGTCAAGCTAATGACATTAATAGAGCGCTTACTGGGAGGCAACCTAGTGATTTAAGAACTTTTGTTTTTGGTTTGGTGATGTAATTATGAAATTTTCTTATTTTTGTTTTAGTTATAAAATTTTTACAGGGTATAGCATCTACTGATGGATGCTAGGTGGTTAAGTATCTACTGAAGGATACTAGGTTTGTTACACCTACTGATGGGTGTTGGTAAGAAAGATTTGCACCTACTGATGGGTGTTGGTGGATTTTGGGTCAGGTTCGTGACGTTAAACAAGCGCTACTTGGGAGGCAACCTAGTTGATTTACTATATTTTGTTTGTTTGTTTTGATTCTGCTTTAGTTGCATGTTAGGGATTGAATGTATGAGTGATTTGAGAACTTAAATACATGAAGTGAGTGAGAGGCATGAGTATAAGGCACCTAGGGCAAGCTAGGAAGAACGCGAGTATGTCACGCAAGTGCCGCTGAGCGGAAATTTCCACTGAGCGGTATCACTGCAACATGGGTTTTTGGGTTGCCCTTAGCGGGACAGGAGTCCATTAGGGTATTTTTATACCCTGGGGTGCGGTTTTGGTTTTATTTTCAGATTTCTTTCCTCTCACACACTCTTAAACACTTTTCGAAGAGTTTTCTACACCTTTCCCTTGATCCCCATTTACAAAACCTCTATTCCACTCACTTTCTCACTAGGGCTCCATCCAAGTTTTGGGTTTGGTGAGAGCATTGCTATTAGGGGTTGAGTTCTTCACTAATTTGCTGCATAGGTTCGCTGAGGGGTTTTGAATTCCCTCAACGGTGATTAGGAATGGTTTTAGGGTGTTGTTTATGGTTCACTAATGCTTAATGATGTTTCTTGTGGTTTTATGAATGGTGTTTGATGTACGGATGGTCTCCTCATCGGGTAAGAGATTCAAGACTACACTATTCAAAAGGAAAGAGAAGTAACCAGATCAACCCTATTCCAACAAGTTGCTTTCCCGCAAGCATGAGCAATACTTCCTCATTGCCCAAGATAGAATGGCAAGAGGAACAGGAACAGGCTAGTAGATCTGGAGTAGCTGAAGCTTCAGCTATGGAGGAAGATGATAAGGATGATGATTTTGAAGATGCTGAAGAAGGAGAGGAGAAAGACTCTGATGATAGCATGAGTTGATGAGGAGATGAGATAACATCTACTGATGGATGCTATCAGCACTAGAGCAGGATTTTTCTATCTTTTGTTTTTTAATATTGAACTTATTTGCTTCTGTTTTGAGAATAGGGTTGATGTACTCAATTTGAAACTTGTCTGTTTTGATGGTTTGCTTATGACTTATTGCATGATGAGTAATGCTTGATGTGTTTTGATCTTGATTGAAGTTGTAAACTAGTGAGTATGATAGTTGGTTGCCTTTAAGCTTCTGTTCACTATAATGCATGATTAATTGCTAGGGAGAAAAGACATTGTAAACTAGTGATTATGATTAGGCTTTCTTCGCCGAGACATCGAGTTTAAAGTAATTTAGAAAGTGGCATTAACATTAATGAAAAGAATGCTGAATTCCTAAATACAAGAGAGTGGATAGGATGAAATTGATAAATCCCAACAACATATTCATCCATATATTTCATTTCACATGTTTCGTTTCTTCTTGCCCATTGATCATCACATGCATACATATTTACTTTTTAGTCTTTTGCATTTGAAACTTACAACAATTTGTTCACATGTGTTAATTAATCATGTACTTTAAAGGAATAGTTATGAGAAATTTTATAAACGGAGGTGTAGAGGTTATCGAAGGCTTTGAAAATGTATTTATAGAAAAAAAGAAAACTATTGGGCGCCACTAATGCGCCCAACTACTCCAGTTCCCATCACGTCAAAGCCCCCAAGAGTTCGACGTGATAGCGGTACAACGACAGTTCAACTTCAATAAATTGGGCCACATATCAACCTTGATGAAATTATATTATTGGACTATATATTTTTGAAAATTTTAATTGGGCTTGAAACTAATAAGATTTGATGCACAACTTTATAAATACTAGATTTGAAAATGCAGTCAGTGTTTTCTAAACTGAAGAGTTACAAACCCTAGAAATGTGAAAGACGTTCCAGAATCTGATTAGAAATGGCTTCTTCATCATCATCAAGAAGAAAATGGAAGGTTGCCCGGATTGCAAGGAATGTTAATCCTACAGGTTGGATTAGTGATGAAGACATTTGGGGGAAGCTTTTTAGTCTAAGGAAGATTAAAACCGTGGTTTCTCACAAATATCTGAAACTGGTGAGGGTGTTCTACTCCAACTTAAAGATGAGTGATGAAACATTTTGTAACACAGTCCACGGGGTTGATATAAAGTTGATCAAAGAGGTTTGGATTGAGATTGTCGTTTTTCAACCGATCAGGAAAGAAGGCTTTCTCTTTCAAATATGGATTGGTCATCAAGGACTTATTGGATTCACCACGATAAAAAATAATGATCATCAACAAGTCTATCCCATCTCTGAATCTTGGAGTGCAAACAAAACAGATTTGACAAAAACTGAAGAAGATGAGTGGGCTAGATGGTTATGTGGTGAAAATAAATTGTATGTCAGAATCGCTTAAAAAGATACTTAGGACTCAAGTAAATTGAAAGCGGACACAGTCATTGATAAAGGACTCTAAGGATTGAAAAATCACCGATCAAAATGGAAAGGGAGGTGATGTGAACAACCAGAAAAGGATCAACAATAATTCTACAATAGAAGAATATGATTTTTGTTATTTGATTTTAATTTTATAATCAGTGGCTTCTTAAGCCATCTTTTGTTTTGCTGATTGTACTCATCTATTGAATATTAATTAAATTCTCTTTTGGCAAACATTAGTGAATGGTGATTGAATTGTTTAAGTTGATTAAATCTCTTGTATGATTGTAATTGAACATTTTAATGTTACATCATTACATTGCACATTCATACTCAATCTATGATAACGGTTATTGCACAATATACCATTGCACTCTTTTTTTTAGAACACCAATAGTACGTCAATTGGTAAAGCTACTCGACGTAATATTAATAGAAAAATAAAGACAGAAAATTACCAAAAATGATATTTGATAAAGAAAGATTTATAGGGAAGCAATTTTTTTGTGAAGGAGGAGCAACGTTTTGAAACGAAGAGGTTAACATCAATTTCTTCAGACTTCGACGTATTATTGTGAGCCAGATTACACCCTTTTTAATTCTTTATCCTTTTAACAATAAACGTCCAATTCCTTGGGCATGTCGCGTATTATTCGTTATTTGAAACCCAAAGGTCGCTCCCTTTTTCCATTTTTCGTTTTTAAATTCCAATAGAACGTCGAACTCTAGAGGGATTTGACGTGAATGTTGTGAGCATTAATTTTGTGCTGTTACTAGAGGTTTTGAATTGACTCTATAAATATTATCCTTAACTCATAGTTTGATCATTTTTGAATGATTCATTTTTTAAGTTTTCCTAGAGTTATTTTCTCCGAAATCAGATCCACTACAACTCAAGAAACTTAAAGATTGAATCATATATACAACAGGACGTCTACTTAATGATGATAAATGTTGTTAGTAAGCACCAAAGAGATTCACGTCAATCATTGGCACCACTCGACGTCTACTTTATATGGGAAAACGCAGTTGGTTGGGCTTGATAAATGTTGTGTTAGAAACGAAGAGATCTACGTCATATACTGACACCACTCGACGTCCAGGTATATGGGAAAAGGCTGATGGCAGGGCACGATAAATGCTATGTTAAAACGAAGAGGTACACGTCCAATATTGACACCACGCGACGTCCACGTTATTTGGGAAATACATAGGGATGTCGTTTTCCTTCAGTATTCAACGTAAAATTATTTGAAGGATTTCTAAAAGAAATTAAATTTTACATAATGTAGGTTCATAAAGGGAAATGAAACAAAGGAAAAACATAATAACATTAAACATTGGAAAAAAATGAAAATCAAACGATGAAAAGATCTATGGGATTGTTAAATTATAGAAGGATTTTTGTGAATGGAGGTTGTAGCGTTTTGAAAGGGTGTAAAATCCAAATCTCTCAACCTTTTTCTTTCGATTTCTATCACTCTTTCAAGCTCTTCGCCATGACAAAGAATCAAACCACAAGGAAATTACTCGTTGTTGTGAACTTAAAAGAGATGATAGAAAAACAAAGAAAAGCATAATAACACTAAACATAGGAAAAAAATGAAAATCTAACCACGAAAAGATCCATGGGATAGTTAAAATATAGAAGGATTTTGTGTTTCTATTACTCCTTCAAGCTTTTCAACATGACAAACAATCAAAACCACAAAGAAATAACTCATTTTTGTCACCTTGAAATAGCAGATTCACGTCAATTATTAAAAAAATTTGACGTCCGCTATAAAGTCTGTTTTAAATTCATAAGTGTTAACATTTTGCTCTGGTTTTCTACCATGCCTTCATCGTTAACAAAGAAATATCTTCGTTTAGTAGAAGAATTGATAGCAAACCAAAGGAAAAAGTTAACATCAATTTTATTAAGGAAGTTTTGTAGTTTAGTGAAGGAGGAGTAGCGTTTTGAGAGGATGTGAAATCCAAATCTATCAACATTTTCCTTTGGTTTTCTATACTCCTTAAAGCTTTTTTGTGTCCTTGAAGGAGATAACAGAAAACACAAAGAAAAAAATTAACAGATGGAGTTCATAGCAGAAATTTTATAAATGGATGTGTACAGGTTATCTAAGGATCCGAAACTGTATTTATAGAAAAAAAGAATGAGTGTTGGGAAAGGCCTGATATGGGGTGACCCTTGGATTCAATAATAAAAGGCAGTCCGAAGGCAAAGGTCGCTACTTTTTTTCTTTTTCCTTTTTAAATTCCCATAGAACGTCGAACTCTAGGGGGCTTCGACGTGAAAGGTTTGTGAGCATTCATTTTTTGTTGTTACTAGAGGTTTTAAATTTACTCTATAAATATAATGTTTAACTCTATACAATTTCACAGTTTGATCATTTTTGAATAATTCATTTTTTATGTTTTCTTGAAGTTGTTTTATCGAATGGTTTAAAAGAAAAAACTTAAAACATAATTTCTGGCAAATAAAACGTCGAACGCAAAGAAGAATCGTTCGGTGGTTGGTTTAAAAGAAAAAGAAGAAATAATAAAAAAGGAACTAAACAATAAAAAGTGGAAGCCAGTATAAAATGACGTTTTATGGGTTGATTTAGAAGAAAAATAAAAGTATTACTACTGGATGTAATATACAACGTCCTTCTTTTGTTACAGTTTATGTCATATTAATTAAATCAATATTTAGTATTTATTTATTTTGTATTGGACGTCAGTTGTTTACTTAGGGACGTTATGTGATTATGACCATCACGTCGAACCCCAACTCGCATGATGGTCTATATTAGTTTAAACGTCGAGCCCATAAAGTTGGCGACGTTATTTTTGGTTTATAAGAGATTCACTTGTTGGCATATAAAACGTCGCATATTTGTCATGGTTGACATCAAATGTGGGTAAGAGTAATATTGAATAGAAGCAAACCACTATTTCGGTATTTTTTTATTTTGAATTGAACGTCAGATATTTCTTAAGTTGACGTTTTGTGATTCTAAGGTCATTGTTTTACGTCAATCTGGGCCTTGTTTGACGTTAATACATTTTAGACGGTGAACTATTTTAGTTAATGACGTGGAGCGATTGAATGTATTTACGAGAATGCCACTGATCATTTTTAATGTTGGATATTGAGTGATTGAACGTTGAACGCGTGACGTTATACATAGTTTTTGCACTAGTGTGTCATAAATAAGGCTAGGCCAATTTATCATAATATTGTTGATAATCCCATAGATTATCATAATGTTTGCCTTAGAGCATTGGGCATGGTTTTAAGCATGCGAACATAACAGTAGGAACAGTTGTGACAGTTTCCTAAATTTCAGTATCAAAGAGATTCCATAAAAGTTTGCATTCTGACTTTTCATAAAGCATATTTTTCACCAGTAAACAAAGGATGTCTTTTAATAAAAGCAGCCTCAGCAAAGGTTGATGTTGCCCCACCATTCAAATAACCATCAAAGCAAGCTCTGATACCAATTGTCAAAGCGGTGTAGCTGAATGGTAGCGTGTTAACAATAAATCAAAAGAGGATGAATTCGTTTCTTTTCATAAATGTGTGCCTTTTAAAATTTTCTCCCAATTTTATCTTATTTAGCAGATAATTTAGACAAATAAAATAGAGTAAGGGACGAAAGAAATTGCATAAATAATTTTATACCGGTTTGTATTACAAGAATCCTACGTCCAATTGTTAATATCTCAAATAGATCAACGTTTCACTATCACAAAATTAATAAATTTTACAATCACATAGAAAAACGAGTTTAATGTTTAGAAAACACCTTTCTTGAAACCCCAAGAGATGATACTCACTTTCCCTGAACACCATAAGCGATGAACACTTCCTCTAAATGTTTCACAAAGAATGACAAACTTCACTTAGCGATAACAACAACACTCAATCACACCTAGAGTGAAAGTTCTCGCTCTTGCCCACATCAAGTTTCCAAGCCAATTTAGTAACCCTAGTTTTCACTTCAGTCTTGTTAAAAAACCTGAAGTTGTGTGTTTGAATGAAAGTCTAAAACTTTCATATAAAGACTTCACTCAAGGACACCTCTAAAAAATCGTTGTCACACTTTTCTAACTTTGATTATCGATTATCCCACTTAGGTAATTGATTATGCATTAAATGAATGTATAACTGCTAAAAGTGTGCACAAAAACTCCAATGACTAGTCATGATACTTGATTATTGTAAGTCATAATCGATTAGCCTTAATCAATTATCAGTTTCTTGTAATCGATTATTCTAGAGGCCAATTTGAGTTTTTAGCAATTGAAAATCTACTCTGTGATATTGATTATCTAAGTAGGTAATCGATTATTGCAAAGCGTTTTTGAATCCAAAGTGATTTCAAAACATAAAATACATGGAAACATCTAAGTCTTATACAAAATTCTACTTATTACAATGTTTTTCACAAACAATACAAGTCTTCATATTGATCCTCTTGCAATGTGAGTTCTTGAGACTTGATTTAGGTATCATCAAAACTGTTATGCCTTCCTCATTTTGCTAGCAGTCCTAAATTCATCTTCTTCATAAATACTCGTCGTTGATCAAAGCCCTCGCCAACAATGTTGTTGCCGCTCTCTTCTCCCTCTGTAACAACGGTTGGGTCCTTCTCTACCATTTCTACATATTCTTCCATCATCGCAAGCAGGAGATCATTGAAGCCACTTTCGTTCATTGACATGGCTACCAACACTATCTTTCACTCGCGAGATCAGAAGCCATTCTCGTTAACTTTGCTTGAGGT
This sequence comes from Vigna angularis, assembly GCF_016808095.1. Classification (NCBI taxonomy): domain Eukaryota; kingdom Viridiplantae; phylum Streptophyta; class Magnoliopsida; order Fabales; family Fabaceae; genus Vigna; species Vigna angularis. The sequence goes on from NC_068972.1 coordinate 29,642,680, forward strand.
CTTCCTTGTAGTATCGCTAGTACTTCGTTGGAGACAAAGAGCGCTAGCAATTATTTCACCAACAACAAGTTTGCTCTTTGAAAGCACTAATTATTTTAAATTTCTAATGATTGACTTTCAAATTGATTTTTTCTCTTTTCTCTTGTTTCTTTGCATTATTTAGAAAAAAAATTGTGATTATATGGAGGTGTTGGTTTGTGTTATGTTGAAGGAGAAGATGAATGAACAAAATTGAAGATGGGATCTAAGTTTTTCAGAACCCGTAGTTCACTGCTAGTACGAACTTCACCTCTTGATTTGCTTTCCCTCTCTACTCTCAAACCTTGTTTGTTGCTTTCGTCCTCCACGTGGGTATTCTTTGATGTAGTTATGAGAAATTAGCTAATGGAAAACTCATAGCCAAGGGTCCAATAGCTAAAACTAATCGAGGTTGTACCTGAGTCAACTTAATATGCAATTCTCACAGAAATTCAAACAATGTGTCAATATATGGTTTTTATCAGTTGTGATGCAAAACAATGTATTACTATATATACTTATGTAATCGGTTACATTAAACAGATGGAACAAGATTACAACAAACTCAGCTCTTAATTGAGTGCTCAATTAATGTAATCGAATTGCATTTAATGTTAGTCAAACATATTTAAAAATATGACCGTTAAAGCATTTTGACAAAGCTAAAAATCAGTTTTCAAAACTTAACAAACTTAATTGAATACACAACACATGTAATCGATTAATCTTAACACTTAAATTTTTTTGAGAACTTTGTGTTCTCAAAAACTCATCACAGCACATTTGAAAATAATATATGCAAACACACAAGTTTTAATCGATTCAACAACTAATGTAATCGATTCAAACTAGTTGTTTTGCCACAGTTCAAAACATAAGTTGTTTGATGACCTTAATTGATTACAACAACACTGTAATTGATCATGTCATGCATATATGCTTTTGTGCATGTGGTTTTCTTTATACAAAAACATAAAGTGTGCATGCACAAATATAATCATAGCAAAATCACCATAGTATGCTTAACCAACACAATATGTCCAACATATGCATTTACCACAATATATGCATGATAAATAAATTTTTAATCCCCGAAAATGGAGTTAAAAACTTGTTAAGACCTCGGCAAGTGTACTGAATCGTATCAAGTAATAATAAATGGTAAGACCAAGTATCGTTTCCCAAGAGACTCACGACACTAAACAGTTATGTGATTACTCAACTAATTAAGACTCTAAAGAACAAATTTTTGGGGTTTTTGAATGCAAATGCAATAAAATAAACATGAATGCAATTTGATCAATTGAGGCTAAAAACAAGAATGAATGGATGAAGTTGATGATATTGTTGTTGGATTTAGATTTCAACTAATTTACTCTCATGCATATATCAATTCATCTTCTTCATTAGTGTTAATGCCACTTTCTAATTTACCTTAAACTCGATGTCTCGGTGAAGAAAGCCTACTCCAAATTACTAGTTCACAATGTCTTGTCTCCCTAGCAATTAATCATGCATTACATTCGCTCAGAAGCTTAAAGGCAATCGATCCTTCTATTCCTATGTCTAGGTAATATCGCTTTCGGGAAAATTTCCCCAATTCTAGATTTTCCCATATGTGTCCATATCGACAAAATCAAAGATCATGCATTTGAATGAGTTAAACAAAGCATGCATAGAGTAAAGAGGAAAAACCCTAGCAATTAATAAAGTAAAGCATATATAATCAAAAATCAATTCAATACATGAGAGTTTAAGAGGTTACATCTTTCCCAACAACAAATAAGGTTTAGTTCTCCATCGCCATGGAAGAGCTAGATGAACAATGGAATGAAACAATGGAAGAGATAGAAAAACCCTAGAAAGAGAAGAGGAGAGCCATCATCATCTCCAAATCTACCCCTAAGGGGTGAAAAGTGTGTTTCTGTGCTCAAGCCATCAAAAGATACAATCCCTAGGACGTGCAAGTCCTTAAATAGAACATAAAAATAACAGAAAACAGGTCCAAGCCAATAAAAATAATAGAAAACAGGTCCAAGCCCACGAACCTGGCGCTCGGCGCCCAAAATGGCGTCAGCGATAGCTGCGACAGTAGCGCTCAACACAATTTAGCACTCAGCGCAACTTTTTCTGCACTCTAGTTGACTTTTCTACACTCTGGTTAATTGGTTGACTTTTCTGCATTATGGTTGACTTTTTTGCATTCCAACCATTCGGTACTTTAACTCTTCTTTCAAATCATTCCAATAGCCTACAAAATCAAGGGAATCTAACACAAAACCATTAAATTCACCTTCAACTCTCTTATTCACAAAACTAAAGAAAAAACATGAGTTCAAGCAAGCTTCTAAGTCAAAAATGGTGTTTTTACTATCAAAATTAAGTATAAAAATAACGGTTTTTCAACCGTTATCACAACTCCAAACTTGAAACTTTTCTTGTCCTCAAGCAAAATGTAAGTTGGCTTAAACAAAATACTCATACTACAATGGTCTAGCACACCAAAAAGCATTTTTCTCTTAGGACAAGTAAATCACTCATGAATGTTCATCATAGAAAGATTAGTCAAGATATAATGATGCTTTAGCCAATAAAGCTTCAATTATGGTGCTCACATAATCAAGACATACACAACAGATGCAAACCTCATGAATAATTAACAACCAAGCAAGAATGTTATCATAGAGTGCATGGAACTATTCCTCACCAAAGATAGTGTTTCACTTAAGCACTCAAAAGTGTTTCACTCAACTCAAAGGTGTATAGGGAGGTGTCACTCTTACACTCTACCATCACAATGTCACATGAATCAACTTTGCCTTTCATTTAACCACATATCAAACACACTCACAAGCAAGTTATCATCACAAGGACTTTTCAAGGCTTGTATTGAGGCTCAGCTAAGAAGAAAATTGGTTTTTCTAGACAACAAAATTCCTTGAGTTAAGAGAGTGCACAATTCATTCATTCATATTAACAATTAACTCTCTTTCTCCTTTTATGTGAGAAACCAAATCTTCAACTTATTCCAATGTTTCCTTTCATTGAGCTCAACCTTTTCTTTTCTTTCTTTTCTTCTCTTTTTCTTTTTGCTTTTGCTCAATGGTTTTTAATGAATTTCACAAAGTTATTTTCGGTTTCTCACCACCCCAAACTTGAACCATTCTCCATTACCACAAAAACATACTCTACTTAACTCAAGGTAAGGATTTCAAAAAGGGTTTTTCCACTTTTCAAATTTAGGGTCAAGGTGCAAAGGTTAGAGAAAACATTGATCTTTATTGGGTTCACCTATAAACATTGGCACTAAGGGAGAAGAAAAACATGGCCTTGATCATTTGTAACAAGCAAGAAAGTGGTTCAATCATAGAAAATTAGGCAAAATCAATCATGCTTCCAAAGTAATAATCATTCAATCAAATCAAAAACTCTGGAGTCCAATCTCTCACAGGTTAAATCAAGTTCCATAATTTGATAAACATCCTTCCCAGCATATTAATCACAATTGAAATCATGCATTTGTTTTTAACAATACTATGAGCAACCACCATTTATGCTTAAAAAGCCTCAACAATCATTAACTCAACATGCATCATAGAACAATAGAGCAAACACAAGAATATTACTCATCACAAACAATAGTTTATCACATCATACCAAACTATTGCACACAACTCATTAAACAAAGTACATAAGAAAAAATAAAAATAAAAAAATTCAAATAAAGCAAAAACATAAAAATACTGATCTAGCAGTATCCATCAGTAGATGTTGTTAGTAACATCCATCAGTAGATGTTTAGTAGCATAACATCCATAGATGCTCTCAGTAGCATCCATCAATAGATGCTCTCTCATCTGAATCTTCCAACATCCATCAGTAGATGTGAATCCTTCTCTTCAGCATCCATAAGTAGATGTTAATCTTTCTCATCTTCATCGGCATTCATCAGTAGACGCCTTCAGGAGCATCCATCAGTAGACGCTTAATCACATAGCATCCATCATTAGACGCTTAATCACATAACATCCATCAATAGACGCTATCATTCATCACTCTCATCATAGCAGTATCCATCAGTAGATGCTGTCATATGTGTCCTCCTAGCATCCCTCAGTAGATGTTGTCCAACATCCATCAGTAGATGTTGTAATTCCTGCAAAGCAAATTCAAATCCAAAAGAAAAAGTCAGAAATTGGTTTGCTTCCCAATAAGCGTTTGTTTAACGTCACGAGCCTAACACCATTAAGTACAATCTGCATATATGATGTTGGTGTTCCTTTTGCTTTCATCACACCAACTTATCTTCAACATCTTCTTGTTCACCATCTTTACCCTCATTGAATAAGAAGGCTCAATCTCAATAACTCCCTTCTTCTTGATATTTATAACCACTTCATGCATAGAACTTGGTGAACATGATGACACTTGAAGGATGGCGCTCAGTGATAACAGTTGAAAAACTGTTATTTTCATGCTTAAAACTGACACAAAAAGCAACCTTTACACTTAGAAACTAGCTTGAAATCATGCTTTTATCCATATTTTCAGAAATAAGAGAGCTGCACAGGTTTATGCTTGATTTCAGTGTTTTTGTGCAGGTTTTAAGGTGAATTTAGTGAAAGAAGTGAAGAAGGAGAGAGATGGAATCAGAAAAGTCAACCAGAAACCAGAAAAGTCAACCAGTCAACCAGAAAAGTCAACCAGTCAACCAAAAAGTCAACTAGTCAACCAGAATACGAAAAAAGTCAACCAGACGAGTTTTGGGCCAGTTGTATGCGATTTTATGATCTGTTTGGGCTTGGACCCGTTTTCTATTATTTTTATGTCCTATTTAAAGACCTAGATGTCTTAGGGTTGGTATCTTTGGCAGAAACAAAACAAACACTCTCTCTTCCACCCCTTTCAAGGAGGATCTTGGATGCTCAAGCTACCTCTTCACCTTTCTAGGGTTTTATCTTTCATTCTTTCATTATTGTTCATCTAGGTTCACCATGAATATGGTGAACTAAACCTTGTATGTTTGTTGGGGAATCAATGTAATCTTTTGAAGCTCTCATATATGGAATTTGTGCTTGCATCTTAATCTAAGATTTATGCTTTCCTTCATCATTAGTTAGGGTTTTTCCTCTTTGCCTAATGCTTGCTTTGTTTAACTCATTCAATGCATGATTATTGATTTTGTCGATACGGGAACGTACGGGGAAGTCTAGATCCGGGGAATTTCTCCCAATATTATATTGGTTGTCGTTAAGCTCCTGCACTTGATGAACTAATTATTAGGAATGCTAGGAATTGTATGAACTCGTAATTAGGGAGAAGCCTTCTTTGAAAGGTACTTTAGAGAGTGGCATTAACAATGATGATTTGAATGTTGAATTCCTAAAATATATGAGAGTGGATAAGATGAAATTGAACCCCAACAACATATTCATATATATATTTCATTGAAAGTGCTTGTCTTTTGCTTTTGCCATTGATCAACCTCATGCATACATGTTTATTTTCGTCTTTTGCATAGTAAAATCCAATTATTTTGTTCTTAAGTCTTAGCTAATCAACGAATCACATAACTAAACTAGGCCGTGAGTCCTTTGGGAGAACGATACTTGGTCTTACCGAGTTTATTACTTGAAACGATTCGGTCATACTTGCCGATTGTAAAACAAGTTTGTGACATCATATTTTGGTGATCATAAATTTGTCCATCAAGTTTTTGGCGCAGTTGCCGGGGACTCTGGTTTAACTGGTTAATTTGTGTGATTATTGATTATCTTTGACTTTAATTTTGAATTTCTGTTTTTATTTTCTGTTTTTATTTTTTCGGTTTTTATTTGATTTGGTTTTATTTTATTTGATTTTATTTGATTCGATTTGATTTTATTTTATTTGATTTTATTTTATCTTATTTGATTTTATTTTATTTTATTTTATTTGATTAGATTAGATTTTATTTGATTTGATTAGATTAGATTTTATTTTATTTGATTTGATTAGATTTGATTTGATTTGATTTGATTTTATATTATTTTATCTTATCCTCTGAATCTTTTATCTTCTGAATCTATATCTTCTCCTATATCTTTTTGTGCTAACAAATCTTTTCTAGGGTTTTCTTTTCTTGTGCATGCAGGAAGCAATTAGAACAAGGAGCAAGAAAACAACAGAACCTCTGCTTGAAGATATAGACGAGAGTAGACGGAGGAGAAGAATCCAAACATCTAGAGAACTTTTCCCTTCTCCAGAAACTCTCTTACAATCATCACCACAAGGTTCTGTTCATAGCACAGAAAATATGGAGAACAACAATGTTAGAAGAACTCTTGCTGACTACACCAATATAGCTGGACCTCAGCACTTTAACAGTATAGCTAGACCTAGAGTCAATGCAGCTAATATGGAGGTCAAACCAGCACTGATTCAACTGGTGAAAAGCAACCAATTTAATGGGTTATCTCATGAAAGCCCATATGAGCACCTCACTACCTTCAATGAGATTTGCAACACAATCAAGATTAATGGGTGCCAGACGAAGCTATCAAACTTAGCTTGTTTCCTTTCTCATTGGGAGGCAATGCTAAGCTTTGGTTGAATTCTTTCCCAGAAGAAAGTTTCATAGAGTGGGAAGCAGTGGTCACAAAATTTTTAAACAAGTACTTCCCACAATCTAAGGTGACAAAAGGCAAGCAAGAGATTTCTTCATTTAAGCAAGGCATGGAAGAATCACTGGGGCATGCATGGGACAAATACAAAAGCTTGTTACATAAAACACCCACGCATGGCTTTGATGATCAGGAAGTAGTCTTAACTTTCCTTTGAGGGCTTGGTTCACAAACCAAGATGATGCTAGACGCCTCAGTAGGAGGCAATATTAAATGGAAAACTCCAGAGGAAGCAACAGAGATTATAGAAAACATGGCTACTAGTGATAATGAGCTACACAATGAGAGAGGAGCTCCTATGCAAAAAGGAGTCCTCCAATTACAGACACATGATGCCCTGCTAGCTCAAAACAAAATTCTAACTCAACAGCTAGAGACTCTGACTAAAACTCTTGCACAATTACCCAAAGAGTTGAAAACTGCTGCACAGGTACAAACCCAGTTGTGCGAATTGTGTGGAGGCGACCATATCATTGGTCAATGTGCCTTTCCAGTTGAAGCCGTGGAGGATGTAAACTACATGACCAATCAGTACCGTCAAGGAAGCTACAATCAGGGGTGGAAACCACACCCAAGTATTGGTCAAGGGCAAACTGGGCAAGCTGGTCAATATAATAAGCAGCAGCAGCAACCCACCTTATGGCAACAGTTATCTATGCTTAATGAAAGGTCCATGAGGATGGAGGAAACTCTCAGCAATTTCATACAGAAAACTGAGTCTACCCAAAAGAGCACTGAAGCTGCTATCAAAAATTTGGAGATTCAGATGAGGCAGATCACCAAACAGGTGGAAGAAAGGCCAAATAGAAATTTTGGGGCTAATACTGAGGTTAACCCCAGAGAAGAGTGCAAGGTGGTAGAGAGTGTTGATGATGAGAAAGTTGAGTTAGATACATAAGAGAGAAGAGAAATAGAGAGCAAAAGCACTTTTCCTTTTCCAATCCATCAAGGGAAACAACTGGACTTCACAGAATTATTCAAAATGGTGGATAATGATGCACCTTGGCAACAGATTCTACAACAGATTACGGTTTACACTAAATCTAATGAAGAAATCTCTACAAAGAAAAGACATAGAGATGATGAGGCAAAGGAGTGTATAACTGTTAAAAAAGAGTCATTCCCTCCTAAAGCAACAAATCCAGGCAGTTTTTCTATCCCTTGTACCATAGGGAAGAAAAGGGTGAAGAAAGCTCTTCTTGATCTAGGTTCAAGTGTTAACTTGATACCTTACTCTTTACTAGAGCAAATCGGCAATGTTAATGTGAAACCTGTAAAGGTTAATCTAGTAATGGCCGATGAATCTTCAAAGGAGCCATGTGGGATTGCAGAGGACATTATAGTTTGTGCTGGCAAACTTCAGTTCTTGGCAGACTTTGTGGTGATGAAGATGGAGACAGAGAAGATACCTATCATACTTGGAAGACCGTTTATGAAAACGGCCAGAGCTATCATTGATGTAAATGAAGGTATAGTGGTGCTCCAGGACAGGGAGAAGAGAGTGGTTATAGACGTCTTTAAAGATGAGACGCAAACATAGGAGGAAGAAGCTAGTTATAAAGCTGCATTTCAAGATGTACCCATGACTAGCCGTAAAGATGAAAATCTCAAGGTTGTAGGTAACCATTGTTTGTTGTTTCAGGTACACAAGGATGAAAAGATTGGAAGAGGAGGAGAAATTCCTGGTGACTGGGAGAAAAGAAGACTCCAACTTGGCACACCTATAAGAATCAAGAACAAGTTGTGGGTTGTGAAAGGCTTTAAAGGAAGGAGATGATAGAGATAGAGTCTCCACATTCTAGAAGGACCAAAATAGTTCACAGGAAACAGCTGAGGAGTTGGTGGAATGACAACATCAACTATAAAGAAGGAACTTGAGCTTTACTGGGTCAAGCTAATGACGTTAAAAGAGCGCTTGTTGGGAGGCAACCCAGTGATTTTAGAACTTTTAAATTTTACTTTGGTTTGTAATCTTTAAATCTGTTGAACATTATATTGCTGAACATAGCATCTACTGAAGGATGCTAGTTGGATATAGCATCTACTGAAGGATGCTAAGTGTGTAACACCTACTGATGGGTGTTGGTAAGTTTTTAACACCTACTGATGGGTGTTGGTGAGATTTTAAACAACTACTGATGGGTGTTGGTGGATTTTGGGTCAGGCTCGTGACGTTAAACAAGCGCTACCTGGGAGGCAACCCAGTTGATTGATTGTTTTTGTTTGTTTTATTTTAGTTAGTGTTTGCATAAGTATTTTAAGCATTGAATTGCAGGGAACCAGTGAGGGGCATGTCTAGGAGGCACGTAGGATAAGAAAAGAAGGAGAAGAGTACATCACGAAAGTGCCGCTGAGCGGCAACTTACCGCTGAGCGGTACTCTCGCAGATGGGCTTTTGTTACCCTTTAGTGGAACCCGAGCCCATTAGGGTATTTTTATACCCTAAACTGCGCAAATGCTTTTATTTCAGGCTCTTCTCTGCACACACACTCCTACATACCTTTTCAAAGGTTCTCTACAACTTTTCCCTCATCCCTCTTTAGAAAATCTCCCTTCCACTCACTTGCTCACTAGTTTTCCATCTAAGTTTGGGGTTGGGAGAGAGCATCATTGAAGGGGCTGATTTCTTCATTGTGGTTTACTAATGCTTAACAATGTATCTTTTGGTTTATTGAATTATGTTTGATGCAGGGATGGCCTCCTCATCGGGCAAAAAGAATCAAGACTAGAAGATCCAAGAAGAGGAAGATAGAGAGGACAGCTCAGATTGATGAGGAGCTGAGATAGCATTTACGGATGAATGCTATCATATGCTTATGCTTTTGGGGTTTAAGTTTTCTAAACTTATTTATTTTTTGTTTTAGATTAGGGTTTGATGTACTCTATTGGAAACATGGTTTGTTATGATGGTTTGCTATTAACTGTGATTGTGTGATAAGTAATGCTTGATGATGATTAGTGATTAATTGATGTTGAGATAAATGTGCACATAAAATGCTTATACAGGTGATTCACAAGCTTTGTGAACAAATGCAGGATATCATGATTGTGATTGTGAAATTAAGCAGGATGTGTATGTCAAATGTGAATGAGCTTATATGTGAGGTTTTGAGCTCCAGAGTTTTTGGTATGATTGAATGCTATTACTTTGAAAGCATGAATGACTTTGCCCAGGTTTTCTATGATTGAATCAATTGCTTGTTTTGTATCATGTGATCAAGGCCGTTTGTTGGAACCCTTTTTATTGGCCAAATTCATAAAGTTAGCCCACTAAAAGAGAACACTTTGTGTTCTATACTTTGAACCCTTAGCCTTGAACATACACTGAAAACCCTTGATTGAAAATCTTTACCTTGAGTTAAGTAGAAGATCTTGTGTGGTATTGTTAAATGTTCAAGTTTGGGGTTGTTGGGAAAACATGAAAAAGGAAAAGCATTGAGCTAAGAGCTAAAAAGTAAGAATATGCAAAGAAAGAAAAGAAAAAGAAAAGAAAAGAAAAAGAAGCAAAGCTCAATGCAAATGCAAAGGCAAGTTGGGAAGAATAAGAATAATTGTGTTGTTATGATTCTCTTAACTCAAGGATTTTGTGATCTAGAAAAACCAATTTTCTTGTTAGCCCAGCTACATTATAAGCCATTGAAAAGTCCTTGTGATGATGCATGCTTGTGAATGTTTTTGATTGTGGTAAAATGAAAGGCAAAGTTGATTCATGTGACATTGTGATAGTAGAGTGAATGAGTGATTACCTCTTATACACTTGTGTGTGAGTGAAACACTTTACCTAGTGAGGAAATATTCCATGAGCACATGAACATCCATGATTAATTGATTGATCATTCATGAAATATAGCATTTGTTGGAATTTAAATGACTTTGTGAACACTAAAGCATGTGCACATCTTGATTGAACTCTTGGTCATAAGTTTGAGTGAAGTTGTTACTTATCTTGAAAAAGAGGATTTTTGAATGAGTGAACCATCATATGAATTGGTTGAAGATTGAGTTACATCTTGTTTGCTTGAGGACATGCAAAGTTCTAAGTTTGGGGTTGTGATAACAGTTGAAAAACTGTTATTTTCATGCTTAAAACTGACACAAAAAGCAACATTTACACTTAGAAACTAGCTTGAAATCATGCTTTTATCCATATTTTCAGAAATAAGAGAGCTGGACAGGTTTATGCTTGATTTCAGTGTTTTTGTGCAGGTTTTAAGGTGAATTTAGTGAAAGAAGTGAAGAAGGAGAGAGATGGAATCAGAAAAGTCAACCAGAAACCAGAAAAGTCAACCAGTCAACCAGAAAAGTCAACCAGTCAACCAAAAAGTCAACCAGTCAACCAGAATACGAAAAAAAGTCAACCAGACGAGTTTTGGGCTAGTTGTATGCGATTTTATGATCTGTTTGGGCCTGGACCCGTTTTCTATTATTTTTATGTCCTATTTAAAGACCTAGATGTCTTAGGGTTGGTATCTTTGGCAGAAACAAAACAAACACTCTCTCTTCCACCCCTTTGAAGGAGGATCTTGGATGCTCAGGCTACCTCTTCACCTTTCTAGGGTTTTATCTTTCATTCTTTCATTATTGTTCATCTAGGTTCACCATGAATATGGTAAACTAAACCTTGTATGTTTGTTGCGGAATCAATGTAATCTTTTGAAGCTCTCATATATGGAATTTGTGCTTGCATCTTAATCGAAGATTTATGCTTTCCTTCATCATTAGTTAGGGTTTTTCCTCTTTGCCTAATGCTTGCTTTGTTTAACTCATTCAATGCATGATTATTGATTTTGTCGATACGGGAACGTACGGGGAAGTCTAGATCCGGGAATTTCTCCCAATATTATATTGGTTGTCGTTAAGCTCCTGCACTTGATGAACTAATTATTAGGAATGCTAGGAATTGTATGAACTCGTAATTAGGGAGAAGCCTTCTTTGAAAGGTACTTTAGAGAGTGGCATTAACAATGATGATTTGAATGTTGAATTCCTAAAATATATGAGAGTGGATAAGATGAAATTGAACCCCAACAACATATTCATATATATATTTCATTGAAAGTGATTGTCTTTTGCTTTTGCCATTGATCAACCTCATGCATACATGTTTATTTTCGTCTTTTGTATAGTAAAATCCAATTAATTTGTTCCTAAGTCTTAGCTAATCAACGAATCACATAACTAAACAAGGCCGTGAGTCCTTTGGGTGAACGATACTTGGTCTTACCGAGTTTATTACTTGAAACGATTCGGTCATACTTGTCGATTGTAAAACAAGTTTGTGACATCATATTTTGGTGATCATAAATTTTTCCATCACTCAGCGCCCTTAATGAGGCACCCAGACGTGCCCTGCAACCTTCTTTCTCCTTCTTCTCTTGATGATCGTGTACTCCTAGTACATATTTTCAAATTTTATCCTGCAAACACTAAAGAACACTACACTAGAGCACCGAATTAGCACAAACAGATAAAAAATTAAAAAGATAAAAAGATGAAGAGATAGAAAGATAAAAGGATAAAAAGATAAAAAGATAGAAAGATAGAAAGATAGAAAGAAGAAAGATAAAAAATTAAAGAGAGAAAAAATGAAGAGATAGAAAGATAAAATGATAGAAAGATAGAAAGATAGAAAGATAAAATAAAAAAATAAAAAAATAAACAGGTAAAAAGATAAAAAGATAAAAAGATAAAAAGATGAAAAGATAACAATAAAAAGATGAACAAATAAAAAGAAGAAAAATATAAAAAGAAAAAAAAACTAAAAAGATAAAAAGATAAAAAGAGAAAAAGAGAAAAAGATAAAAGAGAAAAAGATAAAAAGATAGAAAGATAAAAAAGATAAAAAGATAAAAAAAAATAAAAAGATAAAAAGATAAAAAAAAATAAAAAGATAAAAAGTCTAATCGCTTAAGAATCACACAAATAGAATAGTTATACCACGAGTCCCCGACAACGACGCCAAAAACTTGATAAACAAATTTTTAATCCCCGAAAGCGGAGTCAAAATCTTGTTAAGGACCTCAACAAGTGTACCGAATCATATCAAGTAATTATAAATGGTAAGACCAAGTATCATTTCCCAAGAGACTCACGACACTAAACAGTTATGTGATTACTCAACTAATTAAGACTCTAAAGAACAAATTTTTGGGGTTTTTGAATGCAAATGCAATAAAATAAACATGAATGCAATTTCATCAATTAAGGCTAAACACAAGAATGAATGGATAAAGTTGATGATATTGTTGTTGGATTTAGATTTCACCTAATTTACACTCGTTGATATATGAATTCATGTTCTTCATTAATGTTAATGCCACTTTCTAATTTACCTTAAACTCAATGTCTCGGTGAAGAAAGCCTACTCCTAATTACTAGTTCACAATGTCTTGTCTCCCTAGCAATTAATCATGCATTACATTCGGACAGAAGCTTAAAGGCAACCAATCCTCCTATTCCTATGTCTAGGTAATATTGCTTTCGGGAGAATTTCCCTAGTTCTAGATTTCCCCATATGTGTCCATATCGACAAAATCAAAGTTCATGCAATTGAATGAGTTAAACAAAGCATGCATAGAGTAAAGAGGAAAAAACCTAAGAATTAATGAAGTAAAGAATATATGATCAAGAATCAATTCAATACATGAGAGTTTAAGAGGTTACATTTTTTCCAACAACAAATAAGGTTTAGTTCTCCATCGTCATGGAAGAGCAAGATGAACAATGGAATGAAAGAATGGAAGAGATAGAAAAACCCTAGAAAGAGAAGAAGAGAGCCATCACCATCTCCAAATCTACCCCTAAGGGGTGAAAAGTGTGTTTTTGTGCTCAAGCCATCAAAAGATACAATCCCTAGCACGTGCAAGTCCTTAAATAGAACATAAAAATAATTGAAAACAGGTCCAAGCCCATAAAAATAACAGAAAACGGGTCCAAGCCCACGAAACTAGCGCTCAGCGCTCAGTGGTAGCTGCGGCACTGGCGCTCAACGCAATTTGGTGCCCAGCGCATCTTTATCTACACTCTGGTTGACTTTTCTGCACTCTTGTTAACTGGTTGACTTTTCTGCATTATGGTTGACTTTTCTGCATTCCAACCATTCGGTACTTTAACTCTTCTTTCAAATCATTCCAATAGCCTACAAAATCAAGGGAATCTAGCACAAAACCATGAAATTCACCTTCAACTCTCTTATTCACATAAATAAAGCAAAAACATGAGTTCAAGCAAGCTTCTAAGTCAAAAATGGTGTTTTTAATATCAAAATTAAGTATAAAAATAATGGTTTTTCAACCGTTATCACAACCCCAAACTTGAAACTTTGCTTGTCTTGAAGCAAAATGTAACTTGGCTTAAACAAAATACTCATACTACAATGGTCTAGCACACCAAAAAGCATTTTTCTCTTAGGACAAGTAAATCACTCATGAATGCTCATCATAAAAAGATTAGTCAAGATATAATGATGCTTTAGCCAATCAAGCTTCAATTATGGTGCTCACATAATAAAGACATCATACACAACAAATGCAAACCTCATGAATAATCAATAACCAAGCAAGAATGTTATCATAGAGTGCATGAAACTATTCCGCACTAAAGACAGTGTTTCACTCAAGCACTCAAAAATGTTTCACCCAAGTACTCAAAAGTGTTTCACTCAACTCAAAGGTGTATAGTGAGGTGTCACTCTTAGATTCTACCATCACAATGTGACATGAATCAACTTTGCATTTCATTTAACCACATATCAAACACACTCACAAGCAAGTTATCATCACAAGGACTTTTTAAGGCTTGTATTGAGGCTGGGCTAAGAAGAAAATTGGTTTTTCTAGACAACAAAATTCCTTGAGTTAAGAGAGTGCACAATTCATTCATTCATATTGACAATTACCTCTCTTTCTCCTTTTATGTGAGAAACCAAATCTTCAACTTATTCCAAACTTTCCTTTTATTGATTTAGAACTCGGTTTTCCCAATAACAGACGTCTAAATAGAATAATTTTTTTTTTCATTTAGTTTTGGCGTTAATTCGAGGGAGGCGACGTATATGAGTATTTAGAAGTTAGGCCCCCCGTAGCCGACGTCTAAATAGTTGTTTTATTTACAGAAAATGCCACCAGTCATTTTTTACGTTGAATATTCGAGGGTCGGACGTCTAAAGGGTGATGTTAAAGGCCTTTCCTACACTAGTGATTGCAACATGCATGTGTTATTGATATTAATGTGTTGTCATCGTCAAAAACAACTTAACAGGGATTGGGTTCAACTATCAACAACAATATTAAACACATTCAACTTTTTATTGCGTTAGGATGTGTCCAAAAGAGGTCACTTAGCACCTTAGATTCGTCGACACATATGTTCCAACGGATTTATTTATCAAAATTAAAGATCATCATCAGTTATTGCAATTGAGTTCTCGACCCTCTCAATGATCGTTTGTAAGCATACTTTGCATTATATATTTGCTTGATTGTTGAGACATTACAATCATTATTTTTTTTTCAAAGTCAGTAGAATATTTGTAGGCTTGACTTAACTCTTAGTTAAACTAAGAAGTATCAATTGTTCAATGGGATATTCACATATAACCTTCAATACCTACCCTTCTCCATTAGCATTTGGTTTTCCCCTCAACTTAAAAGGACATGCATATTTTCTTGTGTTGTAAATATTGGGTTGAATATTAGGTTAATATTTCCTATACTTTCAACCCCTTTCATATCTTAACAAGATAAATGTCTTTCTCCAAAGTTCACCAATAGCTTTATCAGATCTTATAGTTATGACAACAAATCCAAGATGAAAAGCAATGCAACAAACCCATTCAATTATGTCATCACGTGTGGGAAATATTTGATTTTTATATGTTGACATTGTTGATAGGGGGAGCATAGGATTAGCTAAACCCACAATCTCAGTAATATTTGTGTTTTTGATGATGACAACACATAATTAATATTAACACATTTGTATGTACTATGTTATACATGTTATACTTATGCTAACTGTGTTGTATTAGTACATGCATATCTGTGAACATAATGTGTTGATTATAGGATACCACTGTGTTTCATATGTGATTTTATATGTGTATGCACAATTTGAGGTTTCAGAAATGAAAAACCACAAGTAGCTAGCTTCGGCTGTTCGAACATTAAAGTGTGGCAAAACAACAAGTTTTAAGTCGATTACATTATTAGTTAAATCAATTAAAACTCGTATGATTGCATAAATATTTTTCAAGTGTGTTGTGATGTATTTTGAGAAGAAAACTTTTCAAATATATGCTAAGTGTTTCTACTTAATCGATTGCATGTTCCTTGTATTCGACTAAGTTTGTTAATATTTGAAAATTGGTTAAATGCTTAACATAATTGTCACAACGGTCATATATTTAAATATGTTGACCAAGCATTTATTGCAAATCGATTATATTAATTGCGCATTCAATTAATTGCTTTGATTGATGTTATTCTATTATAACTGAATTGTGTATTTGATTAGATTAAGGAGATAATCGATTAAAAAGCATCTGAATTGCTTTACACTATATATAGACGCATTATTTGAATTCTGTAAGAAGAATAACGATTTACACTTGCATATCTATTTTTAGTGAATGATATGTGATCTTACAGAAGAGAGAAAAGCTCCAAGAAACAAGAATTACCGTGGTGATAAAGTCATGAAGATTTCTTGAGAAGCAAGGTTGATATACAAAGATTGATCATTCTACACAGGAAGGTGCATTCTGCTTGATCAGGAAAAGCTTTGCGAAACGCTAAGTGTTGTTGGTTTCCCTATGGTGTTACAGGAAGAAGAACACGATTCTTGACTGAGGGTGTCTCAAAGGGGTTGACAGTAGAAAAGGATTGTTCTTGCTGCTTGTCTGTTTTTGTATTACTTATAGTTAGATTAGTGAGTCAGAGAGGTGATTTACATTTTCACGTGAGGTCGTTGTAAAGCCCTTGGTGTAAAAACTCATATCTATATAGTGCATTGGCTTCCATCTCGGGTTGATTGGAAGGACACTGGACATAGGCTTGGCCGAACTAGTATAAAATCTCAGTGTTTGAATTTTCTTATACCTTCTCTCTACATTAAATCGATTATATTGTATATTGTCATTATTCAATTAAGTTAACTTCTGCATTGCACATATTCTTACTTACAATTCAAGAAAAGTTTAAAGACTTTTTGTTTTGCGAAAAATATTTTAAAAGAAAACATTTTTATACATCACCAATTCACTCCCCCTACCCCTTCTTTGTGTGAGAAACAAAGCAATTCTTTTGTAACAATTGGCACCAGAGCTGGTTTTCAAAAGATATTTGAAAAACAAATCGATTAACTTTTTTGTCTAATCGATTCGATCCTGAAAATGGCTTTCGTTTCTCAAACTTTTGGTGAAGGTGCTTCAACAAATAGACCTCCTTTGTTTGCTAAGAAAAACTATGATTTCAGGAATATTAGAATGCAAATTTTTCTTGAATCTATAGGTAAGGGTGTATGTGATGCTACACTCAATGGTCCATTTGAACCCACTTATGTTGTAAATGGAAAAACTGTTTTAAAATTTTTTTCGGAGTGGACTCATAATGAGAAGTGGAGAGCACAATATGATGTTAAGGCTAGAAATGTAATTGCCTCTACACTAACAATGGATGAGTTTTTCAGGATTTCCCAATGCAAGATAGCAAAAGAGATGTGGGAAGTTCTTGAAATAACACATGAAGGAACTGAAGAGGTAAAACGTGCTAGGAAAAACTCTCTTGTGCAGGAATACGAGTTGTTCAGGATGAAGGCTGGAGAGACTATCTATGATGTGCAGAAAAAATTCACACACATCGTAAATCATTTGATGTCTCTCGGCAAGGTGTTTGACAAGGAAGAAATCAACATCAAAATCTTGAAAAACCTGAACAGAAGCTAGCAGCCAAAGGTAACTACTATATCAGAATCTAAAGATTTGACTAACATAAATATCGCAACCTTGGAAAGCTTAGGGAACATGAACTAGAGCTTGGTAGATTGAGAGAGGAAGAAGAAATTGACCAAAAGAAATCGATTGATCTCAAAGCTACAAGCAAAAGATCCTCCAAGAAAGCTGAATCTAAGGTTGAGTCAGATGCAGAAATGTCAGAAAAGGAAATCATGAACATGATTGATGGAAGCTTGCTATGGGTGAGACTCATTGAACCAGGAAACCAATCAGCAAACATTCCAATGAGTAGAATGAAGGCAGCGGAATTCTGAAATAGATGCAGAGAATGGTATGGTTTCAGTGAAGAATGGAGTGGGTTAGAACCTCTCAGCTTAGAGGGCCTTCCTACTTTGGAAGGAAGCTAGAGGTAAGGAGAAAGAAAGTGAAGAATTGGGTTGACTCAAGAGCAAAGGTAAGCTGGAATTTCATTTCTGCAGCAATTGGACTAAGCTCAAAAGTGTCTACAAAAGGGGGAAGAGGTCTCCTATTTATAGGAAGATAAGAGCCTCAAATATGAAATGAAATTCAATCCAAAAGCAAATGAAATTAAAGAAAAAGGCGCCAATTTGCTTCAACTTCAAACATGCCTCATTCCAACTCAGCAGCACACGTGAAACAACACCAATTCTGAAACGTTGGGCTAGCTAGGTTATTGGCTGAGCTTTTTGATAGCTTTGGCAGCAAGCTTCTCCCTCCAAGTCTTTCTTTTCACGTGCTCAAATGCTATGCTGGCAGCTGCTCCCTCCAATTTTATTAATCCTACAAAGGAAAGAAAAATGTGCTTTTAATTATGGGAAGAAGGATTAATGTAAATTACCTTCCATAGAAGCAAAATGGTAGGTGATCCTTCTTCCTCTTGAATCCTCTTTGCCATGGCTCTAGTAAGAGGTCCAATGTGTGTCTTAGATGGTCTTCCATCAGACCCTCCCTCTTGAAAAGGATTTATCCTCAGACCTGCTTCAACTTGTTGATCATTCCCTATGAAAGGAATTAAGTCGCAGATGTTAAAAGTATGACTGACACCATAACTTTCAGGGAGATCTAAGATGTATGCATTATCATTTATCTTTTTGACTACCTTGAATGGACCATCTGCTCTTGGACAAAGTTTGGACTTCCTTTGAGAGGGAAATCTTTCCTTTCTCAAATGAAGCCAAACTAGGTCTCCTTTTTCAAAAACTATTTTCTTTCTCCCTTTGTTGTTGTATTCTGCATATTTTTGAGTTTGTTTTTCAATTTGGATTTTGACTTTCTCATGTAACTTCTTGATGAAATCCGCTTTAGAAGAACCTTCTTTATGAAGAAAAGAAGATGATTCTGGAAGAGGTAGTAAATCAAGAGGTGTGATAGGGTTAAAACCATAAACAACCTCAAAAGGAGAAAGATTAGTAGTCTTGTGAACTACTCTATTATAAGCAAATTCAATATGAGGTAGATGTTCATGCCAAGATTTGTTATTACCTCTTAATATTACCCTTAATAATGTAGATAAAGATCTATTTACTATTTGCCCATCAGTTTGTGGGTGACATGTAGTAGAAAATAGAAGTTTAGTTCCAAGCTTTTCCCATAAAGTTTTCAAAAAATGGCTTAGGAACTTCACATCTTTATCAGACACTATAGTTTTGGGTAAGCCATGCAATCTCACTATTTTTTTAAAGAAGAGTCTAGAGATATAGCTAGCATCATCTACTTTGTGGCAGGGTATAAAGTGAGCCATCTTACTAAAACGATCTACTACCACAAATATAGAATCATACCCCCTTTGAGTTCTTGGCAATCCTAAGACAAAGTCCATGCTTATGTCCTTCCAAGGGGTATTAGCTATAGGAAGAGGTGTATAGAGCCCATGAGGCATAATTTTGGATTTAGCTTGTAAACAAGCTATACATTTAGAACAATGCCTTTGAACATCTATTCTCATGTGTGGCCAATAAAATTTACTTTTCAAAATGTTTAGAGTTTTATCAACTCCATGATGGCCCATGAGTCCTCCTCCATGACTCTCTTTGATAAGAAGTTTTCTAATGGATCCTTGGGGTATACAAAGTTTTCCTTTATTAAAAAGATACCCCTCAGAAAGATAGAATCCATCAAAAGGCTTCTGAAGACATGATGAATAAGTGGATGCAAATGTTTCATCATTTTTATATAACTCTTTTATGTCATCAAATCCTAATATTTGGGATCCTAGGGTTACTAATAATGCATGTCTTCTAGATAAAGCATCCGCCACAACATTAGTACTCCCCTTTTTGTGTTTGATGACATAGGGAAATTGCTCCAGCTATTCCACCCACTTTGCATGTCTTTTGTTTAGCTTTGCTTGCCCTTTAATGTGCTTGAGAGATTCATGGTTAGTGTGTATGATGAATTCTCTAGTTACCAAGTGATGCTCCCAAGTTTTTAAAGCTCTAATGAGGGCATACAACTCTTTGTCATAGGTAGGATAGTTCAAGGTAGGCCCCCTAAGTTTTTCACTAAAGTGAAAGTAAGCTACGGGATGTCCCCTTGTATTAAAATAGCTCCTATACCTACCTTAGATGCATCATATTCTAGTTCAAAGGCTTTGGAAAAATCAGGCAAAACTAGAATAGGTGCATGAGTTAACTTGTGTTTCAAAGTTTCAAAAGGCAACTCTTCTTTATCACCCCAAAGAAAAGGCATATATTTCTTGACTAGCTCATTTAAACGAGCAGCTATGGTGGAGAAGTCTTTCACAAATCTTCTATAGAAACTTGCTAACCCGTGAAAACTTCTCACCTCTCCTACATTTTTAGGGGTTGGCCATTCTTGTATAGCCTTGATCTTCTCTGGATCAACATGTACACCTTCTTTTCCAACTTTGAAACCAAGGAAAATCACACTTTCTTGACAAAAAGTACATTTGTCAAAGTTGGCAAAGAGATTACGTTCTCTAAGAAGAAGCAAGACTTCTTTGACATGGTTAAGGTGCTCTTGAAGACTTTGACTATAAATTAAGATGTCATCAAAATAGACCACTACAAATCTTCCTATGCATTCCCTAAGGACATGATTCATTAATCTCATGAATGTACTTGGAGCATTGGTCAAGCCAAAGGGCATGACTAACCATTCATACAAACCAAACTTGGTCTTAAAAGCAGTTTTCCATTCATCACCTTCATGAATTCTTATTTGATAGTATCCGCTTTTGAGATCAATTTTGGTGAAAAGATTTGCTCCATGTAATTCATCCAGCATATCATCTAGCCTAGGAATGGGGTGCCTATACTTGACAGTTATGTTGTTGATGGTCGTACAATCTGTACACATTCTCCAAGTTCCATCCTTTTTAGGGACCAACAACACAAGCACAACACAAGGACTTAGACTCTTTTGGATCCACCCTTTGTTCAATAATTCATTAACTTGTTTCTCTATTTCTTTTGTTTCCATGGGGTTGGTTCTATATGCTGGCCTATTGGGTAGGCTTGCCCCAGGCACCAAATCTATTTGATGTTCTATTCCCCTCAAAGGTGGTAATCCACTTGGTACCTCTTTGGGAAATACATCATCAAATTCCTTTAAAAGTTTTCGCAACCCCTTTGGTAGAGAACCAAGTTCGTGAGTGATTGAAACAAATGCCTCTTTGCAATAGAGAAGAAAATGAGGTTGTCCAAGAAAATGATTTTTAGAAATGTTCAAAGTTTGAGGTTGGACAACTTCTTTATTTGAGGCATGGGTTACCAAATTCATGGTCTTCTCCTTTCTTTCTTTCCTAATTTTCTTTTCTCCATCCAACTTCTTTTAAAGAATTATTTGGTCCTCTCTTACTTGTGAAGGTGTAAGAGGACACAAAATAATTTTCTTTCCCTTGTGTTGAATGGTGATTTTGTTGGTGACTCCATCATGTAGAGCTTGCTTATCATATTGCCAAGGTCTTCCAAGTAATATGTGCCCAGCTTCCATTGGTACTATATCACAAACAATTTGATCTTCATATTTGCCAATGGAAATGGGTACTCTTACTTGTTCTTTAACTACTATTCCATCATCCTCTTTGATCCATTGAAGTTTGTAAGGTTTAGTATGAGGAGTAGTGGTTAAGCCAAGCTTCTCTACCATTCTAGAACTACAACAGTTGCAACAAGAGCCATTATCCACAATCATTGAACATGTCTTTTCCAAAACTTTGCATCTTGTGTGGAATAGGTTCTCTCTTTGTGACTGTTCTAATTCTACATGTTTGCTTTCCAGGAGTCTCCTCACCATAAGTAAGTCACCATCACAAGGTAAAGTTTCTTCTTCTTCAGAAGTGGATGTTTCAGACTCACTATATGAAGAACCCTCACTTTCACTCTCATGCTAAAGAATGTAAGTTGACCTTCTATGGCGACACTCAGATGCATAATGCCCTTTTTCCCTACATCTAAAGCACTTAGTCTCCTTACTTTTATGATCTCTTGAAGGTTCTTTGACTTTTTCTTTCCCTCTTTCTCTCTCTCTAAATTCTTCATACCTTGGCTTGGTTAGAATACCCTCCCTCTTATACTCTTTCTTATGGTTGGAACTATGAGGGTAATCTTTCTTAGTGGAGCTTTTCCTCTTGAGTTGTTGCTCTACCCTCACACAAAGTTGGACTAACTCATTGAGATCATTGTAGGGTATAAGTTCAACCCTATCTCTTATGTCATAGTTGAGTCCACTTTGGAACCTAGCAATTGTTATCCTTGGTTCCTCTCTTATCCCAGCTCTCAACATGAGCAACTCCATTTTCTGCCTATACTCTTCAACACTCATGTTCCTTTGTTGGAGTTTGTGGAGCTTATCCATTAACTCCCTATCATAATAGGCTGGTACATGTCTTCTTCTCAAGGCAGTTCTCAACTCATTCCAATACCTGATGGGAGGTAAGTGTCTTAGCCTATGATCCTTGACCAAGGTTGTCCACCAAATTAAGGCATAGCCTTGAAAACTTAGAGAAGCCATGATGACTCTCTTTTCATCATCTATTTGGTGGCACTCAAACAATTTCTCAACTTTTATTTCCCATTCTAGGTATTCTTCCACATCATCCCTTCCATGAAAGGAAGGAAGATCAATTTTAGGCTCTCTTGGATGGTGCTCTCTAACTCTATGATGTCTTCTATGAGGCATTTGGTAGTGGTCATCATTGTTATGACTACTATATTGCTCAAGCTCACTAGGAGAAGATGATGGTTCTTCTCTTCTACTATGGGAAGATCTCTCTTTCTTTTTGTCTTAATTAATTAAAAGTTGACTAATCATGTCTTTGAGCTCACTAATCTCTCTATCCCTTTGTTCAAATTTTTGCTCAAATTCCTCCCTTAAAGAACTCTTACTATGGGGTTTCAAACTTCCTTGCACACTTGATTGACTCATTCTTGTCAAAGGAAAAGGTTTTCACAAGGTTTTCAAAATATTTGACAAGTAATGAGTGAAAAGATTTTTACAAGCTTTCTTTGTTTTTGGTGAAAAATTTCTAAAGAGATTCTAGAGGCAAAAGATGTTTCTTAGAAGCTCCCAGGAAGAAGAGGTGAGTCACAAATGGACAAGCTTAGAAACCAAGTTCTTCCTTAGCCAGAGTTTCCTTAGAGTTATCTTTTACCTTAGTTTCTAAGTAGAAATTGTTCAAATTCTTTTCAAATGTTACGAAATGAACCTAAAACCAAAAAGAAAGGTTAACTAAATGCTATGCAATCCTATATACCACGGAGACTTAAAAAAAACAAAAAGATTAAGCAAAAAATTAAAGAAAGCAATAAAGATGCAAGAATGTAAATGCTAGACGGCCCTAAGTGAAAGTGCAAGTGACACTTGGAGCCCCTTGACACACTTCCACACTAAGAAAACGAAATTGGACTATTACAATGTTCAATTGTGAACTTGGAATTGCTTCAAGAGCATTTTTCCAAGTCACTTGGCTCAAAAACAGCAAAGAAAAAAAATAAAATACAATTTCAAACAGCAAATTCTGTGATATTTTGTGTAAATAAACTTGAAATGAGGCCTAAAAGTAATGTCAGCTTTGTCTTCTTGCTGCTGCAGAAAGCTACTCAAAATGAAGGTGTGAGTTTCTCTTTTTCCAGGTTTGAAATGCTGCTGTAACAGAGTTTTTCAGCTGCTGGACAGTGGTGTTTAGGCTGCTGTTGAGTCTTCTTTCTTGCTCCACTTTCAATTCTCAAACCACTTCCTAGAAGGCTACCAAAGTAGGAGTAGGTCTCTAGTGCTGGATGCCCCATACAGCTTGCACACACACACCAAAACTCATTAGAAATCACACCAAACAGATTAAAAATCTGCACCAAATTTCTGCACACTGCACCAATATAGGTTGTTGTATTGAACACTTTAGATGCCAAAAATAGACACAAACAATTGGAACAACACACAAATGAAAATAGGTACACAAGAGGAACTTATCAAAGGCACTAGAATGGATAAAGAAAGCAAGAAAAACACAAGCACAGTTTAGAAATTATTCCAAAGCAAATTGTTTGATAATTTTCAGAAGTGTTTGATAAAATGCCCCAATGAATTTCAGATTTTGTGTTTTTGATTTTCAGGGCCTGTAATCTAGATTGGTTGGTTCTAACAGCTTTCTAACACTTGATACTTCTTCTTTTGATCATATATTTTCATTTTTGAACATTGAACCAGCTTTTTCACAATCCAGCAATGAATTTTACCCTAAAATTACCAAAACAGTGGCTGGAAAAATAGAAACTGCACTAGAGAAATGAACTAAAATGGTGGTTTTGGAACCCAAAATGAGTGGCAGTGATTCAGCAACTTTGATGAATGTTCAAACAACTTTTCTTGGTGATATTAAACATGTTTAAACTCTTAAACAGCTGAAACAATGATTAATATTCAGAATCACTAATCCACTTCCATTTTTAACTCAAAAATGATGGTTTAAATATCCAATCTGCATATAAATTCATTTTTGACCAAATGAGCAGTATTAACAACTTTCAAACATCCATTTAGACTTGCTCAAGCTTTCCAAAAGCACAGAAACAGCAGGATTCGAAAATCACCCTTGCTATGGCCAAATTATGCAGCAAAAACCATCAATTAACCAACCAATTTTAGTTTTTCATGGATTCAAAAACTGGACAGCAAAGAAAATGACTCTAAGAAGTGTAAAAACACAGATCTAAGCTAGATTTAATACGCTTAGCATGACCAAACTCAGATTAGACCAAATCAAGTATATTAGCACGGTGAAAAGCTAAGAGTTTAAGCTGAAATGGTGAATGGTTAAGGATTTTGAGCAACCACACTATGCATATTGCATTTTAGTGCTTGTTTTGGTTTGCTATACCTTAAGACACATTGAACAACATCACACAATGTTGTACCAAGCTCTAGAATCAAATGAAAACCACTGAAACAGTTTTAGAAATTTAGCACCAGATTTACATTCTGTATCAGAATTCACAATGGAAAACAAATCAGATTTGCATTTTGATGCTTCAGCTTGTATAACCCAGGCTAGATCAAGTCCTCATTGCCTTATTTGGTATATATACAACTTGTTTAGCACTTGCAAATCAATTAAAACGAAATAATCTAGTAGAAAAGAAAACTGAACAGAGATAGAAATAATACTGCAACAGTAAATTGCACAAGACTTAAAACAATACAGAATTGAAATGTAAAGCTGGAAATTACCCAAACAAGAAGGTTTCACCGATTAAAATGAAAGGAAAATATAAGCACACAAAGGAAACTAAAATTGAATGATTGGAAAAGCAATACAAAATTGAAAACAACAAAAAAACAGAAACAGAAACAGAAACATACTAGACTGAAAACAGAAAATGAAATAACACAAAGTGGACTGGAATTAAACAGCAGAATGGAAAGGCACTCAGCTATGGTTTGCATGGACAACCAGAGCTCTAGATACCACTTGATGGAAGCTTGCTATGGGTGAGACTCATTGAACCAGGAAACCAATCAGCCAAACGTTCCAGTGAGCAGAATGAAGGAAGCAGAATTCTGAAATAGATGCAAAGAATGGTATGGTTTCAGTGATGAATGGAGTGGGTTAGAACCTCTCAGCTCAGAGGGCCTTCCTACTTTGGAAGGAAGCTAGAGGTAAGGAGAAAGAAAGTGAAGAATTGGGTTGACTCAAGAGCAAAGGTAAGCTGGAATTTCATTTCTGCAGCAATTGGACTAAGCTCAAGAGTGTCTACAAAAGGGGGAAGAGGTCTCTTATTTATAGGAAGATAAGAGCCTCAAATATGAAATGAAATTCAATCCAAAAGCAAATGAAATTAAAGAAAAAGGCGCCAATTTGCTTCAGCTTCAAACATGCCTCATTCCAACTTAGCAGCACACGTGAAACAGCACCAATTCTGAAACGCTGGGCTAGCTAGTTTATTGGCTGAGCTTTTTGATAGCTTTGGCTGCAAGCTTCTCCCTCCAAGTCTCTCTTTTCACGTGCTCAAATGCTATGCTGGCAGCTGCTCCCTCCAATTTTATTAATCCTACAAAGCAAAGAAAAATGTGCTTTTAATTAACACTCATGTTTAGTTAACACTTGTGTAATACCTTAATTAATTAACACTTAAAAAGTTATTTTGTTGGTGTTTAAATGCAAATGCAACAAAAGTAAATATGAATGAAAATTGATCAATTGAGGCTTGACACAAGAATGAATGGATGAGGTTGATAATATGAGATGACGATGTTGTTGGGGGTTAGATTTCACCTATTTCACTTTCATGCATATTAGAATTCATCTTCTTTATTGGAATGTTAATGTCACTTTCTAAATTACTTTGAATCCGATATATCGGTGTAAGAAGCCTAGTCTTGATTATTAGACAACAATCCCTTGAAAACCCTAACAATCAATTCCGCATTAAGAAAAGAAGCTTAAGACAACCAAACGTCCTATCCCTATCCTAGGAAATATTCCCTTTAGGTGAAATCCTCCAGATCATGATTCATAAGATATTTCCCAATACTCAAATAAATCAAATATCAAGTCATGAGTGGCCAAAACATAACTAGCATTAAGAATAGGAGAAAATCACTAACATTCAATGAAATAAGCATAAAATTTTTAATTCATATTCAAATATAGGAAAGTTTAGACGTTACATCATCCCCAACAACAAATGAGTTTAGTTCTCCATTGTCATGGAGAACCTTGGCTTACAATGGAAGAATGAATGATTAGAAACCCTAGAAAGTGAGAAGGAAAGCTCATGCATACCCAATCTCCCTCCAAAGGGTCGAAAAATAGTGTTTTCTTGCTTCAGCCGTCCAAAGATGTGAACCCTAGAGTATGGAAGCCTTTAAATAGATCAACATTGGATCAAGCGCCAACGTCGCTGGTGCTCAACGCCCCAACTAAAAGGCGCCCAGGCATGATTGCGAGGAGACTGGCCCTCAGCATCCTGACTGAGGGAAACCAGGCGTCCTACAGTGCAACTGGCTGGCGCTCAGTGTCCCTAGAGAGGGCACCCAGGCGTGCTTACGAGGAGAGTGGTGCTTAGCGCCCCAAATGGGGACAACTATACGCCCTTGCGAGACTTCTGATGCTGAGGGCCCCTAAAAAGGAAAACAGGCGCCCTACGTTCCTTCTTCAACCTTCTTTCATCCTTCTTTCCCAGTGCTTAAGCTGTCCCTCTTGGGTTCCAACTCCTTGACTCATTTGCTCCTCTTCCAATCATACCAATAACCTACAAAGTTGAGGGAATTAGTGAGCAAATTCATAAAGTATAACCTTGATAACGGTTGAAAATACTGTTATCTATGATGTAATTTTGACACTAAATGCACCCTTTTCTGCTTAAAAAAATGCTTGAAATCATGTTTTTACTTTAGTTTTGTGAATAAGAGAGTTGAGGTTATACTTGCTGATTTTGTTACTAAATTCCCTTGATTTTGTAGGCTATTGGAATGATTTGAAAGAAGAGTTAAAGTACCAAATACTTGTAATGCAGAAAAGTCAACTAGAATGCATAAAAAGCCAACTAGAGTGCAGAAAATTCAACTAGAGCGTAGAAAAATCAACCAGAGTGCAAAAACTAGTGTCGTTTCACGTCGGGCACCCTTCTAGGGGTGCTTGAGCGCCAGAAAGTATCGTTCGACGCTCGGGCACACCACTTAGGGTGCTTGAGCGCCAACGACATGGGTCAGACCTTGTTTCTGTTATTTTTATGTTCTATTTAAGGACTTGAACATCCTAGGGAATGTATCTTTTGATGGCTTGAGCACAGAAACACAGTTTTCACCCCTTGGGAGGTAGATTTGGGGATGGTAACAACTCTCCTATTCCTGGAGGGTAGATTTGGGGCTGGTGACAGCTCTCCTCTTCTGTTTCTAGGGTATTTCTATCTCTTTCATTCTTTCATTCCATTGTAATTCTATTTGTTGATTGGGGGATGATGTAACCTTGTGAACTCTCATGTATTTGAATTGATTCTTATTATTGATATATGCTTCTTTCATTAATTTTTAGGGATATTCTTCTTCATGTATGGCATAAATCTTATGATTTGTCTAAGTATTAGGAGATTTCGTACTCCTAGGGTTGGACGATTTGGGGATGTGACAGATCTCCTCTTTTCTCCCTAGGATTGTTGTCGAGAGATATCTTATAAATCACGATCTAGGGAATTCTCCCAAAAGCAGTATTTCTCAAGGATGGGAATATGAGTTTTGGTCGTCTTAAGCTCCTAATCTTAATGCAAAATTAATTATTAGGGATGTAAAGGATTGAGACTTAGTAATTAAGGATAGGCTTTCTTCACCGAGGGATTAGGTTTTAAGTAATTTAGTGAGTGACGTTGACATTAATGAAAGAAGAAGAATTGTTATATACATGAGAGTAAATTAGGTAAAATCTAAACCCCAACAACATTTTCATCTCATATTATCAACTTCATCCATTCATTTTTGTGTTTAGCCTCAATTGATCAAATTGCATTCATGTTTATCTTATTGATTTGCATTCAAAAACCCCAAAAATATGTTCTTTAGAGTCTTAATCAGTTGAGTAATCACATAACTATTTAGTGTCGTGATTCTCTTGGGATACGATACTTGGTCTTACCATTTCATATTACTTGTGCGATTCGGTACACTTGCTGATTCATCAACAAGTTTTTGGCACCGTTGTCGGGAACTCGTGGTATAACTTTTCTATTTGTTTGATTCTTAACCGATTAGACTTTATCTTTAATTTTATCTTTTTTATCCTTTTATTTTTTTTATTTTTTATTTATCTTTTTATCTTTTTATCTTTTTATCTTTTTATCTTTTTATCTTTTTATCTTTTTATCTTTTCATCTTTTTATCTTTTTATCTTTCTATCTTCTATCTTTTTATCTTGTTATTTTTTTATTTATTTTTTTTTCTTTTTATTTTTTTATCTTTATCTTTTTATTTATTTTTTTTTATCTTTATCTTTTTATTTTTTTTATCTTTTTATTTTTTTCTTTTTATCTTTTAGTGTTAATTGGGTGCTCTAGTGCAATGTTCTTTAGTGTTTGCAGGATAAAATTCAAAAATTTGTACTAGGAGCACAAGATCATCAAAAGAAGAAGGAGGAAGAAGGTCGCAGGGTGTGCCTGGGTGCCCCATTAAGGTCGCTGAGCACCGGCCTTCAAGTGCCATGATCTCCAAGACTCTGTGCATGAAGTGATTAAAGATATCCAAGAGAATGGAGTCATTGAGATTGAGGCTCCTTATTCAAGAAGGGAAAAGATGGTGAACTAGAAGATGTTGTAGATAAGTTGATGTGATGAAAGCAAAAGGAACACCAACATCAAAGATCCATATTGAGATTAATGGTGTGAGGCTCGTGACGTTAAACAAGCGCTTTTTGGGAGGCAACCCAATTTCTGATTTTGTTTTTTTATTTAGTTATGTGGTGTGGATTTGATTTTGTTTTGCAGTAATGACAACATCTACTGATGGATGCTAAACAACATCTACTGAGGGATGCTAAGAGGATTCATATAACATCATCTACTGATGGATGCTGCTACGATGAATGATAGCCCATTTTTCTGAACTTTTATTTTTAGTTGAGTTAATTGTGTGGTTTTTATTTGATTTTTTTTTCTTTATGTGTTTGAGTTTTTTTTTCAGTTAAATGTTGCTTCTGATGTCAGTAATGATAGCATCTACTGATGGATGCTTCTACAACATCTACTGATGGATGTTGCTATGATGAGGATGATGAATGACAACTCTACTGATGGATGTTGTTATGGAAGAGGACGGTGACTAGACATCTACTGATGGATGTTAGGTGATTAGGCATCTACTAATGGATGCCGATGAAGATGAAAAAGATTGATGTCTACTGAGGGATACCAATGAAGATAAGAAACATTAGCATCTACTGATTGATGCAATATGATTAGACATATACTGATGGATGTTACGGACAACATCTACTAATGGATGCTATGATGATGAAGATGGTGTCAAGCTAGTGACGTTAAAGAAGCGCTTATTGGGAGGCAATCCAGCTTTCTAAACTTTTCCTTTTAATCATTTGTTTTGCTATTGTACTCTACTTGAATGAATTACACTGCATTGATTCGACTGTGTTGTGTTTTGTGATGAGTATTGCTTTGTGATATTCTAGAGTATTGATTGATGTGGAGATAATGCATGATGTGCTGATATACAGGTGATGGCTCACAGTGTATGAAAGAGGTGCTTGAGGTAAAATTTGATTGAGATACTAAGCAGGTTGTTTTTCTGAATTCTGGGACTTGAGAGTTTACCTGTGTGAGTTTTGGGCTGCAAAGTTTTTGTGAATGATTGCCATTACTTTGGAAGCATGAATGATTTTGCCAGAATTTTCTGTGATTGAACTACTTGCTTGCAGGTTTCATATGATCAAGGTCATCTTTTGTTATCCCTTATTCTTTTAGCCTTCACATGATTTTATCCATTGAAAAGAAAACAATTTGTTTTACCCTTTGAACCTTGAGCCTTATGCATGTTTTGAAAACCCTTTGTGAAAATCTAATAACTCTCTAATTTTGCATCTTTTTCTGTGTCTAGAAGTCTTTGTTAGTGTATTTTTGTTTTTAATTGTTTAGAATTAGGCTAGGTTTAGGTTTTTTCTTTAATTCTTTAGTTTTATAGAATTTTAATTAAAAATATGTTTTTAGGGGTAATTTTTAGTGTTTGTTCATAATTAGGTAATTTGTATTTTTGAAAAATATCTTTTAATAAAAATTCTTTTCTTTATTTTAGCTTAAATAGGGTTTTATTTTCTTTAATTGCTAAAATACCTTTCTTTAATTGTTGACTGATCCTTTTTCTACAGACTGGGCCCTGATCAATTAGGCTTAAATGTTTTTATCAAAGTGGGTTGGTCAAATGGGAGTGGTCAATCGGGCTGATTGAATTTCTCAGTGCGCTGCTTTTGAAATTAGGCTTCTCTGCTGACTGGACTGGCACTGGGCTGCTGAAAGCTGGGCCGCATTGGAGTTGGGTCGTTGCAATTGGAGTTAAATGTTGATCTTACGCTGAAGCTACTGCTGCCACGCTTGGAGAATTGGCCTGCTTGAGTAGCCACTGTATTAGACTAAAAGTGAATTGGGCTACATGGGCTGACTCTAATTAATTGGAACGGTGTCGTTTTGGAGAGATTGAAGATGTTGTTGCAAGGGTCTTTGCTTTTGTGATTTCATTTGTTACAAAACGCTCTTTAGAGCTAGGACTTGTGCGGGCACAGAGGAAAGTTCGAGAGAGAAGAAAGGAGCTCCTTGGTGCTACTTATTGGTTGACAGACTAGTGCACGTGTGGAGGAGTTTGAATCAAACTGACAATGATGATCAAGATGATCGGATGGCTGGAGACGTGAGAGCGCAAGCAACAAAATAGAGATCGTCCGATGAGGTGAAGCTCAAATTGTCGAAGGTCCTCGACTTATCTTCCCTTTCCCCCTTTTCCCTCTTTCATTTTTTCTTTCTTCTTCGACCCTATAAAAGGGCATGTACATAGACTTTTCACGGACACACATATATAGACTTTCAAGGAGACATTTGTTACGCTTTACGTTTTTAGTCTTAGGAATAGCTAGAGCGAACGTGAGTGCTAAGGGTTTTATCACGCTTTCGACTTCGAGTTTCTGGCGTTCTCGCTCGCGTTTTGTTTGGTACATTTTCAGGTATTCCTTGTTCTTTGTTAATAAAATTTCTTTTGTGATATTTCTATGTGTTGTACGTTCGGTGATTTTGTCATTTTGATTTTTCCATTTATTATGTGTTCTTGTTTAATGATGTGAGAGTCTTTTGTGTTGTATCTTGTAAAAAAATCTGATTTAAACTCTATAACTCCACAAAGTTGAAATTCCTTAGGGAATTACATGGCTCCACAGTGAGCATGACTTACCGAGATGTCTTGTCGAGTTTGGAAATGAGTCTAATGAAAGAAAAACACTGTAATTAGTATTTTGTTTCTATTATTTCATTTTGATTAGAGTTTTGTATGTTTTAGAGTATATTACATGTTTCAATTGCATTTAGATTAGGTTTGCATCTGGTGATGATTAGAAACATGAATTAGGAATTGAACTTGTTGTGATTTGGTATAGCAAGTGGACATTTACCCAATCTAGGTTTTAATTTGGAACTTAAATACCACACAGTGGGTATGACTGTCCAGGATGTCTTCCTGAGTGGTAAATGACTGTTTTTCTACACTAAAATTGGCACTTTTTATTCTGATTCATGACTCCAATCAACCAATATGTTTCTACTCATTAGTTTAGGTGTTTGCTCATTTGATTTCAGTTTTATTTGAGAATAATATTGGCATGTTTGTTATTAGTTACTTCTGTTTAGAGTAGGATTTGATTATTCATTTTAGGTTTTATGTTTTACATTCTAATTCAGATTTAATGCTTAGTTTAGAAATATATCTTGATTGTTAATGCATTCTTTTAGATTTAGGTTCTGCTTCTGTTATGCATTTTTATTTCAAAGATTTTCTTTCCTTATTCATTTTAGCATTTGAGTTCTGTTTAGATTGTAGGAAGTTGTAGTAAGTAGATTTTCTTGCTGTTTTGATATTGTTATTTTCTTCTATTTCATTACATTTCAAATTCTTTATTCTTTTAAACAGATGTTAGTTTAGACTAGTTTCAATTCTTTTATTTTAGTTTCATTCATTTTTAATGTCCCCACCTGTTTAGTAGTTAGTAAGTAAATAATTAGTAAATAACTACAAGACCATAACCATACACTTTAATCTTAATTAGCTGAGTCCTAGGATTGATATTTTGGTTGCCCTATGCTACATTAGTGGGGACCAGACTTTGTTCTGATTTTAGGCGACAAAAATCAGTTTAACAACATCTTTACCTTGAGTTAAGTTGAGAACATTTGTGAGGTATTGATAAAGGTTGAAGTTTGGGGTTATTGGAAAATTGAAAAGAAAAAGCATTGAGCTAAGCAGTGAGTACTTGAAAAAAGTAAAAGAAAAAGAAAAATGAAAAGAAAAGAAAAGAAAAGCTCAATGCAAGGGAAAGCTGGGAAAAAGAAAGAGAGTTTGTACTTGAATGATGAAATCATAAATGTCTCTCTTAACTCAAGGATTTTGCTGACCAGAAAAACCAATTTCCTTCTTAGCCAAGCCAAGTTACAAGCCATGAAAAAGACACCAACACCTCACTATACACCTTTGAGTTGAGTGATACACTTTTGAGTGCTTGAGTGAAACACTTTCCTTGGTGAGGAGTATTTCTTTGAATTTCTAATTACATCTTTGCTTGGTTGATTGATCATTCTTAAGGATAGCATTTGCTGAAGTATATGAGCATCACATTGATTTTGAATTGAATAAGGCATTTGTACATCTTGACTGACATCTGTATGCTGAGTTGATAAAAGTGATCTCTTGTCCTGGAAGAAAAAGTTTTTCACAAATGTTGAGTCATTGTAGTGATTGTTTTGGAAAGCTGAGTTACATTCTGTTTTGCTTGAGGACAAGCAAACTTCTAAGTTTGGGGTTGTGATAACGGTTGAAAATATTGTTATCTATGATGTAATTTTGACACTAAATGCATCATTTTCTACTTAGAAACTTGCTTCGAATCATATTTTTACTTTAGTTTTGTAAATAAGAGAGTTGAGGTTATACTTGATTATTTTATTACTAAATTCCCTTGATTTTGTAGGCTGTTGGAATAATTTGAAAGAAGAGTTACAGTACCAAATAGTTGAAATGCAGAAATGTCAACCAGAGTGCAGAAAAGTCAACTAGAGTGTAGAAAAGTCAATAAAAGTGCAGAAATTAGTGTCGTTTCGCGCCCAGGCGCCCTTCTAGGGGCGCTTAAGTGCCAGATTTGACCCGCTTTGCGCCCGGGCGCCTGATGACAAATTTATGAATACCGAAAACGGTGCCACAAACTTGTTTAACAATCGGCAAGTGTGACCGAATCGTATCAAGTAATAAAACTATATAAGACCAAATATCGTTTTCCCAAAGGACTCACGACCTAGTTAGTTATCTAATTTGTTGATTATTTAAGACTTGTGAATGATTGATTGTAGGTTTTTAAATGCAAAATACAATAATTAAACATGTATGCATGAATTTGATCAATGGAAAAAAGAGTAAAACAAACACGTAATGAATGATATGGATGAGTATGTTGTTGGGGTTATCAATTTCATCTTATCCACTCTCATATACTTTAGGAATTCATCAATGTTAATGCCACTCTCTAAATTACCTTGTCAAGAACGCCTATCATTAATTACGAGTTCATACAATTCCTAGCATCCCTAATAATTAATTCTGAAGTGCAGGAGCTTAAAGGCAACCAATATGCTATTGGGAGAAATTCCCCGGATCTAGATCTCCCCGTACGTTCCAATATCGACAAAATCAATAATCATAACAATGAATGAGTTAAACAAAGCAAGCATTAAGCAAAGAGGAAAAACCCTAACTAATGATGAAAGAAAGCATGTATCTTAAAGTAAGATGTTAAAACATTAATTCCATATATGAGAGTTTCACAAGACTACATTGATTCCCCAACAACAATACAAGGTTTAGTTCACCATATTCATGGTGAATCTAGATGAACAATAATGAAAGAATGAAAGATAAAACCCTAGAAAGATGATAAGGTAGCCTAAGCATCCAAGATCTTCCTTCAAGGGGTGGAAAAGAGAGTGTTTGCTTCGTCTCAGCCAAAGATACAAACCCTAGGACGTCCTAAAGCTTATATACTATTCTAAAATATACAGAAAATTAGGCCCAAGCCCAAAATAGTGTCGCTCAACGGTAAGTGCGTGAGTTGGTTCTTCCCCCTCAGCGGCCTTTTCACCCTTCAGCGGATCCAACGTGAGTTCCTGAGTGCCGCTCAGCGATAAACTGCCGATGAGCGGTAGTTGCGACTTCTCCTTTTGCACTTTTTGATGTCTTTTCTGATTCCATCTCTATCCTTCTTCACTTCTTTCACCAAATTCACCTTAAAACCTGCATAAAACACTGAAATCAAGCATAAACCTGTCCAACTCTCTTATTTCTAAAAATATGACCAAAAGCATGATTTCAAGCTAGTTTCTAAGTATTAAAGGTTGCTTTTAGTATCAAATTTAAGCATGAAAATAACAGTTTTGCAACTGTTATCAGCGCCCCACTTAGGGCGCTTGAGCGCCAGCGACATGGGTCGGACCTTGTTTCTGTTATTTTTATGTTCTATTTAAGGACTTGGACGTCCTAGGGATTGTATCTTTTGACGGCTTGAGCATAGAAACACACTTTTCAGCCCTTGGGGGTTAGATTTGGGGATGGTGACAACTCTTATATTCTTGGAGGGTAGATTTGGGGATGGTGATAGCTCTCCTCTTCTCTTTCTAGGGTTTTTCTATCTCTTTCATTCTTTCATTCCATTGTAATTCTATTTGTTGATTGGGGGATGATGTAACATTGTGAACTCTCATGTATTTGAATTTATTCTTATTATTGATATATGATTCTTTCATTAATTGTTAGGGATATTCTTCTTCATGTATGACATAAATCTTATGATTTGTCTAAGTATTAGGAGATTTCGTACTCCTAGGGTTGGACGATTTGGGGATCTGACAGCTCTCATCTTCTCTCCCTAGGATTGTTATCGAGAGATATCTTACAAATCACGATTTGGGGAATTCTCCCAAAAGCAGTATTTCACAAGGATGGGGTATGAGTTTTGGTCGTCTTAAGCGCCTAATCTTAATGCAAAATTAATTATTAGGGATGCAAGGGATTGTGACTTAGTAATTAAGGATAGGCTTTCTTCACCCAAGGGATCAGGTTTTAAGTAATTTAGTGAGTGATGTTGACATTAATGAAAGAAGAAGAATTGTTATATACATGAGATAAAATTAGGTGAAATCTAAACCCCAACAACATCTTCATCTCATATTATCAACTTCATTCATTCATTCTTGTGTTTAACCTCAATTGATCAAATTGCATTCATGTTTATTTTATTGCATTTCCATTCAAAAACCCCAAAAATATGTTCTTTAGAGTCTTAATTAGTGGAGTAATCACATAACTGTTTAGTGTCGTGAGTCTCTTGGGATACGATACTTGGTCTTACCATTTTATATTACTTGTGCATTTCGGTACACTTGTTGATTCATCAACAAACCTCTCTTCACTTATTTACCAAATTGAACTAAAACAAGAGTTTAAGCTAGCTTCAAAGTCAAAAAAGGTTATTTTAGTATCAAAATAGTATCACAAATAACGGTAAATTCAACCCTTATCAATTGTCATATCTTTTGTGTTTAGTTTCATCTGATTGTAACCAGCTCTTGTTATATGAATGAAAGTTAATTTTGGTTTAAAATCAATCTATGGGAATTATATGTGTGATTGATAACTAAATTTGTTTGATGTAAATCGATTAATCTGTGTGTATGTATGCAAATATGATTAATTCATTGTCATATCATATCATTATTGTACTGCATTGTTACTAAAATGCTTGATCTAGTTAAACCTGAAAGGTTATGCAGGAATAGTGCTTACTAACTAAGCTAAAGTGGAAAATCAACAATTCTCTACAGCAACAAATCGATTAAGATGAAACTCTAATCGATTGGTTTTCACAACTTGGTTTGAAGATTCCAAACTTCTGATATCTGATAATCTTTAAACCTTGTCTTACTATCTATTGAATGTTTATTCAGCTTATATCTCCGTGATAATCCGCTGTGAATATGTTTTGGGTTTATAAGTGATTAAATTGATTTGTTGATTCAATATGTATCAATTTGCTCTGATATAAAGTGATAAAAATTGCTATGATACATTGCTTGAATGTGCTTAATTGATAATATCTCTGATATACCTATATTATAATGGCAAGGGGAGAGTTATATATGATTGATTGTTCATATGTTTCCAAAAGACGGAGAAAACTCTTAAAAATGTGAAGATTATTTACAGGGGGAGCATCATGTTAATTCTGCTATAATCATTGATGCATCTCTACTTGTTTTATTATCTCTGTTTCAATTACAAAATATTAAATTACCTTTTTTGCAAATGTCCAAAGGGGGAGAATATCTGTGAAATTGAAATGTATATTCTGAGATAATTGATTTGTGTTGAATTGTGACTGTACAACATGGTTTTATTAATCATGGTTGTGCATCATCAAAAAAGGGGGAGATTATTGAAATTGTTGATAGGGGGAGCACAAGAATAGTTAAATCCACAATCTCAGTGATATCCGTGTTTTTGATTATGACATCACATAATTAATATTAACACATGTGTATGTACTATGCTATACATGTTATATGCTTATGCTTACTATGTTGTATTAGTACATGCATATCTATGAACATAATGTGTTGATTATAGCATACCACTGTGTTTGATATGTGATTTTATCTATGTATGCACAATTTGAGGTTTCGGAAATGAAAAACCACAAGCACCTAGCTTCAGCTGTTTGAACTTTAAAGTGTGGCAAAACAACAAGTTTTAAGTCGATTACATTATTGGTTAAATCGATTAAAACTCGTATGTTTGCACAAATATTTTTCAAGTGTGCTGTGATGTATTTTGAGAAGAAAAGTTTTCAAATATATGCTAAGTATTTCTACTTATTCGATTGCATGCTCCTTGTATTCGACTAAGTTTGTTAATATTTGAAAACTGGTTAATCTCCCTCACACACCTCATTGATGAAAGAAGTGAAATCTGACATGAAACTCAAATTTACTTGTGAATCCATCAAACCAAAAAGATAATCTTCCATCTTATAATATATCATCTCTACCACTCAAGACTTCATTTATAATAATACCTCAACAAATTATTACAAAAAATATTCAAACAAATTATAAATAAAAGTAAAAATAAAAAACTTTAAAAAAATGGAAAGTAGTAACTAGATTTTGAAATCTAGAGGGCTTAACCAGATTTCAAAATCCACTGAGGGCTTAACCCGATTTTGAAATCCGATGACTTCCTTAACCAAATTTTAAAATCAAACAAACACTTAACCAGATTTCAAAATCCGATGAGGGCTTAACTGAATTTTGAAATCTACTGAAGGAAGTCATTGAATTTCAAAATCTAACTAAAGCTTTCGAAATTTGATGGCTTCCTTAACCAGATTTTGAAATCTTTTGACTTCCTTAACTGGATTTTGAAATCCAGTGACTTCCTTAACTGAATTTAGAAATTCGTTTAGTTATGAAATCTACTGATTTTCTAACCAAATTTCAAAACCTAATAGATTTCTTAACCGGATATCAAAATTTGTTGATATTGTAAATCTTCTTTGGACATTTGGTTCATGTCCTAACACTTTTAGATACACAAAAAGGAACTTAAATGTAATTATAAAGAAGATAAACAACACCACAAGCAATGACACCACCAATAAATTTCAGCACTAGAGGACTACCACTAGTGCAAAATTAGGGTATAACGTCACGCATTCAACTTCCAACCACTGAATAGCTAACGTTAAAAATGATTGATGGCATT
Source organism: Vigna angularis (assembly GCF_016808095.1). Classification (NCBI taxonomy): domain Eukaryota; kingdom Viridiplantae; phylum Streptophyta; class Magnoliopsida; order Fabales; family Fabaceae; genus Vigna; species Vigna angularis. The sequence continues at coordinate 29,681,350 of NC_068972.1, forward strand.
TTTGTAAATAAATGCAATTATTAGACGACATTTAGGATTGTAATTCGATGTCAATTTGTTATATTGTGTAAATTTTGTGAAAATGCTTGGCACGTTGGTGAAAATGTATTTTCGTATGACGTCGGATTCCCTAAAATCAGACGACAAAAGTATATAAAATGTCGAATGTCCCAGCATTAGACGTTAAAAGGTTAGTGAATTCAATAAAAATTTGAGCGGGAGATTGAAAATTCATTCACTTTATCTTAGCGTGCGATACCCTCTTCTCTGCTCAAACTTTTCTGGAACAAAGTTTGACGACCATCACATGTAATCTTTCTTTCCTATGTTACAAATGCATGTTAATTAACTACTTTAGGTATGATTTTCGTTTGTTTTGACCTATTATTTTCGTGTTCTTGTCCTTCATAAGCGCATTCTGCCTTCTCTCTCATTGGTGGCAACACTTTATTTCGACGAACCCACATTTTGAAGATTAGTTTTTCGTTTTCGTTTTGAAGAACTTATTTCTTGAACATGTTTGTTGTTGTTTTTTTGTTGAACATGTTTGTTGTTATTGTTTGATTGAACCTGTTTGTCATTGTTGCTTGATTGAACTTGTTTGTTGTTTGTTATTTTTATTTGTTGTTGATACTACACTAGACGTTCATAGTTGGTTCATGCTGTATAAAATACCAAAAACTAAAATTTGTTGTTTTTTCTGCATTTTAGATCTCGTAGAGTTGTAAAATAGGATCACAATTAATTTAAAAAAAAACAAAAGACAATTTATTAACGTCGAATATTGTCAAAATTCGATGTTAATTTACTTGACGTTGAATTGTTCTATGTTCAACGTCAATTTAACGTCTCCCGATATCCCGATATGACGTCAACCTCGAATTCGACGTGAAAGGCCGAAAAACACTAATGTTATACGGTGTTTTTGTACTAGTGTACCAACAACATGAGCAAAGAATGACAAGAGCAAAGGGAGAGAAACCACGAAGAGGAGGAAGAAGAATAATGAAAAAGAAGGAAGCAAACGATAATGAAGAAACTCAACTTGAATTTAGGTGGTGAAGAAGTTTAGTAAATATAGGGAAAAAATTATATTACCTCTGACCAATCGTTTTTTTTTCATTTAATGAAGGGAAAAACTGTTTACTTCGAGGTGAGGGAGAACTCTTGAAAATATAGGAAGAAACACTCTTTAAAAATTACATAACATAACAACACTCTAGTGTCACACATTTTAATTATTCAATTATTAATTTGCTTTTATTCTTTTAAGATTTTCATTTAATACCAATTTATATTCTTAAGAACGAAGATATCACCCTATATCAAAGACAACAAAATTGGAAGAGTTATTAAAAAAATTACCAAAACCACCAACTTTGTAATTTTGAATTAACTTTGTTAAACAAAAAGCCTTTAAAGAATATATTGTTAATATTTTTTTAAATACCTCATTAATGAGCAGAAAAATTAACCATACTAGTATGGTTTCACTGTTATGGTTTCTTGTTTAGTTAGATACTTGTACTATTGTACATCACGATTTACCAACTCTCTAAACTAGTAAAAAAACAACTTTTTAAAGCGCCTAATATGCATCGGTTTTTATAAAACCGAAGCATATTAAAATCCGGTGACATTTTTGTAATTAAGACGAACTTATATGTCTCGGTTCACTGAAAACCGAAATCTATTCATTCTATTGTCTCGATTATTTACGAAACAGAAGCATAAAATCCTCTACAAATCCACCCAACCCTGTAAGTTAGACTGACAACTTTTCGTCAAAGTCCTACTGCATCGGTTAGCAAATGAACCGAGTTAGTAGTGTTCTTCCTGCCTCATTTATTTGTTGAACCGAGGCTGTAGCCCTTTTACTTGTTCACAATACTGAAACCTTATCTTCTTCCCCTAACGTGCCTCCTCGTTCTTCTTCTTCCCCTACGAGCTCCATCACCACTGGACGAACCTCCTCCTTAGTTAGATACTTGTACTATTGTACATCACGATTTACCAACTCTCTAAACTAGTAAAAAAACAACTTTTTAAAGCGCCTAATATGCATCGGTTTTTATAAAACCGAAGCATATTAAAATGCGGTGACATTTTTGTAATTAAGACGAACTTATATGCCTCGGTTCACTGAAAACCGAAATCTATTCATTCCATTGCCTCGATTATTTACGAAACAGAAGCATAAAATCCTCTACAAATCCACCCAACCCTGTAAGTTAGACTGACAACTTTTCGTCAAAGTCCTACTGCATCGGTTAGCAAATGAACCGACTTAGTAGTGTTCTTCATGCCTCGTTTATTTGTTGAACCGAGGCTGTAGCCCTTTTACTTGTTCACAATACTGAAACCTTATCTTCTTCCCCTAACGTGCCTCCTCGTTCTTCTTCTTCCCCTACGACCTCCATCACCACTGGACGAACCTCCACCACCAAACGCATAGTCCTCGCGTCCTCTATTTCTCTCGCGCAAAGAAATCTCTACTTCGCGGTCTGGTTTCTCTCGCGGGTTGCTCGATTCGCAGTCGCACGCTAACGAATTGGAGAGCTGGGTTTCCAATAAGATATTTGTGTCGTTGGAGTGGCGATTTGCCTCCAATGGTGTCGTTAATCATCACACTCCCTTCCATGGAAACCCACTCCTTGCTTCGCTTCAAATTTGATCCCAAGTTTTAGCTTCTCTAGCGCGCTTCTCCAAATTCGCTTTTGGTCCTTTAAGGCCGCCGCCTCTGAGCCCTCAACCTCTGGTAGGCTCATGGTTCAACAAATTCTGGCCAATAATTGGAACATTCTAGACCAAAACGAAGGCAATTGGAAGAGTCATGCCACCGTCATGGTCTTTGTTTTAGGGCATGAGTGTGATTATTCTGTTTTCCAACCATTTTATTTTATTTTTATCTTGGGTTGTCAGAACTTGATCGTGTGTGTTGTGGTGGCAGTGGGAAAAATTGAAGGTGAGGTTGGATATCTGATAACGGTTTAAAACACCGTTATCTAGGATGTAATTTTGATACTAAATACACCCTTTTGGCTTAGAAACTTGCTTAGACTCATGCTTTTTCATTAAGTTGTGTGAATAAGAGAGTTGAGGTTGAATTTGATGATTTTATGACTAATTCCCTTTGTTTTTATAGAAAATGAGTTAATACAAGAAGCAGAGATGAAGAGCTAAGGATATAGAGCTCAGAATGGCCTAGAAAAGCTCCATAAGAGGGAACCGCACGAAGCTTGGGCGACCTGCAGGAAATTAGAGGCTTAAGACCTCTGAAAATCGACGTCCACCATTCGGGCGGCCAAATTGGCCGCCCGAGCGTCGCGCATTGCTGATCCGACCCAATTTTTGCTCTGTTTCGACTCTTTTGGACCGGGCCCTTTTTCTACTCTTTTCCAACTTTATTTAAAGGACCCAGGCGCTTTAGGTTTTGTAGCTCTGGCTGGAGCAACACAACAACACACTCTTTTACTCTCTAAAGGCGAATCTGGAGGCGGGAGCTTCCTCTTCTACTCTTAGGGTTTCACTATCTCATGCTTTTCCATTATTCATATAGTTTCTCCATGTCTATGGGGAACTACACTCTATTTGTTGTTGGAGAATGATGTAACCTTGTGAACTCTCATGTATTTGAATTAATTCTTAATCATATTTGCTTTATTCATTAATTGTTAGGGAATTCATCTGTTTCAATGCTTGCTCTATTTAACTCATTTAGTTGCATGATTTATGAATTGCATGAGTGTCAGGAGGTTCCTTACAATTCAAGTTCTTGTTGAATTCTCCCAAGGGTAATATTTCTCAGGGATGAGGGTATGAGTACTTGGTCGTCTTAAGCTCTTGATCTTTAGACTTAATTTTCTAGGAACGCTAGGAATTGCACGAACTAGGAATTAAGGCAGGCTTATTGCGCCAAGGAATTGGGTTCTAAGTACTTTAATGAGTGACGTTAACATTAATGCATAAAGAAGAATTCTTATATACATGAGAGAGAACTTGGTGAAATATAACCGCAACAACATATTCATCTCATATTAAACAGCATCCTTTCATCTTTGTGTTACTCTACTATTGATAAATTTGCATTCATATTTAATTTTCTGTCTTTGCATTTTAAACCAATGATCTCGTTTATTTTAAGTCTTAATTAATTAATTTATCACATGACTGTTTAGTGCCAAGAGTCCTATGGGATACGATACTTGGTCTTACCATTTTATATTACTTGTGCGATTTGGTACACTTGTCAATCCATCAACAAGTTTTTGGCACCGTTGTTGGGGACTCACGGTTTAAACCATTCTATTTGTTTGATTCTTAATTAATTTTGGCTTTATTCTATCTTACTTTATTTTATTTTATTTTTACTTTATTTTATTTTATTTTGTTTAATTTTATTTTCGTATCTTTTATTTTTATTTTTATTTTTATTTTTGCTAACAATATTTTTAGAACTTTTAGCTTACAGGATGCAATTCGGACAAGCTTTCGGTCAACAACAATGGCAGCAATAACCTTCTCTATCAGAAAGATGGGCTAACATGGATGACACCCTTCAACAGTTACTACAGGTGTCGGATTCTCATCATAAAAGCAATCAAGCAGCATTCAAGAGGATAGAGAAGCAACTCTGTCACATGATTCAGAAGCTTGATGATCTGGGGAGTAACCTAAAAGCCAACACCAAAGAAGAATGCAATGCTATTGCTACTAGAAGTGGCAAAGTTTTAGAAGAAAGGCTGAGTGAAAAAGAAGAGACAGAGAAAAAAGAAAAAGAAGAGAGAGAGAAAAAAGAAAAAGAGAGAGAAGAAAAAAAAAGAGAGAGGAAGAAGATGAGAGAAAGAAAAAAGAATCTTATGAAAAGCCCCTTCCTTATCCAAAGAATTATTCCAGGAAGGAAAAAGAAAAACAGTTTGAGCGTTTCATGGAAATCTTCAAGAAATTGGAGATTAATATACCCTTCTCTGAAGCTCTGCAACAAATGCCTTCATATGCTAAATTTTTGAAGGAGCTCCTCATAAAGAAAAGGAAGTACATTGAAGAAGAAACTATTGAAGTTCAAGGAAACTGTAGTGCTATCATACAAAAGCTGCTCCCCCCAAGTATAAAGATCTAGGAAGTTTCACCATTCCCTGCACTATAGGGAATGTCTCTGTTGGAAAAGCACTTATTGATCTGGGAGCCAGTATTAATCTCATGCCACTATCCATGTTTGAAAAGATTGAGGGGTTGGAACTCAATCCTACTCGGATGACTCTTCAACTTGCAGATAGATCTCTGAAATATCCTTATGGGGTGGCTGAAGATGTGCTTGTGAAAGTAGATAATTTTTTTTTCCTGTGGACTTATTCATCATGGAGATGGAGGAAGATGTGAATGTACCTCTTATTCTTTGGAGACCTTTTATGAAGAGATCAAGAGTTTTGATTGATGTGGAAAATGGAAAACTAAAGATGAGAGAGTGCAAGATGAAGAAGTAAATTTTGATGTCTTTAAAGCCATGTCTCACCCAAAAGATGATAAAGAATGTTTTCATCTTGATGCACTTGATGAAATTTGCATGATCCAAGAAAACAACGCAAGTGATACTCTTTCTTTGGAGGAAATACTAGTTGACACTTGTAAAGAACTGAATGAAAAAGAAGAGGAATTAATTGATGAGTGCTTGACTGATTTGGAAGAATTAAAAAAGGATCATTTGCAAAATACAAACGAAAAAGTCAAGGAAAGCAAAAAGGAGTTGAAGATGTTACCACCACTCCTGAAATATGTGTTTCTAGAAGAAGGTGGAAACAAACCAGTCATCATTAGCAACTCTTTGTCTCCCAAAGAAGAAGAAAAGTTAGTAGAAATACTCAAAACCAACAAAGGAGCGATTGGATGGTCAATCTCAGATCTCAAAGGTGTAAGTCCAATATATTGCATGCACAGGATATTCATGGAAGATGATTACAAACCAGTTGTCCAACCACAAAGGAGGCTCAATCCAGTGATGAAGGAGGAAGTGAGAAAAGAAGTGCTAAAGTTACTTGAAGCTGGCATTATTTATCCTATTTCTGATAGTGCATGGGTAAGCCCAGTACAGGTGGTACCAAAAAAACGTGGGATGACAGTTATTTATAATGAAAAAAATGAGCTCATACCCACAAGGACTGTTACAGGTTGGAGGATATGCATTGACTACAGAAAGTTGAACAATGCTACTAGAAAGGATCACTTTCCCTTTCGTTTTATGGATCAGATGCTAGAGAGATTGTCAGGTCAAGCTTTTTATTGCTTTCTGAATGGATATTCAAGTTACAATCAAATTTGGTGGATCCAAAAGACTAAGAGAAGACAGCTTTCACATGCCCATTTGGAGTTTTTGCTTATCGAAAAATGTCGTTTGGGTTATGTAATGCTCCAGCAACTTTTTAGAAATGCATGCAAGCTATTTTCGCAGATTTAATAGAAAAGTGCATTGAGGTCTTCATGGATGATTTTATTTTATTTTTATCTTGGGTTGTTAGAACTTGATCGAATGTGTTGTGGTGGCAGTGGGAAAAATTGAAGGTGAGGTTGGATATATTATCTTTCCAGCTGGGTAAGGAGAACCTTTGGGATGATCCAATGCGCTCAGGTAAGAAGATTTCTTTATTCGAACAATCCCCTTGCTTGTGTGGACTATGAAATCCAGCTATAAGAAACTCTGTGAGGGTTTTGCCAGCGCAGGTAATGTGATTGTCATTTAGTCTGAACCGGTTAACGTGTTATTATAGTTGCAAGTTTTCTTTATCTAGTTTGGATTACGATTTGCAGGTTCTTCCATTCTGGACGAAGAGGAGCGGTTGGGGATAAAGAGGGACAAAGCTTGCCACAACCTTGTGTTCATCCAGTTTCCGATTCTAATGAAGTGGGTTGTGTTGGGAGGGGAAAGTTTGCACAGACAGCTTGCAGAGGAAACCAGGAGCGTTGTTCAGGAAGAAAACAGGGTGAGTCTCCGTGCGTTGGATAGGATGACTTTGACTAAATCCGTGGTGTACGAGGTGATGAGGATAGAGCCGGCAGTGTCGTTCCAGTACGGGAAGGCCAGGGAAGATCTTGTAGTAGAGAGCCATGATGTGGCGTACGTGATCAAGAAGGGTGAGATGATCCTTGGATATCAGTCGTTCGCTACGAAAGACCCTAAGATCTTTCAAAGAGCGGAGGAGTTTGTGGCCCACAGGTTTGTTTTGTAATAGTCTTACATACAAAAGACTTTGATGCTCAATAATCTGACTTGTGTGAAAAAGTAGAGTGGTGATGAGAAGAATAAAAAGAATAAAATTTCATATATAATCTGGGAATGAGTATAGAGGGTCCGTTCTGAAAAAGCATTGTGATATGAAGTTGTGATAATTTTGTTGTAATGATTACTAGGCTACAACATATTATTATCATGGTTTGATTCTTGTTTAGCTTCCTCCTCTGGATTACAAGATTGGGCCAGGAGAAATCTGATGACAAGACACACACCCCTTGCTTCCTAAAACTCTCAATCATCACATCCAATGCCTCGCTGCTGTGGTCATACACTGTGAGGAGGCGTCTATTGGATTGAAATTGGAAAGGATCAACAACAATTTTAAAAGCAGATACCTCATTGGCAATGAAAACCAGGGTGTACTCAGCTTCAGAGAGATTCATGAAAGACATGATTCTCTTTCTGATTCTTGCTTCCAGTTCTGACTCGTGCCCACCGTAGAGAACCTAGGACTGCAAGTTCACCGACCTGTAGGATACATCAAAGAAGGAGGCGTCTAGTGTACAGTGCGACAATGATGAGGATGAAGAAGAAACAATCGAAGCACTAGGGCAAGGTCTCTGTTGTTGAGCGTAACGGAAATACAGAAAAATCTCATGGAATGGTTGTAACTGCTTTACAAGCAGTAGATGAGTATTTCAAAGAAAGTAAGAAGTTGTGTAAGGCATTCAACCCAACCATGCATGTTCTTAATTTATATTGGGGAGATACCGCCTCGGCTCAGTAGGAACCGAGGCGAAAAGTCCTTCGAGAAAAAATAATATAAAAAAGGAAAAATTGTACTGCCTCAGTTGTCTATGAACCGAGGTAAAATCCTACTTTTTTTTTTGCCTCGGTTCAGAATCGAGGCAAAAAGGCTACTCCTTTTTATCTCATCAGTATATGCTTCGGTTGCGGAACCGCTGTCTATAAGCGAAAATAACCGCTGTCGTTTCCCTTGACTTGGTACTGATTTTATAAATAAATAAGCCATAAAAGTTCATTGTTAATTATACTTTTTATGTAGTTAGCATATATTTTCTTTTACCATGATTGAATGGTTGAAGTTTAAGGAGAGTTACTTTGCGTAAACGCCTAGTAGCTCCCATTGACTACTATCTACAACCAAATAAAACAATTTCACTTTTTAAAAGTTACTAGTGTTTGTTGAAAAAAGTTAAAAGAAAATCATGTTTTGTAAATATAAAAAATTTGAACATGTAATTAGTCATTGTGCAATTCAAATCATCAAATTGTAACATAGTGCAGATCCAACCCGCTATGAACAGAAATATCTTGCAACACACTACTAGGAATTGGTGAGTTAGAGACAAATCTTGATCATGAATAAAATCATGTTGTTGTGTCGATTGTGGTCAGTTGTCATATATTTTGTAACGTAATTAGGAGCCATTAAGAAACCTCCGCGAGGTTTACTTAAATGATTCGTTGCATAAAGCTGAACATCGGATTCCAATATAACCCTATTTATTTATTCTTTTTTTCGCAAATACATCACGAGAGAATGAATTCGAACACATGTTTATTTTCAGGTTTCTCTAAGGCAAACCAAACCATGCAAAAACAGTTGCTTGTTATTATTGGTTCCATACGTTACTCCTTTCTCATACCCAATAAATTCACTTCAAGCTTACGAAAAGAGATTTCTGATAGATTGTATTTGCATCGTGAATAGTGTTTTCCATAATTGCTAAGGTAAATTTTTTATAGAGACTGTTATAAATGATTATTATCTTTTGACGGTGCAATACGTTATGTTCTTGATGTATCAATATTGTGAGATATTTCCTCTTTTGTTAGTAGAATTCTATGTTACGCTCAACAAATTAACATAATGGTTTGACTACATAACATAGGTTTTGGTAAGGATAGACAAGAAAATCTATATCAAGGAATATCTAATGGTAAAATTTGTAATTAATACTAAATAAATATTATGAATAATTTAAACTTTACGTGTTTAAATTCATATATTCTATATTTTTTCTATAGTCTAATAATAATCAACAACAAGATCCAAACAAAATAGTACAATATTTTATTCCTCTATTTTCTATGATTTTTTTTTTCTTCTTCTTCCTCCCTCCACCTCTTCCACCTCCCACTACCCCTTCTCCTCATTGTATTTTGAGAAATTATTGGTGGAAAGCAATTTTGATATTATGCAAGGAAGATAGTTTACTTGATCTAATTATGGGTTTTAAAGCTTTATAAGGATCTTATGTAAAACATTGAGTGTATTATTTTGTTGGTCAAAGTGTAACATAAGTATAGAGGTGAAATTATTCTTAAATGGTTATATAGTCTACTTTGATGGTGAATTGTGTTAGATCCTTGATGTCTCAACCTTGAGAACTCTCTATTTTCTTAGTACCTATGCCTTGCACATCCAATTACCATCTCATACAAGTGAAGAGTGCCCTACTACAATAGAAATGGACTTGGTTTACCCACATGACATAGGTCTCACGCTTCTTTTTGAAAAGATTGACGCTAAACATAAAGGTGACACTAGTATAGAAAAAGTTTTTGTACTTGTTAAAAGGGTTTTTTCTATCGATTCTGAAATCGATATAAAAGCAAGAGTTATAGAAAGTATTAACTTTCTGTATCAGTTTCAAAACTGGTATAGAAAGTGTCATTTTTTATATCGGTTAAAAGTACAATCGGTATAGAAAAATTTAACCATACTTCATCTTCCTCCCTCACTAACCAAGGCAATCACATTTAAATCACCATTAACCACTGTAATATATCATGACAGCGTCACTACCTCTCGTCTCAATGCAACTACCACCAGGACACAGATCGTCGGAACTTCTTGTTGCCTCGTCGAAGAAGAAAATTTCAAAGATTTTCCATCACGCACCAACAAGCACGAGCATACCCTTTGCAGATTGTGTAAACCATGGCAACCATAAATCGCATCTCCATCGCATAGCAAATCAGACTTCCAAGATGCAAAGCCACACGTAGTTGAAATCGTGTTTCTCTCCATTGCATATCTAAAATCGTGACCAATCATAAGCACCACCACACGCTTTACTTGAAAAAGTAAAACCAACCAGAAAAGTTCGAATTCAAATAGTTTCAATGACGACAAGGGCGATTGATGATCAAGCGTGGCAGAAGGAAGAGGAGAAACAATCACCAAAGGTGATGTCACCAGCGTTTCAGAGTTGTGAATGGAGAGCACACAACCACAATAGCAGTCCAGGTCACAACGATCAATGTGGGTGAAAGCGAAATTAGGGTGGGGTCGTTCTATCTCTTGCAAGAAGAAAGTCGAAGAGTAGCAATAGGGATAGCGTCGTTCTATTTTATGGAATCTAGAGCGCACCACTGCAAGGAATGAATTGGAAACCACTTTATGTACCTGTTATAATTAAAACTAGTATAGAAAGTTTTCTTTTTTATTTCAAAAATGTCAATGCATCAAATTTTTATACCAATTATAATTAGAATAAATACAGAAAGTTTTCTTTTTTAATACAAAAATGTCAGCGCGACCACTTTCTATACCACTTATAACTATAATCGGTATATAAAGTTTTCTTGTTGAATACAAAAATTTCACTACACCCATTTCTCATTCCTGATATAACTACAACCGATATAAAAAGTTTTATTTTATTTAAAATTATGTCACTGTGCCGCTTTTTATACCTAATGGATTATAAATGGTATAAATAGTTCTTATGAAAATATTTTTTAAACTAGTGTGATGGAAATTCAATATTAAATAATTGTAATACAAGTTATACTTGGCACTATAAGATAAACCAATTAAGCTATACTTGTCACTATAAGATAAACCAATTACAAATATAGCAAAATTTATATTCTATATTTATTTTAATATTTTTTATGATACATGTTTCTTTCATAGTTAAAAAATATTGTCCAAACTAATAGTTGAGAGATGAATGAATGTCCTTAAGATGGTAATGAATTTATCTAAATTTCATAAAAATTTAACTATGTAATTTGTGACAGAGAACAAAGTTAATAAAATGCTTGTAACAAAATACATTAGTTGTATATACTCCCTAAGATATTATGAGATACCTCCAAGATATTTATGACTAAGATAAAATAATTTATAAGATTTTATTATATCTTCAAGATATATTATGATATAATATTTCAGATAAAGTAATTGATTATCTAATATTTTCATGATATAATATTTGATTATTTTCAAGTAATATAATTTGTTTAATATATCTCATGGGGTGTAGGAAGTTTGTAAACTCAATATTCTCATTCTCTCTACATTTATTATTATAGAGATCCTCACTCTCTTACTACTAATTTAAGTATCAAATAGTCTTTTACATATGGATCTCTCTTTCTAATCAAATTTGGAATTCAGTTCTAACTACTCAACCATAGCAATTTAAGTACATGGATTTAACTGTTTTTTTCTTCTAATAAGATAAAAAAGACCATACGAAAATTATGAACATTAATGACTGGCCAAATCAACTGTATAACAAATATGCTATGATATTCCATTTCGATTATAGACCTAATTAGTCATAATGAATACATAAAATTTTATTCTTAACAATGGAAGTTACTTTTATTTTGCAATTGTATATTGTTAAATATTTTAAGGGAGATTTGCTAGGAGGGATCTAATGAAGTGTAAATAAATTTATATTAGAAATCACAATATTACCTGTAAAGACCTAAAAATGGCATTCTAGAAAGTGGTAGTGGTTTAAAAATAGTGAGACTTGACTATTTTAATATTAATATTAAAATATTTTAATATAAATAGTTTTGTTATAAACGAGTTTCATTATTTTAAAACACAACATCTCTCTAGAAACCAATTTTCTAAAGTTCTCTAACTTCTCTTAAAGAGTTCTCACTCTCTGTTCATCTGTTTGAAGATGAGAGACCCCCAAAGTGATTATTGAGGCAAGATCTTCCAGTCTTCCCAATCAGTTTTTGTAAAAGAGTAAGTTAGTTTCTACTCTTTTCTTTGGTTTGTTTTGTTTCCCTTGCGCCCGAGCATTTTGTGTTTTGCATGTGTAGTTCAAGTCTCTTATAAGACTGTTTGTTTATCAATGGTCCTAACGACATATCCTAATAATGTTTCTGTGGTTTGTAGGAGTAGATAGAGTTCTTGAGTTATGGGAGCAATTTTAGGTTCCTTATAGCAGTTTGATATTTTTAAAGGTAAAGGAAACTAAATACCTTATTTCTAAGCTTTTAGTAATTTGATAATATAAGTTAGTATATTTAACTTGTAAGAAACGATGTTAGCTGCTAAAATTGGTAGTTTTCTTGTGTTTCATTGTCTGAATTGGACTGAAATTGATAGCCTAGCATGGGGAAATCTTATTGTGATTATTTATTGAATGTTACTTGGTTTTTGTTGTCTATGATTGATGGGATTGATGTTTTAGTCAGCTGAATTCTGGCTCATATTCTGATTGTAAAACATGTTTGTGTGTTGTTTAAAATTGGTTGGTGTTAAAAACGGAGTGCTTAGCTTCTTACACCAAGAGGAGGGGTGAATTGGTGTTGCGTAAAAACGTTTGCTTTCAAAATCTTTTTTGCAAAGAATGATGTCTTTGAACTTTTCTTCAAACGCAATTAAGTTTGTATGTAATGCAACAGTAAGCTTAATCGAATGTAATGCCAGATTAATCGATTATATAAAGAGATAGGGATCAGAGAAATCAAACGTTGCTTTTTATACTGGTTCGGCCAATCCTACATTCAATGTCCTTCCAATCAACCTGAGTTGGAAGTCAATGCACTATAAAGATCTAGGTTTTTACAACAAGGTTTTTACAGCAACCTCACGTCATAATGTAAAACACTTATCTAACCCATTAATCTAAATATAGGCAGTACAATAACAAGACAGGCAATAAGAACACCCTTTTCTGCTGTCAAACCCTTTGAGACACTCTTAAAGTCAAGAACACAGTTCTTCCTCCTGTATACACCATAGGGAACTCCAACAATTCTAAGTGTTTGCAATGTTTTCCTAATCACGTACAAAACCTTTGAGTGCAAAAAGATTAGACATTTCCAAAGCAGATAAACCTTGCTACAAAAGAAACCTTCAAGACTTCGATCACCACGGTCGTTCTTGGTTCTTGGAGCTTTTCTCTCTCCTATAAGATCACACAGAGTACACTGAAAGATATGAAAATGTAAAAAATCAATTCTCTTCTTCTTGTTTCTTCTTATAGAAAACCAAATCATGTGTCAATATATAGTATGTAAAAAAAACACGTTTTAATCGATTAGGCTATTTATGTAGTCGAATACATTTGACAGTTGTAACATAATAATAGCAGTCAAATGCATTAATTGAAAAGAGAAGGAAGTTGATGAGAAAGAAAAGATTAGTAGAGAGAACGAGGAATTGAGCGAAAAAGAGGAGAAAAATGAAGAGAGGAAAGAAGAGGCTGAGAAAAAGAAAGGAGATGAGAATGATGAGGGGGAGGAAAAGGAAAAAGAAGAAGGAGAGGACGAGAGAATAAAAGGAAAAGTAATTACGAAGCCCCTTTCTTACCCAAAAAGTTATTCAAGGAAGAAAAAAGAGAAGCAATTTGGGCGTTTCATTGGATACCTTCAAGAAATTGGAGATTACTATACCCTGATTGAAGCACTGCAACAAATTTCTGCTTATGCTAAATGCTTGAAACAGTTTCTCACTAAAAAGAAGAAATATCTAGATGTAGAAACAATTGAAGTGCAAGGTAATTGTAGTGCCATTATGCAGAAGACTCTTCCTCCAAAATTTAAAGATCCGGGAAGTTTCATTACCGCTTGCACCATTGGGAATCATGATATAGGGAAGGCTCTAGTTGACTTAGGGGCTAGCATCAATCTGATGTCCTTATCTATGCTCAAGAAGATTTGTGGTCTTGAGGTCAAACCTACGAGAATGATCTTGCAATTGGAAGACAGATCCATCAAGCATCCTTATGGTGTAGTGGAAGATGTTGTGATCTTGGTTGACAAACTCAAATTCCTAGTTGATTTTGTAGTGATGGAAATGGGGGAAGATGTAGAGATCCCTCGCATTCTTGGAAGATCATTCATGAAGATAGTCAAGGTTGTAATTCATGTAGATGATGGAGTTTTAACGTTGAAAGATCAAGATGAAGAGGTGACTTTTAATGTCTTTGATAATGTGAAGACGAATGAAGTAAAATAGAGACTAGTCCTAAAATAGATGAAGTTCTATCAGTGACTAGTCTACTTGATCAAGCTGCCAAAAAGGTCAAGAGGAGCCATAATTGATTTTCTCCAAAAATGAAGGAACAGGATGGAGATAATGAGGAGAAACTAGTGCACCAAGACTTTGTGCTAGAAAATAATGAACCTAAATCGAGCAAACCAGTGAAATTCAAGAACAAATTATGGGTTATTAAGGATATAAAAGCAAATGGAGTTCTTAAGATTGAGGCTCCTTATTCAAGGAGAGTCAAGTTCGTGACTAAGAAGATGATGAGATTATGTTGGTGTGATAAAAGAAAGAAGCACGCCAATATCAAGAATCTAAATTGAGCATAATGGTGTTAAGTTAATGACGTTAAACAAGCGCTTACTAGGAGGCAAACTAGTTTCTAAACCTTTCTTTTTAGTTGATTTAGTTGTTTGGTTTGGATTTGTTATTATTTGAGTGTTTGAGTGTTTTTAAGTTATATGCTGCTTCTCCCAAACTTCAGTGCATTTCACTTGATGAGTTCATTACTCGCATGTCTTGGCTTGGGGACCAGGCCCAAGATAATGGAGGAGGTGGCACGTCCGGAGCCGAAGTTATGGCAAAGGATGAGGAGGATGAGGAGGAAGATTCAGATGCCTTTGAGGGGAGTGATAAATTAGGATTTTTCTTGTGTTTTCTTTATTTTTATGCTTGTTTGAATTGTGTTTATTTTGTTTTTAATTTTAGTTTAAGCAATGTACTTGGTTAAATGGATAGTTTGCTACAATGGTTTGATGTGATGTGATAAATTGTTTGATTGTGAGAAGTAAGATTATCTTGTGTTTGCTTTATTGTTTTGAGATTCATGTTGAGTTAGTGATTGCTTTAGCTCTTAAGCACATATGGTGGTTGCTCATAGTTGTTTAACATATATGCATGGTTTCAATTGTGATTAATGTGCTTGGCATGAGGTTTATCAAATTGTGGAACTTGAATTAACATGTGAGAGGTTGGGCTATAGAGTTTCTTGTTGAATGTTAATGCTTTGGAATCATAGTTGATTTGGCCTGAGTTTTTCTGTTGAACTATTTGCTTGCTTGTTACAAATGATCAAGGCCATTTGTTCTTCTTCCTTGTAAACCAATGCCAAAATTTTAACCTGATAACGCTTGAATTTACCATTATTTGATACTTAATTTTGAGATGATTTGGAAGAAGAGTTGAAGTAGTAAGGAGTTGTACCTCAGGAAGAACTTGAAAAGTGTCAAAAAAGGAGGATCGTAGCAGCACTGAGAGCCACTTTAGGGGCCCTCATCGCCAGAGTACATTGTCTCACGCTTGGCTGCCCTTTTCTGGAGCCCTCAGCGCAGGATGCTACTGGCTCGCGCCCGGGGCCCCTTTTTAGGGGTGCTGAGTGTAACTTCGTTGAGTTGCACCATGCTTGCTTGCCCTCTGAGCTGACCCTAAGCGTCAATTATGACCCGCACACCGCTCAGCGCCATAAGTGGGGCGTTCAGCGTCAGTCTCGTGGGCTTGGACCTGTTTTCTGTTATTTGTATGTTCTATTTAAATACTTGAACGTCCTAGGGTTCAATTCTTTGGACGGAATAGGCTCAGAAACACACTTTTTGCACCCTCGGAGGTGGATTTGGATGCGGAAGCTCCTATCTTCAATTTCTAGGGTTTTATCTTTCATTCTTTTTGCATTGTTCATCTAGTTTCACCATGTCAATGGTGAACTAAAATCGATTTGTTGTTGGGGATGATGTAACCTTTGTAAACTCTCATGTATTGAATTGATTCTTTATTATATATGCTTCTTTCATTAATTGTTAGGGTAATTCTTCTTTGTGTAATGCTTGCTTCGTTTAACTCATTCTTTAGCATGATGTATGATTTGCATGAGTACCGGAAGGTATCTTACAATTCATGATTTGGAGAATTATTCCAGAAGCAGTAGTGCTCAGGAACGAGGGCATGAGTTCTGGTTGTCTTAAGCTTCTGTTCTTCAGAATTAATTATTAGAAATGCTAAAAATCGTATGAACTAATAGTTAAGAATAGGCTTTCTTCGCCGAGGAACCGGGTTTTAAGTATTTTAGATAGTGACATTAACATTAATGAAGAAGTAGAATTCATATATACATGAGAGTAAACTAGGTGAAATCTAACCCTAACAACATATTCATTCCATAATATCAAAGTCGTTCATCTTTGCACTTTTGTCCAATTGATCAAATTGCATGCATATTTACTTTTATTTTCATTCTAAGCCTAAAAGAGTTTGTTTTCAAGTCTTATTTAATCAAGAAATCACATAACTGTTTAGGCCGTGAGTCTCTAGGGAAACGATACTTGGTCTTACCATATTTATTACTTGATACAATTTGGTACACTTGTTAGAGTCTTAACAAGTTTTTGGCGCCATTGATGGGGGACTCATGGTTTAAATATTCTATTTGTGTGATTATTGATTAGCTTTGACTTGATTATTTTTATTTTGTTTTTGTGTTGTGCTAAAAATTGTTTTCTAGGGTTTGTTTTCTTGTGCATGTAGGATACAATTCGCACTAGAAGCATTGAAAAATTCTAACCTCTCTTTATAGATCAGGAAACAGAAGACGTGGCTGGCAATCGAAATATGGGTCCAATGAGATGAACTCTGGAGGATTACACAACAGTCACTAGTCCAGGCCAAGGGTAAATGCTACCAACATGGAGATTAAGCCTGCTCTTATTCACTTGGTGTAGAGCAATCAATTCAATGGATTAGTACATGAAAATCCATATGTGCATCTGACCACATTTGATGAGATATGCAATACAGTGAAGATTCAGGATGTACCAGATGAAGCTATTAAACTTAGTTTGTTTCCCTTCTCTTTGGGAGATAATGCTAAGATTTGGGGAGATGTGGTAGCAAAGTTCCTGAATAAGTACTTCCCTCAGTCAAAGGTAAACAAAGGTAAACAAGAAATATCTTCTTTTCAATAGGGCATGGAGGAGACATTAGGTCAAGCGTGGGATAGATACAAAAGCTTGCTGAGAAAGACGCCCACACATGGCTTTGATGAAGCCACAGTAGCCATTCTATTCCTTGGAGGACTTGGCTCACATACTAAATTGATGCTAGATGCCTCAACTGGAGGTAATATTAGATACCAGACTCTAGAGGAAGCGTATGAGTTGATTGAAAACATGGCTACTAATGATAATGAGATGCAGAACGAAAGCGCTCAATTTCAATAAAAAGGAGTTCTTTAGTTACAATCTCAAGATGCTCTATTGGCTCAAAACAAGATGATGACTCAACAATTAGAGGCCCTGATGAAGAAAATATCTCAACTACCGAAGGAGTTGTAGTGTGTCTCTCAAGCTCAACATCAACTTTGTGAGCTATGCGGTGGAGATCATGTGAATGGATAGTGTGCCATGCAAGCCAATACCCAGGAAAAAGTAAATTAGATGGGTAATCAGGACCACCCAGGTAATTTCAACCAAGGGTGGAAACCTCACCCAAGCATGGGTCAAGGGGAAGCTGAGCAATTTAATAGACCACCACAGCAGCAATGGAAACAACAATCCTCTTTATCTGAAAATATGACAAAATTGGAAGACACCCTTCAACAATTCATGCAAGTGTCTGACTCTACTTAGAAGAGCACTGAAGCAGCCATTAGAAACTTGGAGATACAAGTTGGTCAACTAGCTAAAAAGTTGGAGGAGATGTTTGACAGGAGTTTTGGGGTTAAGATGTTGAGAGAAAAGAAAAAGCTAAGTTGAGTGAAGTAGAAGAAGAGAATGAAGAGAGAAAACAAAGGGCAAGAAAAGAGAGAGATGAGGGGAAGGAAAAAGAAAAAGAGAGAGAAGAGAGAAAAAAAACAAAAAATATTTGAGAAGCCCCTTCCTGATCCAAAGAGCTTTTCAAAGAATGAAAAAGATAAGCAATATGGGCATTTCATGGAGATTTTCAAGCAATTGGAGATTACTATGCCCTTGACCGAAGTATTGTAGCAAATCCCTGCTTATGCGAAGCACATGAAGCAATTCCTCAAAGAGAAGAAATATATAGATGAGGAAAAAATTGAAGTGCAGGGTAATTGCAATGCCATATTGCAGATTACACTACCTCCCAAATTCAAAGATCTAGGGAGTTTCATCATCCCTTGCACCATTGAGAATTATGATATAGGGAAGGCTCTAGTTGACTTAGGAGCTAGTATCAATCTAATGCCCTTATTTATGCTTAAGAAGATTGGTGGTCTAGAGGTCAAACCTACAAAAGCAATCTTGCAAATGGCAGACAGGTCCATTAAGCATCCTTATGGTGTGGTAGATAGAAGACGTGGTGGTGAAAATTAATAAACTCAAATTTCTGGTGGACTTTATAGTGATGGGGATGGAGGAAAATGTAGAGATACCGCTCATCCTTGGAAGGCCATTCATGAAGTCAGCTAAAGTTGTCATTCATGTGGATGATGAAGTTATAACGTTGAAAGACCAAGATCAAGAGGTGACTTTCAATGTCTTTGAATCTGGGCAGCCAATACAAGTAACAAAGACTAGTCCTAAAGCTAAAGATGAAGTTCTATCAGTGACTAGTCTACCTGATAAAGGTGCCAAGACGGCCAAGAGGAATCATAGTTATTGCTTTCCAAGGCTGAAGGAAGATGATGGAGATAAGGAAGAAAAACTCGTTCACCATGACTCTATGATGGAAAATAATGAACCCTACCTTGGCAAACCAGTGAAATTCAAGAACAAGTTATGGGTTATCAAGGATATAAAGGCAAATGGAGTTATTGAGATTGAGGCTCCTTACTCTAGGAGAGTCAAGTTGGTGACAAGAAAGATGCTGAGATTATGTTGGTGTCATGAAAGGAAGAAGCACATCAACATTGAATATCAAACTTGAGCTTTATTGGGTCAAGCTAGTGACGTTAAAGAAGCGCTTACTGGGAGGCAACCCAACTTTCTAAACTTATCTTTTTTAATTTGTGTTCGTCTTTATGTTATTTAGAATAGGTTATGATGTACATGGCTTAAAACTTAATCTGTGATGCAATGGTTTGATGATGATATGATGTTTGTGATGAGTGTTGCTTTATGATGCTGATTATATTGATTGATGTTGAGATTATGTATGATGCTGATATACAGGTGGTTGTTCACAATATTGTGAAACAGATGCATGAGGTAAACTTGTCATTGTGATATTGAGCAAGATGTTTATATAAATGTTGGAACTTGAATTAGCCTGTTTGAGGATTCAACTCCAGAGTTTTTTGTGAATGATTTATATTACTTTGAAAGCATGAATAACTTTCCCCAGGTTTCTATGATTGAATCAGTTGCTTGCATGTGTCATATGATCAAGGCCATTTGTTGATTTCCCTTTTTAGCCAATGCATGATTTTAGCACAATAAAAAAGAGCACAATGTGTTCTACCCTTTGAACCTTTAGCCTTAAGCATGATATGAAAACTCTTTTTGAAAATATTTACCTTGAGTTAAGTTGACAATATTTGTGTGGTATTGATAAAGGTTCAAGTTTGGGGTTGTTGAGAAATCTAGAAAGGGAAAATAAAGAGAATGAGCATTGAGCTAAGTGTTGAGCAAATGAAAAAGCAAAAGAAAAAGAAAAGAAAACCTCAATGCAAGGGAAAGTTGGGAAGAACTGAGAATGGTTTCTTGAAGTGAGAGAGTGTGTTTAAATGATGAAATTATGAATGACTCTCTTAACTCAAGGATTTTGTGATCCGGAAAAACTAATTTTCTTCTTAGCCCAGCCACATTACAAGCCATAGAAAAGCCTTTGTGATGATACTTGCTTGTGAGTTTGATTGATTGTGGTTAATTGAAAGGCAAAGTTGATTTATGTGACATTATGATAGTAGAGTGAATGAGTCACCTCTATATACACTTGTGTGTTTGAGAGAAACAATTTTTCTTGGTGAGAAGTAGTTCCATGTATGCATGATTACATCTTTTCTTGGTTGGTCAGACATGAGTTTAGCATCTGTTGAATATTCGATGAGTATGTGAGCACCACAATGAGCTTAATTGAATCAAGGCATTTATTCATCTTGACTAATATTCTCTATAATAAGCTGATATGAGCAATTACTTGTCTTGAAAGAAAAACTTTTGAAAGGTGTTGAAACCATTGTATTGATTGTTTGAAAGCAAAGTTACATTTTGTTTGCTTGAGGACAAGCAAAGTTCTAAGTTTGGGGTTATGATAACAGTTGAATTTACCGTTATTTGATACTTACTTTTGATACTAAAAACACCCTTTTTGACTTAGAAACTAGCTTGCAATCATGGTTTTGATGAATAAGAGAGTTGAAGGTGAATTTAATGGCTTTGTGCTAGATTTCAGTGTTTTTCAACAGGAATTGAGATGATTTAGAAGAAGAGTTGAAGTAGTAAGGAGTTGGAACTCAGGAAGAACTGGAAAAGTATCAAGAAAAGAGGATCGCAGCAGCGCTGAGCGCCACTTTAGGGGCCCTTTAGCGCCAGAGTACCCTATCTGATATGACCATACATAGGTCAAGAATGAAGAGTTTCAGAGTGACAAAAAGCACAAAAAGAGTATAATAGGTTTCATTGGCTTGTATTAACCTCTTTTGTTCTTTCATTATTTCTAGTTGTAAAGAAGCTTATAAACTCTTCTTTTCATTATAGTACAAGCAATGTGGGACTTCATATAGCTTGGACTTAAAGAAAAAGAAGAATAAATAGGCTTTCTCCTTTTGTTGTTTGTAATGCAAGTAAACATGCATAGTTTGTAGTTTTTAGTTTCTAGACTTGCTAGGAAGCTTATAAACCCTTTAAGAATGGAAGAATTAAGAGATGTGGGACTAAGAGCACTTGAAAACGTGGCTGTCCAGACTTGGAGCATTCCAAGTCCCACATCCCTTAAAAATCTCCAATTACTTCATCCTAAAGGTTATATAAGAAGCCTAGGTCTCCTTTTGTAGACACCTTTGATTGAATGAATATAAGAGTGATTTGCATTCATTTGCTTATCTTCTTTGAGATAGAATTCTGTCTCTAAGTCATCTTTTGGGTCTTATCTTGTGAGAAGCAAGTGGTGATCCAATCTTGACACTTATCTTGGATCATTTCAAGTGGTGTGTCCTCAAGTTCATAAGTTCTCTCTTCCTTATCTCTTCCATTTTAAATCTTTTCAATTGTCATTTCTTAATTGTCTTTAGAACATTTCTCTCTAAGCATGATATTCCCCATCATGTGGTATCATGAGCCTTAGGTTTGATCATCTTAGAAATTGCATGTTAGAGTAGTGTAGGCAAGCCTTTTTTTCAATTCTCGCGTTCTGGCGCACGTTGCATGCTTGTCCAACTTGTTTGTTTTCGTTTGAGTTCATTTCTTATTCGTTTTGCATGAATTTTTTTTTAAAAGTTTTGTTTTCATGTCTACTTCAATGTCTAGTTTTTACTTTGTTTCAATTCACTCTGTAATATTCGCAATAAATTTTTTTCTCCACTGTGTTCATCCAGTATTCTACTGTTGATAGATTTCTAAAACTGTTTGCATTGTTGCTTGCTGTTTGATGTATTTGGCTGGCTGGAATTCATTCCTGGACCATGAGATAACATCCACACACTCTTAAGAAGGGAATCAAAGCTTCATATCAAGGCTTGGAGGTGATAAACCATGGTTGTCCAGAGGCTTGTGCAAGCACTTTTCTTTAAACCGCAACAATGCTATTGGAGGTCTTCAACAAGTAGGTGTCCTTATTCCCTTTTGTGTGCTTGTTCCAGCTTTTATTCTTGTCTTGTCTGGATTTTATATGTCTTTTATTGCTTGTTAGCTTTGCTTTGAGTCTTATGTTTGTTCCTCTTTAGGAGTTTTCTAGAAAAATTTTCTGAAATTGCATAGCTAAGAAATTTTTTCCATCTCCATGCTTTGTATGCTGAATTGAGTTTGATCATCTTTGGATTTAAGTGTGTGAACCTTGCTTATATGATTTGTATCCATAGAGGCAGTAAACAATTTCAATTGTGCTTTTAATCAAACACACTTTATTCCATAATTACTCCTTGGCCGAGACACTTTTGCCAAATCTGCTTGCTAAAAAACAAAAAAATTTACACCAAATCTAGTGTTGTTTGCTGTCTGGCCGAGAGCTTTCATCTTGTGTGGTGTGCTTGATAGCTTCTTTTAAAGCCTCTTTTATCTTAAAACAAACAGAATCTATAGGTTTGAGGTTTCCCTAATTATTTCCAGCACTAATTAGATCTTACTCTTCATGTATGCTTAGCATGTTGGTGTGATTTTGCTTCTTAGTTGTGTTAATTTTGTTTGCTGCTGTCTTCTTAATGTGCCACTATTTTGACTCCTTATCTCTTATTGTTTTGTCTCCTATTAGTCTCTAGTTTGCTGCCAATTTTTCGGTGCCAAGTTTATTGCTTTTATAGGTTCTGTTTTCCATCTTTTGTCTTGCGGTTTTCTTCAATTTTGCCTCTTGAATTTCTATTGTCTTGGTTTGGATTCTTTAGTGTGTTGAGATTGGATTGTATGGTTTTCCACTTGCTTTTGTCCTTGAATTGGTACTCTAAAATACTGACTTGCGAGACACCTTACTATTTTGAAAGAAGAGTGCATGTGAGTGGAGTGATCTTGATTTGTTTCGCCATAAACACCGTGAGTATTGAGCCTAATTTTTTGGTGTTGCTGTGCGTGAACCTTGGCTACTGTTTACTCCAGTTTTGCTGCTATATTTGGATTGTCTTCTAACCTATTTTTTGTGTAAGTATTTCTGTTGTTTGCCTTTAGAAAACCATGTCTGCAGGTTCAAGACACTCTTCTTCCACTGGAAGTAGTCATCACGGAAGTGGTTCTACCAAATTTGATTTGATGAAGGCTTTTCAACAAATGCAACATCAACATGACTCCATTAGTAAATGGTTGGACAAGGACGTGAAAGCAAAAGGGGAGCAACCTTATGCTCATGATCATGGTTCCTACAAGAAGAAGCAAGAAGCTAGAACCGTAAATGTATACCTTCCCTCGCCAAAGAAGCATCAAGAAGATAAAGCTATGGACCAAGGCCTTACACTACCAAAGTTGAACTTTCCTACTTTCAAAGGGGAAGCCGAGCCGTCTATTTTTCTAGATTGGATAGCTAAAGTAGACCAAATGTTTTATTTGTATAGTGTAAATGGACCTTTGCGTGTAAAGTTAGCTTGTTTAGCTTTAGAGGGATACACCAAACAATGGCTAAAGAGGAGATACTTAACCATGGCCTCACCTGCGAGTACATGGGAACATTGCAGGGACATTTTGTACCAACATTTCGTACCTCCATACTACCATAGGGACCTCTTGATTAAGCTCCAACGGCTTACTCAAGGTAGACTAAGTGTGGAGGAGTATGCTCGAGAGCTCGAAGTGCTCCTACATCGTACTAACCTTAAAGAAAATGATCATGCAAAAATAGTTAGATTTATTAGTGAACTTAATAGCAACATCCAAGATATAATTGAATTCCATGATGATGAGACTTTAGATGTAGTGGTTCATAGAGCCATGAAAGTAGAGAAGAAACTCTTGAAAATAGAAGCTTGTCACAATAAATTTTCCAAATCTTCAAGAGATGTTTTCTACAAATCCTCATCATCAAAGGATAAAACCAAGGATGTTTCTAAGGAGCCCACTAACAAATCTTGTCCTCATTCTTCTTCTAACCATTCCTCTTCCCCACCTAAATCTCCTTCTAGACCAAGTCACATTAAATCTTTTAAATGCTTAGCACATGGTCATATAGCCTCTGCCTGCCCCACCAAAAAGGCAACATGCATTGAGGGTGAAGTAATTATGACTAATAAGTCTACCTCTTCCTTACCTTCACCAACCTATAGCTCTTCTTCCTCATGAAGTGATGCCAAAGAGAAGGTCATGCTTACTTGTTTAAATAAAGCAAGAAAAAAAGGAAAGGAGAGAGTAAAAGAAGAGACTGAGAGGAAAGAAAGAAAGGAGAGAGAAAAGAAAGGACAAGAGGACCTTGTGAGAGAAAAAGAGAAGGAAAACGTCCTACATACATGGGAAGTGCTACTGAAGACACCTTCCACTCCCATCATTCCACAAGATTCAAGCAAATTTAGGGGAGTTTTTCCATCCTTCCACTTTTCTCCAATTACTAAGCTTTCTTCTTTTCCTCAAAACTTTTGTGAAAATATCCCACCTTTCTCATCTCTTATTCCCACTTCTTCACACACCATTTCCAAACCACATCTTGAGTTAATGTTTTCTTTTTTAAACTTAACTCAAGACAAAAATAAAAGTTTTTCTAAAGAAGGATTTTTAGTTTTCACTAAAAAAATAAATCCCATTTCAAAGACCGATTCTTTCAATATTCCTTTTCTATATACATTGTTTGGTAAACATCAATTCATTCACAAAATGTTTAATGTTTTTTGCAGGTTAACATTTGATCCAGGAGATTATTAACCAAATAAGTCACTCATCTTTCTTTTTTGCAGCTTTTTCAAATATTTGAGGTCGAATCCTCTCCAACTTGGAGGGATGATATGATCATACATAGGTCAAGAATGAAGAGTTTCAGAGTGACAAAAAGCACAAAAAGAGTATAATAGGTTTCATTGACTTGTATTAGCCTCTTTTGTTCTTTTGTTATTTCTAGTTGTAGAGAAGCTTATAAACTCTTCTTTTCTTTATAGTACAAGCAATGTGGGACTTCACATAGCTTGGACTTAAAGAAAAAGAAGAATAAATAGGCTTTCTCCTTTTGTTGTTTGTAGTGCAAGTAAACATGCATAGTTTGTAGTATTTAGTTTCTAGACTTGCTAGGAAGCTTATAATCCCTTTAGGAATGGAAGAATTAAGAGATGTGGGACTAAGAGCACTTGAAAACGTGGTTGTCCAGACTTGGAAGCATTCCAAGTCCCACATCCCTTAAAAATCTCCAATTACTTCATCCTAAAGGTTATATAAGAAGCCTAGGGGTCTCCTTTTGTAGACACCTTTGATTGAATGAATGTAAAGTGATTTGCATTCATTTTCTTATCTTCTTTGAGATAGAATTTTGTCTCTAAGTCATCTTTTGGGTCTTATCTTGTGAGAAGCAAGTGGCGATCCAACCTTGACACTTATCTTGGATCATTTCAAGTGGCGTGTCCTCAAGTTCATAAGTTCTCTCTTCCTTATCTCTAAAATTTTAAATCTTTTCAATTGCCATTTCTTAATTGTCTTTAGAACATTTCTCTCTAAGCATGTTATTCGCCATCACTGTCTCACGCTTGGCTGCCCTTTTCTGGAGCCCTCAACGTAGGATGCTTTTGGCTCGCGCCCGGACGCCTTTTTTAGGGGCGCTGAGCACAACTTCATTGAGTTGCACCACGCTTGCTTGCCCTCTGAGATGACCTTGAGCGTCAATTCTGACCCGCACACCGCTGAGCGCCATAAGTGGGGCGTTGAGCGTCAGTCTCGTGGGCTTGGACCTGTTTTCTGTTATGTTTTATGTTCTATTTAAGGACTTGGACGTCCTAGGGTTCACATCTTTGGACAGAATAGGCTTAGAAACACATTCTTTGCTCCCTCGGAGGTGGATTTGGATGCGGAAGCTCCTATCTTCAATTTCTAGGGTTTTATCTTTCATTCTTTTCCATTGTTAATCTAGTTTCACCATGTCAATGGCGACTAAACTCTATTTGTTGTTGGGGATGATGTAACCTTTGTAACCTCTGATGCATTGAATTGATTCTTGATTATATATGCTTATTTCATTAATTGTTAGGGTAATTCTTCTTTGCGTAATGCTTGCTTCGTTTAACTCATTCTTTGGTATGATGTATGATTTGCATGAGTACCGGAAGGTATCTTACAATTCATGATCCAGAGAATTATTCCCATAAGCAGTATTGATCAAGAATGGGGGTATGAGTTCTGGTTGTCTTAAGCTTCTGTTCTTCAAAATTAATTATTAGGAATGCTAAAAATCATATCAAATAATAGTTAAGGATAGGCTTTCTTCGCTGAGGAACCGAGTTTTAAGTATTTTAGATAGTGACATTAACATTAATGAAGAAGTAGAATTCATATATACATGAGAGTAAACTAGGTGAAATCTAACCCAACAACATATTCATTCCATAATATCAAACTCGTTCATCTTTGCACTTTTGTCCAATTGATCAAATTGCATGCATATTTACTTTTCAGTATTTGCATTCTAAACCTAAAAGAGTTTGTTTTCAAGTCTTATTTAATCAAGAAATCACATAACTGTTTAGCTCGTGAGTCTCTAGAGAAATGATACTTGGTCTTACCATGTTTATTACTTGATACGATTCGGTACACTTGCCGGAGTCTTAACATAACCCAAAAATTTTAAAATTTGTTTTATCCTTTGAACTTTGAGCTTAATGTGAAAAACCCTTGAAATCCTTGCCTTGAGTTGAGTAGAGTATGCATGTATGGTACAAGAGAATGGTTCAAGTTTGGGGTGTTTGGAAAAAGTTAAAAGAAAAAGAGCATTGAGTAAAGCAAGAGAAGTAAGAGAAGAAAGAAAGAAGAAGAAAAGGACGAGCTCAATGAATAAAAGTTGAGATTAAGTTTATAAGTGGTTTCTCAAGTGAAAAGTAGAAAGAGAGATTAATGCTAAATTATGAAGTAAATTTTTCACTCTTTTAACTCAAGGAACTTTGTTGTCCAAAAAAACCAGTTTTTCTTATTAGCCCAGCCACAATACAAGCCTTAAAAAGTCCTTGTGATGATAACTTGCTTGGGAATGTGTTTGATGTTGTTTAAATGAAAGGCAAAGTTGATTTGTGTGACATTGTGATGGTAGAGTGAAAGAGACACCTCACTATACACCTTTGAGCTTGAGTGAAACACTTTCTTTGGTGAGGAATGGTTCCATGCACTATAGGATAATATTTTGCTTGGTTGTTGATCACTCATAAGGAATCTACATTAGTTGTGTATTCTTTGTTATGTGAGCACCATAGTTGAAGCTTGATTGGTTAAAACATCATTATATCTTAACTGATATTGCTATGATGAGCAGACATGAGCGATTACTTGTCTTACAAGAAAATGATTTTTGGTGTGCTAGACCATTGTAGTATGGCTATGTTTTTTAAGCCAGGTTATACATTTTGCTTGAGGACAAGCAAAGTTTCAAGTTTGGGGCACTGAGCGCCAGCGACGTTGGCCCATGATCCATGTTTGATCTATTTAAAGGCTTTTACATATTAGGGTTCATATCTTTTGACGACTGAAGCACAGAAACACTATGTTTGACCCTTTGGAGGAAGATTGGGCATGCGGGAGCTTTCCTTTTCTCTTTCTAGGGTTTCCATCTCATATTCATTCTTCCATTGTAAGCCAAGGTTCTCCATGACAATGGAGAGCTAAATTCATTTGTTGTTGTGGATGATGTAACCTCTAAACTTTCATGTATTTGAACATGTTTTAAATATTTTATGTTTCTTTCATTGAATGTTAGTGATTTTCTCCTATTCTCAATGTTTGTCTTGTTTTGACCACTCATGACTTTATGTTTGATTTGTTTGAGTATTGGAAAATATCTTATGAATCATGATATGGAGGATTTCACCCAAAGGGAATATTGCCTAGGGATAGGGATAGGATGTTTGGTTGTCTTAAGCTTCTTTTCTTAATGTGGAATTGGTTATTAGGGATTCAAGGGATTGAGGTCTAATAAATAAGGCTAGGCTTGTTACGCCAAGGGATCTGGTTCTAAGTAATTTCGTAAGTGACATTAACATTCCAATGAAGAAGATGAGTTCTAATATGCTTGAAAGTGAAGTAGGTGAAATCTAACCCCAACAACATCATCATCTCAATACCATTCATTCATTCTTGTTTTAACTTCAAAAGATCAATATTACATTCAAGTTATTATGTTTACTTTTATTGCATTTTAATTTCAATCATTGGAATCATTCTTTAGTCTTAATTAGTTAAGGTATTATACGATTGTTTAGTGACACGAGTATCTTGGGAAACGATACTTGGTCGTACCATTTTATATTACTTGATACGATTTGGTACACTTGCCAATGAGTTAACATCCCTTATCAACAATCTCAACAGTTGGGATGGGTGTTGAGTTGATAAACTGAGTATCTGACCATTTGAGAAAATTGATATTGAAACATGTTTTTGGACCAAGCACTATATCAAGAATACCAATTTGGTATAAATAGGTCTCTAGTTCATCACATCATAGTTTCAAAGTTGCAGGTTTCTGGTATGGCGCTTAGCACAAGCCTTCACCATTGAGCGGCCAAAATGCAAATGGCCTATTATCTCACTCTTTTGTTGAGCGATGAGTGTGTTTCGTTGGCACGTAGCACTCCCTATTGCAAATGGTTTTCTATTGAGCATCAATTTGAGCGCCAATGTTGTTTTTTATGATTTCTTTATTCTTTGTCTGTTTAAAGTGGTTTATTTTATACTTTGTGCATGATTATTATAGATTTGAGATAGATTATAGTGCTTATGAATGCTTGATATGTGTAATGTTGTTTTATGGATGGAGAATATGATTTGAGATGTTATTGAGAGAATTTCAAGGAGAAATTTTGTGATAGAGTAAAGTTAGTGTGTGCTTTGACTACTGAGAATTATGAAAGTGGGGTATCCTAAACTCTAATAATTATTCACACTAAAATAAAGTAGAATGAGTTATGTGGTGAGAGTTGCAGGAGGTCCTAGTTTATGGGCACTAGTTAGGTCTTAGACGTGAAGGGATTATCTTGTGAGTAGTAGGGTGATAAACCCTTTGTTTAAGACTCTCTAGAGTATAAATACTCTTATGAGTGCACACCTACATTGAATACAAATATCAAAGCATGGATTTGGATATTTGAGTCTAGTGTCAGATGTTTATGTGTGTTGCAATGAGTTATTGTGTTTTACCAATGTTTAGCTAAAATATTTTGGTTCATTAACTTATCCTTTCATCTTTGTTAATTGTTTGTCTGTCTTTGTAGTTTACAATTATCATCTGACTGATGTGAGCACATGAATATGTTTAGACAGATCTAGTGTAGGATGAGGATGGTGCTGAAGCTTAGAATAGATTGTTGTTTTCTTGTTTATATATCAGTCTTTGGAAAAACATTATGATATGATCTTGTCCAGGAAAGAGTATGATCTTTTCTGAATTTGAATCCTCAAGGGGCACAATAAAAATAAATCAGAGAAGAATGCGGAATAAGACAAAGATGGGGACGTCACAATCTAGCAAATTGATAAGTCAAGTGAAGATTCGCCACAAAGATGTTAAACTTTGATAAGAATCATAGTTTTAATCCAAGAACCAAGAGAATTCTCTCTCAAAAATGAAAATGCATATATTTTGACTCCAAAAATATCTACATATGTATTTAGTGCCCCTATATATAGGTACAAATGTTTAAGGCACCTAAGAAACCCTAAAAGAAACCTGAAGGACAATGGTCCAAAAATAACTTGAAAAATAGAAACAAATTGTTTGCAATTAAAATAAAAATACAATTTATTTAATTTCCAAAATTATTCTTCAAATGTGATGATGATCTTCATGTTCTTAAAATTCCATTCTTTATCGAAGATTATAAGAATCAAGATTCAAGGAGACATGTTTTGATCTTTGACCTTGCCACAGATCCTTTGAATTACAAATGTTCTTCTTCAAGTTCTTCTCATATCTGTTTCAGGAGATAGTCCTCTATCATACCCTCCTTCTTAAAGAGAATTTGTCCTCAAATTCGTACTCCTTGAAGATTCTTTATCATTCTCCCCTATTTAGAGGGAATTGAACCCGAATTCTAGAAGATTCTACACACAAACAAAAATAAATCAAAGACATAAATCTAAAATAATCCAAAATAGAAATCTACTAAAATGATATTTGGATCCTTGAAGAGGCCAATCTCTTACTATCAAAGATTTGAAGATCTGCCTCCAAGGTCAAATACTCACCTGCAAATATCATCAAATAATTTTAAACTAAAGATAAAATGCTCAAAGAAGATCAAATGAATATTTCCCAAGAAAACAATCAAACTATAAGTATGACTTTGATTATCCTTAATTTTTTTAGAGATGGTTAAACAAGCTAACTCATGTGCATATATTTGTAAGCTTGTTTCCATACTAAGATAATGACTTTGAATATCCAAATGAATTGACAAACAAGCTAACAAATTATCAAACACAAGTTCTTTGAGTTCTAGGCTTGTGTCTTCCTTTTCTGTCATTTTGTCTTCCTTTCCTTATTGATGCCATGGTTCCTTGATAAAAAAAATCTTCCCTAAGCAACAAAACAAAAATAGGCCAGTTAGTATTTTGTTTTCATGACAAATTAGGATGTTCTCTTCTTTTTCTTTCTTTTTCTTCTTTCTCTTTTATCTCTTTCTTTTCTTTCTCCTCTCTTGCTCTTTTTTCTTTCTCTTCTTTTTCTCTATTTTCTTTTTCTTCACACTCTCTATTTTCTTTCTTTTCTCTTTCTCTCTTTTCTCTTTCTTCACACTCTCTCCTTTCTTTCTCTTATTTTCTCTCTTTTCTCTTTCTTCATACTCTCTCTTTTCTTTTTCTTCTTTTTCTCTCTCTTCTCTTTCTTCCATTTCAATAAGTTATTTTCTCTCTTGTTCTATTTCAAGCTTCTGTTCTTGTCTTCTTTTAAATGCATCCAATTTTTGCAAAGTTCTTTCTTCTTCCTCTTTCAAATATAAAATGTAGTTCTTGAGGTCTTCATTAGTAATCATGGGACTTGCATTCCAATTAGGACATTGATGGGTTTCATGCCCATAGCTTCACATTTGAAACATCTTATAGCACTTGATTTAACCCTTGGAAAAACATTTTTGTAATGTTTGTGCTTCCTTTCAATACTAAAAATTTCACCATTCAACTTTATAATTCTAGACACCAAGGCATTGACATTTTCCACCAAGACCACATGAGCACACAACTTCCAAAAGGATGTCTCTATGATAATATGTTGCATTGTTCAATATTGATAAATCCTATAAAAGGTTAGGAAAAGAAAATAAAAGAATATATTTAGATCCTCACCACTCATCTAAGTGTTTCATTCAAATTTCACTCGTGTATCACACTTATAGGTTTCTTTCTTGAATGTACTCTCTTGTCTTTTTTTTTCACTCAAATTCCCCTTAGTGCTTGGCAAAAAAACTCCAATAGCTTAAACAAAGATTGAACAAACAATGTGAAAAACATTACGAGATCTAAGTCTTGAGTCAAGAGGTCAAAGAAAATAGAAAACTCTAGACAAAACTTGAAGGAATTTTTAAAAGACACAGAATAATAAAACTAGAAAAATTATAGGACTACCAAAAAGGGTTAAATGAGACAACATGGAGACTCTAAAAAAACAGAATATAATAGATTAACATTCATAGACAATGGTCAACATGATAATTTGTGTTGAACTCTACAATTTTTTTTTTACTTGGATCCACTATATTTTTTTTTTAATTTATAGTTCAACACAGAAACAAAGATTATCCTTCAAACACTAAAACTCATGCAAGATCGAGGTAAAGATTTAATTGGGACTACAATTAACATAAAAACACACAAAAAAACATGTCCACGAATCAAATGTAGAAATACACAAATTAAAAGAAGAACATAAAAAAATTCGAAAATTAAAAACTCAAGGAAATTGGATTTTGGGCTTTTTTTCTAATATGACGGAAAAATAAGATAAAAGAGGATATTCAAACCAAAACCTTGCTCTAGATACCAGATGATACGATCCTTTCTAGGAAAGAGTACGATCTTTTCTAGATTTGAATCCTCAAAGAGCATAATAAAAATAAATCAGAGAAGAACGCGAAATAAGACAGAGATTGAGATGTCACAATATAGCAGATTGATAAGTCAAGTGAAGATTCACCACAAAGATCTTAAACTTTGATAAGAATCATAGTTTTAATCCAAGAACCAAGAGAATTCTCTCTCAAAAATGAAAATGCATATATTTTGACTCCAAAAATATCTACATATGTATTTAGTGCCCCTATATATAGGTACAAATGTTTAAGTCACCTAAGAAACCCTAAAAGAAAGCTGAAGAACAATGGTCCAAAAATAACTTGAAAAATAGAAACAAATTGTTTGCAATTAAAATAAAAATATAATTTATTTAATTTCCTAAATTATTCTTCAAATGTGATGATGATCTTTATGTTCATAAAATTCCATTCTTTATCGAAGATTATAAGAATCAATATTCAAGGAGACATGTTTTGATCTTTGACCTTGTCATAGATCCTTTGAATTTCAAATGTTCTTCTTCAAGTTCTTCTCATATATGTTTCAGGAGATAGTCCTCTATCATACCCTCCTTCTAGAAGTTTGAAGATTCTTTATCACATTATTATGCCTTTAATTCAGTATAATATTTCTTCTGAGAACTTTGTTTATATATATATATATATATATATATATATATATATATATATATATATATATATATATATATATATATATATATATATATATATATATATATATATATATATGATATGTATATGGTAATTGTAATAGTTTGATATACATAATTTTTTAAAATTATTTGTTCTTTCATTTCATATGTGTAATATATTTTTTAATAGTTATAAATTTTTAAAATGAGATGGAACATATAATTTTAAAAATGAATTTATATTATTCCACTCTGTGATATTATTCAATCTGACATGAATTTGTACTTAAATTTTGAAGATGTAGTAAATAACATATAGAATATGATAAGTAACATAATGAATTTATTATGATGTGAGTGCTTACATAGTGTCCATACGTAGTAATTACTGAATGAAATCCAAGAGTGGCAATATTTGCGAAGAATCTACACATCCCATTTCCATATCTTGTAGACGATCTTTGAAAAGGAAATATCCGGAACAATGTGATGGAAGGTGTGGTTCGAGAGAGAAGAGAGAAGAGAGAAAGTGGAGGGAGTGTCGTTTTGCCAATATTAAAAGGGTGAGATGGATGGTTTTGTTTTCCCAGTAACATTTATAAATACGTTCAAAGATTTCAATGTCTGCTCTGCTAGTGAACCATTTGGTTACTTCAATATTATTTTATCTCACAAACTGTCGTATTCGTACTTTGTACCTTTCCAACTCTCCAAGTGTAGTTCAATAACATGTTTGACCATAACCTAAATAGTAGTTGAAGGAAGCCACCAAGAACAAAACCTACAAAAAACCCCATCATTTCCCATTCCCGCGACGTGTGCTCTTTAAAGCCTTACACGTACTAATGTTTTTAACACCTAAATTTTAATTTGAAATCAATTTACTATATGATCCTTCTGAAAAATTAAAAAATTAATCTAAATTTCACATTAAATAAAAATGATAAAATTAAATATATATATATATATATATATATATATATAAAATCAAATTTATTATTTTAAATTTTAAATATAAATATAATGATAAAAGTTTTACATCAATCAAAACAAATTAATATATAAATAATTACAAATTTTATTTTACAAATTAGTTTTGAAATCTATTTCGATTATAAAATCAAGATCATTTATTTACTAAATTGTGTGTCTTGGTAATCGTAATCATTGTTTGTTTTTTCAAACGGTTCGATCTAATTAGTCATATCACACAAGATTAAATTAAAATTAGTTTCTTAACACATGATAAACTCATAAAATAAAGAAATAAAAGTAATAAAATTGACTCTATATAAAAGAGTAGATCTATTAAGACAATATTGAGATTTTGAAATTTTTGTAGTGTAAATCTTTTATATAAATTATTTATTATTTTTTCTTAATATATCTTTTCTCAAAAAAGAAATCCATCAATATCTTATTATGAAAGATCTATATCAAATTACCATTACCTACCAATATTTAATATCTTCTACCGAATTATAATTTTATAAAGGAATAATAAGAAACACATTTTATTTTGGAGAGACATAAAAATGTTAGAGAGTGTTTATTTTTTGGGTGAAGGACAGAAAAGTGTGATGGAGGGCAGTGTGCGCATGCATTGCACCTGCGGAGGGAGAGGGGAATCCTATGTGGGATGAAGTGCCAGATCAGCATCTTGGGAGAGGGAATGTGAGAAAAGGTTGGGACACGTGTAAGTGGTCCATGCCTTGACGCACACGTGGGAAATGTACTCTCAACATTGGCTTCATTATGTGGGGGTACATCGAATGACGGTGCATTCATTACGCACTGTCCTTTCTGCATTGTCGTTTTGCCAAGCTTTTATGTAGGTCCCACCTTCATTCATATTTTACAGATAAAATAAAACTTTCTTTCCTGTCTTTTTCCATCTTTGTTCTTTTCAAACAAAAGTTTATTTGGATGAAAACAATCTTTGCAAAATCATGTTCTTAAGTTCAAGGACAAACTTACACTAATGTAATAAAAATGAAACATCCTTTTCTATGCTCCTTTAATTGTTATGCTAACTTTTACTTACACTTCTGTGTTTTTCTCCTTTAATTGTTATGCTAACTTTAATTGTCAATTTATTTTTGAAATTATTTTAGGAAATGCTTATATATTTTAAAAGTTAAGAAATTTGATTAAATTTTTATTGATAAGAAGATATGATAAAATAAAATAAATAAATACATAAAAATAATTAGGTCATTATTCCTATGCGCGGCAGGTTTGATGCAATCGGTGACATATTTAATGTATCTTTTTAAATCATTACTCCTTTCTCATATTTATTACAATTTTAGTTATCTTAAAAAGTTCCAGTTAACTATATCTATAATTTATCATCCTTCAAACATTTTTTTTTTATAATTTTTCGTTAGTTACTCTTTCTTTCTGGGTCAGATAATAAAGTTTGAGTTAAACTGTTTCCAAGAGATATAGGTTTATTGTTCTCCCTCTATTATTTTTAAATAACCTCAAAGGTGGTAGTTGTCGGACAGGATATTAGCTTATTAGTAATTCTGCATATATTACTTATTTAACGTGATTATGGGGTTATATATTCTTTAGACTGAAAAATTTATTGAAAATTAAATTGTAGACTATTTTACTTTAATTAATAAAAAGGTTTTTACAATTTTAGAAGAAGAAGATGACACAGGTAATTCCATTTATGTAAGCAGTTCAAAATTTGAAAAATTATTGTGTTAATAAATTAATTAATTTAATTTTTATTCATATTGAATTATATAAATGATTTAATATTTTAGTTTCATATATTTATTTAATTTTTATTCTGTATAGTTTATTTGTTTATCGTGAAGTATAATATTTTATCAGATATTTGTGTGGTCTATCTATACTTTGTTTTTATTTTTTTTATTTTAAGAAAAAAATTCTAAGAGATGTCGAATGTTTAGTTTTGCCTAGCATAAATTTATTTAGAAATAATAAAATTTTTACATATGAAAAAAACTTTAAAAAAATTCAAAACTGAATATTATTATTGTTGTTATATGAGGAATATATATATATATATATATATAGAGAGAGAGAGAGAACAATATGTTAACGGTTCCATATCAAAAACTAAATAAATAGAAAATCAGAAAATGGTGTTATTAAGTTGTTACCAAATATTCATGTTAAAGATGTTATAATATTTAGCTATAAAAGGTTTGTCATAATTTTAATTAGGGATGTTATTGGATTAATAAGTTAATTAATTTAACTTTTATTTGTAGAAAATATATAAGTAGTTTGATATTTTACTTTTATATATTTGTTTTGATTCTTTTGTAATATATGTAGTTTATTTATGTATCACAGAGTGTAATATTTTAATATAGATTTTGTGTTAATTATAGTTTAAGGTATATGCTAAGTGTTCTAATGTTCCCCAATATAAGCTTACTTATATAATTATATTTTCTCAGAGTTTATATATATATATATATATATATATATATATATATATATATATATATATATATATATATATATATATATATATAGTTATTAAATATTTTGATAATATTTTTTTAACAACATTTTAACATCATCTACTTATCATTTTGTGATTGGTCAATATTCTCCTATACTTTGTTTTTATTTTTTTATTTTAATAAAAATTATAATCGATTAAAGCTAATAATAATCGATTAGTTAATCGACTATTCCTGAGAATAATCAATTAACACTAGCTGTTGGGGGTTTCAGATTTGAAAAACTAGCCGTTGTACTCATTATTAATCGATTAATATTTATGTTAATGGATTAAATGCGTTAGATGACCCGTTTTCAAAGAATGGAAGGGTATTAGGCTGAGTCTATAAAATGGCTCACTCTTTATCTCAAAAATAACTCTTCCCTTGTGCTAAAGATCTCTGAACTCTTTGAGAACTCTGTGAGATTGTTGAAGCTAAGGAAACTCTTGTCTGCAAAGTTCTGAAGTGCTATTGCGGTGACAGAGGAATAGCTTGTTCATCCTTGGTGTATCCAAGGAAGTGCCTGGAAGAGAATCATCCTTCGTGAAGCATTCGGAGGAGGTGGTCATCCTTTGTGAAGATTCAAAGGAAGTGTAAGTTCATCTCTTATGGTTTCAAGAGAGGTGGTATTTCTAAACTCTTACAAATTGTTTTTCTTTGTGATTAATATTTGTAATTGTTTTGTGTTAGTGAAAAAGGTTTATCTTGTTTGAGATAAGCGACTGGACGTAGGATCCGAGTGATCTGAACCAGGATAAAATCACATGTGCAATTTTTCTCTTTCCCTTACTCTGTCATTTATATTTAATTATCTGCTCAGTAAGAAAAATTAAGAGAAAAATAATAAAAGGCAAAATAAAAGTATATAACCAATTCACCCCCTCTTGATTTGTTCCACGCTAATAATTCCGTTGCAGCGATTCTAACAAAATTTATTTAGAAATAATAAAATTTTTACATATGAAAAATGTAAGACTCATGAAAAATATTTACCTTAATAGTAACAATTTTATTACTAGTAATAATAAATTTCTTTGTGAATGGAAAATATAATAAGTTTATAATATAAAATGTGGAAAGTTAAATAAGAAATTTTAGTAGCTTAATTGGTAGAAAATTTTGATGATGGGTTCAAACTCTTTTCTACCTCTTTGTAAAAAAAAAGTAAAATAAAATTTAATGGAGAAAGCATTCATATTTGAAATCATTATTAAGGAATCCATTATGAATCCATTATGTAAGTGGTGAATCCATTATGTAAGTGGTGAAATTAAAATAATAAATAATATTAAAAAAATGATGAATAATAAAATTTTTGGACTATAAATAGGGGAGGATATTTTGCACAAAGAGAGTAAGAATCAAGTGAGAAACCTTGAGAAATAGAGAAGAAAGAGTTAGAAAGAAATTTTTAGTTGCAAGAAGAGTAGAGGCTCTGGAGGATTTTCGGAGAAAACGAATTCGGAGCAAGAGAAGTTTGGAATAGAGGTAGGGGAGATAATCCTTCTTATATATGATTTTTTATACATGTTATGATCATGAATATGAGTTATGAATATGTTAAAATTTTGGTAATGGTAGTTATCTATTCATTTGTATAAATTTAGTTTTCATGATTATAATTTTCTTATTTTTGAATTACTGTGGTAAAACCTTCCTTTTAATTGTTTTTACCATTGGATTTAGCTAAAAATTTAATATATGAATCCTAAGACCTATTTCTTCACTTTGACCGTTCGGATCATCAATTAGAAGTCTCTACTTGGAGAAATAAATCCTGCATGTTTGAGTAAATTAATTACCCCTATAATTTGGTTATTGAGTCCCCTCGGTAAAATATAGATTCTGACCTATTTGACCATTAGATCAACCTAAAAATTGGATATATGATTCTTAGGACATATTATTACACTTTGACCGATCGGATCTGTAATTGGAAGTCTATGTTTTGAGAAAGTAATTTTGAAGTTTTGAAAAATCTGATGAACACTATATTTCTGTTCTTAAGTTATCATGGTAAAAACTTGAGATATATTTGATTTACCGTTAGATTGAGTCCAAACTTTAGTATGTAGTTCATAAGACATATTAAGTCATCATGACCGTGCAGATTTGTAATTAGATGTCTGTGCTTAGAGGAATTCGTTCCGCATTTTGAGTATAACCAAAAACCACTTAAAATTATGTCCGTGAGTTACCTCGGTAAAACCTCAATATCTATCTAGTTAACCGTTAGATCAACCTGAACTTTTAATATGTAGTTTCTAACACATAGTGAATTAATTTGACCGTTTAGATTGGAAATTGGAGTTACAGATTTAGAGATATTAATTTCGTATCTTCTTAGGGATCTCAATATTGTTTAACTTCTGTTTTTGGACCATTTATACAAAAAATATGAGTTCTACCTTATTAACCGTTGGATTGGACCAAAATTTTTTACCACATGATCTAAACATGTTGTTAATTAGTTTGATGGGTTCAGATATTTAATTAATGATATGAGTGAAGAGTAATGTTTTTACGAAATAGTAAATTTATTTGAATTGAGTAAAATCTTGAATAATTATATTCTTAAATTGTATGTGTAGTTGTATTTTGAAGAGTGGAATGTTTCGAATGCATAGTATGATGTGATTTATGTGGGAAGTATGTGAATGTATGAGATATGTTGGATTCACTGTGATAATATGATGGTATCTGGTTATTCATGTCTTGGGTTAAGTTTCAAAGTGACAATATGGTTCATGGACGTAATTCCATGATCCTCAAGGAGAGGATACATGGTGGTGCCCTGGTAGTGTTTAGAATGAAAGTAGGAGCTCAGTTTTGGGGGTCATCCTGAAACTCCAATGGTCTTTCTTCTCATGTAGAGAGGATTGAACCATGTGGTGAGGAGTAGCAGGAGGTCCTAGTCTTGGGTGCTTCTAGTATGATCCAAGGTGAGTGATAACGGACTAACCTCGTGAGTGTGGTAGGGTGCGGGAGCCCAAGTTTCATAAGCCACCACGAGTGCAAGACCCGCCATAGCTCGACTATCATTCTAAGTCCGGACGAGTCGGTTTATAAAGTAACAAGTCGAGTCGGTTTATAAAGTAACAAGTCGAGTTGGTTTATAAAGTAACAAGTTGAGTTGGTTTATAAAGTAACAAGTCCTGTGATATGATTTTGCCATGTTTGACTGATTATTTTTGCATGTCGTGTGAGGTTGAATAACATGCTTTTATGTCTAGCTCACCCCTACTTGTTTGTGTTTGGGTATGTGCGATGATCGTATAATTCGTTATACGGGAGCAGATGGAGGAATATCGTCTGACTCAGTGTCAAGGAAGCGAAAGATAGAAGAATAAAGTAGAAGAACTCAAGTTAGGATTTTTTTTTTACAACATGTATAGACATATATCAACTAGAAATTTTTTAAAGGGTGAGATTACGGGATATTACCGTAAATGTAAGTTACAATATATATCAACTATGAAATTTTAAGTGTGAGATTTTTGGGATGTTAAAAAAAACTATATATATATATATATATATATATATATATATATATATATATATATATATATATATATATATATATATATATATATATATATATATATAACAATATGTTAACAGTTCCATATCAAAAACTAAATAAATAGAAAATCAGAAAATGGTGTTATTAAGTTGTTACCAGATATTCATGTTAAAGATGTTATAATATTTAGCTATAAAAGGTTTGTCATAATTTTAATTAGGGATGTTATTGGATTAATAAGTTAATGAATTTAACTTTTATTTGTAGAAAATATATAAGTACTTTTATATATTTGTTTTGATTCTTTTGTAATATATGTAGTTTATTTATGTATCACAGAGTGTAATATTTTAATATAGATTTTGTGTTAATTATAGTTTAAGGTATATGCTAAGTGTTCTAATGTTCCCCTATATAAGCTTACTTACATAATTATATTTTCTGAGAGTTTATATATATATATATATATATATATATATATATATATATATATATATATATATATATATATATATATATATATATATATATATATAGTTATATAGTTATTAAATATTTTGACAATATTTTTTTAATAACATTTTAACATTATCTATTTATTATTCTGTGATTGATTCATGTTGATGTTTATAATTATTATTATTGATTGTGGAGTAATTTTGGACCAATCACATAATGACATGTAGATGATGTTAAAATATTGTCAAAAAATATTGTGAAAGTATAATTATTCATATTTTTGTTAGGAATTGTGACACGGTGATTAACTTATTTTTATTTACAAAATAATCAGTAATGATATTCACGTTTCTTATTTAAGGTAATTCAAATGTAATGTTCAAACTATATCTACAATAACTTTATTTATGTAAAATATAAAAACAATTCAATCAAGTAAAATATATTGTCTTTACTAAAATAGTTTATATATATATATATATATATATATATATATATATATATATATATATATATATATATATATATATATATATATATATATATATATATATATATATATCTTGTCTATGGGTATATATTAAACACATAGAAAACACAAGTTGTGTTCTCTCTTTTGTATATAATATTGTAATTACATGAAAAATATTAAAATGAAGATTATTTTATAATGCTCGCATTTTAAATATAAAGATGGAAATATAAGTATGAAAAATATAATGATTAAACTTGTTTTTATTATTGTTCTTATTAGAATATTGAATGTGGTCTTTTAGATAGATGATGCTATCGGAATGATATTGAAGTATTTGATGTGTACTTTGAGGATTGAAACATAAGAGAAGATTCACCTATATAAAAGACTCTTTTATATTCAAGTTAATAAGAGACTGGACATATTGTAAATAAGAGAGAATGAGTATGAAATTGATTTAGTATTCCCTCATAACTACCAGTTGTATTTATAGAATTAACATGGACCGTGAATTTATATTGTAATATCACTAAAATAATATTTTTCTCATATACATAATAATAACAAAGTGATATCTTACCATGAAATCATAATATCAAACTGTCGAGAGTAGTTAGAATTGTCATTAATATGTAAATATTTTTCTAATAGATATATTTTGGTATGTTCCAAGATGAAGAAACCTAATGGACCTTGTTAGGTCACACTCTTTAATATAGTTATTGGGTCACGTAATTACAAAACTCTATTTTTATGGAAAAGTCTTCAAATTTACATTTTTCATATTTTAGTCTTAGGTGAGAAATAGAAATAGTGTTTAATTATATACACTATGAAATTATATCTTTATAATAAAGTATTTATTTTATATCTTTATCAGAAGAGTTATTTCTTAGGTTTTAGATAAAAAATAACAATAAAATTTATTTAGATTTTTTAGCCTTAGAGAAAATTAAAACAAGATAAAAAAAATAACTTAGTATATTTATTTTTATCATGAATTACATTATATGTTTGAATGTAATCAATGTTTATTATAATTGATCTTTTATAAATTTCTTAAAAGAGAAGTAGTCGTAGTATAAGAATTAGGATAGAATGATATAAATGTTGTAGTCTTAAATATTTGTTTAGTCTTTAAACTAGGACGTGAAATTAGAATTCGCCCTTATACTAAACTCTAATTTGGTCCCCAAACATAAAAAAAATGAAAGAGTATGGTCCTTTTAACCTAACAATATTAACATTTTTTACGTATTAAACAGTGTTTCAAACTAGCATTAAAGTTGGAACATGTCAAATGGTTCAAACAACACAAAAGTAGGCCTAAAATATTATTTAACACAGTAAAAAAAGTTGATGTTATTAGGTTAAAATGACTATATCTATTCATTTAGGATGTTTGGAGACCAAAATGTGTTAAAGTTTGAGATATGGATAAATTCCAATTTTGCATCAAAGTTTAGGAACCAAAAATATATTTACAATATTTTATGTCTTTCATGATGTATATATAATATAACATTATTAAGGTTTGTTAGAAGAAAAAGACTTATTATTCTATTCAACAATTTTCTAAAGTTTGTCTCTTACTCCAGTAAGAGAGTTAAAATTAACTTGTTGAGAATAAAATTCATCAACCTTGTGATTTTGAAGTCATTAATCCTAGTGCTTCGTCTGAGAAAAGATAAAGCACTAAATAGATCTTCTTTTTTTGTGTGATAAACGTTGATGATGATAAGAGCAAACTGATTTTAAGCTAACAAAAACATAAAGAATATTCTTGAAGACTATGTTTTGTAGAGAATGTCTTCATCATCTATCATCAAGAAAGTCTACCACTAGTGCAGGAAAACCTTTACATATATGTTAAAAAAGGTTTTTTATATCGGTTATGGAATCAGTATAGAAGCAAGGGATATAGAAAGTATTGACCTTTTATACTTGTTCTAGAACTGGTATAGAAAATTCCTCTTTTTATACCGGTTAACGGTACAATCAATATAGAAAAATATCTTACCAACCAAAATTATCATACCTCTTTTTTGCCCGATCGCTCTTCTGGATGTCCATCCAACTCTCTATACTTCTACCGCTACCCACCAACCTCACTCACTCAAGTACTAAATCCATACTTAGACTTGTACTGGTTAATTGGTGAGCACAATTAGTGTCTCATGAACTAAGAGCGAATTCCCAAAAATAATCAAGCATGAACCAAACAGATATACACCACACCAGACATCAAACAAATCAATAAAAATTAATAGTACAAAGTAACGACTATTATAGTGATTTAACTCAATGCATTATAAAAAGCACAATTAGTGCTTTCCATTTTAATTCTTAGTTCCCACTCAATTCAATTAGAGCACAAGGACAAGTCTCATCCCAATATTGATGAAAGCAACATAAGCTAAACATCATTCCTCAACTTAAAGAATGCATAAGAAGAAATTAAAGAACCACTCGTTTCTTTATTTTATTGTATTTATTTTCATAGCACAACCCATCAAATAGAAGATAGTGTATGTAGAATACAAATGGCCTAAGAAACGAAGTCTAATAAAAATGGGTGAAGTAAAATATCTAATATGTCGGTTCATAGTGAAGAAAGGATGGGAGCATAGTAGAAAAGAGGGAACAAAGTAATAATAGAAAAAAATAGACCAGTTGTTTTAGAACCTAAACTGGTGCTCCACAATTTTACAATGTCGTCCACCACAACTGGATTCGAATCTAGATATATAACCCTCCCCACTACAACTAGAGGATGTAGTGGACGACGACGATGAAGCCGCAGAGGTATTCAACGTCGAGAGTGATGGCAACATGGACTAGGAAGGATCGTAGATGTTGGTATTCTCAAGAATGGAGGTCAGATTAGAGGCGCATTTGTCAACATTGTGGAATAGGGTGGAACGATAGAAGGAGAGTGGTGGCATATGGAGCAAGAGGTAGAGGAAAGAATGAGAACAAATGAGAAGAGTTGCATAAGAGAGAAAGTGAGGCACAAAATTTTATTTAGGGTAGAATACTAAAAGTTCTATACTAGTTATAATGACTAACAGATATAGAAAAATTTCACCAATATTACATTTCTGCCACCACACTACTTCTATATCGGTTCTACGTCTAATAGGTACACAAAATGACTTTCTATACTTGTTTTGAGTGTATCCGGTACAAAAATATTTGTAATTTACTACAATTATATCACAACACCACTTTCTATATCTATTTTGAGTGAAACCAATATAGAAAAACTTATCTTATTTATGATATATCCACGACGCCACTTTTTAAACTTGATGGATTTCAACAGGTATATAAAAAGTGTATTTTGTACTAGTGTACCCTAAAGACAATTGCATTCAAAGTTTTTTTTTTGGAATTAGGCTAAAGTTACTTGGTCTACGAATTATCCTAACACAAGCATATTCCAACTCTATTATTATTGTCCATCTAGTGTGGTGTTCAAAATAATAGTTAGAGTCTCACTGAACCTCCTTTTGGTGGTATCATTATTCATTGGGTGTTTAAAAATAAAGTCAATGCTAATGTTAATTTTCAACGTCACAACTCTTAGCTTGATGCTAAGGGATTTCATTAGATTCCAAGTTTTGATTATAGTGAGACATTTTGTCCTGTTATCATGTTTGTTATTATTCGAATTTTCTTAGCTCATGCTCTTTCTTTTAAATAGCCAATTCTTCAAATTGATCAACAATTTCTTTCTACATGATGATCTAGAAGAAACAATGTGCATGTACCAACCTCTAAGATTAACTTCTTTCCAATCCAAAACAAGTTTACAAGATTAACAAAATCATTTATGGTCTTAAGTAAGGACAAAGAGTAAAAGTAAGGACAAAGAGGCAGAGTTGATAAGTGTTATAGTTTTTGAGAAGAAGGCGTAGGAAGACATAGAGGTTGAATCCTTC
Organism: Vigna angularis; assembly: GCF_016808095.1. Taxonomy (NCBI): domain Eukaryota; kingdom Viridiplantae; phylum Streptophyta; class Magnoliopsida; order Fabales; family Fabaceae; genus Vigna; species Vigna angularis. The sequence goes on from NC_068972.1 coordinate 29,726,169, forward strand.
ATGTACCAGAACCTCTTCCTCATAAGGAACAACAACGAGTTCTTCAAGCACTAAGACGAACTGAAATCATATTCCAGTTATCAGCCAAAGACGAGTGCTTTGATGTAAATAAGCACATCTTTGAAGGCGTCTTGATGAATGTTAATGAAATTGTAGCTGCTCCTGTTGGTGTCGTCAACGCTGTTGATCGTCATGACACTGAAGGGGTGGCTCGTGAGACTAGTACTCAACCCTTTCCAATTGTTGCATTTAGCCCCCCTGTCGAGGAAGATGAAGTTATTGTTGAAACCCATGCTGTTAGGGATGAAAACCCTGAAATTATAGAGTATGTAGTATGAGTTAATGATGATGTTGTTTTTTAAGTTGTTTTGTTGTATTGGTCGATATGTATAAATTCTAGTTTGGTAATGAATACCCCCTTAGGGCTTGTAAATGAAAATCATCTTCTCCTAATACTCATTTCCTTTCTCTTCTTGTTCTTTAACTTAGAATTTCTTGTTGTATTATAAATGTTGGGGTCAATTTAATGTAAGGTTGATAATAACTCTTAAATTCTTTAGTCTACATGCTTTATTGAAGGGTTAAGTATTCATAGTCATCAAAAGATAATCTTTCATTTTCAACCAGGACCAACAAGGTAGCCAACGTAGAATTATTAAGATGTTCAATAAAGACCAACAACCTAGTCGACAAGGAACTACAAAGTTGTTCAAACAAGATCGACAAGGTAGTTGGCAGGGAACTACGAAGGTTTTCAACTAGGATCGACAACGTAGTTGGCAGGGAACTACAAAGTTGTTCAACCAGAATCGACAAGGTAGATGATATGTAACTACGAAAGCTATGCTAAAACTTATAATTTCAGAAAAAGTATAAACAATACAAGTATATATAAGAAACCCCTCTTATTTCATTAATGAAATGTCTCGTTAAAACCTTCTTAGCCAAAATCCACCTTAAGGAAAAAGACCGAGGAAGAAAATAGTACATTATGGGTTACAAGATTAACTAAAGTAATACTTCAAATGAGTTACATTCCAAGTGTTAGGTATAGGTTGGCCCAACAAGTACTCCAGCCTATAAGCGCCTTTTTCAGCATCTTCCACTACTCAAAATGATCCTTTCTAATTAGTTAACAACTTGTCTTCATTTTTTCTAACATTGTTGGTCATGCGTCATATCAAATCACCTTTCTACAATGCTTTTGTCTTTAGCTTCAAGTTGTACATTCTAATAACTCTCTACTTAGTAGCTGTTTCTCGGATTCGATCTTTCTCTCGATTTTTAGTAAGAAAATTTAAATCAATGTGAAGACAATCCCTATTGTTTCCTTCATCATATTGTTGTCATTGAGAAGATGACTTTTTGGTTTCTACTAGGATCATGGCATCAATACCATATACTACATTGAAGGGTGTTTCCTTATTTAAGGACAAACAAGTGCACCTATATGCCCACAATAGTTTTAACAAATCTTCTGGCCATCTCCCTTTTTTTGAATCCAACCTCTTCTTTAGCTCTACCAAAATGACTTTAATCGTGGCTTCAACCTATCCATTTGATTAAGGATGGTCCACAAAAATTGTAATGTTTTTAATGCCGATAATGGTATAAAACTCGGTCAAGCCTTTATCTATAAATTGTCTTCCATATAATAGTATGTGACACCCTATACTTGCATGTTATACTCTTTCATATGAACTTCTTCTACACATTTTAGGCAGTGATGATGGCTATGGGCTCCACCTCAATCCATTTGATGAAGTAGTTGATGCCGACTAATAAAAACCTCACCTGACCTTTGCCTGAGCAAAGGAGCCTATGATATCCATTTGCAACCTAGTGAAGGCCCACAAGGAGAAAATATGGTGCAACTCCTCTTGCTTACCATGAATTAAATTACTATGCTTCTAACATGGTCTACACTTCTTCACGTATTTGACGCAATATGTCTCCCTAGTCGGTTAGAAGTAACAGTCTACGATACCAGCGTCATTATAGTTCTCACCCCTGAATGGTATCTACAAATACCCTCGTTCAACTTGCTTATTATATAATCGGCTTGTGTTCGAGAATATCCTTTTTTAACTAATTCATCACCAACCAAGGTATACCTAGTTTTTCTTCTTACCCATCCTTTCTCCTCGCCCTCAAGCAACTCTACACTTTTGAGATACTTAATGATTGGCATCATCTAAGTCTGTTCTACCACTGTAGTCATACATTCCTTCACTTCGGTGTATGGTGATGAATGAACTTGTTGAAGTAATGAATAATATATCCATTTACTCTTAGTGTTTGCCAACTTTGACAGGACATCAACTCTCACATTATCCCCTCTTAGAATATGCTTTAATTCAACTTCATCGAAACCCTCCAACATGACCTTCACCAATTGGTAATATTGAAGTAACATTGTATCCTTTACCTGATACTCTCATATGAGATGTCCAACAGTGAGCCGAGAATCTATTCGACATATTATCTATAGCTCCCATCTCTTTGGCTAATGTGAGGTCAGCTATCAATATTTCATATTCGGCTTGGTTGTTAGAGGTTTTGAAATCAAAGTTTAAAGACTTCTCTACCAATATATCGTTGGGGCCTTCAAGTATTATCCCAACCCCTCTTCTCAGGGTTTGATGAGCCATCAATATACAACATCTGCCATACTTCTTGCACCATAATGTCAGTTTAAAATCCATTGACAAAGTCGGTCAAACATTTTACCTTAATTGGTAATGTGTGAAATTATTATAGCTCTACAAACTATGAAGTCTTGTCTTCCAAATCCAACCTTTGTTAAATATTTTTATTAGGATAATCAATTTTGACAACCACTTATAACTCTGAAAGTAGTACATGAATTTTCCTGCTTAATAACTAGGGACAACGCTTTATTTAACATCTTAAATCGAGTCTCGTCAACATAGGTTGGATAAATTTAGTTGGCCTTACGAAACTAATATTTTATTTATTTCTAAGATAAAACTTGTTATCAGTAGAGATGTGAATCTCGTTATAAATTATCATTGACGAAGGTTTTTTGAATTTTATATAAATATATATATATATATATATATATATATATATATATAATAAACATTTGTACAGTGAAAAAATATATTGTCATTGTAACATCCCAAAATATAGCATTGTATTATATAATAGTCACCATATATTTAGTATTAGATCAATCGACAAACTAAAATATAAAGTTATTACAGTTATCTAATAACCATAAAAGAGACTTTATATATATACAAATCATATATAATCAAAACTGTCTACAAGAATGATACTAAAAGGAAACTAAGCATCCACAACATCTCCATCCAAGGCTTGCTTCAAAACGATCTCATCTCCTTCTACTCACACTCACCAGATGATCATAGCAAAGAGAAGAAGAAAAAACATACAAACACAATCACAAGAAAAATGATAAGCTAGATTCAAAAACAATACATCATATATGTTAAAACATTTCACATAATAATCATATATACATAATATAGACCAACTCAAGCATCTTAGTATACACAAACCTAAGTCGACTAGCCAAACCTAGAATGAATGTTGAGCTATGGCGGGCTATACACTTGTGGTGGCTTCCATTGCTTTGCAAGGTCATTGCCAATGAGTTTCACCCTACCACACTCACAAGGTTAGTCTGTTCCACGCCTTGGATCATACTAGAAGCACCCAAGACTAAGACCTCTTGCTACTCTCACCACATGTGTCAAACCTCTTTGTGTGAGAATGTATGCCCATTAGAGTGTCAAAAAAAACCCAACACTGAGTTACCTACATTCATTTTAACACACTTAAACCAAACCAAGAAGTTCCACCTTAGAACTAACCATTTAAACCTTGAAACCTTATACATATATTCCTTCACTTTCACATTTCATACACCATTTAAAAACATTAATCATATACCTTAAAAGATCATAAAAAACCAAACATATCATTGAAAAACATCTAAAACATAAGTAAAAGAACCTACAGGGTGGCGCCCAGGCTCCTAGAAACTGGCGCTCAACGCCAACATAGAGTTAACGCCCAAGCGTTGGGAAATTGGCACTTGGCGCCATGACAGATACACAACACTCATTTTCTGACTTTGGACACTTTACTCCCAACTTCTAAAGATTCCTAGGACCCTCTAAACCTTGAGAAAACTCTGAAAACACTGTTGTAACTTCACTTAACCCATTAAAACCCCAAGCTCACTCCTTTAAGCTACTCAACTAAATTTTACACTTTCCAACCCCTATATCATTTTACAAATTGGATAAACAAGTCTAAATATACTTGTTATCACCCTCCAATGCCTCAGTTTCATCCCAATCATCCTACTTTCCATTTCCAACACCTAAAACCTCCAAAATAGACTAAGAAACTCAACCTATGATGCAATTATCAATTTCATGACAAATTTTTCTAATATAAACCTCTACACAAATTCTAATTGGCCTCATAAAATATACCACTTACCTCAAAATCTCACTACTGAAAACCCATTTTTTACACCAAAAACACTTGAAAACCACTTACCTCTTTGCTATATATCAGTTTTCAACCATCTAACACTTTTAACAAGTCCCAATTCACCACATAACAGTTCTGAATCAATTATCGTCTGTAACGTCCCAGATTATATATAAATATGTAATATAGCAGTCCAAATTTTTAATATAAGAGAACAATTAGAATAAGACTGTAAATAAAGTATTAAGGTTACAATCATCCCAAAACTGAAGTCATAGTTTAAAACTTAAATCCATTAGAGTATTTCAAAATGATAATACTTAATCTAGAAACTCCTAAACAAACTAAGCTGCAACATCATCACCATCCAGGGCCTGCTCTAGGGGTACCTCATCCACCTCTGCTCACATTCAAGTGGATGATCATTGCAACAGAAACACAACACAAACAACAGACAAACACAAGTAGAAGGGTGAGCTAGATATACAAAAATCATATTATAACAATCACACACAACATGCAAGTTTAGTTCAAAGTTAATGAACCATACAACACCACTTGTTACACTTTACACTTGACTCGTCCGGACTTAAAATGATTACCGAGCTATGGCGGGTCATGCACTCGTGGTGGCCTCTACTGCTTTGCAAAGCCATTGCCAATGGGTTTCACCCTACCAGACCCACGAGGTTAGTCCATTATCACTCACCTTGGGCCATACTGGAAGCACCCAAGACTAGGACCTCCTCCTACTACTCACGACATAATTCAATCCTCTCTACTTGAGAATGATTGATCATTGTAGTTTCAAGATAACCCTCAAGACTGAGCTACCATGCAAATCATTCTAAAACATACCAAGGGCACCACCATGAATCCTCTCCTTGAGAAGCATGAAATTACGTCCAATAACCACACTTTGTTACATTCACCACCAAACATGTCTCATACATTCACATACTTTCAATATAATAACATTACCACCAGCATACTATGCATTCCAATCATTCCACACACTTAATTCAACCAAAGCAAGAGCAAAAGAGAAATCTGGACTTAGAGGATTCGCAGAGCGCATCCTACTCGCAAGGCGAGACAAGAGAATCTCGCACAACGCACCCCTTAATTCGCTATGCGAATTAACTCACTAAGGCTACAGGCCTCAGGTCTTCTCGCATAGCACACGCAGGTCGCTGTGCAAGAGCTTAAACAACAAGCTCACCCCAAAACCTCTTCGCTTTACACCCCTCTAGCCTTTCGAATTAAAATGGAAGTGACTCCAGGCTACCACCAGTCGCACAGCGACTAGATTCGCTATGCGAATCACCAGATAGAGAGCACCACTCTCCAGTCATTCGCATAGCGTACCAGCTCGCACAGCGAATGACCCAGACAATGAGCACTCTCTACAAGAACTCGCTATGCGAGACAGCTCGCATAGCGACTCTACATCATCTGCAGAACGCAAATTCTGCAGAATCATGCACTCACACCAGCCCTTACCATTTCTAGGCCATTTCTCCAATTTCTAACACCCCTAATTCTTGTTTTACACCTAATTAAACTTGTCTAGATGATTATAAACGTTCCTACTACAATTCTAAAGTGACTTAGACTCAATTTCTACTCTCGAACACCAAAATCAACAACTTAGGGACCAAATACAATTCTACTACTTGTAACTCGTTTTAGACCAGTTTGAGGTTCCTAACAAGTCAAAATTGACCTATCTGAGTTACCCAAACAGCCCAATTGCACTCAAGACCCCCAATGCCCAAAATCACTACCTCACTTCCTCTCAAAGTGGCCTAAAATCCTAATAGAACACCAAGTTTCCTACCTATTCAATGTTACAACAAATCTCTCACCTCAAGTACTTCAACATAGTAATTACAGTAATTAGATACATCTAAAACAATTTGCAAACATTACACTCCAAATCCACAGTCATACAGTCCAGCACATGCAACTAAATCTTCCCAAATCAAAACACAATACCAATCAGCACAACAATACAAAACTCAGTATACATACATCACATGAAATCAATTTAAAACGTATCCTAGCTCCCCTTACCTCATAGATGTCATAGCACAGCTCACAATGCTACTTCCACAATACCCTACTAGGTGAAGAACCTCAACAAAACCCTACAGACCACCACATGGGTGATAGGAACAACTCTTAGAGCTAGGATGGAGTAGAAAAGGAAAAAGGGAAAAGCACAAGACACATGCAACCAGCAGAGAGTGCATGTGCTAGGTTTAAGAACGAAGGAGAGGTTGCATGCAGTTTCGAAACCCTCTACGTTGCGGACGTTTGGGCGCCACCTGATCGGAAATCCACTGGCTTAGTGATGAGGAATGGAAGAGAGAAGGCAGAGATGTGGTAGAGAGAAGATAGAGAAAAGAGGAAGAACTGAGTTCTAGAGAGAGGTTGGGTGTTTATGCTAATGGCCAGGATATATTTTAAAATCCATTTATACTGAAAAAAACAAAAATCTGGTCCTATTAAGATAATACACGTAACCACTCTTTTAACCCATTTTCCAGGTTCTCACATCGCTTGACTCTAATACATATTTCCCAAATTCACTCATCAAAACCTCCCTTTTGTATGAATGAAACCCAATAAACTAACCAATGTTTTCAACAAACAATTTAATTCAGTTTCAAATAGTAGAACATAATTATCACATACAATCATAACAGTAACAACATTGATAATACACCATACCAAGCATACAAACTTCATACCATCACTTATCATCATTTAATCACCAATAGTATTAATAACAACATAGCAATTCTACTTAAATCATCATATCATTCATAAAAATTCTAAAATTAAACCACAAACATATATCTAAGACAAGATCCAACTTCCCTTATCTCACAATAAACTGTCCGACTCTAACGACGCCTCACCGATTGCTTATACCACAAGAAATTTCTAGACAAACCTACGAAACACGAAATTGAAAGCGAACAGAGTCCTTAGAACCTTAAATTAACCAAGAACAAGGAAGGAAGACCAATTGATGCATGCAAAACAATTTCCATGCATGATCATGGACCAAAACTAACTGGAAAAAAGGAGTAGAAATTTACTTGCTCTAAACGGATAACTGATCGGATAGAAGTGGAGATAACTTAGCTATGATCTCCTAAGAAATTCCTGATCATGATCAAGGGATGATAAATCTCAGAGAGATGTGAGAGAAAGAAAAGAGAAAGGGTTTTAGAGAGATAGAAAGTGTTTTAAGTAATGAAACGATTTTAGAAAATTATATTTATATTATATAATTATTTTAAAATAAAGTACTTGGTTCCATTATCCTGGCTCTGATACCACTTGATTGAAGACGCCTGGAGGAAAAGACTGATTGCACGTGTCGCGAGCTCCTCGAAGCTTCCTCCGAGAGAAATATGCAGCGGAACAAAAGAGAGAGTCAAGATCGAACATGAAACAAAGAAGAAAAGGTAGGAACACGCTAGGATTCAGGGTTTGCTCGGTGAAAAACCCTATGAGTAGGACGAACTCGAATATGGACCAAAGGAAGCGAAAATGAGCGGTGAAAGAAACCTAGAAGGGTGAGGAAACATTAACTTAACCAATTAATCAATGAGAAACAGAGTTTAATCGGTCAAAAAGAAGGACAGTACGAGATGAAGACGAAAACCTAGCAGAGGATGAAGATTGAACGATTTAATCGGTTGAAAATGAAGGACGAAGGATGGAAAGAGGTTTAATCGATAGAAAATGGCTTTCAATCGGTGAAAATGAAGAAAAATGGAAAATTTGTGGTTGGAGAAGAAGAAGCTCTCGAGAGAATGAACTCGAGGAAGACGACACGAGAGTGAAAATGAAGACACACTCTCAAATTTTTGAGAGAGAGAAATGATGTGGCATTGGCCTTTGACGCGTGGCTGAAATGGATAGGCCACTTGGAGCACTGATGTGAGCGCACAAGAGGAAGACGTGGCTGAAGATGTGGTAATGAGGGGATGGATTAGCGTGGATGATGAGAGAGAAAGCACAAATGGAGATGGAGAAACGAAAGAAAGAGGGTGTGTGCTTGGAAGGTGGCTAGAGGAGGTCCCTTGGACTCTCTAGCCTGACTTTCAAGAGAGAATTAATTCTGATTTCAAAAATTCAATTCTCATTATGCTCAAAATTGAAAAATACAATGGTGAAGATGGATATTTATAATACCCATGCTTCATGAAAGCTAAAATGCATGTACAATAAAATGTAACAGAAATACAAGAGAACAATGAGAAAAATTTCTCGAGCACTATTCCATCACCTACCAACTCTAATATCTATTTTCTAAGTTCTCACTATCACCACATACATATTTATATATTATGATATAATAAGACATAAATTTATATTAATTTTATTTCCATAATTAAATTTTAAATAGTTATTAACCAATAACGTAGTAATATTAAAAGAAAATAAATAAATTTTAACCTTTAAGGGGAGATGACACATGCATTGTTTTACAAAAACAAAACTACAATTGTGATATGCTTTCAAGATAATTTTCTGGGGACACTTTTGGGGAGTGATATTAAACTATATATTGGTTAATGGGTGTTGTTAAATAGGCATGTCAAGTTGTATCCTTACCCTGCACACACGCATCTTCGACCATAAATACAAATACATAGGTTTTCAGAATATACATTCCAATACAATAAGTTTATCATAATATGCATTTACATTATATATGATAAGAACAGATTGTAATAACAAATCAATATAGAATAATTGTTCATTTACTATCACAATTTTCCACTAGAAAAATCTTATGCTAAGATATTTTTTTATACTATTATTCTATCATAGATATTTTATATTGTTACATCTCAACATGCATCAAATATTTTCTCTACCCAATACCTTACATTGAAATTATTATTATTATTATTATTATTATTATTATTATTATTATTATTATGATGGCTGTTTTTATAAAGATAAATTTTTACATTCTGTTTATACGTTTTATTTTAATCATATGGTATGCTTTTGATAGATTTTCAAAATGTATTCATCCCCACTAAAACAAAACAATAATACAAAAATTGAACTGAAACATGTTTGGATGGTACAAAATTTGTTTTCCAAATGTGTATAAGTACCAACAGCAGGGCTTTTACACTAAGTTCGAGAAAGTTTCCTTATTAATTAATTACCTTTTATGTAAAGATTAAACACTAAGGATGACAGAATTTTTCAAAATTGAATCACCATCATCACTTGTCATAAATTCTTCACTTTCCAGCCCTAAAGATGTTAATAAAGGCATGCAAAGTGGATTCTTCACTCATCCCCCTTGTACTTCTAAGTCATAGGCTCAAGTTAAGTTATATGACGCGTTGCATTCATTTACAAGTGGATGAAATATAATATATATTTGTATGTATTTATATTATGACAACATAGTAAGACACGAGGCTGAAGATTCTCACCAGCTTTCTTTGCTGCTTTTAATTGACCATATGGAGGTGTGCAGGAGAACAACAGATTAAATTATCCTGTTACTTTTCTTGTAATTATACATGATGTTGGCAGAGATTAAAAATAGGTTATGTCGTATATGAAAGTGAATGTGTATAAAAATTTTGTAGATCATGGAAAGACAAATGAAGGGTAGATTGTGTACTTATACAATCAGATACAGACAAGTTGTCTTTTCTGTATTTTGAATCCAGGTGCAGAACATGGGCTGAATGAGATTTGTTATTTTCTGGTTAAACTATGCTTTTGTTTCTTCTACTGTAGCATACATATGTTACTCAATGCAATTTTAGCAGTATAATTAACTATACACTTTTGTGTTTATGTGTTTATTATTATTTTTTTAAGCTTCTTGCTCCAAACCTCCGTGTTGACTGCAGAAAACGACTAGTACATTAAGGTAAGTCAAGATTTAAAATTACTCTATTTTTGTTCGTATTTGTCCATGGTGGTAACCTTGCTAATTTTCATTTATTTATATTAAGTGTAAAACAACAAAAGTTAAATCCATACAAAGATGTCATTTGTAAAAGTTATTGGTCAATGTTAATTAATCACTGTTTGGTTCTAGCAAGTTATGATGTTGTGATCAAGTTACTCAGTGTGAGATCCCGATAAATTAGAGACGTAATTAGGTGTCAAATCAGTATTTATTATGCTGCTGATTCACCTAGTTGCTTCCATAAATGAGACGCGCCACACGTCCAGTGCATTAATTGCGCACTGAACGCTGCATGCATGAGCGCCACTTGTCACGATGGAAGTTTCTGAAGTCAGAGTGAGTGTGCAGGTGTTGGATTGGAAGACGTTCGTCTGCACGAACGTGGATTTGACAAAAGAGTTTTCGAAAAACCCTTCCACTCACCTGTATCACTCATCTTCTTCCTCAGAACCAAACCTTCCATTTTCTCTGATCTCTCTCTAGAACCAGTACCCTTCTCTCTTCTGTAACTCATCATCTTCTTCTCCGATTCACTTTCCAGAACCATAGGAACGTTCGTCCAGCTGTGATCTTTCATTTGGACTGAACAGAACTTGGATCGGAACTGGTAAGTTTTCCTGTCTAAGCTTCGTCTTTTCTGGTTTCATGCGAACCCTAGTTTTGGGTTGCATGCATGGGTTCTAGGTCTGAATTACGTTGATTTTTGGTGTCTTAGTTTTACGTGGGAACTGTTGAACGAAACCTGGGTGTAAGACGTGGTTAGAGGAAACCCTAGAATCTTGCTTTTGGAAGTACAATGCTATCCAGGTAAGGGAAGCTTACATATATTTAAATTTATACGTGTATGATTGTATGAAAGCATGATATGGGTTGTCTGTATGAAATCTCTGTATACGTGATTTTCTGATCTGCATGAACGAGCCCTGTTGTGCTGTTATGAATGTTACTGATATGATTTTCTGAGTTGTTGAACTGCATGCTGTTTGAAACGTATGAGTGTTGGATGAATACTATAATGTATGAATTGTTAAGATGTTGATTATTGAATACGAATTAATCTGGAAATGAAAGTGTAAAGTTCATAAATTTGAGATTCATTTTGAAGTATAAAGTATAAGTTAAATTGTTGAAATCTGGAAATTTGTTAAGGTTGAGAAATCTGCACCTAAATCCTGCTTTTGATAATTGACGCTCGTCACTGTACGGTCTTAGACCGTTCGGTTTTCTTTAGAATAACTTAAATGGAATTCTTTCATTTGGAAAGAATTCTGCTCGAGAACGAGCGTCCCCATTTGAGTAAATGAGCGTTCGGCCTTATGTCGAGCGTTCGCCGTTGATAGCGGTCGACCTTCTGTCGAGCGTTCGTCTTCAATAGCGTTCGACCTCATGTCGAGCGTAAGTCTTTAATAGCGTTCGACCTCATGTCGAGCGTTAGTCTTTAATAGCGTTCGACCTCATGTCGAGCGTTAGTCTTTAATAGCGTTCGACCTCATGTCGAGCGTTAGTCTTTGATAGCGTTCGACCTTCTGTCGAGCGTTAGTCTTTGATAGCGTTCGACCTTTTGTCGAGCGTTCGTCTTCAATAGCGTTCGACCTCATGTCGAGCGTTCGTTTTAAATAGCGTTCGTCCTGAATGTTAAATAGCGTTCGTCCTGATTTTTATAGCGTTCGTCCTGATCTCAAATAGCGTTCGTCCATACAGTTAATTAACGTTCGTCTTTTGAGAGAAGTGTAATCAAGAATGAAAATGTGATGTTGAGGGAATTATAAAATGAACGAACCATATATGAGGTGAATTTATGAGATTGACATTTGAACGAGCGTTCCAAGGAGGAACGACTCTGATTTATATATTGGATATTATCTTTGGTAAAGTATGACTGTGGATAAGTTAAGACTCGCTGTCCATCCTGATGTTCCGTGATGCGCCTCTTCAAGTAGAAGGGGGTACTCATGTGTGGGAACGGCAGGAGGTCCTTAGTCCATAAGTTAACATGGGCGACGTAAGAACGGACTTACCTCGAGTGGCAGCTGTTTGGTGTATCCCAGTTACTACATCACTCGGGTGAAAGGACGCTTGTAACTACACAGATTCATACAGTCTGGACGGTCTGTCTAGCATTAGTATATTTACGTTTTGATTGATGTTATATGTATATGTGCTGAATTGCGTGATGGTTTGAATATAAATGTTGAAGTATGAATTTAAAATACGTAAGCTTACCCTTTGTGTTTTCCTTGTGTTGTCTTATGGTCTTTGTGCGTTCGTCTTGTCCTTGCAATGATCATCCGTGTGGATGTGAGCAGATGGTGAAGCGTCCCTTGAAGCATTGCTGGAAGAAGAAAATTTGGAGGACGCGACACTGGTGGATGTTGAAGTAAAAGCCGAGCCTTAGAGCGCTCGCTAGTGTTTAGTTTTATTTGTATATTTTGCGGACGTTCGGTTATAGTCTTGTAAAGCCGTTCGTCCTTAAACTCTTATGTTGTAACGTTCGTTATTTTCCGTATGCTTTATGAGCGTTCGACACTTTAGTGCTCGTTCGGTTTTTGTAAGACTGCACTGTTTATTATCTTAATGTAATTAATCTTGATTATGGTAATTACTATATTTTGGGATGTTACACTCAGACTTGGTGTCAGGTTCAGTAGTGTTATGATGGTCACGAGAAAGTGCCATTTGTTGCTCTATTCAAACAGCCATGAGAAGTTACTAGTACAATTACATCCACATACAGATATTGTTGGCTACCTATAATTTTTCAGTGCAGCATTTTAAGTGAATAGTAATTTGAAAACACTACAAAAATTATCGGTATGGAAAGGAGAGTTTTACAACAGCTGATAGATTCAGTTACAAGTATAGATTAGGGTTTTTTAGGTTTGTAAAATTAACTCATGTTTTATATTTTGATAAATTTAATTTTTAAGGTAAGATATTGTTTAAATATATCTATGGAACTGATTAAACCTGTCTTAAAACTAATCTACTTTTGAAAAGTAATTTCCATACTGTGAAACATTGGACTAAGGACTAAAGAACTAACATAACTGTCAAATGTGTCATAAAGGTGTGATTTATTCTCTAATTAAGAAAATGAATATTTTTAATTAAAAATGTATCATGAATGTATGATTTACTTTCTAAATTAAGGAAATGAATATTTTTCATTAGAAATCAAGGAAGTACATCTTAACAAATTTGAAATCTTAATTTTATGATTTATGTTTTATTATTATTATTATTATTAATGCGCCTAAAAGTAGCACTTGCATATTATTTTAATTAATTGAAATAAAATTCTTTTTATAAGTACATTTTAGTTCATTTTATTTATATTAAAAATGTACTTACAAATATGACTTTGAGATTTATTTATTTATTTTATATTTAAATTTTGATAATTTAAGAATTACATGTAACTATTGTATTGTTTAAATTAAAGGTGAAACAAGTTTTAAAGAAGGGGCCAAAGTAAAATAATTAGTCAACAACATAAAAATACTTTAAAATTGAAATACAATTTTTAAATCATCAAATTAAATGCATAATAAATTTAAATACTAAAATTATATTTATAACTACAACTTTACTATAAAAAAATTTGAAAGTCATTTCTACAAAATACAATTCATTTAATTAAAACAAATATAAATATCAAAATTGTCACTCGTGTAAAATAGATATATTAGATTGGTTTTGAAATTCATATTAGATAAATTTCACAACCAATTTAATATATATTGATGTAATAAATTTAAAACATATTAAATTTAATATATGTTGATGTAATAAATTTAAAACATATTAAATTGGTGATGGAACTTCTGATTATTAAAAAAAGGCATTTTTGATTCATTAGTGATAATTATCAATGTTTGTTTTCAAATATTCATTGTCATCTTCTTCGATTTTGATCTTCAGTTCAAATCCTTCTCAAATATTTTGTTTAGTTATAAAAGTTTCCAACTTTTGAGGGTTTAGATATTTTATTTAAATATAATGAATACTCCCTACAACAAAAACCCAAACAAGTAGTATAATTTTTTAAAATAGCCTTAAAATTCAAATGCTAAATAATTTTTTCCTTTTAAAACTATTTTGAAATTATGTTAGCACCATGAATATTGGATTCCTTAGTCAACATAATATTAAATTTCAAACGAAAAATAGTAACTATCAATTTGAAGAAATATAAAAATGTCACTTAAATATATGTTAATTTTAATTTATTTATTTTACGGATATATCTTCCTAGCATTTTTTCATTGTAACTGACTTTATTAACCTATAAATGACAAGTAACATAGGAGACTATCTATTATTATCGATAATTTAATCTTAATAACGTAATATGATCTTTTAAAACTATTTATAGTTTTAATCATAACGATAAATATAAGTTACACTGATTTAGTCATATCTAATATATTATTAGAAGATATTATTGTAAAGGATATTGAAAACATGATGTAACTTAAATGGCAAATTGAATTTGTTTGATAGTCTATCCTTCATAGTAAATGACGCAAGAGAATCTACGTTGATTCTAATTGTATGGTATATAGTATGGACCGCGCTCAGGGCTGCTGGGTCCATTCTCTATATCAATGTTGTACATAATTGAGTCAGCGTTTAAATTATTATTGTTGGGTCGAAGGTTCAACAACACGGTAAAATAACCAAAGATATCTGATTAAAGATATTGATAAACTGTTTATGAGTAACTAACGGAATCTCCAGGTAAGTTTGTTTTTATTTGGTTTATGAAACACTTATAAATACAATGACAGGGCCAAATGTCAAGTAAGTTAATTTCACACTCTACGAGAGACTAACCTTTCCGACGTGTCCTCCTTGCTTCCGAACGCTTGGATCGTCTGGACCGCTCGCCTTGATTGTTAGAACCGCATGCTTCCAGTCTGGATCGCTCGCTTGTCGACTACTCCGCTCGATCGTCGCCGGCTCCAATCGGTTGTACTCTTGATTGGAGGGGGAGGTATCCACAAAAGGTACTCCGACGCTCAAGTTAGGCGTGTGTTGAAAGAGCTTCTACTCACAATTGAATGTTCAGTGAATTGTTTATCAGTCTTGAGTATTTGAATCTAATAGAGTGTGAGTAGAACTAACCTAGCCTTTGGCCTTGTCATTGTATTTATAAGTGTTTCACAGGCCGGATAAAAATAAACTTACTTGGAGATTCGGTTAGTTACTCATAAACGACTTTCTCAATATCTCTAATAAGATCTTTGGTTATTTTAACCGTTTGTTTGACTTTTGGCCAATAACAATTTAAACAATAGTAGCTTAAATGCTGGCCCAATTATGGCCCAGTATTGATATAGCGGATGGACCGAACGACCCTTAGTGGATGGACCAAACGGTGCTGAGTGTTAACCGTTCGGTCCATACTGTATACCATACATATGTCTACCAAGTCCGAGTTAACCGTTCGGCTTTAGCCAAGGTTAAGTATAGGACTTATATGAGCTTGGGAGAGACCGTTCTCGTTGTATTGGGGAGGCTGCTTTCCGTGTGTTTTAAGGCGTTGGTCATCTCGGGACCAAACAACATACTCTAAGATATGGAAATTCTTTCGAGAACTTGTTCTCATGTGGAGTAGTAAATGCTAAGATCCTGATCGAATCTTCCTAGCAAGGCTGGACTGGGTAGTGAGTAATAGGACTTCTCTTGGAACCTTTTTCTATGTTGAGCGGAGGCATTAGAAGTTCTGCTTGGAACTTTTTTGTAGGCCGAGCGGTAGCTGATGGGAGTTCTTTTTAGAACTTTTTCCTGTATGGATTAGTGATTGATAGTATCCTGTAATATGAGCTGTCAAAAAAGAATGTAGATGATTAAACTAACACATTTTATAAGATCGAACAGGCTGATAACGAGACTATTCAATTGAAAATTATGGATGAGGATGACCGTCCGTGGCCCAAGAGTTCCTGGAGAACTTTCCAATAGACGAGAATGACCGTCTGTGGCCCAGGAGTTCCTGGAGAACTTCCCAATAGATGAGAATGACTGTCCGTGGCTGATAACGGTTGAAAATATCGTTATCTGTGATATAATTTTGATACTAAACGCACCCTTTTTTACTTAAAAGTTTGCTTGAACTCATGTTTTTGCTTTAGTTTTGTGAATAAGTGAGTGGAGGTTATACTTTATGATTTTATCACTAAATTCCCTTTATTTTATAGCTAATAATGTGCTTGGAAGAATCTTCAACAATATATAGAGCTGTATAAAGCTGAATCAGTCAAAAAACAAACAAAACATAAAAAAAAGTGAGTTTTGGAATGCTACCGCCAGGGCTGAGTGCCAGTTTTCTTCCCGCACCACGCTTGGGCGCCCCAGTTAGGGCGCTGAGCGCCAGCGTAGTGGGCTTGGACCTGTTTTCTGTTATTTTTTAGTTCTATTTAAGGACTTGGACGTCCTAGGGATTGTATCTTTTGATGGCTTAAGCACAAAAACACACTTTTTACCCCTTTGGGGCTAGATTTGGGGATGTGACAACTCTCCTCTTCTCTTTCTTGGGGGTAGATTTGGGGATGGTGACAGCTCTCCTTTTCTCTTTCTAGGGTTTTTCTATCTCTTCCATTCTTTCATTCCATTGTTCATTAGTTTCTTCATGATGATGGAGAACTAATCTTATTTGTTATTGGGGAAGATGTAACCTCTAAACGCTCTTGTATTTGAATTGATTATTAATTATATATGTTTTTTTCATTAATTGTTAGGGTAGTTCTTCTTCACTCAATGCTTGCTTTGTTTAACTCATTCATTAGCATGATGTATGATTTGCATGAGTACCAAAAGGTATCTTACAATTTAGGTTCTAGAGAATTATTCCTAGAAGCAGTATTGCTCAGGAATTGGGGTATGAGTTCTGGTTGTCTTAAGCTTCTGTTCGTAAGAATTAATTATTAGGGATGATGAAAGACATTATGATCTATAATTAAGGATAGGCTTTCTTCGCCGAGGAATCGGGTTTTAAGTAATTTAGAAAGTGACATTGACATTAATGAAGAAGATGAATTCTTATATGCATGAGAGTGATTAGGTGAAATCTAAACCCCAATAACATATTCATCTCATATTTTCAATATCATCCATTCATCTTTGTGTTTAGCCTCAATTGATCAAATTGTATTCATGTTTATTTTTATTGCATTTGCATTCAAAATCCTAAAAATTTGTCTTCTTAAGTCTTAATTAGTTAAGCAATTACACAACTGTTTAGTGACGTTAGTCCTTTGGATACGATACCTGGTCTTACCATTTTATATTACTTGATATGATTCGGTACACTTGCCAGAGTCTTAATAGTGGCCTAGAAGTTCCTGGAGAAATTCCCAATAGACGAGAAGGATCATCTGTGGCCTAGGAGTTACTAGAGAACTTCCCAATAAACGAGAATGATCGTTCATGGCCCAAGAGTTCCTAGAGAACTTCTCAGTAGACGAGAATGACCGTCTGTGGCCTAGGAGTTCCTGAAGAACTTCCTAGTAGGCGAGAATGATTGTTCGTGGCCCAGGAGTTCCTAGAGAACTTCCCAGTAGATGAGAATGACAAAATACTTGTGAGGTCGAAAGGCTGAGTAGTTGAGGTCGAAGGGACCGAGCGCCTATGAGGCCGAATGGTCGAATTCCTATGAGGCCGAATACCTGTGAGGCCGAATGGCCAAGCATCTGTGAGGCCGAATGGATGAATACCTGTAAGGCCGGATGACCGAATACCTGCGAGGCTGAATGACCGAATGCTTATAAGGTCGACTGGCCGAGTACCTGTGAGGCTGAATGACCGAGTTCTTGATCGCTTGATTAAACAAAAACTGTTTGACACTATTCCAACAAAAGAATTTAAACAACAAAAGTCTATGTCTTAAGAAATTGCAATAAAACGTGATAGTAATGTTCCACTGAAGTAACTCTAGCTGATAAGCTCCTATAGCAAGGTGTCGAGGTTATCCTGCAGTTGTTTCTACTTCTCTATTTTTTTTAGGGGGAATGAAAGGTGTGACTTTAATGCTAGCGATATAGCATTCTCGAGCTGTCTGTTGATCCGCCCGCACCGTACATACGGTTCCTCTGTCTGATGGAAACTTCATAGTCAAATGCGGAATGAAGACCACATCTCTAAAGGCATTCAAACAAGGTTGTCCCAATAGGGCATTATACGGAGTATGTGCTTCTACTAGTAAGAATCTTATTCTGAGCTCTTTCGCTTCTTCGCCCGTTCCAAGCTGAGTCCTCAAATCTAAATATCCATGAGTATCAACTCTTTCCCTTGGAAAACCCATAATCTGCTCATTAAATGGGGCTATTAAATCTTCGGACAAATCCATTTTCAGGAATGTCTTCCAATACAGGATATTGACCAAGCTGTCTTGGTCAACCAAGACCTTGTTGATACTATATTGAGCTATCTCGGTTGTGATAATCATGGGATCATCCTGATTAAGGTTAGGAGCATGAAAGTCGGCATCAGTAAAGGCAATAGGTGGCCAGGATTAAGGCTTTCTCTCCACCATGTTAATTTTTTTCAAATTCCTTTGGTGCTTTTTGTAGCCCGAGGATGACATACCTCCTCCAGCAAAACCTCCATAAATGGTATCGATACGCCCACAGACCGAGCGGTCATGTTCATGACTGCGACTGTGGCTACGGTAGTGCCTCCGACTTCGGTCGTCCCTCTGATATGATCGTTCGGGGCTTCTTGTTCGGCCGCTCTCCTTTTGTACATATTTTTGGAGCTGGCCCACTCGAACGAGTCTTTCTATTTCATCTTTTAGTACTAGACACTCTTCCGTAGTATGGCCGCGATTTAGATGGAAATTGCAGCTTTTTCTCTCGTTTGCGTTCTTGGGAGTTGCCTTCTCTCGGAGTGTGAGAAGTTCAGCATTGAGAGCTTCCTCAAGAACCTCAGCCCTTGGTCCATTAAGGGTTGTATATTGATTGAACTTGGGTATCCGAATGGAATCCCTCTAAGGAGGACCTCCATTTTTGTCATTATTGTTGAACGATCGTTTTCCTTCA
The DNA here is from genome assembly GCF_016808095.1 of Vigna angularis. Taxonomy (NCBI): domain Eukaryota; kingdom Viridiplantae; phylum Streptophyta; class Magnoliopsida; order Fabales; family Fabaceae; genus Vigna; species Vigna angularis. The sequence continues at coordinate 29,745,675 of NC_068972.1, forward strand.
TTTTTGTTCCCATTCGCAGAAGCTTCATGTTGTTGCTTTTTCCCCGAGCATCTTATATCTTCAATACGAATAAACTCAGCTACCCTTTCTTGGAGCTCGTCTATAGTTTTAGGAGGTTGTGCGTATAAATTTTCAGCAAAGGATCCTGACCTTAGGCAGGAAGGCAAATTGCTGATGATGAAGGTCTGGTTTATATCTTTTATCCACCATTCGGTTTCATTGTACCTTTTCATAAAGGCTTTCAGAGATTCATCCTTCTCCTGCTTGGTATTCACCAGTTCTGCGGGTGTTAGCTCTTGTATTCGACTAGATGCATATTGTCTCTCAAAATGGGATTGCACAATAGATAAACAATGCCTCTCCCTTGAGTGATAATGAAAAGGCTTTGCATATAATTGGGTCACTACTCGTGTAAAATGCCATTGCATTGACAAATGTCCTTATATGATCATCCGGATCTGTTGAGCCATCATACTTATCTACTGCGGAAGGAGTTCTTTCCGGCATAGGAGCTTGCATGCTTGCCACTGTGAATGGCAATAGACCGATCGGTCTTACGGTTTGCAGAGGTGTCAGTTCTTGGTCGTTCCGATTTCCGTTTGGGTTATCGTTCGTGTTACCGTTCGGATTGTCGTTCGGGTTTTCGTTCGTGTAGCCGTTCGGGTTGGTATGGTGGGATTGCTTTTGGTTATGGCAAGTTTCATTATTGTTTTCGCCATTATGGCCTTGTTGGGCCGACGACACTGAGTGCGGCTCGAATTGTTCTTGACGAGTCTGTTCGGCTCTCAGTATCGCGATCTCCTCTTCGTGTTTCTACTACATCTCCTGCTGAGCCTAGGTCTGTGCTTGCATTTGTGCTTGCAATTGTGCTATCAGATCTCTGGTGGTCTACTGCTCCTCCATGCTTCTCGTAGTCACCATTGGGTTTCTTCAGCTTCTCTTGACCCTACAATGGGCGCCAAAATGTTTTGGTAGGAATTTGTGCAGGACCGAGAGACTAACCTTTACGACACGTTCTTCCTGATTCCAAACACCTGGATCTCCTTTCTGACGTGCTCTCCTTGCCTCCGAACGCTTGGACCGTTTGGACCGCTCGGTTGTCCTTGCTCTGCTCGGTTGTACTTTTGACCAAGGAGAGGCACCTGTAAAAGGTGCTCTGACGTTCAAGTTATGAGCGGTTTAATGAACTGTTTATCACAATTGAATATTTAAGTCTTGTAGAGTGTAAATTGAACGTACCTAGCCTTTGACTTTGTCATTATATTTATAAGTGTTTCATAGACCAAATAAAAACAAACTTATTTGAAGATTCGGTTAGTTACTCATAAACGGCTTATCAATATCTTTAATCAGATATCTTTGGTTATTTTACCGTCTTACTGGACCTTTGACCTAACAATACTAACTTAAATGCTAGCCCAATTATATCCCAACATTGATATAGAGGATGGACCGACTCTGAACGGAAACCATTCAAACATACTATATACCATACACTAATAAAATAGAACTTCGTGAAATTTTAATGCTCAACTTTGTGTTGTCAAATTGTTCATTGTCAATAATACAGAGGGATGTTTACAAGAAAAGAAATGTTATTTCCATGTGGAAAAAATTTTGCTAACTAAAATGCTATAAATCCTTTGATAAAGCAACAACATTAGGACAAAAATTTTCATGCAAGCTCCAACAATTTTTTTGAAGATATTTATGTCTTTATATATATATATATATATATATATATATATATATATATATATATATATAAAAGTTTACTTATTTAGAAAAGACTAATAAACTATTACTTATTTAGAAAAGACTAATAAACTATAAGAGATTATTCTACATTAATTAAAGTTGTATGTATAACATTAGTATAAAGTTTCTCTCATTTTAATATTCTTAGTATGTAACAAGATGAAAGAGAAAATATTTATTATTTGTAAAGTCTTATTTATTATTTGTAAAGTCTTCCTTATGTGAACTTATCTTTCTCTGACAAGGAAGGTTAGTAGAGTCTATCCTCTTTGATAAGAATTTTCACTATAATCTTTTAATTAAATATTTTGTTATATTTAAAGATGACAATAATAAAATATTCGTGAAAATTCAAAACTGACTAAATATTAAAAAAATATTATTTTTATCACAATGATAGATAAAAAAAATGTCATGAGTGATTTTTTGTATTTCATATTATATATAGAAGAAAATACTTCCTTGATTAGTGGATTATAAAAGGAATACCTTAATAAAATCAGTAAATGAGACTTCAAAAAATACCGATGTTGAGACAAAATTTAAAATTTAATATTTAATTAAGCTAAGAGTAAATAAAATAAATACTCAATGAGGCTTGTCAGGAATTAAAAGACTTAATAACAAAAAAGGAAAAATAAAAATAATTTTATATAATGAAAGAATTTTAATAAAAGTGTACCGAAAAGAAAATAATGACGAATGATTGAAAAATTTACTCGAGTATGAAATGAAGAAAAAACTTATTTTCATAAATGATATTTAACTAGGAAAAAATAATTAATGAGTAGCTTTAACTTGAATTAAGAATAGATATTCAGAGGAGTGGTGTCAGAACCCATTAAAATCCACTAAAAATCCCAAGTAGTGGGAGCCAAGTGTCAAGGTGAGAGTCAGAGTTTCTGTTAGTGGAAAACAGGTGGCTGCAGGAGAGAGGTAGTTCGGTTTTAGTGACTGCAGTATTTAATGCCAAATTTCAAATGTCGTGCCACTTCTCTGCATGCTTTCCTTCTTCTTCAAACTGCTGAAACCATTTCCTCCTCCTTCTCTCTAAATCTCCTTCATCTTCTCTCTAAGAAAATCTCATCTTTCTTTTTTCGATCACCTCTCAGGCATTGTTTGAACTCTCCCGACATCAAGGGCTTTCGTTTAAAACGACCGGGTTGTGGTTCTAAGCCGGTGAGTTACTTTCTCCTTAGCACGTTCGTTCTTTTCACATGCAAACCCAAATTTCTAGTTGCCTGAGCGAATCGTATTATTCTGAGTATTTATGGTCTTCTGTTTGGTTCAGTTTCTTAAAGCGTGATTGTCGAACGTTAAGGTCTTTGGTAGTGGTGAGCTCTATTATGCATCTGCGAGCATTCGGTTACGTTTAGAGGTAATGGAAGCTTATATAATTTGATTAAGATTTTTGTTTTGATCGTTTGTATGTTTGTATGATACTTTGTTTGATTATTTGATGAGTATGAAATCTACGTGTTACTGCATGTTTGGATGTGTGGATGAACGATTGATAAATGGTGTGAACTGAGTTGAAATAGGGTGTGATCTTCAAACTGTAGTATTTTGAGTAAGTGTTGTAGTATGGTCGAGCGTCATTCGTGATCGTTCGATTCTTTGTGGAAGTGTAGGGTCTTAACTGAATTTTCATGCTTTAGGGATATTGTCTGAGAGTCATTCTATAATACTCTGTAGAATTAGGTAAACTGTAACCGAGAGTTAGTATTGGCCGTTCAGTTTTCCTTTGAGCGTCCGTCTAAACTAAATTCTTCTTCTGGAGAGAATTTCGTTCATGAAGATCGTTTTATAATATTAGATATATGTAAATGAGCGTTCGCCCTAAGTGTAGTTCTCCTTTAGGTTTCTAAACAGTTTAATTAATGTATTCTATATTACTTAAAGTCGTAGATGTTATCGTTATTTTTCATTAAAAATAAGTGTGGTGCAATTGTGTGTGTGTGTATATATATATATATATATATATATATATATATATATATATATATATATATATATATATATATATATATATATATATATATATATATATATATATATATATATTCATTCATTTTATGTAAGTTTAGTAGTGCTCGGTCTTGGACCAAGCGTTCGGTCTTAGTAGCGCTCGTTCTTGATAAGTACTTCGTCTTGGACCAGCGCTCGTTCAATAGTGTTCGGTTTCTACAGGGTTCGGTCTTAAACCTAGCGCTCGATCTCGTTTCAGTAATCTATTATTACCATTTTTAAAATAAGAGTCTTCGGTCAAACTCAATAGCGTTCCTTTCTTCATCGTATCTCATCAGTTATTAGTATTTGGTGTCAAACAGTCTTGGTCTTTAAAAGGTATTCGGCCTAGAGTATTAGTACTCGGCCTAGGTTTCGTGGCATCCGGTTTGAACTTTTAAGGGTCTGTTTATTGAAGTGGATAAATTCGTAAATAGCGCTCGGTCATGTTAGTTTCTAAGAAATGTTATTCCAGTCGGACTTGTGCTATGATGAGAAAGTGTGATCTTATTTCAGTTGAATATATTGATGATGAAGTATAAGAGAATTTGAAATGTGATGCGAATGAAATAGTTTGGTTATGAAAGAGTATTCCAGGGACGAATATCTTAGAAAGTGGTTACTGATTGGTAAAGTATGAATTTGGACAAAGCTTAGTGGGTGTTTATCTTGATGTTCCGTGATTACTCATTCTCACGTAGAGAGGAGTAAGTCATGTGTGGGAATGGCAGAAGGTCCTAGTCCATAAGGTTAACTTGGACGGAACAGATTAACCTCGGGTGGCAGCTGTTGAGGGTATCTCAGTTACTACATCACCTGGGTGCACAAACGTCGCAGCTACACAAGATTCATACAGTCCGGACAGTCAGAGTCAAGTGGTCGGTCTTTGTATGCCATGACGTATGAATTATGATTTGGTTGTTTGATTTAATTACAAACATTGTATGTTTTTATTTAATTAATTAAATTACATAAGCTTACCCTATTTATCATTTTGTCTGTGTTGTGCGTTCGGTTGTTGTCCTGTTGCAATGATCATCCATGTGGATGTGAGCAGAAGGAGAAGAGTTGCTGGAAGAAGCACTGGAAGAGGTGGAAGTGAAGGCCGAACCTTAGGAGCATTCGATTAGTTGTTGACCTCTTCTTTTGTAAGACCGTTCATTATAAGTTTATTTTGTAAACCATTCGGTCTAGTTATAGCCTTTGTAAAGTTTTAAATTCTGTAGAATTTTGTAAGGCCATTCGGTCATAATTGTGCTTCCGATCTTTTGTAAGACTGATCTGTTATATTATTAATATGTGATTATTCTCGTATATAGTTTATACTTTATTTTTGGGATGTTATAAGTGGATTATTTACTTTGGAGGCCACTAATACAAAATATAATGACATATTTGGATATATAATTAAGTCAGATATAAAAATACAAGAGTAGAAATGATTATGAAATATGACCATAGGTAAATTGTACATACAACTATCTTATGTAAAGGGACTTGGAAATTCAACACAAAAATGTATTCTGGCTAGTGTGGAACAACAGTGCCAATGACAATAAGTTATCTATCGTAGAGTCAAATAACAATAACCTTTTTCTATAGTGGCAATCTAATCCATGGGGTGCTTTATGAGATAAGTCTAAGAATTGGTTGGATAAAAAGAAGGAAGAACTAAGAAAACTAGCCCATAGGCTGATAAGGCTATATAAAGTTGAGGCACATTGTTTCTAACGATTTTTTTTTGTAAATTGTTTTTACATTTAACCTTTTAAGTAATATGAGATTATTTGTTGAACTAAAGGATTAAAGGGCTTGTTAAACTTTGGGTTACCTTTTTCTTATTCTTATCTTAATGTTTTAATATAAAATTAATGCTTTGATACAAATTCTTTCTTATACCAAACTTTGTACAAAATTATAAAGTTTAAAATATTTATCTTGAAAATTTTGAAAGGTCAACAACGAAAGAACTGAATTTAAATTATCTATAAGTAAAAGTAGTTTATTTCAGGGATTAAATGTAATTTTCCGTAATTGTATTCGATTAATAATTCGTGTAACGTGACTTAAACTAGGTTAAGAAAAGTATTTTAAGATAAAAATCAAATTCACTAAACAAATCATGAACACAAGAAAATTATTGTCGACTTCTGGTGAAAAAAAGAATAGTCTATTAGAAGTGGCCTAAAAGGAAAATGTATAAGATGATTAAATAAAAGGAAAGAAAAAGATAATTGAAAAAAAAATGAAAATGATGCAGCGGAAAAGTGAAAACTGAAAACCAGGCTTTAGGTTGAGGGAGATGACAGAGGCAAGAACAGAACCAAAACCAGAACAGTACTGTGACGGTCACTGCCTCGTCTGTTTTTCAGTCACCACGTACGAATCATAATCCTAATAATGCTGTAATCTAATTACCACAGCTGTCGCCACATCAACAACAAAATTTTAAAATCACTTCTCAGACTTATAACAACTTTTATAATATTAAGAAATTTAAATTATTTTCATAAAATGCTGCTTATAGTGATATATATATATATATATATATATATATATATATATATATATATATATATATATATATATATATATATATATATATATAAGTACGTAAAGGATTTTCATCTAAATTAGTTGTTTTTTATATTTTTAATACTAATTTATATTATGTTTCAGAATATATTGATTTTATATTTTAAAATATATTAAAATATTATATATTAAAATTATTATATTTTAAAAATACAAGAACAGTGACAAAAACCCAACTAGAAATCTTAGATTGTAAAGAATCTAACTTTTGTGTAGGGTTCGGGCTTTGGAGGTTTGCCGCGGATATCTCCTGGTCAAAGGGTAATTTTGGGTGGATGAAGCCAAATTTTACCTATAACTAGTTAGCTGATGTTCCTAATTCGAGTTATTACACTCTCATGTAGGGTCATTTCATTTTTTTTTCTTCTCCTTTACTCTCTTTCAAACTCTTTCTCAATCTTCTCTTTAATACTTTTTTATTTTATTTACTTTAACATTAATTTTTTTTACATAAAGCTAACATTAAAATTCAGTTATATGGGATACCTTACTCTATGTTTTTAAATTTTGAGTGATTAAAATTCAATTATGATAAGATACCTTACTCTAGGTTTTTAAATTTTTAGTGACCTTATTTTTTAGACTTTGAAATGTTTGTCTTGAGGACTTTTTTAGGTAAAAAAAAGTTAGTTACTTTGTTATTAATTTTTATATTTTATTATGATATTATGATATTGTTCAAATTTGTGATGTGCAGTGTAGTGATGATTTATCCCGGTGGAATATTAGTATGATATATTGGTTTGAAATACTCTTTATGATGGAAGGAGAATTAAGGATAAATATATTATTTATTAAATTGGCTCTTGGAGATATATTTTAGAATTGAATTGGATCTTATGTAATTCATAAAAAAGACTAAAATATTAATTAAAGTTAAAAGACCAATTTGATTATTTATAAGTTTTACTTAATTAAGCATACTTGTTTGACAAATACTCATAGGGCGAGCTTGGTGAAAAAGGTTTCTAGGATTTTGAGTGGTTTAGCGAATAAAACCTTAGTTAAGAAAAAATATTTTGTTAGAAACCCAAGAACTCAAAGAAGATTGATTACTAGGTGAGGAAATTTCATCCTAGGCTAGTATCTTGAAGTGGTTGCCTTATTAGATAAGCCAATTTTTCATTGGTGAGCTTCTCTAATGAGAACTTTCAGAGGTGACTTGTTGGGAAAGTATGTGAGGTTGGTGGGTTAGTAGCACCTCTAGCAAGGCAACCAGAGCTTCTACCTAAGTCAGACAGTTTTCCAAAACTTTAAGAAAATGTTTTTAAACGATAAAATTATTGAGTTTTTATGATATCGTTCTTTTGAATATATATTTGGGAATAAATATTTTTTGTATGTGATGGATGACAATATTTGAATATAGGCTTAATTAGTATTTAGTCCTTATATTTAGACATTTAATTTGTTTTGGTCCTTATATTATCTTTTTACTAAGTTAAGTTCCAATTTTATTAAATAGAGTCAATGTGATCCCTTCCGTTAAATTGACATTAACGCATTCTAAAGGTGACCACTTGTTGACCTGATTGTTCTAATCCTAGTAAGTGCACTCGATCTTGTTATAGTACACATAAGTGTCTTATCCATTGAGATTTGTTCAAATACTTCAGTAATCTTATATCTATTTAGATTTGTAATGAAACAATGTTTTGATTGATTAAAATGAATACACAACACAAATCCCAATTAAAAATCAATTAACTTATGAGAATGAGCATGTTGAGTTTGAATTTCATTAATCTTCTTCTATTGCACTCTTATTGATTCATTACACATTAAACCCATTATTCAATATTTTTTTTAAAGTACTTGGCTAGTTGTAAATCAATTCCTTGACTTTAGAACCTAAAGACTTCAGGCTCAGTGCGATTCCTCAACCTCTAATTGAATGAATCCTTACATTAAGAATAAGACTATATATTTAGCTAAAATAGTCAAGTATATTCCTAGCATTTAACAACATTAGAGGGTTTGATTGGACCTTAGATTTTAGATTAGTTTCCAAACTTACTCCAAATTAGTGAAATAAGATGAATGATCAATTCATCTAAGAAAGCAAGTATAGATCAAAGGATTAACATTAAATAAATCATTTAAATGTATAGAAACCAGTACTAGAATAGAGAATCAGAAAAGATACATTCAATCCTAACACAAGAGAGTTCACTTGTTCATAAAGATGAATCTGATTACAAGAACTTAGAGTTATTGTCCCTCTCCATGTCTTTTACAAAGACATTAGAATAAGTGCATAAAAAGTATATGAAGAAGTCTTAGAGAGAAGCTAAAATATCTCCTAAAAACATAACATGACTATATTTTTATAGAAAATTAAAGCAAAGCTTTAGCTCTTACTATGTTGATCAACACTTAAGGTTTCCTCCCGTAGAGTGTTTTCTTCTAGCTCAAGCCTCTGCTTTGATGGTCAGGACAAGAGGTTTCCTCCTTTAAAGGGTTTTCTCCATGGTTTAACTCCTTAGTTTGATGGTCAAGGTTTTTTTGTTATGAGTGTTTCCCTTTGTGGCTTAACACTTAACATCGTTGCTCAATTGTGAAGGCAAAATTTGAATTCTAACTTCACTACGTTTGAATGCTCAACATCAATTATGGAGCTTAGCTGCACGATTCTTTAGTTCTTTGTAAAAGTGTTGCAATTCACAAAAATTCATTAATTTCATGCTTATCTAATTCAGAGTACCTCATTTTGTAATTCTAAGCTAAAAACTGTTGATTCACTTTAAGTTTGTTAGAATATTTACCCTCTTCATCATTGTTAGACTATTTACCCTATTTATTATCATTGTAGTGTTGTTTAGTATTATATAGTAGTAGTACCTAGGTTTGCACCTAGGTCAAGGGTCAGACCCGTAATCTTCCATATACTTTTGTATAAAAACTTTCTTATGTATAGAATGAGAGTGAGAGGGATCTTTCAAGCCCTCTAGAATTATTTTACAGTTTCAATCTCAAGTAAGTTAAATTAGTTTCATGCATTTTAAGTGTAAAAACATATATAAAATCAAATAAATTAAACATTAATCAATACACATTAGTCTAATAAAAGACTTAATTAGTAATTTCGTCCCTATATTTTTCTTTTCATTCAATTGATTCCATATATCTTTTACATAGAGACAATGTGGTCGCTTTTTCACCAACATTATCCTCAATGGATCTTGGGAACAAACATAAAATTCACAACTAAGTTCATTTGCTTGTCTTTGATGATGTAATAGACAAAAACAAAGATCTTTATGGTTTTGAACTCACACTTGTTACCATAAGGGACCACATTGTCTCTATTTAAATAATATAGGAACTCAGTTAACTAAAAAAAAATAGGAACATCAATGACTCATATGCCTAAATATAGAGACCAAATTACCAATTAAACCTTTTATTGGACTAACACGTGGTCACCTTTCAATTGGAGTTAATGTAAATTTAACGAAAGTGACAACATTAACAACATTAAAAAAAAGGACTCAATTGACTCATAAAATAATATAGGAACCAAAATGAATCAAACAGAGCCAAAATACTAATTAAGACTTGAAAATAAATGAGATATGTGCTTGGTATGGATGATGAGATTGTAGTGACTCTTAAGGAGGTAGTACTACATTGACATTAGGTCAGGTGGTGTATTAAAAAGTGATTCTATTACGAGGCTATCTTGACCTGGTAGTATTGGACTCACGTTAGATATGTACTTTGTTTGAATGATGTGATTGTAGTGACTCCAAGGGATGAAGTACTACATTGAAATGAGGTCAAGGGATGTATTGAAAGGTGATTATGTTCTAACACTATCCTAACCCTGCTAGTATTGGACTAGTATATAGGAAAAATATCTAGTTGTGATAGTCGAATGAGGTTTTTGTATTTGGTTTGATGTGACAAAGAATCATATCTCGTAAATATGAAAAACTCAAACCTAGTCATACTCGAGATGAAATTTAGTCCTGATTTATCTGTAGTTATAGCTCCTAAGAGGAAAAAATGATTTATCATAGGTGTAGGGTCTCTCGATCCATTTTATACACGAGACTTTCAAAAGTAGAATCACATGTCTATATTGTGAGTGAGCCATTAGGGCTAAGTCAAGAGAGTTGTCTTCTATGATAGACATTTGGTTCTTGATTAGAATTATTTATTTGAGATTATGGTGATAATATTATGTGTGACATGTTTTAATTTTTACTAGTTTACCGTAGGTTTTTTGTTGCATTTAGATTTTCTAATAAATTATGGATACTTTAGTAATTGAAATAGGGATCGAGATTGGATAGATATGTACAAACCTATCATCATCCTCATACCCAATTAAAAAATCAGGTATTACCCATATCCATACCCGTACCTGGTTAATATGAGGATTCCTCGTCAAAACAAGGACATGCTCGAACAATATTCGCAGGGAAGAGTTTATTTTCCATCCCTAATAGGGATGAATGATATCTTAAAGTTCACAAACATAATATGCACGTTAAAAGATGTTGATTTAAAATAGACATTGTTATTTGAAAGTAATAAAGAAACCATGTACAATGTATATCCAAGTATGATGAAGATGTATCTTGTTCTCAAAGAGTTTATTAATGGCATGGTATGGAGATTGATATAGTTAAGTGATACGATGTCGATGAAGCTATCAAATTAGTGCTACTTTACAAGGAAACTTCAGTATTGTCAAGTTAGTAGTCAAGAGAGTAGATAGGGTTAAAATATCCCTAAGTCGTTTCCCATCAAATACAGAATTGCTTTTCAATACTTGACTCTGATGTAGACTCTGAAAAGGTTAATAAATGTTATTCAATACTTAAAAATAAGAATGAAAATTTATCCTAATGAATTTAATGTTGAAGAACGTGGTGAGTTTAATTGAAGAACGAATGAGAAACTTAGAAACAATTATAATGAAATAGGCTAGTTCCACTTCATTTCCAAGATAGATTCATCATCGTCTATCGACAAATCATTGTTCAATTGATTATTATTCGGGTTTAACATTAATTAAAGTACATTCTTAATTAACTTGAGGGCGATTATACAATTAACCAAAGTAGATTCTCAATCAAAAGCAAGACCATTCTAGATTATTCACAATGAATTCAACCAAAGTACATTCTCAATCAAATCCTATTGTGTTTAATCATGTCTATTCTTGAATCCCCTAACCAAATTAAAAGTTAATTAATCAAATTAAGTTCTCAATTAATTATAGTTGAAATTCTTACCACCAATCAAAGTACATTCTCAATTAGTATAAAAAAAAACCTTTAATCATATGAAATTTCCTAAATTCAATCAAAGTAAATTCTCATTCAAACCTAAAAAACCCTTGAACTCATATTATTAATATGCATGTAGATTCAAACACCTTATGATGCAAAGATCATTACTTTTAATGTGATTGAGAGATGAAAGACAGAGAAGAAGAAAACTCAAATCAATAATCAAAAGAAACAAATACATTAATTCAATTTAACCTTAGAATCCATAATGAAATTACAGTGGAATTGCCCTAGAAGCTTAGTCCTCCATAAATGGAGTAGAATACATGGTAAAATAAAATTGAGAGGAGTGGTGGGTGATTACTTCTAATGAAGGAGTCTGAGTGAATGAATGAGTCGTGATTTTTGCCTCCCTTGGGTCTCTTTATATAGGCTTCATTGAGCTTGGATTATGAATATTTGGTTGATAAGATCTTTTTCTTATATCTTATATCTTTCAAATATTCAACATATTTAATCAGTTTTTAAGAATATTTGATAGATATTTCCTGTTGATATTTTCAAATTAAACTAATTATCTTTAAATATTAACTGAATTGTCTCTGAAATTTCATTTATGTCCTTCTTAATTTTCCAAAATTGTAGAAAAGCCCCTGAAATTTCCTCTAATTGTATTTTAAATGAATAAAATTCTAACTTCAACTGCACAAATTTAGAATATCCAATATTATTTAGGTAACTAAAAATCACATTTTAATTATCTTTAATTCCCAAACCCGATAAATTCAATTGGCACAAATTCACTTTAAATTAACCATTTAAGCACAAGAATCTCATCAAATTTTTGAATTTTAAAGCATAAATGTGAGCATAAATATGCACTCATCATTAAATCTGTGATTGCTTATTTAACTTATAAAAAAATGAAAGACTAGACGTCAATGACTTGGAAATATGTTAACACAACTAGACATCTCAATGTGGCAATGAGATAATATTTTCATGGATTTTGTCACTCACTTTGCATGTATAGTGAAGAAGTATGACTCAATGTGGGTAATGGTGGACATATTAATGAAGATGGTATGCCTCCTACATGTAGGTTCAAATTCTTATGTAGAAGTTACTTTAAATTCATACATATGAGATTGTCAGATAATAGGGTATGCCATCTAACATTATATTGTGCAAACATTTTGTTTCACTTATAGTTATGGTAATGTTTAAAGGAAATTAGGTAACTAAACTTCGAATAAATGTAGCATATCACCCATAGGTTGATTAATAATTAGATTAAACCATCTAATCCTTATAAGACTTGCTTATAACTTGTGAGTTAGATATTTTGGGCTAGAAGAAAATTTTACCCTTAGTTGAATTCATTTATAACAATAGTAACTAAGAAAGCATATATATAGATCCATAGGAAGTATAGTATGAGAGAAAAATGTAAAACACTTTTATGTTGGTTCGAGGATAGTAATAATGTTTTGATTTGACTAAAGTTAATATAATAGACCAACGAGAAAGTTAATATAAATAGACATGGTCACCTTAGTAGGTTGAAACATAAAATTTAGGAAAGGTTGAAAAATATGTAGAACCTTTGATGTTATATTTAAGGTGTTACATTAAAGGAATATGTATCGTTATACATAAGACCTTATCAAATCCTTAGGAGAAAATGTGTTGTTACATATAAAATGGTTCCGACTTCTGCTATGTTTGGATACCTTGCTTTAGGTTCTTAACTTTTGAGTGACCTTACTGCTTGGACTTTGGAATGTTTTTCACTTAGGGGAACTTTAACCTAGGTTGATTAATAAAAGGAAAGGAGTTTGAAGTAATCTCAGAGTTTCTCTACTATATTCATGAATGGTTTTTACCAGGTCTAAACTCCTTTGTTTATAGGAGAAAAGAAAAGCTAGTATCTCTATAAAAAAGGGGAAATTTTGAGTTTAGAAATTGAATTTTGGAGTCAAAAGGAGTCATGTCACAAGTGTGAGTTGCCACATAAGTAAGTCACACCTACTATGCTTCTAGGTGCACAAAGGAGAGTATCAACCCTAACTTTCTTTCCAAGTTAGCGCACGTAATTAAGGTTAACATGTCTCTTCTTCTCAAGCCTAACTCCTTCTGGACCCAAACTCCATTATAGGCCTAAAACCCATTAAGGCCCAAATACATAACCCAAAAAAATCCTATATTATTGGACCCAAAATTAAATCCTAGTTTAATATTTACAAATACAAAGTCCTAGGATAGATCTTCACATCCTCCTTAGTCCATGTAATCTTATAATTGGTGAATGCTTGCTATATGGAATGCCATGTCGTGTATTATATGACTCGGGGGCGACTCACTCCTTCATCTCGAAGGCATGTGTTGAAAAACTGGGAATAGCAGAGAGAGACATGCAGTTCGATTTGGTGGTGTCAACCCTAGCGGCTGGAGAGCTTAGGACATCTACCGTATGCATTAGATGTCCTATTGCGGTTGAGGGGCATAGTTATAAGGTGAACTTAATTTGTTTGCCTTTGAAGGAGTTAGAAGTAATTTTAGGAATGGATTGGTTAGCTGCCAATCGCATTCTTATAGACTGTGGCAAGAAGGAGTTGATTTTTCCAGAAGAAGATGAAGAAGAGTTATCAGTAACGCTCAGTCAATTAAAAGAAGACATTATGGAGGGCGACAACTATTTCCTGATTATGACGCATGAAGATCAGGAATTCGGAGGATTGGTTAAAGAACGATCGTCCACTAGTGACAGTAATGGACGATCAGTTGTGGATGAGTTTGCGGACGTCTTTCCGGAAGAAATTCCGGGACTGCCTCCTGTTCGTGAAGTTGAATTCACCATTGACTTAGTGACGACGGCAGCGCCTATCTCAGTTCAACCATACCGGATGGCGCCTGCAGAGTTGGTTGAACTCAAGAAGCAGATTGAAGAGCTCATGGATAAACAATTCATCAGGCCGAGCGTATCACCTTGGGGAGCGCCTGTGCTCTTAGTGAAAAAGAAGGATGGCAGCTCTCGGTTATGTATAGATTACCGTCAATTGAACAAGCTGACCATCAAAAACAAGTACCCGTTGCCAAGGATTGATGACTTGTTGGACCAACTGCATGAGGCAACGGTATTTTCGAAGATTGACTTGCGGTCTGGATATCATCAAATCAGAGTTAAGGAGGACGACATCCAGAAGACAGCATTCAGGTCTCTTTATGGACACTACGAGTAAGTAGTGATGCCATTTGGAGTGACGAATGCTCCTGCAGTGTTCATGGATTATATGAATCGCATCTTCAGGCCGTACCTGGACAAGTTCGTGGTCGTCTTCATAGATGATATTCTCATCTACTCCAAGACACAAGACGAACACGAAGAACACTTGAGGGCAGTACTATCCGTGTTGAGGGAAAAGGAATTATATGCAAAGCTGTCCAAGTGTGAATTTTGGATGAAGGAGGTGCAGTTTTTGGGGCATGTGGTGTCGGCTGGAGGTATTTCAGTAGATCCAGCTAAGGTACGAGCGGTATTGGACTGGAAGAGTCCTCGTTCGGTCACTGAGGTTCGTAGCTTTGTGGGGCTCGCGGGCTACTATAGGCGTTTTATTGAGGGGTTTGCTAAAATAGTAGCTCCGCTTACTTAGTTGACTAGGAAGGATCGACCGTTCGCTTGGACTGATCTGTGTGAAGAACGTTTTCAAGAGCTGAAGCACAAGTTGACGAGCGCTCCAGTGCTAATTATTCCGGACACGTCCAAGCCCTTTGAAGTATACTGCGACGCGTCTCATCAAGGGTTGGGCTGTGTGCTTATGCAAGAGAAACGAGCGGTAGCGTACGCGTCTCGTTAGTTAAAGATTCATGAGAGGAATTACCCAACGCACGACCTGGAGCTGGCAGCGGTCGTTTTTGCACTGAAGATTTGGAGGCATTATTTGTACGGATCTACGTTCCAAGTCTTCAGTGACCACAAGAGCCTCAAATACTTATTTGATCAGAAGGAGTTGAACATGAGGCAGAGGCGTTGGTTAGAATTTTTGAAAGATTATGATTTTGAGCTGCTGTACCATCCTGGGAAAGCTAATGTAGTGGCGGACGCTCTAAGCAGGAAGACAGTTCATGTCTCGGTGATGATGGTTAAAGAGCTGAGTTTGGTTGAGAGCTTTAGAGACCTAAGGTTACAGTTTGAATTGGAACCGAACAGCATCAAATGCTGTAACCTTAGAATATCTAGCAATGTGTTTGATCGGATTAGAATGAAGCAACGTGAGGATGAAGAGCTGGTAAAGATTTTAAGCGCGCTCGATTCGAATAAAGATAAGGAGTTCAATACGGGAACAGACGACATGTTGCGTTACCTGGGTAGGACGTGCGTTCCTAATGATGGCGAACTGAAGCGGATCATATTGGAGGAAGCACATCATAGTCGTCTTAGCATACACCCTGGTATGACTAAGATGTACCAAGATCTTCGACGCTCGTTCTGGTGGCCTGGAATGAAAAGTGATGTCGCTCGTTTTGTAGCGTCATGTTTGACCTGTCAGAGAGCTAAGGCGGAACACCAACGACCAGGTGGCTTACTTCAGCAGTTGGAGATTCCAGAATGGAAGTGGGATAGCATCTCCATGGACTTTGTGACTCATCTACCACGAACGGTCAGGAATCATGACTCGATTTGGGTGATTGTGGATAGACTAACGAAGAGCGCCCACTTCCTGGCCGTAAACTTGAAGATGTCAATGACGAATTTGGCTAAGTTATATATCAAAGAGATCGTTCGTCTGCATGGAGTGCCTTCAAGCATAATTTCTGACCGAGACACGAGATTCACATCTCGGTTTTGGCAGTCCTTACAAGGCGAGTTGGGAAGCAGACTCCAGATGAGTTCAGCATATCATCCTCAAACGGACGACCAGTCTGAACGGACCATTCAGACGCTGGAAGATTTACTAAGGACGTGCGTCCTAGATCACTTGGGCGCTTGGGATGAAGTTTTGCCGCTAGTCGAGTTCACATACAACAATAGCTATCAGTCTAGCATAGGTATGGCGCCGTTTGAAGCTCTCTATGGGAGGAAGTGCCGAACGCCACTTTGTTGGTTCCAAGATGGAGAGAACGTGCTAACTGGACCTGAACTAATCCAGCAAACGACCGAGAAGGTTAAGTTGATCCAAGATAGATTGAAGACGTCCCTGAGCAGGCAGAAATCATATGCGGATAGAAGAAGAAGACCCTTGGAGTTCGCTGCAGGTGACCATGTCTTTTTAAGACTAAATCCGATCACTGGAGTAGGCCGAGCCGTTCGTCCAAAGAAGCTATCTCCCAAGTTCATAGGGTCGTACCAGATTTTGAAGAAGATTGGACCAGTAGCTTATGAGCTTGCCTTGCCTCCTCAGTTATCAAATCTTCATCCAGTCTTCCACGTTTCCCAACTTCGGAAATACATAGCGAATCCATCTCACGTACTGGAGTTGGAAGACGTTCAACTTCGTCATGATCGAACGGTAGAGTTGCAACCAGTCCGCGTGGAAGACAGTCGCACCAAGCTATATAAAGGAAAGGACGTTCGTCTAGTTAAAATGGTGTGGGACGCGAAGACTGGCGACTCAACGTGGGAAGTGGAGGATGCTATGAGAGACTTGTATCCACACTTGTTTACGGGTAAGTTCTAAATTTTCGAGGATGAAAATTTTTGTAGTTAGGGAGAATGTGAGACCCTAAATAATTAACTCTGTAATACTGTCAAATCTGTCATTATTGCACTGCTGAGTCACCTGGCTGTTTCCATAAATGCACAGCGCCACACGATTCAGTGCATTAAAAACGCACTAAACGCTGCATGCACGAGCGCCACTTGTCACGTTGGAAGCTTTTGAAGTCAGAGTGGTTGTGCAGGTGTCGGCTTGGGAGACGTTCGTCTAAACGAACGTGGAATTGAACAAAATAACGTTTTCGAAAAATTCTTCCACTCACCTGCACCACTCATCTTCTTCCTCATAACCTAACCCTTCATTTTTTTCCACCTTCTCTCTAGAACCTTCCAACTTCTCTCTACTGTAACTCACCAAGCTTTTCTCCGATCACGTTTCAGCACCGTAGGAACGTTTGCTGAACCGAGAGCTACACATTGGACTGAACAGTTTCAAGAACTGAAATTGGTAAGTTCTCCTTCAGTAGCTCGTCCTTAGGTTTTCTGGAAACCAAGTTGTTGGCTGCATGCGTATGCGTAGTCTAAAGGATTCATTTTTCTGTGGTTAGATTTGTTGTGAGAAGAGTCAAGAGACGTTGAGGGTAGGATACCGTTAGCTGGACGAACCAAAAGTCTTGTATTAGGACGTTTCCTTCACTGATCCGGGTAAGGGAAGCTTATATGTTTAATTTATACTTGCATGTTGTATGATTTGATTTGGATGTATGAAAAGTATGATGTTTGAGCTGTTATGAACGATTACTGATATTGTATATGTTTTATGTTGGTTGAAATGCATGTTGATTTGGATACGTATGAAAGGTGTATGAATATCGTATAGTTGGAATTATTAATATGATGAGATCTGTATAGTATGAGAATTAATCATGGATATGAAGTTACGAAATAAGAATCACATGAGAAAGATTGAGTTAACTTAGTAAAAATCTGGATATGATAATTTACTTATGATAAATTACGCTCGTCATCGTACGGTCTTATACCGTTCGGTTTCCCTGAAAAATTACTTAGAGTAGAATTCTTTCATTTGGGAAGAATTCGATTTGAGAACGAGCGTCCTTATTTCGAATTACTATGTTTGAGCGTTCGGCTCAGCATAGAGTTGTCGTACGCCTTAAATTAAATAATACTGAATTAAGTAACGTTCGGTCTTGTACCAAGCGTTCGTCCTAAAGAGCGCTCGGTCTTGTACCAAGCGTTCGTCCTAAAGAGCGCTCGGTCTTGTACCAAGCGTTCGTCCTAAAGAGCGCTCGGTCTTGTACCAAGCGTTCGTCCTAAAGAGCGCTCGGTCTTGTACCAAACGTTCGTCCTAAATAGCGCTCGGTCTTGTACCAAGCGTTCGTCATGATTGGTTTTCGGTCATCTACCTAGCGTTCGTTTTAACGTAGTGTTCGGTCTTAAACCGAACGCTCGTCCTTATATTTAATTCCTTAACGAACGTAAATAGCGTTCGTCCAAATAATTGGTAAATGTATATCGGCACGTTCGGTCATTGACTGGCAGTCGACCCCTTTTAAACAAAAGATTCCCAATGTAGCTAAGTATTCTTCTTGATGTATCTTCGTCCAAGTTGAGTCAACCTGACCTCTTGGTACTTAAATTATTATGAAAATGGTCTTATCACTCTGGAGTCTTCTTGATTTTTATTTGAGTTCTTATAAATCTGACTTTTTACGTTCGTCCTCTTCCTTCAGAAAGTTGAACGTTCGTCTTTTTACGAAAGTGGAACATAGAATGAAAATGTTATGAATATGAAATATTAAGACGTGTGAACACTATATTACATGATTATACGATTATGGAATTTGAACGAGCGTTCCAGGGAGGAACGTCTCATATATGTTGGATATTAAATTGGTAAAGTATGACTATGGTTATGCTAATGCTGGCTTGGTCCATCCTGATATTCCGTGATACTCATCTTCACGTAGAGGAGAGTATTTCATGTGTGGGAATGGCAGGAGGTCCTTAGTCCATAAGTTAACATGGGCGACGTAAGAACGGACTAACCTCGAGTGGCAGCTGTTGAGTGTATCCTAGTTACTACACCACTCGGGTGCAAGGACGCCTGTAGCTACACGGTTCATACAGTCCGGGTGGTCGTTAGATATATATATATATATATATATATATATATATATATATATATATATATATATATATATATATATATATATATATATATATAGATGCTACATGATGTTATATGTTAAACTATGTGTTTGTATGGAATGAAATATTGTATGAGTTGATGTATAACTTAAACTATATAAGCTTACCCTTTCGTTTTCCCTTGTGTTGTCGTCTTGTATATGTACGTTCGTCCTGTCATTGCAATGATCATCCGTGTGGATGTGAGCAGATGGAGGGGCGTCACTTGAAGAGGTGCTAGAAGAATAAAATTTGGAAGACGCTAACCTGGTGGATGTGGAAGTGAAAGCGGAGCAGTAGAACGTCCGTCTTTCGTTTTGAGTAGAGCGCTCGTAGATGTTAGGTTATAATGATAGCTTATTTGAACGTTCGGTTAGTTCTTTTGTAAAACCGATCGTTCTAGTTTACTTCCTATTTCAGTGTTACGTTCGTTATTTCTGAATGATTATGCCGTTCGGCTCGCTCGTTCAGTTTTTGTAAGACTGCACTGTTTTATTAGCTTAATGTAATTAATTCTGATTATGGTAATTATTATATTTTAGGATGTTACAATACACAATACAAAAGAAGATAAAAAAGTTTATATAAAAAAATTCATTATATATTTTATTATCTTCTATTTAGATTGAAAAATATCATAATTATTAAATATTTTCTAAAAACACTCTACATAACATTGAGGAAATTATATATAGTGTGAATGAAAAATAAGATAAGAAAATTGGTTATAAAGAAAATATATAGATAAAATATATAAAATATATAACGAAATTCTTTATTTTATATTATGCATGTAAAATATTAAAATTATTTTGAACAAATAAAAATGATTATAATTTAAAGTATTGTAGTTGTTGTGTATTATTATTATTATTATTATTATTATTATTATTATTATTATTATTATTATTATTATTATTATTATTATTATTATTATTATTATTATTATTATTATTATTATTCAAATAGATAAAATTATATTGTAATGTAAACTATAAATACTTATACATTATTATTTTTCATTTATTTAATTAACTAAGAACATTAGTTGATTAAGACTTAGAAAATATATTTATAGATATAAATAGATATAAATATAAATATAAATATAAATATAAATGACCAATCAATTAAACTGTTTCTCTGCCACGATAAGTCAGTGTCTCAGTCTGTTTTAATTATGAGTAAATTGTGATCTCTAAATATATTTGAAGTTCAAATACTAAATAAAGAAAGCATCTCAAAATAAATATGAATAACTCAACATATAAAAGTAAAATTTTCAAGTAATTTAAACATGTAAAAGGATTTATAAAAAATGTGTAAAAGGATGCTTTACATTTGTTAAGAATTTCCCCCAAAAAATATGATTTCTTTATAATTTAAATAAATATATTAAAATAATGATAGTTTATGAATTATATAAGAAGATTACATGTGCATGTATGAAAGAGTTGATCTCCCATAGATACACCTCACACTCACACTTACATATTTTTCTCTCAGGGCCAGTAAAAAAAGAATAATATTTATGAAATTATATTTGAAGTGAGTGGATTATTACTCTAAAACTTTAGTAAAAAATGATGGACAGTGGTAGGAGTTAGACTTTTTTTTCCTAGTTCAAATTACTCTGATGAAACCACAGGAAAGTTACCAAAAGAGTAGAACCACACAAAAGAAATGCAAAGCAGAACAGTAGCAGTAGCGTATTATCTCTCCCTCTATTATTATTTAATAATAACAACACCATTTCACTCTCTCCCCTCCTTCTTCCAGCCCCTACATTTGAATCACCAACTCCTCTTTCTCTCTCTCTTTCTCACATTCTCTCTTGTTTCTACCAAACGCGCTTCCCAAACCCCAAACCTAGCTACTTCCTTAATCATGGCCGAGAAGCACTTGCGGGACTTGCTTCTGGAGGACCAAGAGCCCTTCCTTCTCAAACACTACATTTCGGAACGACGTTCCCTCCTCAAAACACCTTCCCCAAACACAGCCATAACCAAAAACACCTCAAACTCAAACTTCCCACTTAACAAATGCCTCCTCTCCTTCCACAACGCTACCAAATCTCCACTCTTGGAATTCGCGCCGCTCACCAAGAAGCACAGTCCCCTCAGACCCTCCAACGCCAAAACCGCCACGCTCCTCCTTGAAGCCGCCCTCAGAATCCACAAACACGCCAAACCGAAGCCAAACAGGGCCTTGGGCCTCTTCGGCTCGCTCTTCAAAAAACTCAGGAGCCAACGGAAGAGGGGACAGATAAACGATGATGTTGTTGGCGTTGGGTTGGTGGGATCCTGCGAGGGCAGACTCAGCAGCAGTGGCTTGTGGTCGGAGAGCGAGAGCAACGAGGATAAGTCTTTGGACTTGAAAACTTGTAGTAGTGACCACTCCTTCGATGACTCCGTCGAACAAGAGATTCAGTTCCTCAACTCTCATGATCTCTTCTTCTGCCAAACCCCTTTCCGTTTCTCACTCCGGCAGATCCCCGACTACTCCCCCGGCCGCACGCCGGAATTCTCTTCGCCGCTCGCCTCTCCCCGTCGCCACCCAACTCAGGTTTCTCCTTTTTCACATTATTCATCTGCCAAATGCTTTAAACATCTTTTTGTTCTCAAATAATAAAAATTCTTTTTTCTATTCTTCACTGAACTTATATGTAAAAAAAATACCACCAATGTTCAATGTAAAGTATTCATTTATTCTAATTATATGAAAAGTTATCATTTAAAATGCAAGACTTGTTTTAGAATGGAAGTATTTCTCATTTAACTCAAATCGATCTTGGTTTTGTAATAATATATTCCAATTTTTTGTAACTCGTGATTTTATAAATTTAGAATGATTTTAATTTGTAATAAAAATGTTTCAAATACATGCATACACTGCAAAAGCTTTTCACCAAATTATTACTTATGTTATTAAAAGCACTTTTCAGATAGTAGAATTTTTTTTCCATAAAAAATCTACGTATTACCTTATAAAATATTTATATTTAGATTACAGTCCAAAAAAATAAGCTTGATACTTTCTCAATGCTATCAAAAATTTGATCAGATATCATAATTTATATTATAATTGAATTTAGTACTACTGATAATTTTTTTGAAGAATTCAGAACATTTTAATTAAACTATAATTCCAAAATAATAATAATAATAATAATAATAATAATAATAATAATAATAATAATAATAAGGAATTGAACTGGTCTTATTGGCTCTAGGTTCAACTCGCCGATTTGACTCGGTGGTGTGGTGAGTTTGGAGCACCGAGTTGTGCTCGTGAATTAACCATGATAGTTCGTGGTGTTTTTTTTGTCGGCAAATAGGATCTGCATTCGGGGTCTGCAAATATTGCCGGAACTTTTCCTACAAAGACGATTTTACCCTGTCATTTTTCCTAAATTTGTTAAATATTTCGTGAAGCAGAGGGTCACGCAGGTTAATTTAATTTGGATTTTCTGTGTTGTATTTTTCGTCCAGGTGTCTACCATGCAACCTTCTCGATTTTTCCTTTTACTTTTTGGGGTTATTCGGTAAAAAGGAAAACCCCTTTAAAAGAAGACTAATCTTGTTTTTGTTTGTTCTATTGGGATGAATTATTGGACCCCCGACATTCGGTTTTCTAGAAAAATAGTTTCTTGTTTGGATTTTGGATTACATTAATAGAGGAGTGGGTACCAAATCATAAAAAAAAGGAAGTCAACAACCCAATTATGAAGCAAGTGTTAGTCTAAATCCATGGGCATTATAAGAATGATTAGGGAATTATGTTAACTACCCAATTACGAAATATTCTAAGTATGGTGGTTATGATTTTTTTTTCCCACAGGACAATGAAGTTAGTGGTGGTGATGGCGTCAACAAATTTCAATCTGGCGAAGAAGAGGAAGATAAAGAACAATGCAGTCCAGTGTCTGTTTTAGACCCACCCTTCGATGACGATGACAACGACCATGGAGAAGATGGCTTTGATTTGGACTGTAACTATGCCAATGTTCAAAGTACGTTAATGTTTTAATATATTTTCTTGGTTTATTTTCCACCGTTTTATGTTGTATGGTCGTTTTCCATCAACATGCCATCGTACACGCTTCTTCAAAATTCATTGTCTGTTACAAAATACCATAAGGGGGGCTATGTTCTTCCTATCATCTCTCCCAATGCCACCTATCCTTGTGGGTTCCATCCCCCGACATGCATTCGCATTCAATTTGAAATTGCCCTACTCTTTCTTCACAACTACACATTGCTACCACTCTCCTTTATAAATTTCAACATGACCCACAAATTTTTTTCCTGTCAGAAAGACCTGATACTTCCATTCAATTCAATGTGCTGCGTAAGGTTTCTGCAATTCAACACCATTCAAGTATAATAATTTTTAATTTGCCGAAAACCAAACATTGTCACACATTATAGTATGATTCATTATTTTATCTAATGTGTACAAGAGTGGCATGGCATGAAGAGAGCGTTTTTGTTTGTCTCGGTCAGTACCTATGCCTCAACACCAATTTAGGCCATCCTATACTTTATATGCTTCAAATAGCTGCTAAAACTCTTTTGTTTTTTGTACTTATTGCTGTTTATCCATGCTGAGTTACTTAAACAGTGAACTTGAAATAGATGTAAAAGGTTGTTGTCAGTTCTGTACAGAAAAGAGATTGCTGGAATATGATCTGTTTGCAATGAATGTCTACAACCACTTTTACAAAATTAACTGAATGAAGATGTTTATATTGATTTTCTCTTCTTTGTATTAAATTTTCAGGAACTACGCAGAATCTACTAGACAGGCTCCGTAGATTTGAGAAACTTGCAGAGCTAGATCCAGTGGAGCTTGAGAAGAGGATGTTAGACCAAGAAGATGAAAAATTTATGGAAGAGGATGATGATTACGATGAGAGCGAAAGAAAATGTGGTGAAGAAAATGTGGTTGAAATCCTGAGCCATTCAAGAGTTGATGAGAAGCAGGAAGCAGCTGAGGACCTTAAGAGACTGGTTTATGATATGATCTTGGAGGAAGAGACAGAAGTGAGTTGCTCAGAAGGGAGGAACACAGTGGTGATGAGAAGGGTTTGCAGGAGGCTGGAGTTATGGAAGGAAGTGGAGTGCAACACCATTGATATGATGATTGAAGAGGATTTCTGCAGAGAAGAAGGTAGTTGGAAGAAAAATGGTGAGCACAGAGGGGAGCTAGTTCAGGAAGTTGAGCTTGCAATCTTTTTCTATCTAGTGGAGGAACTTTCAGAGGAATTAGTATGTTGTTAGTGTGAGAAAATTTTGAAGCAGCTCAAGAATTTAGAATGAATGATTATCTTTATTCTTTTTCACTAGAAGGTTACAATCTAACTTGCAACTTATTTGAATAGGCTAGTTAGATAAGAAGAGACCCAAAAGGATAATTTGGATGAGGGAGAACTTGGGAGATATGTACATGATTGGTGTATGTAAATCACCTTTAGTAGTTAAGAATACTATCATTTTTGCACTTATTCATCCTCACCCATTAATCTACTTAGTAAAAATAATTTACCATGTTAATAATTTTTTTAACAATTTTTTAATAATAAATTATTTGTATTGATATGTATATTTAAAATAGACGAATTACAATTATAATAAAAAGGTTACTAAAAAATATTATTAAAAAAATATTTTCCTTGATAATTTATCTTCACAAACAACCTTAACAAATGATAAAATAAACACATCTTCTATTGCATGTACTTCTTACCCTTGTTAAGGTTATTAAGGTTATTTTTTTTTCTTGTTAAAACCTTTTTACCTAAATAAGATAAGTATACCCCAATTTACTTCTAATCACAATAATTACATATAGATAACTTAATTAAATAAAATAAAAGTAACAATTAATTAGCAAAAGCATAACAAATATGTGACATTAAAATGTGAGAACAAAAATTATATATATATATATATATATATATATATATATATATATATATATATATATATATATATATATATATATTTAAAATCTCAATTGAAAGAAACAAATAATACACATTTTTAGGATAATTACAAAAGTGGTAGTAGTACCCTGTGATTAAAATTTCAATTATTAATAAGAAAAAAGGTACTAGATATTATATCATTAACATTAATGGATTTTATCTCATAATATAGGATTATTAATATTTATAACTATAGAGAGTGGTTTGAAATGGTGTAATTTGTCTTCGAAATTAAGATGAAAAAAATGTAAAGAAGTTTGTGGTGAGAGAATTGACTGTAACATTCATTCTAGGGCCAATGATGTGGTTAGACAATCTTGTCACACGAACATTTTGAAAACGACTAATGAGGTTAATCTCTGTTTTTGTCGTATTAATTTTCTTTCCCGAGATCTCTGATGTAGTAATTGACAAGCTAACTTTTGTTCTTTCTTGATTATTACCTTTTCTTTTTTCTATGTGCTCACACTTGTGAAACTCGCATGTTAAATTTTTTTTCCAAATTATTTATAATTTTAGGTGAGATTAATTTATCTTCACATGAATCATATATATACCCATATGTTAAATATTAAGCTCAACTACCATAATAATTATTCAATTGTAAATTTAATGAACTAGACTATTTTAGTAAACTTGAACAGATAAACATGTATTTAGAGTTAGTCTTAATCAGTAAAAATTATTAAATTAGAGACAATTTAGGATCCAAGAGTTAGTCTATTTGATTATTATTAAAAAAATTAATTAATTTTCAATTATTAAAAGTATTAGTTTAAATTTTCTCAAAAAAAATAATAGAGTTCATTGAAGGACAGATATATAATAAATATTAAATAGAACTGAGTTAATTGTAGTTTGCTTATATTTATTTCTTGTGATTATTTGTTTCATATATTTAAGTGAAAAAGAAATAACACAATTATGTCAATAATTACCTTCTCAGAAGATTTGAATAGTTATCTTTAGTAATAACTTCTCAAACTACTTTGAAAATAACTCATTTGCATACTTGGATTTTAATACTTTTCTAGAGACATAAAAGTTTGTTTAGACAGATTTCTCCAATTGAGATGAGTTCTCCATAATTTAAAAACACACTCATATAACTCTTTTATAAAATTGCATTTTGTACATATTTCACCCTCATTTTTATTTTAATTTTTCTTTCACAAGTCTTTATAAAAAATCCCCATATAAATAAGTATAAAATAAATTGAGAAATAAAATAAAATAAATTACACTCTCAAATTATAATAAAATAAAATTCGATTTAGTTTATTGAAATAAAATATCTAATCATGTGTTAAACATGATTGGTTATAGAGAAAAAAAAAGTACTAAAAAAACCAATAAAAAAAGTATTTTATGTTATTACGTACCTTGTTCAAATAGTTTGAATTGATAACAACACACAACTAATGTGATAAATCTTTGCAAAGGTGGAATTTTATTGAGATATTATATTACACATAACATTTAGAAGAAATACCTTCTACAAATAAGAATCATTTTTGAGAAAGTTTTCTTCCAAACTTTATGTGGCTAATATTATTTCAAATATATATATATATATATATATACATATATATATATATATATACATATATATATATATATATACATATATATATATATATATATATATACATATATATATATATATACATATATATATATATATACATATATATATATATATATATTTTCGGGTGTGAGATTAAGATCACAATCAAATATTCTTTCAAACGGTTTTTCCAAGTCATTCCGTGTCGTTTTAGGTATTCATTGCTAATTTCTCCTAAGTTTTTGGTGTTTAACCTTCAAGTCGTGCGAACGACTTTATGTCAAAAGCACTCCAATGCTTAAATCTGTAATTTGGTCAATCCATTATCACAGTAAAGTCTTAAATTCACAATAAATGCAACCACATATTTCCTTACATTACCTCAATATTTATAGATTTTGAAATTGATTTTTAATTAGGATTGGTCTAATCATGGCCCAACAGTTGATAAATGTGTTTTACTGATTTATTGAGTAGTCGTTTGGTTTGCATGAACTTGAAATTAGAAATAACCCTTTCACGTAAATGTGTTTTAGAAACATTGACCATTTGGTCAATTATATACCTGTCGGTTATGCGGTACACAGGCCTCTCAAGCCTGAGTCGGTTGTAACTAACGAAGGGGTTTCTGCTGTTGGTGGGTCCCGAACGCTCGGTTTTGACATTTGTGAGTGGCCGCTTGATCCTTTCTTGAAAAATGACCATTGGTTGAATGTGTTTTAATATATTATTATTATATTGCAAAATATGAAAACGTTGTATTGCAACGTTAGGTTTGACAACGTTAACATTTCTTAATTGCCAACGTTAACATTTTAAGAGCAACGATCAAAATTTTAATTGCTGCAACATTAAAATTTTTATGATTTTTAATTTCTTTTATTTAATTGATTCTTCCCTAGCTCTATAAATAGAGAGTTCTTCCTCCATTCCAAGACACACCAAATTCAGTCTTTCTCATTCTCTTCTCTTCTTAGTTTCATCCTCTTTTCCCCTTCTAAAATATTCTGGGTTATTTTTATACTATTTTAGATCCTTGCTAGTTTTGAAGATGTTTTCAGACAAAGATTCGTCATAGGGAACTACTACCGTTGGGAGATGATTGAAGACAAGGACATAAAAACTCAAATCAATGAGTACCATAAGCTGCTGGAAGATATCAAAGCAAAACAATTCTTCTACCGGATGAATTTGTTTCTGAACTTTTGATCGAGAAATTGCTGCCATCTTTGACAGATTACAAACAACAATGGAAACACAGGCACAAACGGATGTCTCTACCAGAACTCATTACACACATAATAATTGAAGATACCAGTAGAAAGGAGTCTGTTACTATAAGGGCCAAAGCTTTATCTGCAAAAGCAAATATGGTAGAAGTAAAACATGCTCCCAAAAGGTACGAATACAAACCTAATCACAAAAAGAAAAATAATTTTCTTAAATTTCGTCCCAATGGATCTAAACCCACCTTTAAGAAGAAAGGAAACTTCTTCGTATGTGGGAAGCCGGGCCATCATGCACTACAGTGCAGGCACAGAACAAGAAACGACAATCCTGCTAGGGCCAATATAGCCGAAGGAGATGACATTATTGTCGTGGTCGTTTCTCAAGTAAACCTGATGACCAATGTGAGCAAGTGGGTGGTAGACTCTAGTGCTACCAGACATATCTCTGTAAACAAAAGTGTCTTTACCTCATACACTAGTGTAGGGGATAGAGAAGAACACGTCTACCTCGGAGATTCCAAGACCATTCCTGTTCTGGGAAAATGGAAAGTTTTTCTTAAGCTCAAATATAGAAAGACTCTGGCCTTGAGTGATGTGCTACATGTGCCATCAATCAGAGTTAATTTAATCTCTGTAGCACTATTGAGGAAGGTGGGGGTTAAAGTGTCTTTTGAGTCTGACAAGATCATTATGACAAAAAATAATGTTTTTGTGGGGAAGGGATATTGTGATCAAGGACTCTTCATTCTAAATGTTTATGAAAATATTAATGAATAAAGTTCTTCTGCTTATATTTTTGACTCATATGATATATGACATGTTAGATTAGGACATATGAATTCCTCGTATGTTTTGAAATTACAACGACTAGGTATGATTAATATGCATGATAAACAGAGTAGTAAGTGTGATATATGTGTAGAATAAAAAGTAATAAAGAAAACATGTTTTTCTGTAGAACGTCAAACTGAACTATTAGGGTTAATTCATACCGATCTAGCTGATTTGAAACAAACCATTTCTAGAGGAGGTAAATATTATTTTGTGACCTTTATAGATGATTATTCTAGATACACCAAAGTTTACATAATCAAACATAAAGATGAAGCCTTTGATGTGTTTTTAACCTATAAAATAGAATTAGAAAATCAATTGAATAAGAAGATTAAGAGAATTAGATCAGATAGAGATGGTGTTTATGTACTGTTTAATGAATTTTTTGTTAAAGAAGATATTATTCATGAAGTGACCCCACCATATTCACTTGAGTCTAATGGAGTAGTTGAGACAAAAAATAGAACCCTTAAGGAAATGATGAATGCTATGTTTGTTAGTTTTGGTGCACCTGATAACCTTTGGGTAGAAGCCTTGCTTACTGCATGTTTTTTACAAAATAGAATACTCCATAAGAAAACCGGTAAAACTCCTTATGAGTTGTGGAAAGATTACCAACCTAACCTTAAATATCTAAGGGTGTGAGGGTGCTTAGCTAAGGTGATGTTACCCGATCCTAAGAAAAGGAAAATATGCTCTAAAACCTCTTATTGTATGTTCTTAGGTTATGCTGAACATGCTGCCTATAGGTTTAGGTTTTTTGAACATGTGTTTCCCTTAAAGGTTAGTGAGATAACTCAACCTGTTGATGATAATAATAATGATGATACCATGAATGAGGATTTGAGAAGAAGTGAAAGACAGAGAAAGGAAACTTCCTTTGGAGATGAATTTTATACTTATCTTGTTGATAATGATCCAACAAGCTTTGTAGAAGCTACTAGTGCTCCTGATGCAAAACAGTGGGATAAGGCCATTAGGACTGAAATTGAATCAATTCAGAAAAAACGATACTTGGACTTTAGTAGATTTGCCTAAAGGAGTAAAACCCATTGGTTGTAAGTGGAACTTTAAGAATAAATATCATCCTAATGGATCCATAGAGAAGTATAAGGCAAGATTAGTAGCAGAAGGTTTTACCCAAAAACCCAACATAGATTACTTTGATACTTTTACTCCTGTGACTAGGATTTCCTCTATTCGAGTGTTGTTAGCTCTAGCAACTATCCATAAACTAGTGATACATCAGATGAATGTTAAAACAGCCTTTTTGAATGGTGATTTAGAGGAAGAAATTTATATGACTCAACCTAAAGGGTGTGTTGTATCTGGTCAAGAGGATAAAGTATGCAAACTCTTAAAATCCTTGTATGGTTGAAACAAACACAAAAACAATGGCATGAAAAACTTGATAATGTGTTGCTTTGTGATGGTTTTTCACCTAATGTTGCTGATAAATGTGTGTACTCTAAATCTGAAAATGGTGATTGGGTCATTATATGCTTGTATATGGATGACATGTTAATTTTTGGTACATGCAATCAGATTGTCGCTATAACTAAATTGTTTCTAGGATCAAAATTTGAAATGAAAGACATTGGTGAAGCCAATGTGATTTTAGGTATTAGAATCATAAGGAAGAGAGATAGTATATTAATATTTCAAGAACAATACATTGAGAAACTTCTTAAGAAGTTTGAGTTTTATGACCTGAAACTAGTGAGTACCCCTTTATGATGCTAATTCTAAATTAATGAAAAATAGAGGAGAATCATTATCTCAACCTCAATATGCCCAGATAATTGGGAGCTTACTGCACTTGATGAGCTTTTCTAGACTTGATATTGCTTATGTAGTAGGTAGACTGAGAAGCTACACTCAATGTCCAAATCAAGAACATGGGATGCACTTGCTAGGGTTATGAGATACTTAAGAGGAAAGTGTGTGCCATGTGTCATGCTTCCATTGGAGATGATTTACTTTTTAAAAGGTAGCCACATAGCACCTTAGGAGTAGAGAGTTTTTTTCTTTTAGTTGTGGTCACATGGCACTCTAGGAATGGAGATGATTGTGTTTTGTGAGTGGCCACATGTACTTCCATCATTGGAGAGGATTTATGGACACTTGTCCACTCCTTAGAAGGCCTCATTTTTGGCTAATGAGAGCAAAGGTGGAAGATCATGCTTTTAGGGTTAGAAGGAGACACCTTTGGCCTATAAATAGAGGTGTCTCCACCCTTGTATTTCATCTTTGATGTTGAGTATTATGCTACCCATTTTTGGCCACACTACTCATCTTAGATCAAGACTAGAGCAACCCATGAGGCTCCTCTAGTCACCTTCCTCCTTGAGTTGGCCTAACCTCTCTTGGAGTCACCAAACACTACACCACCACCACCATATCTCCTAGAGGCTTTGAGCTTCTACACCATTCATACATTAGCTCATCATCCTTGGACCATTTACCACCACATTTCTGCATCATTCATCCAAGGAACACCCCTCCATGCACATCTCCTAGCTTTGGCCCAACCTAGCCAAGGAGGTTGCCATCATTTGGTATCAAGAGCTTGGTTCTTCAAGAGATAATTCTTTTGGTCCTTATCTATCCTTTATTGTTCCATGTTGTTGATATTATTTCCCTACTTGTCTTGTGTTTTTTTTCATCTATCATTTTGTTCTGGTAGCAAGTTGTGACGATTTTCAAACTTAAACTGCATCTAGCTCAATTGTACAAAAAATACATAAAAATATTCAAATGAAAGCCCTTTGAGTCTAGTTTCCAACAAAAAAAGAATAACTTCATTTGGAGTTCTGTGCAGAAAGTTATAAGTAAAACACTCAGCAAAGGTCTAAGCTGCCAAGATGGTGTCATTAGCGTTTTTCAAGTTCGTTTTTGGTAGTTTTGGCTACTTTTTTGTGCCTTTCCTTTTTTTTTTGAGTCATTCCTTGCTGTTTTGTTTGGTCTTATATGCTTATTTTGTGTCATTTTTATTTTTGAATCCATCCATGTTGTCTAGAGTCATGTTTAGTCATTTACATGTATTTACTTCCATGTTTAACCTTTGAAAAATCACCAAAAAATACATGTTTGAGTAAATTTGGAAACTGTTTCATTTGAGTACCCTTGATTGCTTTTTCTTTACATATTTGAGTTCATACTTGTTGTTAGATCATCAATAAGTTCTTAGAGTTAGGTTTCCATTATGTCCCTTTTTGTGTTTCATGCTATAGTTGATTCTAGTAGGTTTTCTTCATTTTGGTGCTATAAGCTTGTATGAACTTGAAACTCCTTATAACATTCCAGATTTGAGGTCTGATTTGTTATGTGTTTGAGCTAAAAATATAAAAAAAAAAGATTAGATAAAAGGTTTAAAAGAAAAGTAGACAAAAAGTACAAAAGCAAAAGCAAAAAAGTAAAAGTAAAAGCATATGCATGTACCATCTTTAACCAATTTTGTGTGAGCACTTTGATGTTGATTTGGAGCTTATTTTTATGTCTTCAAGCTGTTGTTCCAGCAGCCATGATGATCTAAAAAGGTTGCCTTAGTGTACTATTTGATCTAGCTTGCCAAAAGACAAAAGCACCTTATGATTTTCTAGTAGTTTTTTTATTTTTGTGATCTATTTTAGTGCCTTTCTTTTGGTTACTTCTTTTGTTGTGCTAACCTTTCTTTCTTACCATTTAATTGCTTGATTGTCTTCTAAACATTCATGGTTCTGTCAAAGTAAAACTCCTTTTGAAGAGTCTTTCTTCATTTTAGACCTTTTCTTACTTTTTCCTTGGACTCCTTTTGGCTTTAGTAGTGTTAACTTATGGTGTAGGTCTTTGGATGGTTAAAAAATGTGAGGATCATTGGGAGGACAGCCCAAAACAGTGAGTAACATCCAAAGGTGAAGGAGGCCTTGAAGGGAAGCTTAAAGTCTTGGTCTAAACACAAAACAAGAGAGTATACACTTGGTGAGAAAAAAAAGATTTCTGTGTATTTTCTTTGAATTGTAAAATTGTAGTTGTTTTCCTTTTTGGACTTGTAATATTTGGCCTTGTTAGGATATGTCCTAACAAGAACATTGGACTTTGATAATATTGTGTTTTGTAATTGGTAAGTGTGAGGGAACCAAAGTTCCTTCTAACTTCACCATTAGGCCGCATAGATTAGCTTTAATTGCTTTCTTTAATTGTGATAGTCTAGTGTATGTCAACTTTTATTTGAAGTTTAAATCCCTTTGAGAAGTTTGGTACAAGAGAACTTGAGGTAAGCTTTGGTTAGGAAAGACTTGGTTTCTAAGCAATCCATAGTGATTCACCTCTCTTTCTTGGAAGTGAACTTAAGCTTCTCTTGTCTCCTTAAGGCTCTTAAGGAATTTTATTTGAAATACTAAGTTTGTTTGCATAAGCCATTTTGAAAATCTTAAAAATGTCTAGGATTATTTGTGAAAATATTTTTTCAAAATTCTTTTAAAACAAATGAGTTTTTATACTAGCTTGTATTTAAGTCATGGTGAGGTTGAGCTACATTCTAAAGTTAAGAGTGACCTTCCATTCTTTGGTGAGAATACTAGTGCATTATCATACCTAACATGGGAGAAAAGAATAGAAGAACTTCATTCATTCCTAGTTAGGCATGGTAAATATCATATACTTAGTTTATGCATCTCTAGGCTTGTAGGACATGCAAGTGAATGGTGGAATCAAAGACAACCTAAGGTTGAGAAAGGTACAAAATCTCCAATTAAAGATTGGTGTGACTTGAGAGCATGCATGAGAAGAAAATTTGTTGCTTCTTCCCTTGTAATAAACCAAGAGCAAATATGTGAGATGAGAGAGCTAGAAAGGAAAGAAAGAGTTGAAAGAAAACAATATTTAGCTACCTTAAAAGAAGAGCTTAGAATCCTTAATGCAAAACAAGAAAAAGTCCAAAAGAATTTAAGGAAGTGATAACGGTTGATTTCACCGTTATTTGAGAGTAAATTTTGATATCAAATGAACCCATTTTGACTTAGAAACTTGTTTGTTCTCTTGATTTTGGTTTATTTTGGGAAATAATAGAGTTGAGGTTAGACTTGAAGATTTTATCACTAAATCCCCTTGGTTTTGTAAGAAATTGGGATGAATTGGAAGAAGAGTTCAGTTGTCAAGAAGTTGGAACTCATAAAGGACAGAAAGAGCACCAGAAGAAAAGGTTGCAGAAGGTCGCACTCAAGCTTGGGCGCCCTTTTCATGACCCTCAGCGTTGGAGCCTCGCAATCATGCCTGGGCGCCCTTTTTGGGGCGCTGAGCGCCCTCCATTGGACGCTGAGCGACATTCTTCTCGCAAGCACGCCTGAGCGCCCTAAGTAGGGGCACTGAGCGGTGTCAATTTTGGCCTATGGCCCAATTTAACCATATTTAAGTATTAGCTCGACCTAGAGAGGGTATCTCTTGAAAAAATTAACACAAATTCAGATTTTCTCCAACTCTCTAAAGGCAGAAGTAGATGCGGAAGCTCTCCTCTTCAATTTTTAGGGTTTTTCTATCTTTTTCATTCCATTGTTCATCTAGTTTCTCCATAATGATGGGAAACTAAACATTCTTTGTTGTTGCGGGATGATGTAACCTTGTGAACTCTCATGTATTTGAATTGATTCTTATTTATTTATGATTTTTTCATTAATTGTTAGGGCTATTCTTCTTCGCTCTATGCATTGTTATGATTAACTCATTCATGGCATGATTATTGGTTTTCGTGATATGGACATATATGGGAAAACCTAGATCTGGAGAATTGCTCCCAAAAGCAGTATTGCCTAGACATAGGGATATGAGTTTTTGTTATCTTAAGCTTATGTTCGTATGTAATGCAGAATTAATTGTTAGGGAGACAAGACATTGTAAACTAGTAATTAAGGATAGACTTTCTTCGCAGGGACATCGGGTTTTTAGTAATTTAGAAAGTGATATTAACATTAATGAAGAAGATGAATTCATACATGCATGAGAGGAAACTTGGTGAAATCTAAACCCCATCAACATATTCATCTCATACTTTCAATACCATGCATTCACCGTTGTGTTCTTCTTTCAATTGGTCAAAATTTCATTCATGATTATTTTCATAGCATTTGCATTCAAAATGAATGTATTGTTCTTCAAAAGTTTTATTTAGTTGGGTAATCACATAATTGTTTAGTGTCGTGAGTCCTTTGGGAAACGATACTTCTTACCATTTTATTATTACTTGAGACAATTGGGTACACTTGCCGACATCTTAACAAGTTTTTGGCGCCGTTGCCGGCGACTCGTGGTTTAAACTATTTTATTTGTGTGATTCTTAACTAATTAGACTTTATTTTTAATTTTTATCTTTTTATTTTTTTATCTTTTTATTTTTTTTATCTTTAATTTTATCTTCTCTATTTTTTTCTGCTAATTGGGTGCTCTAGTGTTTTGTTCTCTAGTGTATGCAGGGTACAATTCGGACTAGAAGCACAAAAGTCTCTGAACCTGTTCTTGAAGGTCTGGATAACAGTAGAAGAAAAAGGAGAAATAGAACATCCAGAGAACTTTTCCCTTCTCTTGAGACTCTATTACACCCTTCACCTCAAAGATCTGACCAGGAGATAGAAAATATGGCTGAAGAGCAGAATGGTAGACGTACCTTGGCAGATTATGCAACAGTCATTGACCCTCATCATTTTAATAGCATTGCAAGGCCGAGGGTTAATGTTGTAAACATGGAGATGAAGCCTGCGTTGATTCAATTGGTGAAAAGCAACCAATTCAATGGATTGTCACATGAAAATCCATATGAGCATCTGACCACATTCAATGAAATATACACAGTGAAAGGACTCAATTGCAACAAAAGGGAGTTCTAACCAATTGCAATCTCAAGATGCTCTACTGGCACAAAATAAGATTTAGACTCAACAACTGGAGACTCTGATGAAGAAAATCTCTCAATTGCTAAGGGAGTTGCAGAACGTGTTTCAAGTTCAACAACAACTATGCGAGCTATGTGGTGGCGATCATATTAATGGTTAATGCGCTATGCCGGAAGTGACAAAAGTAGATGTCAATTTTATGGGTCACGATTATCAATTTCGCCAAGGTAATTACAACCAAGGGTGGAAACCTCACCCAAGCATGGGTCAAGGGCAAGTTGGGCAATTCAATAGACCCCAACAACAACAAGGGCAGCAACAACCTTCCTTATCTGACAGAATGGCAAAACTAGATGACACACTCTAACAGTTCATGCAAGTGTCTATCTCTAATAAAAAAAAGCACTAAAGTTGTAATTAGAAGGTTGGAGACACAAGTAGGTCAAATAGTAAGGAAGATGGGAGACTACGGGGTTAATGGTAGTGTTACCCCTAAGAAGGACTGTAAAGCTGTTATCACAAGAAGTAACAAGGTGTTAGATGAGAGAAAAATAGAGAGGAAAGAAAACGAGAGATTGAGCGAAAATGAAAAAGTTGAGAAAGAAGAAAAAGAGAAAGATGAAAGGAGAGAAAAAGAAGAAGAGGAGGAGAAGAAAAAGAAAAAAATATTTGAGAAATCCCTTCCTTATCCAAAGAATTATTCTAGGAAGGAGAAAGAAAAACAGTTTGAGCGTTTTATGGAAATTTTCAAGAAACTGAAGATTAACATACCTTTCTCTAAGGCACTACAGCAAATGCCTTCATATGCTAAATTTTTTAAGGAACTTCTCACGAAAAAGAGGAAATACATTGAAGAAGAAACTATTGAAGTGCAAGGGAATTTTAGTGCTATCATACAAAAAATCCTACCTCCTAAGTTTAAAGATCTAGGAAGTTTCACCATCCCATGTACTATTGGGAAGTTAGCTGTTGGAAGGGCTTTAATTGATTTGGGAGCTAGCATTAACTTAATGCCGCTTTCCATGTTTAAAATGATTGAAGGTTTGGAACTGAAGCCTACTCGGATGAATCTCCAACTAGGGGATAGATCTCTGAAATATCCTTATGGGGTTAGTTGAAGATGTGCTTGTTAAAGTGGACAAATTCTTGTTTCCAGTAGATTTTGTCATCATGGAGATGGAGGAGGATGTTGATATGCCTCTCATTCTTGGGAGACCCTTTATGAAGACGGCTCGAGTCTTGATTGATGTGGAGAATGGCAAACTTAAGGTGAGAGTACGAGATGAAGAGGTGAATTTTGATGTGTTTGAAGCTATGTCTCATCCAAAAGATGATAAAGAGTGTTTTCATCTTGATGTGTTAGATGAGGTATGTCTGATTCAAGAGAATATGTTACGTTGTTCTTCTCCTCTAGAGAAAACACTCATTGATGCATATGAAGATTTGAATGAGAAAGAAGAAGAATTGATTGATGAGTGCTTGACTGACTTGGATGCATTGAAAGAAGTCCTTGTTCATGAAGCGAGAATTAAAGAGCTTAAGAACCAGGAAAAAGGCAAGGAAAATAAACCGGGATTGAAGATGTTACCTCCACATCTAAAGCATGTTTTCCTAGAAGAAGGTGGGAATAAGTCGGTCATCATTAGTAATTCTTTATCTCCCAAAGAAGAAGAAGAGTTAGTGGAAGTATTACAAACTAACAAAGGAGCTATTGGATGGTCAATCTCGTATCTTAAAGGCATAAGCCCAACTTATTGTATGCACAAAATATTCATGGAAGAGGAGTATAGACCAATTGCTCAACCACACAGAAGGCTAAATCCTGTGATGAAAGTGGAAGTGAGAAAAGAAGTATTGAATCTTCTTGAGGTTGGCATTATATACCCTATTTCTGATAGTGCATGGGTAAGCCCGGTGCAGGTAGTGCCAAAGGAAGGTGGGATGACAATTATATATAATGACAAGAATGAG
Source organism: Vigna angularis (assembly GCF_016808095.1). Lineage (NCBI taxonomy): Eukaryota > Viridiplantae > Streptophyta > Magnoliopsida > Fabales > Fabaceae > Vigna > Vigna angularis. The sequence goes on from NC_068972.1 coordinate 29,783,598, forward strand.
CTCATACCTACTGATGACTTAGGGCATGACCCATTACTAGAAGTATGGCTAGAAGAATCCAAGAAGAGCTTGAAGATTGATGAGTCTTTATTTCTTGAATTATATTTAGTTTATTGCACTTAAATAAACTAGGGAATTGTGTTTAATTGTCTATTATTTTCCCATTTTCTGAATTATGCTTAATTTGGTCGGAAATTCGTAATTGTGCTAATTTGGGTTTTCTGAGCTGATTAAGTGCATTTCTGGTTGCAGGAAAGTTGTGGAAACATCATCTGGAGCATTGGGATGTGGCGTGACACACTCAAAGGCTCAACATTTAGTCATTTAGATTCTAATTAAAATTGTAATTTCGTTTTCTAGAAGCCCTTAATTAGAATTAGGTGTTTTGGACCCTTTTAGGGGCAATTTTGTAAAACGACCCATTTGTAGGACATGTGCCTTTTTTATTAGGGTTTTAATTGATTGTGGACCCCATTTGGAGGAGAAACTCTCGGCATTTAGAGAGCCTTAGCCAACCACACAAAAAGACTCTTACACACTTCATTTTTTTCACGTTTTGGAGCTTTTCTCTCTTAGGGTTTCTTGTATGAACACTCTTTTGGAGAGCTTAACTTGGGTGTCTCATTTTTGGCCATTTCAATGAGCAAGATGCAGATTTTCTTCTTCTCTTAATTTACTCTTGGTTGTCTTAGCTTATTGGTGGTGAAAAACTATTCATTTCCACTTCCATTTGCTTGTTCTTGGTGCTTGGAGTTTGAGTTTTGGAGCTTGTCTTTGCATTTCCATGGTGGATGTTGGGTTTGAGTAACTTTATATTTCGTTTTCCTCTCCCTTTGCTGTTGTTCCTCTCGGTTTTTATCTCATTCTATATGGTTGGATGATAAAAATGAAGTTCTATGTAGTTTTAGGTTGAAGAGAGCTTAAGATGATGTGTGGGTGTTGTGGGTTTAACTCTTTTCTTGCATTTTTCGGTTTTGAAGCTTGAGACAAGGTTGGGATCAGATCTTGGTGATGTTATGGAGGCTGGACAGAACTGGAATTAATGGTCTAAGTATTATTTTCGTTTTTGCAAAGAAACTTGAAGAAATGGTAGTGTTAAAGATGGGTTGATGAGTAGAAGTTTGGGTTTATTGTTCTTGTGTTCATTTGCAACTTTAACTTTGGTTTCTTGAAGTTGTTCTTTGTATTGAAGAGTGGAAGAAAGCTTTTGGATGCATAATTCTTGAAGAAAAACCGTTTGGAGTTTGTAGGAGAGAGGAAATTGCTTCATTTAATTTTTACCACTTTTGGACCAACACAAAAGATGCTTGTTTTGACCCAAGGAATGTTTCCACTTTGAGATTTGGCCTTTGCTTGTTCCAGCCGTGAATTGCAATGAGAAATGGAGGTTTTAAGAGTTTGTTTTCATTTGATTTAGCTTACTTGGCACATTGGTAGGAGCACCCATGGTATCTTCCATTTGCACATTGGTCTTTGAAGCATTCTTTGGCATTTCCTCTTGGTGGTTCACGTAAATTGTGTGCTTTGGTGTATAAAATCATTTCTTTGCTGCATGGAAGGAGAGAGGGGACGGTCTTGGAGAGTGTGGAAGGCACATGCTTAATTTCTTGAAAAATGGTGCACATGGGAGAAGAAATCAACACATTTTGTGGCTTATTTAAGGTGAAATTGAAGTTTGACTTGGGTGCATGATGACTCACGGCCATGTGTTCTTTCTTTGGCCAATTGGACTTTTAAATTCATTTTTTAATTGCCATTATGACAAGTAATTTGCTAGGATTAAATTAGGCTTGTTGGTTTCTTTGGTTTTTAATTAATTTAATTAATAGGTTGAGTTTATGTGTTTGAGTTAGTGTTGCATTTAATTATTTTTAACTGTGTTTGTTAATCAGTTTGTAACAGTTTTTGATGTTTGAATGTTGTCTAAAGCTTTTAATAGTGCTAGTTTAATAACCATGCTAGCTTAAATTAGTTTGTTTGCATCTGTGTCTTTATTAAGTTCTTTAATTTTTGCAAAACCTTTTCGAACCCCCCCCTAATGTGTTCGACCTATTACCTGAACCACAATTGGTCCTTGAGAGACGACCTAGGAGTCACTTCCTAGTACTATACTGCATTCTTTTATGCACAACTTTTGTGGGAGGTGCGACCCTCTCATCAAAGATATGGACACAACAGGGCAAGTTCTTTTCCTTCATTTTAAGTGGAATTTGGAGACACCAAGAGAAGGGGCAAATCTATCCATATGACTGTCAAAGTTGCTAGTTGCACCACCACACTTTGCTAAGCACACCATAGCAAGATCTTCCGTCCATCAACACCACCAGATCACGTGTTGATTTGTTTTTAGCACATTTTGAATAAGCCTTTCTAGAAGGCCTTCATATTTTACACATGGGTTACCACATGGCAGCTGATCCACAATTCTCGGTCCATCACTTCCACGCTGCAGCTCCATGGATAGCCTATAAATTTATGGAAGCTACCTTTGTAAAAACACTTTTGGATGAATGAAATTTCTGCTGAGAATTGCTTTTGCCAACTCTCCTTCTGAAAGTCTTTACTAGCTTAAATCTTTCCCTGCAACTTCCTTCCTTGTATGGAAGGTTGCCTGAGTTGTAGTCATTCACTAAGCACAGCATCCGTATCCAGCTATCTCTAAACTACACTTCTTCTGCTGCCATGTCCATACTTTCCATCATTCTGCTGGAAGTTACCGATAAGCACTCTTAGTTGAATCTCGACGGTGCATCTTGAAGTCCAGCCACAGTTCAGTGTGAGAAAACTCTCTCGGTTCAGCAGATCCGTCTCCCTACCTCAGTCATCACCTACTAGGACGGTTACTAGGTGGAGGATGTGTATTGATTATAGAAAGTTGAATAAAGCTACAAGAAAGGATCACTTTCCTCTTCCTTTCATGGATCAAATGTTGGAGAGATTGGCGGGACAAGCTTTCTATTGTTTTTTGGATGGTTATTCAGGGTACAATCAAATTGTGGTGGATCCAAAAGACCAAGAAAAGACAGCTTTTACATGTCCGTTTGGTATTTTTGCTTATAGAAAAATTCCATTTGGTTTGTGTAATGCTCGAACCACATTTCAAAGATGTATGCAGGCAATTTTTGCAGATATGATAAAAAAATGTATAGAAGTTTCATGAATGATTTTTCAGTATTTGGTGACTCTTTTCAAGTTTGCTTGTCTAATCTGGATATGGTTCTTAAAAGATTCATGCAGACAAACATTGTTCTTAATTGGGAGAAGTGTCATTTTGATGAAGTTGCTCCAGCAGAAGTGAGGATTGAAGGCAGTGGAATGATGAATTGAATCATGAGCAGTGTTGAATATGGCTCACGAGAGGCAGTGGCAGCGGACTAAGATGTGATTTAGCAGCAGCAGTATAGTTAATGCAGTGGAGACAGATCTGGATGCAGAGATGGATGTAGAGATGGATGCAGAGCTCTATGGTGAGTGGAATATCTAACTCAGACGGCCTTCACTGGAAGGAAGCTAGAAGGAGAAGGAAAGCTCAATAAGAGGTGACTTTTGGCAGAGTTCTGGTTGCTGGAAAAATGCATCAGCATGGTAAAACTCCATATATTCAAAAGTGAACTTCAAGCTTTGCTTATGAGATTTTATAGATCAATCTTAAAGCTTAAGCAAGCCTTACACGTTTTCTTTAGATCTGAAATGTTAACCATGTGCTAAATGTGTGGCTCCTAGAAAGCCTTATGAAACACGTGGATAATTGAATTTTACATATGAAAAATGAAAAATTACTAATGCCACCCCATAGAAGGATAAGCACACCCCTTCTTGTGTGTAAATGTCCATTTTACCCTTCTCCATGTTTTGGCAAATTTGGAACATGTTCTTGTTCTCCAATTTTCCATACAAAAATAGCAAATAGTATTTGACCTTGGGGAGAATACTCATCTTGGAGCTTTTTGGCCATTCCTCTTGTAATGGGTCCTATGGTGTTAGACCTTCTTGCATCATCCCCTCCCTCTTGAGAAAGATTTGTCCTCAAATCCAAAAGGTCTTCATCTTCACTAGCAAATCCTGAAAAAGGTTTAAGATCAGATACATTGAAGGTAGCATGAACACCATATTCAGGAGGAAGATCAAGTTGATAGGCATTGTTATTAATCCTCCTTATCACTCTAAAAGGTCCATCTCCTCTAGGATTGAGTTTGGATTTTCTTAATTGAGGAAATCTTTCTTTTCTAAGATGAATCCAAACTAAATCTCCTTCATTGAAGATTAACTCTTTCTTACCCTTATTATGTTGCTTGGCATATTTCTCATTTTGTTGTTGAATTTGAATTTTAACCCTTTGATGTAATTCTTTGATAAATTTAGACTTAGATACCCCATCTTGATGAATAAAATCAATAGAATTTGGAAGGGGTATTAAATCCATGGGTGTCAAAGGATTAAAACCATAAACAACTTCAAAAGGAGACAATTTAGTAGTTCCATGAACTACTCTATTGTAAGCAAACTCAACATGAGGTAGGTACTCATCCCAAGATTTGTGATTTCCTTTAAGAACTACCCTTAGTAAAGTGGAAAGAGATCTATTGACTACTTCAGTTTGACCATCTGTTTGAGGATGGCAAGTAGTAGAAAAAGATAACTTAGTCCCTAATCTAGACCATAAGGTCCGCCAAAAGTGACTAAGAAATTTTGTATCTCTATCCGAAACTATTACCTTAGGTAACCCATGAAGTTTAACCACATCTCTAAAGAATAACTTTGCAATGTTGCTTGCATCATCTACTTTGTGGCAAGGTATAAAATGAGCCATTTTGCTAAATCTATCTACCACCACAAAGATAGAATCAAAACCCCTAGAAGTTTTGGGAAGACCTAACACAAAATCCATACTTATCTCTTCCCAAGGGGTGGAAGCAACATTCAAAGGAGTATAAAGTCCATGAGGCATTGATTTAGATTTAGCTTCTAAACAAGTTATACACTTAAAGCAATGCCTTTGAACATCCCTTCTCATGTGAGGCCAAAAGAATTTTTCTTTCAACATGCCAAGGGTCTTTTCTACCCCAAAATGTCCCATTAATCCTCCCTCATGTGTCTCTTTAACAAGGAGTTTTCTATGTGAACCTTGGGGAATGCAAATTTTTCCTTCTTTAAAAAGATACCCCTCTTTCACATAGAACCCTCCTTGAGGCTTATTGAGACATTCCTCATAGATATGAGCAAAATCAAGATCTTGTGAATATAATTCAAGAATGTTATTAAATCCAAGAATTTGAGCTCCCAATGTGGCTAATAGATTAATTTTTCTTGACAAAGCATCAGCCAAAACATTGGATTTTCCTTTCTTGTATTTAATAACATAAGTGAATTGTTCAATGAATTCCAACCACTTAGCATGCCTCTTTTGTAACTTGTGTTGACTCTTCAAATACTTAAGTGATTCATGATCACTATGAATGATAAACTCCTTGGCAACAAGGTAATGTTCCCAAGTTTGAAGAGCCCTCACAAGTGCATAGAGTTCTTTGTCATAGGTGGGGTAATTACAAGAGGCACCATGAAGTTTTTCACTAAAGTATGCAATTGGGTGTCCTTCTTGTAATAATACTGCACCTATGCCAAATCCCGAAGCATCACATTCTAGCTCAAAAGTTTTGGAAAAATTTGGCAAAGCTAGAATGGGTGCTTGTGTGAGCTTCTCTTTGAGTAGCTCAAAAGCCTTTTGTTGTTTATCCCCCCAATGGAATGTAACATCTTTTTTCACCAACTCATTGAGGGGTGAAGCAAGACTAGAGAAGTTAGGAACAAATCTTCTATAAAAGCTTGTCAACCCATGGAAGCTCCTTACTTCTCCTACATTCTTTGGAGGAGGCCAATCTTGGATGGCCTTTATTTTTTCTGGGTCCACATGAACCCCACTTTTGGTGACCACAAATCCAAGAAATATGACACTATCAACACAAAAGGTACACTTGTCAAAGTTTGCAAACAATTTGTGTGTTCTAAGAATTGTTAAAACAACTCTTAAATGATTTTCATGAGTTTGCAAATTTTGACTATATACCAAGATGTCATCAAAGTAGACAACTACAAACTTCCCAATGCAATCCCTAAGGACATGATTCATAAGTCTCATGAATGTGCTTGGAGCATTTGTAAGACCAAAAGGCATAACTAGCCATTCATATAATCCAAACTTGGTCTTAAAGGCAGTTTTCCATTCATCACCTTCTTTAATTCTTATTTGGTGATAGCCACTTTTTAAATCTACCTTTGAAAATATGTGTGCTCCATGCAATTCATCCAACATATCATCAAGCCTAGGAATGAGATGTCTATACTTGATTGTGATGTTGTTGATAGCTCTACAATCACAACACATGCGCCACTTCCCATCTTTTTTTGGTACAAGCAACACTGGTACAGCACATGGACTTAGACTCTTTTGAACTAAGCCTTTATCTAGCAACTCTTGGACTTGTGTCTCAATCTCCTTAGTTTCTTGGGGGTTTGTCCTATAGGCTGGCCTATTAGGAAGAACTGCCCCTGGGATGAAATCAATATGATGTTCAATTCCTCTTATGGGTGGAAGCCCTTTTGGAATTTCTTGTGGGAATAGATCATCAAATTCTTTCAAAAGTTTTTGAATGGAAGGAGAAGGAGTTGAAGTCTTTGAATCACTAGATGTGCATGTAAGTGTCCCTTGAAAAAGAAGAAGATATGAAGGTTGCTCAACTTGAAGTGTATTGATTAAAGTCTTTTTGTTTAAAAGGACTTCATGTTGAGTGACCTTAGGTGGCACTCTTGTTGCTATACCCTCCTTTCTTTTTGACTTTTTCTTTTTATCATGTTCTTGCTTTCTTAAAGACTTCATTTGTGCTTGATCCTTAGCCACTTGGGTAGGAGTCAAAGGATGAAGCACAAACTTCTTGTCCTTTTGATGGATAGTGATGGTATTGGTTAGACCATGATGGATAGTTTGATGATCAAATTGCCATGGTCTCCCCAATAACACATGACATGCTTCCATGGGAACTATATCACATAAAACTTCATCTTTGAAGTTCCCAATGGAAAATGCCAACTTCACTTGATTCTTGACTATTATATCCCCATCTTCATTTAGCCAATGAAGTTTATAAGGTTTTGGATGGGGTATAATATCAAGCTTCAACTTCTCAACCAACCTTGTGCTACAACAATTGCAACAAGATCCACTATCAACAATGAGAGAACAATGATTTTCTTGAATTTTACATCTTGTGTGAAAGATGTTCTCTCTTTGTGATATGTGTTCAAGACTTGGTTGGTTGCTAAGTATCCTTCTCACCATGAGAAGTTGCCCATCATCAGCATATATTTCCTCTTCCCTCTCTTCTTCCTCATTCTCACTTGTACTAGTTGGGGTGTCACTTTCACTACTATAAATGTCCTTGCCTTTCAAAATAATGTTTCTTTTTGTAGGACATTGAGTAGCTACATGACCCCTCCCTAGACATTTGAAGCATTTGATTTCACTTGTTCTTGTGTGTGAGGGTGTCTCTTTCTTGGGTCTCTCTTCTATTTTGGCTAGAGGTTTAAATGGCTCTTTTTCTTTAAAAATTTTCTTTTCAAAAGTAGGTTGAACTTGAATTCTTTTAGAAGAAGATTTTCTCAAGTTTTGTTGTTCTACCTTTATACACATTTGAACAAGATCATTCAAATCTCTATAAGGTAAAAGTTCAACCCTATCTCTTATGTCAAAATTGAGCCCACTTAAAAATCTAGCTAAAGTAATTTCTGGACCCTCCACTATGCCTGCCCTCATCATATACAACTCCATCTTTTGTCTATATTCCTCAACTGTCATAGACCTTTGTTGTAACCTTTGGAGTTTATCCATGAGTTCCCTATTGTAGTAGGAGGGAATGTGTCTCCTCCTAAGGGCAGTCTTGAGATCATTCCAATAGTGGATGGGAGGGGCTTGATGTCTAAGCCTCTCCTTGACCAAGGCAGTCCACCAATACATTGCATACCCTTGAAAGCTTAGGGTAGCTAGAGAGACTTTCCTCTCTTCACTCACTTGGTGGCATTCAAACAATTGTTCCACTTTCATCTCCCAATCAAGATAAGCCTCTACATTGTCCTTCCCATGGAAGTGAGGCAACACAACATTGACTTCTTTAGAAGGTGGGGGTGCATGAGAATTTCTCCTATGCCTTCTAGAAGTAGAAGGCTGATGAGGGTAATAATCACCCAAACTCATAGACATCCCTCCCTCTTGAGAGTTGTCACTCTGACTTCCCCTAGACTTACTTTTCCTTATCATTCTCAACTCATCTTGAATAACAACATTTTGAAGCTCTCTGTTGGCTTTCTCTTCATTCATTTCTCTTCTTATTTCCTTGAATTCATTAACTAAAGTTTGAAGAGAAAAATGTTCTTTTTCACTATCACTAATTCTAGGAGAATGCCTTCTAGACATTATGATGGACTTAAATGTTATTCTTGAAGTAAAGACTAGAGATTTTCACTTGAAGCAATATTCCAGGTAAGGGAGGTGATTCACTAGGAATGCTTAAGTACCAAGCCTTATCCTTGCCAAATATGCTTCTTGCTACTTACTAGAGTCCTTAGATCAAAATCACTCTTAAATCCACTTAAGTCTTAAAGACAACAAAGAAAACACAAAGCAAAGAAAAGACACAACCTAACTCTAAATTCGGACCCCTAAGAGAGCTTCCTATTCGCACAAGATATATGTTATCTAGTCGAGAATGGGACAAGCAATTAAAGTGAGGTCTCCTAGGTGAGGCTTAGACTTTTGGATCTAAGACACACTCACCGTCTACCAATTTTAAAGTGATGAGACTTTCAGTCAAGTTAGCAAATGAGGGAAGAACACTTATGAGCTCTTCCACTTCACTTGCTTGAAATGGCCAACTTACAAAATTGGAAAATAAAGTAAACACAAAAAATACAAGGGAAACAACAAAATTTGGTAAACAAGGATGTGGTTGAATGTGGCAGCTTTGGTTGCTCTCAAACAAGTAATGAATCAGCTTGGATTCATGCAATTCTCTCAGCTGCAAGTGAATTATGCTGTTGTTGCAGCAACCAGTTTGATGCAGACCAGTGAAGAATTTGGTTCTGCTGCACCAAAAATTTCAGCCTCAATGTTGATCTTTCCTTGCTCCAATCCACTCCCTAAGATGCTACCAGTGTTGTAGGACCTCCTGAGATAATTCTGCACCCAACAAAGAGCTCATACAGACCACCAATAATCGATTATTAAGCTAGAAAATCAACACTGTTGCTGCTAGAAACTGTTAAACCAGAATGCACAACTGTAGTTTTATCAAACAGCTTATGTGCAGGATTTTCAAACAGCTTAAATCAATCAATTAATCGGTTTCCAATGAATGGTTGCACTCAAAATGAACTTAAGAAAGGATCTAGAGTAGATTTGAAAAGCAAGAAACAAAGATAAGTTGCATATGTGATCAATTTCGAAACCAAATGTAAACTAGGCAAAGTGTTTGATAAAATGCCTAGAAGAAAGCTGAAAAACTGTGCATCAGATTTTAAATTTTGCTTGGCACTGGTTCACACAGCTTTTTACAATGCTTATGGTAAGATTTGAATTGTGCACTTCTTCTAATTCAATTGAACCAAGCTTTTGCTACCAATTCTGAACTAAATTTGATGCAGTAATCACAACAAGCTTTCAAATTAAAAATTCTGCAACTATACCAGGAAAAGATGCTTAAAAATTGGTGGTTTGAATGGTCATTTTGCACAAACAAATTTGGACTCTTAATTTTATGATTGGAGCAAATTTGTTTTACCAAATATGACTTGTGCAAACTGCCAGCAGAGGCTAAATGCTTTTAAATCAAAATTTGACTATTGCAGTTGCTCTTTCACACCAAATTTGGCCAATTCACCAATCATTTTTAGCAAAAGAATCAAACTGATATGTAATCAATTAAAATGACTCTAGGACAGCAAATCAGACTTAAACAAGACTCTAGGAATGACTGAAAAGATATCCAAATATGAGTTCTAATCTGGACAGATTCAAAAATCAGAAAAATGACTCAAACAAAGCTAATTGCAGTTCGGTCAAGCTGCTTACACAAGGATTTCCAGATTCTGCAGAATGGTGCATCCAGTTTTAATGATGTTTGTATGGTTTGCACATACAGCAAATTCAGCACATCAACACAGCCAAGGATGATGTTTCCATACAGTGCAGTTTCAGAGAAAAACACAGGTGCAGTTTCAGAGAAAAACACATGAAAAACCAGATTTAACACAGAATTAGATAGGCATCCATTGGCACTGCACTGTGATGGACTTCATGATGCACTGAGCTCTTTAATCATTGCTCATCTGATGTGCTTCTATTGAAAATCCAGCCAAACACAGCAGATTTATCCCAAACCAGTTTCAACTCAGAATTTTGACAAAATAAACCAAAACACATTACTAGACATGACAAAATTAGATTTCAAAATTAAAAGACTCAAAGCAAAGAATTGACCGATTAAAATGATGAACAATAAAGCAATTAAAAGCTGGAAACAACAAATTTCTCAATTGAAATCTACTGGAATTGTGAAAACAATGTAACAGTACAATAGAATACAGAAAACAAGAATGGAAATGTTGACAGAATGCAGCGAATGAAAACAGATACTCAGCTGGAGCGTGATGCAGAACCAAGGCTCTGAATACCACTTGATGAAGTTGCTCCAGCAGAAGTGAGGATTGAAGGCAGTGGAATGATGAATTGAATCATGAGCAGTGTTGAATATGGCTCACGAGAGGCAGTGGCAGCGGACTAAGATGTGATTTAGCAGCAGCAGTATAGTTAATGTAGTGGAGACAGATCTGGATGCAGAGATGGATGTAGAGATGGATGCAGAGCTCTATGGTGAGTGGAATATCTAACTCAGACGGCCTTCCATGGAAGGAAGCTAGAAGGAGAAGGAAAGCTCAATAAGAGGTGACTTTTGGCAGAGTTCTTTGCTGGAAAAATGCATCAGCATGGTAAAACTCCATATATTCAAAAGTGAACTTCAAGCTTTGCTTATGAGATTTTATAGATCAATCTCAAAGCTTAAGCAAGCCTTACACGTTTTCTTTAGATCTGAAATGTTAACCATGTGCTGAATGTGTGGCTCCTAGAAAGCCTTATGAAACACGTGGATAATTGAATTTTACATATGAAAAATGAAAAATTACTAATGCCACCCCATAGAAGGATAAGCACACCCCTTCTTGTGTGTAAATGTCCATTTTACCCTTCTCCATGTTTTGGCAAATTTGGAACATGTTCTTGTTCTCCAATTTTCCATACAAAAATAGCAAATAGTATTTGACCTTGGGGAGAATACTCATCTTGGAGCTTTTTGGCCATTCCTCTTGTAATGGGTCCTATGGTGTTAGACCTTCTTGTATCACATTTTATGGTGACTGAAGATATTGTTTTGGGACATAAAATTTCTTCCAAGGGAATTGAGGTTGACAAAGAAAAAGTGGAAGTAATTGAGAAACTTCCACCACCTACTAATGTGAAAGGAATTAGGAGTTTTCGAGGGCATTTTAGGTTTTATAGAAGATTTATTCAAGATTTTTCTAAGATTGCCAAACCTTTAAGCAATCTTCTTATCAAAGATGTGCCTTTTGTGATGGATGATGAATGCATGAAGGCTTTTGATATTTTGAAGAAGTTGGTTTCTACGCTAGTAATTGTAGCTCCAGATTGGAATCGAGACTTTGAGTTGATGTGTGAAACTAGTGATTATGTTATAGGCGTTGTGCTTGGCTAGCGAAGAGAGAAGATGTTTCACGCTATTTATTATGAAAGCAAAGTTTTGAATGAAGCCCAGTTGAATTATGCTACTACAGAAAAGGAATTTCTTGCTATAGTATATGCCTTGGAGAAATTTAGACCTTATCTCATTGGGTCTAAAGTGGTTATTTACACGGATCATGCATCTATAAAGTATTTATTAACCAAGCCAGATTCTAAACCACGCTTGATTATATGGGTACTTTTACTACAAGAGTTTGATGTGGAAATCCGTAACAAGAAAGGCAGTGAGAATGTGATTGTTGATCATCTATCTCGACTAGTAAATTGTGATATCACAAGCAAGGAGAAAGAAATTTGGGAGTCTTTTTCAGATGAAACATTTATGTATATTCAACAGAGGCCATGGTTTGCTGATATGGCTAATTTTAAAGTTGTAGAAGTAATTCCAGAAGATTTGAATTGGCAATAGAAGAGAAATTTTTTGCATGATGCAAAATAGTTCATCTGGGATGATCCATTTTTATTTAAGATTGGAGCAGATAATATTTTGAGACGTTGTGTTACTCATGAAGAAGCATAAGGAATTCTTTTGCATTGTCATGATTCACCTTATGGAGGACATTTTAATGGAGAGAGAACAACTACAAATGTTCTCCAATCAGGATTTTATTGGCCTACTTTGTTTAAAGATGCTCATAACCATGCGAGAAATTGTGATAAATGTCAGAGAACTTGAAGCATCTCAAGAAGACATGAAATGCCATTACAAGGCATCTTAGCGGTTAAAGTCTTTGATTGCTGGGGGATAGATTTTATTGGACCTTTTCCACCATCTTCTAATCATGAATATATCTTGGTGGTTGTTGATTATGAGAGTAAGTGGGTGAAGGCAGTTGCTTGTCCTAGGAATGATGCCAATACTGTCATTAAATTTTTGAAAAGGCAAATTTTTGCCATGTTTGGGGTTCCCAGAGTGCTCATCAGTGATGGAGGATCTCATTTTTGTAATGCTTAGCTTGCAAAAGTACTTAAGAATTATGGTGTGAGACATAAAATGGCTACACCTTATCATCCACAGACCAATGGGCAAGCTGAGGTGTCTAATAGGGAGATAAAGAAGATTTTGGAAAAGACATTTGGTTCATCAACGAAGGATTGGTCTCAGAAGTTAGATGATGCGCTCTGGGCATACAAAACTGCAATGAAGACTGCTATCGGGCTATCTCCTTTTCAATTAGTCTATAGAAAAGCATGTCATTTGCCAGTAGAGATGGAGCATCGAGCTTTATGGGCATTAAAGTTCTTGAACTTTGATCCTTTTGACACTGCTAATAGAAGAAGAAGGCAAACTCTTGAGCTTGAAGTGATGCAGTTGCATGCTTATGATTCTTCTAGGAATTACAAAGAAAAGGTCAAATTTTATCATGACAAGAAGCTGATAAAGAAGATTTTTCATCCAGGACAACAGGTGTTATTGTTTAACTCATGCTTGAAACTTTTCCCTGGATAATTGAAGTCTAAGTGGTCTGGGCCGTTCGTGATTAAGGATGTCAAACCACATAGAGCAATTGAGTTGGTAGATCCGACTGCTAGTGATCCACAAAGAAGTTGGGTGGTTAATGGGCAACGTCTTATGCATTATCTGGGTGGAGAGATTGAGCCTTCCACAGTCGTGAAGATGGTGGATCCTTGATCATAATGGTGTCAAGCTAGTGACGTTAAAGAAGCTTATAGGGAGTCAACCCTGTTTTCTGAACTTATCTCTTTAGAAGTTTGTGAATTTGGTTAAAATGTACTCACCTCAATGATATGTTTGGATGGTTTGGCTATAATATGTATGTGATGAGTAATTGCTATCTTGTGGGTTTTTATTGTGTGATTGATGTTGAGATGATGCATGGTTAAGTCTTATAATGCAGGTGGTTGCTCATGATTGTTAGAAATTGATGCATGATGTTAATTGTGATTAATGTGCTGGGTAGGATGTTTATCAAATTGTGGAACGTGAGTTAACCTGTGAAAGGTTGGGCTCTAGAGTTTTTGATTGATTGATTGCTATTACTTTGGAAGCATGATTGATTTTGTCTAAGTTTCTATGATTAAACCACTTGTTTGCTTGTTACAAATGATCAAGGCCATGTTTTTTTCTCCCTTAGAGCCAATGTTTATAGGTGAACCCAACAAAGATCAATGTTTTTCTTTATCCTTTGCACCTTGAGCCTAAATTTGGAAGTTGAAAAACCCTTGTTGAAATCCTTACCTTGAGTTGAGTAGAGTATGTGTATGTGGTAATGGAGAATGGTTCAAGTTTGGGGTGGTGAGAAACCAAAAAGAACTTTGTGAAATTCGTGAAAAGGCATTGAGCAGAAGTAAAAATAAAAGAAGAAAAAAATGAGCTCAATGTAAGTGAAGTTGGGAATAAATTGAAAATTTGGTTTCTCACATAAAAAGTAAAAAGAGATGAATTGTTCATGTGAATGAATGAACTATGCACTCTCTTAACTCAAGGAACTTTGTTGTCCAGAAAAACCAATTTTTCTTCTTAGCCCAGCCACGTTACAAGCCTTGAAAAGTCCTTGTGATGATAACTTGCTTGTGAGTATGTTTGATTGTGGTTAAATGAAAGGCAAAGTTGATTCATGTGACATGGTGATAGTAGAGTGCATGAGCGTACCTCATTTTTGAGTGCTTAAGTGAAACACTATCTTTGGAGAGGATTAGTTCCATGCATTATAAGATAACATTCTTGTTTAGCTATTGATCATTCATGAGTTTGCATCTGTTGTATGTTGGGATAATATGAGCACCATAGTGAGATTTGTATGATAAGCAGTTGTGGTGATTACTTGTCTTGGAAGAAAGTGTTTGTGATGTGTTGAACCATTGAAGTGTTGTTTAGGCTGAGTTACATTTTGTTTTGCTTAAGGACAAGCAAAGTTTCAAGTTTGGGGTTGTGATAACGGTTGATTTCACCGTTACTTGAGAATAAATTTTGATATCAAATGAACCCTTTTAGAAACTTGTTTGTTCTCTTAATTTTGGTTTATTTTGGGAAATAATAGAGTTGAGGTTAGACTTGAAGATTTTATCACTAAATCCCCTTGGTTTTGTAGGAAATTGGGATGAATTGGAGGAGGAGTTAAGTTGTCAGGAAGTTGGAACTCATAAAGGACAGAAAGAGCACCATAAGAGAGGGTTGTAGAAGGTCGCACTCACGGTTGGACGCCCTTTTCATGACCCTCAGTGATGAAGCCTCACAATCACACCTGGGCGCCCTTTTTGGGGCACTGAGCGCCATCTTTCCTACAACGTTTAACACCTGAGCGCCCTCCATTGGACGCTGAGCGTCATTCTTCTCGCAAGCACGCCTGAGCGCCCTAAGTAGGGGCGCTGAGCGGTGTCAATGTTGGCCCATGGCCCAATTTAACCCTATTTAAGGATTAGCTCGACCTAGAGAGGGTATCTCTTGATAGAATTAACACAAATTCATATTTTCTCCAACTCTCTGAAGGCAGAAGTGGATGCGAAAGCTCTCCTCTTCAATTTTTAGGGTTTTTCTATCTTTTTCATTCCATTGTTCATCTAGTTTCTCCATAATGATGGGGAACTAAACATTCTTTGTTGTTGGGGGATGATATAACCTTGTGAACTTTCACGTATATGAATTGATTCTTATTTATTTATGCTTTTTTCATTAATTGTTAGGGTTATTCTTCTTTGCTCTATGCATTGTTATGTTTAACTCATTCATGACATGATTATTGGTTTTCGTGATATGGACAGATATGGGGAAACCTAGATCTGGAGAATTGCTCCCAAAAGCAGTATTGCCTAGACATAGGGATATGAGTTTTGGTTATCTTAAGCTTCTGTGCGTATGTAATGCAGAATTAATTGTTAGGGAGACAAGACATTGTAAACTAGTAATTAAGGATAAGCTTTCTTCGCTATGAGGTGAATGGATGATATTGAAAGTATGAGATGAATATGTTGTTGGGGTTTAGATTTCACCAAGTTTCCTCTCATGCATGTATGAATTCATCTTCTTCATTAATGTTAATATCACTTTCTAAATTACTAAAAACCCGATGTCTCTGCGAAGAAAGCCTATCCTTAATTACCAGTTTACAATGTCTTGTCTCCCTAACAATTAATTCTGCATTACAAACGCGCAGAAGCTTAAGATAACCAAAACTCATATCCCTATGTCTAGGCAATACTGCTTTTGGGAGCAATTCTCCATATCTAGGTTTCACCGTATTTGTCCATATCACGAAAACCAATAATCATGCCATGAATGAGTTAAACATAACAATGCATAGAGCGAAGAAGAATAACCCTAATAATTAATGAAAGAAGCATAAATAAATAAAAAATAATTAATTATCAACATTGAGGTCCTTACTGGCTTACACCTTCCGACTCTTACAAGAACTATATTCATAATCAACAAAAAGCATTGTAAATCTCTAATACAAGGTTTTTCATTCTTATGGTTTCAAGAATAAATTTTACTTTGTATGTGGAGGAAAGTGATAATAATGGTACTTTGATTATTTAAAAAATGATGCAGAATATTAGAAAGGGTATAGGAATGGTTGTGCATATAGCTTTATCTGGTTTATGGTTCATTCTATTCGTTAAAAAGAAAGATAAAAGCAATCAGGTGCATTCAACTGCAGGAAAAATGCGCAAGACCGAGGTGTAGGGGTGTAAGAAGATTTAGAGGTTTAAAAAAGATAAATAAAGTAAAAAGTAAAAGTTAAATTAATGTAGGATAGTTTTGGAATAAAAAAAATAGTGGGGAGGTGTAGGAAGCATTTGGGGTGGTGGAGGGAGCAGCTCTCTTCAACATTTACTTGGTCCATTATCAATGTGATCCAAGTCAATTTAAGTGATTATTATGTCCTTCATAAAATGTAAGAAAAAAAAACTTCCCATTTACTTCTACGCATATATTGATTATATTCTTGCACCCTCAGTCCCTAGTTCACAACTTCACGTTCAAAGCTTTATTTTTCCCTTAATCTCTATGTTTCGTTGTTGTGCTTCGTTTTGCGCTTTTGTTTATGGTCCTGATTTTGCGGTGGTGAGTTTTGGTTATCTTAAGCTTCTGTGCGTATGTAATGCATAATTAATTGTTAGCGAGACAAGACATTGTAAACTAGTAATTAAGGATAGCCTTTCTTCGCAGAGACATCGGGTTTTTAGTAATTTAGAAAGTGATATTAACATTAATAAAGAAGATGAATTCATACATGCATGAGAGGAAACTTGGTGAAATCTAAACCCCAATAACATATTCATCTCATACTTTCAATATCATTCATTCACCTTTGTGTTCTTCTTTCAATTGGTCAAAATTTCATTCATGTTTAGTTTCATAGCATTTGCATTAAAAACCACTGAATTGTTCTTCAAAAGTTTTAATTAATTGGGTAATCACATAATTGTTTAGTGTCGTGAGTCCTTTGGGAAACGATACTTGGTCTTACCATTTTATTATTACTTGATACGATTCGGTACACTTGCCGACATCTTAACAGGAAGATTAACAAAAGAAGGAAGAAAGAAAAAAGAGAGAATGAGGGGCATGAGAAGAGATAAAGAACAAAGAGAGAAAAAGGAGCAAGTAAGAAGAGAGAGAAAGGAGGAGGAAAGAAGAAGAGAGTATGAAGAGAAAAAGATAAAAGAAAGGAATGAGAAAGAAAAGAGAGAAAAAGAAGAGATTGAGATAAGAGAAGAAGAGGAAGAGTTACTAAAGCCTCCTAGCATTCCTACAATTAAGGTTAGACTAAGATGATGAAGGGAGTTTTCCAATCCTTGAACTTTTCTCAATACATCCAACCATCTTTCATAACTCCAACTTTTACTTTTGAAAAATTTTCAACTTCTTTTTCACCTCCCACTATTTTTAACTCCTCAAATTTTTTCAAATCAAACTTTGAGTTTATGTTACCTTCTAGGATACAATTAACTCAAAGTAAACACAAACAATTTTATGGAGTAGACCTTCAAAGTTTTCAAGTATATTCTTTTAAAATTAGCATAAGGTCTTCTTTAAATCTTTCATCTAGATACATGTTATTTGTGGCTCATAAGATTATTGGTTTTGTGTTTGATGACACTTGCATATGGATCTTTGATCCTGGTGGAAAGATACACAAATTAACCAATAATAAGAAAAAGGTTTTTGTCATAAACGAACAAGAAGATTTGAGGACAAATCCTTTTCAAAAGGGAGTGTATGATGGCATATCCCTAAAAAAATTAACTCTTGTGTTGGAATGGATAATCTTTCAAACATATACATCTAACACAAGACAAATAAAAGCTTCAAAGATGCTCTTACTCTTCAAGACCTTGATCACTCATTTGATTTAAGGTGTATCATTGTTGGGAGTTATATTCTTCATTTACTCATTATTATAACATTTGTTCTAACTTGTGTTATAAAATGGGTATTTGACCTTGGTGGAAAAGCACACAAAACTCCAAAGAAGATAAGGAAGTTTGCCTTGTTTCATGTTGAAGATTTGAGGGCAAATCCTTTTCAAGAGGGAAGGGATTATGGAAAATCCCTTAGCCATGGTCAAGCACTTTCAAGAGAGTTAAAGTCATCCTTGAAGATGGTGTCAACTCTACCTTATGGACCACATTTGGAGCCATCATGAAGCATGGATTGAAGAGTAACGTAGGAATTTAGGCCATTGTATTAGGCCATGTAGTGTAGGTTTGTTTAAGGCTTGTATTAAGGCCTAAGTAGCATAGGATTTTCCTTAAAAGTTGGACATTCAAACCAAGTGGGAAGTGTGTGCCATGTGTCATGCTTCCATTGGAGAGGATTTACTTTTTAAAAGGTAGCCACATGGCACCTTAGGAGTTGAGAGTTTTTTTCTTTTAGTAGTGGCCACATGGCACTCTAGGAATGGAGAGGATTGTGTTTTGTGAGTGGCCACATGTCCTCCCATCATTGGAGAGGATTTGTGGACACTTATCTACTCCTTAGAAGGCCTCATTTTTGGCCAATGAGAGCAAAGGTGGAAGATCACGCTTTTAGGGTTAGAAGGAGATCTTTGATGTTGAGTAATGTTATGTTGCCCATTTTTAGCCATACTACTCATCTAAGATCAAGACTAGAGCAACCTATGAGGCCTCTCTAGTCACCTCCTTGAGTTGGCCTAACCTCTCTTGGAGCCACCGAACACTACACCAGCACCACCATATCTCCTAGAGGCTTTGAGCTTCTACATCATTCATACATTAGCTCATCATCCTTGGACCATTTACCACCACATTTTCGCACCATTCATCCAAGGAACACCCCTTCATGCACATCTCCTAGCTTTGGCCCAACTTAGCCAAGGAGGTTGCCATCAGATTTGCAGCATATACTTGATGAAATCACCTATATGAGTGTCAAGTAGGGCTGCTTGCATGAGATCTTGGCATGATCTCTAGAGCACTCATGAATACCGGACACACGCATGGCCTAGTAAGCACAACACAACAATAACAACAAGGATTGTGGGGGTGTATTGTGATTGATAAACCTCTACCACATGTCAAGTGTCTTTGGTTCATATAGCTTGTTATACCAACTACATTATGTGTTAAGTATCTCAATCAAAGACTGGTTCATATAGCTTGCTATACCAGCTCTGATGCATTACATCCTATGAGACCTAGAATAAAAGTTTCTTATTTCAACTTTATTTTGCAATATGTGGGGGATTGTTATAATATATTATTATTATATTGCAAAATATGAAAACGTTGTATTGCAACGTTAGGTTTGGCAACGTTAACATTTCTTAATTGCCAACATTAACATTTTAAGAGCAACGATCAAAATTTTAATTGTTGCAACGTAAAATTTTTATGATTTTTAATTTGTTTTATTTAATTGATTCTTCCCTAGCTCTATAAATAGAGAGCTCTTCCTCCTTTCCAAGACACACCAAATTCAGTCTTTTTCATTTTCCTCTCTTATAAGTTTCATTCTCTTTTCCTCTCCTAAAATATTCTGGGTTATTTTTATACTCTTTTATATCCTTGATAGTTCTGAGATCCTCAAAAATTCTGAGAAGTTCCTATTGTATCCTGGGGGACTTGCGCAATACATCGCGGATAAGTCCTTAAGGACAATGACTCTACACGCCTCAGGAAATACTGTTTTGTCAGCTTTTTACAATAGAATGACACATGTGTCTCATTTCTCATGCTTGTCAAAAGGTGTAGGGTCGATTGATATGAACCTTAGATCTTGCTAGATTCAACGACATTAAAGGCGCAAATGCCCACGACTTGATGGTTATAAATAAAGGTATGCCTCCCCGTCGTTTTCACTATTAATATCTTACTCTCTTTCTATCGAATGATATTCTTCTTTTCCAAGTAGTAATGTCAATTGTTAACTTGTCTTTTTCTGAAGAGTCTTTGGGGAAGGGCAGTCAGGGTTATGACGATGGTGCCTCGTCTTCAACAACATTAGGGTATAACTCCTCCATTTTTGGGTCAACCGAGAGGGATAAGGGTCCGGTTAAAAGTGCGGCCAGTGTAGATGAAAATAAAGTCACTCGATGCATGGCGTTAAACTTTATTTTCGGTGGTGTAGAGATTGAAGCCATCAATGAGGGTGAGAAACTTCAAGGCCCTCCCCGTCATACCAGGCTATAACTAGGAATCTCATGACATAAGGGCGTATGTGACATGTTTTCATACCAAGGCCCAATTAGAGTATTGGGCCGAGCGGAGCTGTATCCTAAAGTCTATCAAGCACAATTCGATCGTCAAGTTAATGGTGTGTAAAGGGAACAAACGAGTGTTTCATGGAAAGGGGGAAAGTTGTGATGACTTCTTCTTTTTGTACTCCTTTCCATTTAATGAGATGTACGTTCGACTTCCTTTCAAAGGCTTCCATATGAGGGTGTTAAGGTAACTGAATGTGGCGCCCCTTGCAAATTCATCCGAACGATTGGACATGTATGTAGGCACAACTTTGAGTCTCACACCCACTCCAACGATCTTTCTCCATTATTTTCGGATTCGCCCGATCGCCAAGTGAGGGTGGATCTCCTTTTGATATCGGAGCAGGGGTAGATCCTCTACGAACTTTTTACTCTTTCTTTCAAGGGTTTTTAGAATAAATACTTTAAGGTAGTAATAATGAAGTTTAGTCGTTCTCAATTTTTTGACACGAATGGCCAAGCCAAGTTTTCCCTCTATTGGACCCAAAATCTCGCTTAGGTAACGTCGTGGCACAAGATGCAGATGATGATGACCGAGTTGGAGGAAATAACGTGAGATTGGGGATCACAATCAAACACTCCTTCATACTTTTTTCTTCAGGTCACTCTGCATTGTCTTAGGTATCCGTTGTTGAGTTCTCCTAAGTCCTTGGTGTTTGAACTCCACCAAGTCGTGGGAGCAGGTACCTATCAATGACACTCCGACACTCAATTCAGTAATTTGGCCAATTGATCACAGTAAAGTCTTAAATTCACAATAAATGTAATCACCTACCTACTTATTTTACCTTTATATTTATAGATTTAATGGATTTTTAATTAAGGTTGACTTTTAATTAAGGTTGACCACAACCCAACATATGATAAATGTGTTTTAGCTATAAATATGTTTGATTTGTAATGTGGATACGTAATAGATGCACGATGGTCTATTAAGTAATTGTTCAAATTGCATGAATTTAAAATTAGAAACGACCATCACATAAATGTTTTTCTAGAAACGTTGACCATTTAGTTAATAGTAAACTGGTCAATCATACGGTAATATATATATATATATATATATATATATATATATATATATATATATATATATATATATATATATATATATATATATATATATATATATATATATATTACTTTCTATGTTTGGATTTGATAATATTTAAGCACACCATAAGTTATTTCTTTTTTGTTTGTATCTACTTAAAAATAAATTGAAGTAAAAAGAACAAATTAATAAATAATTGGAGGTGAATTAATGTATTAAAATGTGAAAAGTTTAAATTATTATCTTTAATTAAAAAAATAAAGACACCCATCATTATTATATTTATAATAAAATGATATTTATTTCTTCTATATTTTTAATGAAAAAGTGATATTTATTTCTATTTATTAACAAAAAAATGTGTCATATGAAGTGGACAATTGCTCCAGAGTTGACAATTCTAAATTTAGGAAGCTTTAATTCTTTGATCAAAATATCTTTGAAGCAATTTGTTTTATCTAATGAATCTCTTTTGTCATACTGAAACGGTTAACATTTCCTTCAACAAGTGTGTGTATTGAGATCATTTTGAATACTCGAAGAAATTATGTTTGAAATTATTTTAAACTATAAGAAGTAGAATAATGAAATTTTGCCTTTTATTGAATTAGATCATTCGTTTATGTGATGATGTTTGAAGCTTGTAAGGAATGTTATTGATATTAATTTGTATTATGAAGGTTGAATTGATAACTTAGGGATGTATAGAGTTTTTGGTATGCCTAAAGAAATGAAATTAGGAAGTTCTCAATGAACTTTTTTTAGTCAAAAAGTGAAATAATGATATTATTTCATATAGTCAAATGAAGTTATATTTTTCATAGCATACTTTAATTCACTCAATGAATCATTTCATTACGGATTGAAATTTCACTTGGGGTTTAAGAAAAAATCATACTTACTTGCTAACTTTTGCTTGATGGATATTAGAGAGAAGTTATAAAAAAAACTAAACTCTATTACTTGTTTATTCTTTTTAAAGAATTTGATATTTATGGTTATAATTTAATTTAATATTTTTTGTGCGTGTTTTGAAATTTTCCTTAATATTTGAGGGGAGAATTGTTTAAGGGGATATATCGGAATTACGTGACCGACAATTGTCTAGCTAGTAATTAGTCCAAGTAGAGTTTATTGTGCATTGAGCATTGAAGTCAAAAATGAAATGTGATATCCAAATTGAACTAATTTCCAAATTCTTTATATGAAGATTTTAGTTATGAGAACCTAATTGATGTTCCATATGGTGGTTGATTGAGTACATACAAGAAATAATCTTGAATGCATGTAAAGTTTTGTATGAGTGAATAGGTTTAAATCTTAAGTTAGGTATTAGTATCTGATGAATGTGCTAAATATAACTGTTTTCCTAAAGTCGTCAAATTATAAGTTAAGTTGAAATTCTTTAAATTTTCAAATATTTTTAATTGAAGTTGATAATGTTATTAATAAACTAACTTATAATTGTGTATTTAGCTATATAATTATATAACTTTGATGTTTGCTTTAATATATGAAGAAATTTTGAGTTTCTAATATGTTATTTTATTAATTCTAACTTAATTTTGTGTATGTTAACATATAATAGATGTAATAATAGATGTAAA
The DNA here is from genome assembly GCF_016808095.1 of Vigna angularis. Lineage (NCBI taxonomy): Eukaryota > Viridiplantae > Streptophyta > Magnoliopsida > Fabales > Fabaceae > Vigna > Vigna angularis. Next base: position 29,806,812 of record NC_068972.1, read on the forward strand.
TGCATGTTGTAGATTTTCACATAAATAATAATAGGATATATGTTATTTTATTTTATGATAATGCTTTTGAAAAATTTTAACACATTTGTATATATTATTTTAGTTTTAAGACCCAAATATATTTTGGATTTTTAAATATCAACTATTGATTCATATATTAAACTTTAACTTAGAAAAATTAGTACTTGTTCAATAAAAGTTGAAGGTAATTATTGCGTCAATGATGTTATGATAAACTGAATAACCATTTCTTTTACTCTAATTGTTGTTGTTACTTACTTTATAATTTTTATTTCTATTTCAAATCTTAATTAAGACTAGTAAAACGGGCTAATATGACTTATTTTTGTTCTCACTTTTAGTTTGTTAAAAAGAAGACGGTAAATTGACATGTCATAGTAAAATAGGTTAAAAATCTTGGACCATCCTATCAAAGGACGGACCGACCTACTAACTTTATTTTTTAATATTTACTTTATTTTTTAATTTTTGTATTTCTAAAATATTTTAAGTTTTTAATGTCTCTAATAAAATGAATAAAACTAATTATTATTTTTACATATTAATTTATTTATTATAACGTAAGTTTAAACTCTTGACTTTTGTATTTTTTCAAAAATATTAATTAAATTTTAAAATTTTGATTGATTTCAATTAAATTTTTATTTTTGAAAATACAATAAATTTGATATTTCATTATTAATGTCATGTAAAAAAAATTCAATTTAATAATTGTATTTATATTTTGTTATAATTCAGTTCTATTTTTCTTAAATAAAGTAATTTCATCCTCTCCAGGACTAAATTTAAGTTTTATATAAATATTATAATGATATTTTTATTAAAATTTATATTTTTATTAAATATTATTAATAAGATTAAATTTATTTAAATGTATATTTTAAATTAAATTCTGTTTCAAATATTTATATATTAATAATTTCTATACAAATATTAGAGTTGATTTAAAAAGAAATTTTTTATAAACTCAAATACAAAATCTTTAAAATAGTTTTATAACAATTTAAAATAAATATACTTAAAATTTTAAAACAAAACTTAAATAAATTTTTATGCATAATTTAAATTTAAATAAACTTAATCTTGTTAAAATATATAATAAAAATATCAATTTTAATAAAAATAGCCTTATAACATTTATATAAAAATTAAATAAAGTTAAATTAGGGATTCTACCAGCAAAGAAAATATGAAATTATTGATATATAAATATTTAAAATAAAATTTAAATAAATTTTAATGTAAAATATAAATTTAAATAAATTTAATATTGTTAAAAATATTAATAAATATTAATAAAAATATTAATTTTAATATAATATCAATATAACATATACATAAAAATTAAATTAAGTCTCAATTTTGAAATGACTGAAATTGCTTTAGTTTAAAAAAAATTGGGATTAAATTGAAATAAAATGACAAAAGAATTAAATTAAAATTTTTCATATGAGATATGCCGCAACATGTGGCACTATTGTTATAACGTCACACTCTTTTGTTATAGAACTCTTATTTGATATATGATAATTTAAAAAAATTAAAAAATCACAAACTAACACGTAATACATGAATTAAAAATCTAATTTACATCAATAAAATCTAACAACTTAATTGAAATTTTAGACTAAATAAAATATTAATGATTTAAATTACAATAGTATTACATATTTTCATATTTCAAATAATATAAAAAATTAATTTTTTAAATGATTTTTTATTTTAAGTTTAAATTTTCTTTAAAAACGTAGACTAGCAAGCCAATGAGCCCTACTTTGGTTTTTTCCCTGCCAATTTGACAAATAAAGCAGGACATGTCAAAATGGTATTATATAAAAAATATTTACGATTGCAAAATAAATATAAAAAGTCTCACTAAAATTTGTCGGTTGCAAGCCAGCCAACTTACCTTTATACCGTCCGAATATTGACCAAGTTATTAAAGAGTTTTACTCGTGATCATGTTTATATGCTATATACGGTACCCTTAGAGAATTCAATATCTTTACGTATCTTAGGTATTTTTGTTATTTTTCTGAGAATTCTTATAAACTTGAAAAATGTCATTCTTTTACGAGAGTATAACTTCATATGTTTAATTTCTTCCCATCTCTCTTTCACAGCATATTTAAGCTATTTTTAATCATATGCTTATAGAAAAGTAAAGAAGATTGAAACTACAATTTCCTAAAGTTGAAACTTGTTTTTCTTGAAAGAGCAATTTGATTAATTTTTTTTCATTCGTTTATAAATTTTTTCAAAACTAATTACCCAACGTGAACTTAATTTTTATTTATAAAAGTAAATATAAATAAATTAAGAAGAGTTTTTTTTTATTAATAATATAAAGATTTTAACATCTATTTTAAAACTAGAAAAAAATAGATTAATAAGAAACCCGAATAACTTTCTACTGATAGGATTAAAAACCCAAGTTATATTTTTTTTATTATTTTATAAAATTTTCCGGCGGTTTATCACTAAAATTATTCCTAACATTTTTTTTATATTTACAATAATTTTTCGGTAGTTGTTTAGTGAACTCGCTGATAATCGCTAAATATTTCTCCCAAATTAGTTCTTTTCTCTCTCTACGCTTTTGTTTCCTATGCTTCTAATTTTTCTAAGTCCTAGTTGTTCCCTCCCTCCTCGCACCTTCATCTCTTTTCTCTGCATCTAATGTGATTTTCCTGCACCACATTTTTCAAACAAGCCTCTTATTGTTCGTGGAGCTCTTTAGTTTTGGGTTCGTCTTGGTCTTCTGTTGCTTAGGAACGAAAACCTAGTGCATTTATGGGCTGAGCGAGGCCGCCCATCAAGGTATTGTTCGTCGAAGGTCCTAGTGTCTCCCATCAAAGGGCTCTAATGTGTGTTTGTTCCTGCACCGACCGTCAAGGTAAGCTGACATTTAATTACTGTGTTCGACCTTCACTCTCTCTCCTTTTGCCTCTATCAAATTGAATTGTTGTCGATCTTTGTGTAGTAACACCTCTGTTTGCACATTCCCATTGTCTCCAACATGTTATTGTTAAAGGACATGCTTCAAATGGTTGTTGTGTTGAAAACCTTCAAATGTTGTCTCTTATGTGATGACTTATTATTCAATTTAGTAGTGTGCACACAGGATTACTAATTTCTTGGAAGCATTGTTTCTGGTAGACGAAAGTATCGAAACTAGAATGAAATGGTTTAAAAAGAATGTAGGGTTTAGGGTGTGTTAATTGCAGTTAATTTGAACAATGTCACTCATAGCATTGTTTACAATTGTTCTATGATGATATTTTCTTTTCTTGTACAATTGGTAGTGATCTATTTATTACCTTTAAAAAAATATAAGAACATTACTTCTCAAAATTCTGTGACTATGGGGAAAACTTGTTGTTGTTCAAGATGTGCTTTATCATAATCGCATTTTATTATAATAAAAAACTAAAAAAAAATATGTACACATTTTCGGCGGGTTTAGACCCCAATTAGGTAAACCCTACAAATAGGAACAACTTTAGAAATCTTCGTTAGTATTGGCGCTTTTAACAAACCTTGGTTAAATTTTGCGGTTTCTACAAACCTAGATTAGTTCTGGCGGTTTCAACAAAACCCCTACAAATAGTCACGGTTTCTGAGGAACACTCGCTAATACCGGTGGTTTTCTCAAAACCCTTGGAAATTGTGGCGATTTATCAAAAAATCGCTAATAATTACTTAACGATGAATTTTTTCCCGGTGATTTTTCTAACTGCAGGTAATGTACTTCACGGGGGTTAAAACCTCCAGAGATAAAAAAAAAGAAAATAAACTCGAAAAAATTGTAGAGTTTTGTGGTGTGGATACAATTTTGCCAAAATTAATCATTCAATTCTTTATTTATAAAAAATATATAATTTTTATATTTCGAAACTTTAATGTTTTAATTTTCCTAATTTTAAATTAAATTTGAGCTATACTATATTTTAAAATAAAATAAAGAAATTGAATTAGTTTTTAAATTGAAGAGAGTGTTATGCTCATTTTACTATAAGCTTACATGAATGTCTATTTTAAAATTAGAAGAGTTAAATATGTTTTTTGTCCCTGAACTATCATGCTACTTTGGGTTTCCTCTTCGAAATGTTTGTTCATTTTCACCTTCTTAGTTACAAAACTCGTATTTTTAGTCCTTAAAAAGTAACGTGTTCGATTTTTTGTGAGGTGGCTAACTGTGAGTCACGTGGATGCTAACTTCCTTGAAAAATGTGTGCTACGTTTCTCTTTTTTTCTCTTTTCTTCTCAATGGAGCATCTTCCACCACCTCTGACACCGTCTTAAAGTCTCCACCGCTGTTCGCAGCCACCATGAAACACCCTCATCCAGAAACGCAACCCTTAGCCACGACAAGGCAAATCAAAAAACCCAATTCGCGTTCTCCAATCTACACCACAAATTTGGATAACCTGCAACATCTTTGAAATCGCAAAATGACAAGAAGAACTCACGTGTCTTCACAGCTGCAACACCTCCCTTGTTTCAAAAACCCTAATTTTTGGGGGAAAAGGGAGCAACAAGTCTGATAGCAAGAAAGAGAAAGATGGTGAAGGTGCCCAAAGACTTTAAGATGATAGTGAACACCGATGTGGTGGTGGCTGCAGACGACACTGAAGACTTTAAAAGGGTGTTGGAGGCGGTGGACACTGCTCCGTTAAAGAGTAGTAAAAGATAAAAAAAATAAAAACGTGGCACACACTCATCAGGAAAGCTGGCATCCCACCTGGCTCACCGTTAGCCACCTCACAGAAAATCTAACGTCGTTGCTTTTTAAGGACTAAAAACGAGTTTCCTAACTAAGAGGACGAAAATGAACAAACATTTCAAAGAGGGACGAAACCCAAAATAGCATGATAGTTTATGGTCTAAAAACACATTTAACCCAAATTAGAAAAAAAAGTGTTATTTAACTTAAGTTTAGAAAAAATAGAAATGTAGCTTTCCCTATTCATAATAATTTTTTTAACAAATGAACTCTTATTTCCAATCTTAATTGATATTTCATTCTTCTCTTTATATCATTTCTCTTTTCAAATATTAATCACTCTCCATAACTTTCCTTGATTAAATTAGGTGAAATATTTATCAGTTTATATGTATAAACCTTAAATTCGAAACACTAAATCCTAGATTTTAAATCATAAATCCTAAATTCTAAATTGGAAATTCTAAATTCTAAATTATAAAAAAAAAAATAAAACATCGTATAAGTACTTTGTATAATTGTTCGAAGTGTACCTTTTGAAATCATCATTGCATACAAATAAAATAAACAACCATACATAGGTGCATATAGAATAGAATGAAAAATGGGATTAAAAAAATAATAGAAAAAGTGCTGAATAAAATTAAAAATATTGAAACGAGCAAAAACCTAACAATAAGGCCTTGGAGTTAAATAACATAACATGTTCACAGGCCAAATTAACTGTTGAATCAGTTCAACATTGAGAGTTATTCCCTCCACCACCACACATTGCTCATTGCACCTCTCCATTCCTCTTTTTCACTTGAGTAATATTTAAATGGATGAGAATATGCATTGGATTCTTAAACGGATGTCAATATCCGTGGATGAATATCGACATCTGTTGAAGGAAAAACAGATGTCGATATCCTTCTACGGATGTTGACATCCGTTTAAGAATCGAGAGTCCACGGATGTTGACATCCGTCCAACCACAAGTTATTTTGCCTCCTCTTTCAATTTCTAATATGCTCTTATTTTATGCTTTATCATTCATACACTAGTACAATAATAAGAAAAGACACCAGTTAGGTTTGCTTATAGGCATCGGTTGTAGAACCGATGCATACATGGACGAGGTAAAAAGGACATGTTTTATGCCTCGGTCAGATGCCGAGATAAAACAGTATAGAATTATGCCTCGGTTCTTAGATAACCGAGGCAGTATGTTTTTTTTTCTCAGATTTTAGTACACAATGGAACCGTGCTCTTCAGATCCAAAAATCCATTTCCATGTCATAAGAGAATTCCCATTGCGGTTGGTCATGTGTAAACCTTCAACCCAAGAAGTGGCTCTAACGGCAAAGGAACCTGAAACGGAGTGGTGCAAGTGAAATTGTTTTTCAGCAACCAGAAAATCCCAAAACCATAAAATCCCAAAACCAGAAAATCCAAAACTAGAAAATCCAAAACCAGAAAATCCCAAAACTAGAAAATCCAAAACCAGATATGAAGAAGAAGCAGAAGAACAAGAGTAGATTTGACGACAAGCAGAAGAACCAAGAAGCTTCCTTAGGGTTTCCAATCACTCGCGGAGGGGAAGAATGGCTGAGGCAATAGCGGCCAAGGCAGCGACGACGGAGGGCTCGCCAATCTGGAGCGGCTTGGCAATCTGAAGCGGTGGATCCGGAGCGGTGGATCTGGAGCAGCGGATCTTGAGCGGTGGATGAAGATGAAGATACAAAGGGGAAGAATGGTGGAGGCAGCGGCGGTCGTCTAGAGGCAGCGGCAGTCGTCTGGAGGCAGCGACGGTCGTTTGGAGGCAGCGGCGGTCGTCTGGACTGTGCACGAGAATGGGAAGAATGGGAGAGCACAGAGGGGAAGGGAGAGCACCGAGAAAGAAGAAGTTGTTCGAGTGTGAAAATGAAAAGCTTCAGAGAAACTGAGAAATTGTAGCGAGTGTATAGGCAGCGGTCGTCTGGGCAACCCGAGGCAACAGGGCTTTTTCAAAAAAGTTGTGTCCTCAGGACAGAGGTATAGGTCTCCGGTCTTCTTCTAACCGAGACAATATTACCATTCGCTCTCGGGTCAAGTTGTAACCGAGGCATATAGCCTTTTACGCTTCGAGTTTTGCGTAACCGAAGCGTATATGACGCGTTAGTTTCCAGTTTTTTTACTAGTGATACAAACATACATGGTATGAAACTTCCTTCCTTTCCTCTGAATATGCACGCATAGTTTTATGTAGTAATGGATAAGATCTAAGATGTTTCAACATCACCCAGCTCAAACAAAGCTTTGAGAGTAAAACGCTTACAGTGCATTATCTGGTTGTGTTATCAAGTACATTTTCTCTGTAAAATTGTGTTAAATGTACATAATATGAATGACAAATAAACTTGTTGGCTATGTGTTTATATATATATATATATATATATATATATATATATATATATATATATATATATATATATATATATATATATATATATGAGCACACACAATTGGGGTAGGTCATTGCAACTTATTCAGTAAAAGGCTTTTCGACTTCACGGGAAAGGGTGATCAAGATCCTTCTTTGAATCCTACATATGCCACTCTTTTGAAGACAAAATGTAAAAGTCTAAGTGACACCACCACTATAGTAGAGATGGATCCTGACAGTTCAAGCACCTTTAACAATGACTATTATTTTATCCTTCTTCAAAACAAGGGTCTATTCCAATCAGATGTTGACCTTTTAACAGCCAAGGTCTCAATAAACATTGTGAATGAATTGACCAACCAAGACAAGTTCTTCACAGAGTTTGGACAGTCAATGAAGAGAATGGGAGCCATTGAGGTCCTCACTAGCTCGAATGGTGAAATTAGAACAAAGTGCTCTATTGTCAACTCTTAATTATCAACATTCAGGTCCTCACTGGTTTACACCTTCCGACTCTTACAAGAACTATATTCATAATCAACAAAAAGCTTTGTAAATCTCTAATACAAGGTTTTTCAGTCTTATGGTTTCAAGAATAAATTTTACTTTGTACGTGGAGGAAAGTGATAATAATGGTACTTTGATTATTTAAAAAATGATGCCGAATATTAGAAAGGGTATAGGAATGGTTGTGCAGATAACTTTATCTGGTTTATGGTTCATTCTCTTCGTTAAAAAGAAAAATAAAAGCAATCAGGTGCATTCAATTGTAGGAAAAATGCGCAGGAGCGAGGTGTAGGGGTGTGGGGAGATTTAGAGTTTTAAAAAAGATAAATAAAGTATAAAGTAAAAGTTAAATTACCGTAGGATAGTTTTGGAATAAAAAAAATAGTGGGGAGGTGTAGGGAGCATTTGGGGTGGTGGAGTGATAAGCTGTCATTGAAGCTATCAAATTAGTACTACTTTTCAAGGCAACTTCAGTATTGCCAAGTAGTATAAGAAGGTAGATAGGGCTAAAGTAACCCTGAGTCGTTTCCCAACGAACACGGAATTGCTTTTGAATATCTGACTCTTATGCTATGCAATGCTTATGAATAAAAATGATGTTTGGAGAATGTTTAAAGAACAAATAATAAACTTAAAAATAGTTATGATTAAATAGGCTAATTCCATTGCTTTTCCAAGATAGATTCATCATCGGTTATTCACGGATAATTGTTCAATTGATTATTGTTTAAGTTTCAAATTAATTAAAGTACATTCTTAATTAATTTGAGGGCGATCATGCATTTAACCAAAGTAAATTCTCAATCAAATGCAAAACCTTTCTAGATTATTCACAATAAATTCAACCAAAGTACATTCTCAATCAAATTCTATTGTGTTTAATCATGTCTATTCTTAAATCTCCTAACCAAATTAAAAGTTAATCAATCAAAGTAAATTCTCAATTGATTATAGTTGAAATTATTACTAATCAATCAAAGTACATTCTCAATTGATAGTAAAAACCATTTAATCATATGAAAGTTCCTAAATTAAATCAAAGTAGATTCTCAATTAAACCTAGAAACCCTAAAACTCATAAAATCAATATGCATGTAGATTCAAACATATTATGATGCAAAAATCTTTGCTTTTAACAAGATAGAGAGATGAAAGACATAGAGAGAGAACACTTTAATTAATAACCAAAGTAAACAATTGCATTAAATCACTCTAACCTCAGAATCCATAATGGAATTACAGCAGAATAGCCCTAGATGCTTAGTTCTCCATGAATGGAGTTGAATACAAGATGAAAGAAAAGTGAGAGGAGTATGAGAGAATGAATGAAGTGAAGTCCCTGGGTCTCTTTATATAGGCTTGATTGGGCTTGGACTTTGAATAGTTTGTTGATAAGATATTTTCTGTTGATATATTATATCTTTCAAATATTCATTAGATTAAATCAGTTTTAAAGAATATTTGATAGATATTAATTCAATTATCTTATATCTTATATCTTCCAAATAACTAAAAGATTTAGATAATGATAAAATTATTTGGAAGATATTTTCTGTTGATATTCCCAAATTAAATTCAACAACTGAATTTTATCTTTTAGATTTTCTGACTTTCCAAAATTGCACAAATATGCTGAAATTTTCTCTATTTGCACTTTAGCCCCTTCGGAATTTTCCACATAAAATCTGATTTTGGGCCTTGAATTGCCATTTGGACCAATAAAACTTATATTCTCAGCTGCACAAATAAACATTAGAACATCCAATAATAATTTATGTGCTAAAATTCACTTTTTACGTTTCTTTATTTCCCAAACCCAACAATTCCAATCATCACAAATTCACTTAAATAAACCATTTAAGCACAATTATCCCATCAAAAATTTGAATTTTAAAGCATAAATATGGGCATAAATTCACTCAGGTGCATTCAATTGTAGGAAAAATGCGCAGGAGCGAGGTGTAGGGGTGTAGGGAGATTTAGAGTTTTAAAAAAGATAAATAAAGTATAAAGTAAAAGTTAAATTACCGTAGGATAGTTTTGGAATAAAAAAAATAGTGGGGAGGTGTGGGGAGCATTTGGGGTGGTGGAGGGAGCAGCTCCCTTCAACATTTACTTCGTCCATTATCAATGTGATCCAAGTCAATTTAAGCATGACCTAAAGTGTCATAAACCGAAACCCAGTTCAAAACTAGGGTGATTCTCACTACACCTCCAAGTGATTATTATGTCCTTCGTAAAATGTAAGAAAAAAAAAACTTCCCATTTACTTCTACGCATATATTAACTATATTCTTGCACCCTCAGTCCCCAGTTCACAACTTCACGTTCAGAGCTTTATTTTTCCCTTCATCTCTATGTTTCGTTGTTGTGCTTCGTTCTGTGCTTTTGTTTATGGTCCTGATTTCGCAGTGGTGAGTTTTGGTCGGTTGCCTTCATCTTTTTCTTACATCATCTAGGTATAAACGTTTAAGTTTGTTTAGTTTGATGTAATTATTTCTGCCATGAACATTATTTAAGAAAATCGAATTTTGAAAACTAGAAGTCATTAGATTTGGATCACTGAATTTCAAAAATAACTGAATTTCAAAATTCAGTTTAAGAAATCATAAGATTTTAAAATTTATTTAAAAAATTAATTGAATTTCAAAACTAATCGAATTTCAAAATCTAGTTTAGGAAGTTAAGACCTACCGAATTTCGAAATCCAGTTTAGGACGTCACCAGATTTTGAAATCTGATAATAACCTTTATCAGATTTTGAAATTTGGTTAAGACATTCACCGAATTTTAAAATTTGATTACTTCCTTAATTTTTTAAAATGTTTTAAGTTTTTTTCTTTTATTATTTTTTAAAAAATAATTTGTTAATGTATTATTATTAGTATTATTGTGGAAGAAGTGAGACATATTCAATGGTGGTGATGTTGTGTTATATGTGGTTATATTGTAAGATGGAAGATTATCCTTTTAGTTTGATGATTTACAAGTAAATTCAAGCTTTGTGTTAGATTTCTCTTCTTTCATCAATGAAATATGTGTGAGAGATTTACAAATAATTTTACAACTGATATAATTTTTCTCATACATGATGACTTAATTGAGTGAGTTTGAGGGATTTCTTTTCATCTTGAGTTTGTTGTGGTAATTATAAGATATGATAAAGTTGCTAGTCAACTTGGGAGAAAGACCTTTGTCTTGTTAGGATGTGAAAGAAGTGGAATGTATAGGAAATAAATGCGAGTATATAGGGTACAAAAAAATGTGAGTGTTCTTTTAAGTTGAGGGGCAAACCAAATTCTAATGGAGAGAGGTGGGTATTGAAGGTTATATACGAATATCATAACCATGATTTGGCATGGAGTTTAATTGGTCATCCTTTTGTTGGAAGATTAAATCCCACTGAACATTCACTACTTGTTGATTGGCTAAGAGTCAAGTGAAGTCTTATATATTTTACTCACTCTAAAAGAAAATAATGATTGTAATCTCACAACAATCAAAAAGTATACAATGCAATGTTTACTTACAAACAATCATTGAGATGGTCGAGAACTAAATTGCAACAGTTGATGATGATGTTGGATCATGATAAATACATCCATTGGGTACATGTGTCAATGAATCCAATGTGGTAAGTGACCTCTTTTGAACATATCCTAATGAAGTTAAATTGGTGAATGCCTTTAATGTTATTTTCTTGATGGATACGACATACAAAACTAATAAATATCAGTTGTCATTGCTTGAGATAGTTAGGGTGATATCTACATGGTTTACTTTCTTAATGGCCTTTGAACGAGAAAATAATTTCACCTAAGCTTTAGAAAGGCTTTTGAGAATTATTTATGACATATGAGAACGATTCATAGGTCATTGTTAGTGATAGAGACCTGACTTTGATGAATGCCATTGACATTATTAGAAGCTTGAAGATTTGGTGAAGTTTGAAGTGAAACTTTAAAGACATATTTGACTTAGGATATAAGACTTGTGTATGTCTAGCTGTTATTTAATATGTTAAAACGATGTTTTAACATTTTAAATAACTTATGCTTATAGTTTTGTGAGAAACATACTTCATGTGAAATCAACATATTAAAAAGTATTTTCAATCAGTTTAATGTTTTAGTTTATAAGCTACAAAGTTTATCTTTTTTTGTGAGAATGTGAGATACTTGTTTTGCACGTGAAATCACTTTGGAAATCAAGAAAATATTGTTCTCTCTAAAGAAGTCATTGTTACAACTATTTGAAATCAATTCCAAGGTGTTGGAGTTATGGTTGAACTTGGTTAGTTTGAAGATATGTGCTTGGTTGGCTAGGGAGATCCAATATTTAGGTTAGATCATTCTTGTGTTTATATGGTGTTCCTTATGTGAGTTCAGGTTTGTAAAAAGGTTTCTTATTGTGCGGTTTGTATGTGATTCAAGAAACTTGTGTTGTATGTTTAATTTTCAAGAGTTCTATTGTAATCTCTTTAGTTAGTGAAAAGTCCTGTTCAGGTTGCCTTAACTAATTGGATATAGCTCCCTTGGAATGAACTAGTATAAAAATCCTGTGTATATTAATTTTAGTTTCCTGAATTTCATTTTTATAAGTTGATATTATAAAGAAAACAAATTTGTTTTTCAATTAGTTAAAATGTATGATTATGAAATGATGCTTTGTTAAATTCCTTGCTCAATCTGATTTAACAAAAGGGTTGTAAAGACTTTCAAACTAAACATTTTTTTAAAGGGCCAATTCAACCTTTTCCCCCCTTCTTGGCTTAATACTCCTTTACATGGTTACATGATTCTTGATGGTTTATGGGTGTCTTTTGATGAGAAACTAGAGGGGACCATTATGATATGCAGTTTGAAAAAGGATATTACCGTCACACTCAAGAAAAATGAGAATTTGTGTGATAATTCATAAGATTGATCATCACAAGTAGTGAACATGCAAAAACATTGAATGAAAATTGATATTAGTGAACATGAGAGAAATAAATGCAAAATACATAAGATATAAGATGTTGATTACCTTAACAAAATGTACACAACCTATAAAGTTTGCTAAGACCCATTAGAGGTAATTTGGTACACTTCTTGAATGATCCAAGAATTTAAAGATAATAGAGGTCACTCAGGACAAGTCTACTAAGCAAGAAACACTCTCATAAAGAAACACAAGGCCTTTCGAAAATTCAAATGGATTTCTCATTCAAAAGGTGATTTTGTACATGGATGAGAAATATCCTTTTATTTATTAAGAGGTTGCATCCTATCTTTCTTAAATGAAAGTGTGAGACTCCATTTTACATGTGTACCTAAGGTTAGATATTCTAACGTAGGTTAGCCTTATTCCTCTATCCAAACAAACTAGTCTAACTTATGCTTCTTTTTAAGCTTTTTTTATATATATAAGAGGCTTTCTTCTATTTTATTTTACATTTTCATTTCTTTTTGTCATGTCTTCTTGAAGAATCTTGCACTAGTTTTTTTTTTTTATTTCAAGATCACATTTTTAGGATCATATCGATCATGTATCATAAACAAATATATGTGTAAAACAAAGAAAGAAGGATATCAATAACAAAAAAAATAAAAGAAAAAGATGGAGAAGACTTAACACATGCAACATTTGAGATTGAAGCTCCATCTTCATCTTCAAGATAAGTGCTAAGGAAAAATCACCACTTGATTAGAAATTAGGATAAGACTCAAGGAAGAAAATCACTCTCACAAATATCTAAAATATGACTTTTGTTATACCAAAGTCCAATAGACCCTATCTTTAGTTTTGGTTATGTGCTTAACAAAAAAGTATAAAATATGTTTTTTATAAGCATTAGATCTTGATAGACACAAGTACTTAGTCTCGTTGAACAAATCGTTGATAAGTGTTATATGAAGGTCATTTAGTCTTGGTTCTCCTCAAAATGTCGTTTGTTATTCATATCTTAATGTTTGGGGTTATATTAAGCTAAAAATACTCTTAAATTTTTTCTTATTTTGTTCTTCTTCTTTATCATGTGTGCTTGGGATGTTTCGTGATAAAAGTTTTATTTTAACACTATTTTCTCAACTTTCATTCATCTTGACTTGAAGGACACATTTCATGTTTGGAGGATCAACTTATGTGGTCATGCAGAATATGATGATATTTTTTAAAGGATAAGAATATTCAATGCTTCTTGTATTGTATAATTATTTGATACTTCTTGAAGACTTTGTCTAGTATTGTAGTCATCCTCTTCTTCTTTGTAGTGAATGTCTAATATTTCTTCATCTATTTTTGTTGTTTATGCTTTAATTATGACTATATCTTGAAATGAAAACTGTTAAGTATGAGCCTTTGGTTTAACCTTGTTACAAATTTGATAAATACTTTAGACAAAAAAAAATATTGTTCGTTATCATTAAAAATTTCTATAAGACGATAGAAGTTAAAATATTTCAGACTTTATCTTATAAAATTTGTCTTAACATTAAAAATTTCTACTAACTCATATTTGTCTTAACATTATTTATTACATAAGTTTAAAATGAGTTTATAAAATTTAGTCATGAACATGAAAAAAAATAATTAGTTACATAGACAACATAAGTATATTTGTATATTGATATTGAGTGAAGTTCATAGAACAAATTGGAGGAAATTATTTTAAAAAATGTTTGAGAATTAGATGTGATAAAACATGGAGTAACAACACAAAATTATTTTTGTGTAAGCAATGTTGCCAATAGTCACGTCTTCATATAAAGAAGTGAGATAGGATGTGTCTATGGTTGCTATTTGATAGTGTTTAAGTGGTTTCTTGCCTATTAAAGAGTTTTATTATTTTAAGGTGAGTTAGGTTATAAGAAAAAATATACAATAGAATTCTAGAATTTGGGGTTGGATTTTTATTATAAAAACTTGATGTACCCTTTTAGATTATAAAAGATTTGATGTAGCTTTACAGTAAAATTGAAAAGAATATATATTTTTTGTGACGTCCTCTGTACCTTTACATTTCTTATATTCAAACTTCTTTCTCTTGTGTTGCATGTATTCAAACTTAAAAACAAAATAAACTGTTTTGAAAAAATGTCTATTATTTTAATTGCAAAATATATTGAGAATTATATATTTAATTATCATTAGTTTAACTTTCCTTTGTGGTGGGCATATATATTGAAAGTATTTACGGATTGTATTGGTTAAATTTTGTAAAACTTCATTATTTAACCAATTAAAAACATAGAATTGAATTGAGATGAATTGAGGCTTTTTATTTTTAATATCAAATTCAAGTCAACTAAATCTACTTTTGAATTATTTTGATTGAGTTGATTGGATGAATATGTTAAAAGATTTTACTACTTTCAAAAATAAATAATATAATTTTTACAAGATCTAGTGTTAATTCAAAGTTTTGAGTAAATCAATAAGGAAAATAATAAATTTATTTAAATTAATTCTAAGATATATACAATTTCTTCACAATATAGTATAAGATTGTAAGGACCTAAAAATTTGAACCCAGGTTATTGGGTCTTAATTGTGGCAGCCAGACCTTTAGGAATTTGGGCTCATGACCTTGGTAAAAAGGGGGGGGGGGGGGGGCTCTCCTAAAAAGAAAAGGCTGAAGTTCATTTGCTAATTCTTCTTTCTCTCTCTAAAACCCTTTTCCCAAATTCTTTTCTGCCTTCTCTCTAGCCTCCTCACTGATTTAGCCATTGCATGTTCTGTTAGGTAGTACCCTAGCGATCGCCTCGTAGAGAGCTTCAAAACCATCCGATTGATTTTACGTTCTTCAACCGGTAAGTGGCTTCCTCTTTTCTCCGCTATTTTCGAAATTTAGGGCTTATGGTTCTACTGTTTTTGTGCAATTAGAACTGCCCTCTTTTCAATTCCTGTCAAGTTTGAGCTCTAAGGGTTGTTCTCATCACCAATGTGATGGTTGTAGGGCACTGCTTAAGTTCTTCCCGGGGTAGGATACTGTTGAAAGTTGTGGTGTGCTAGACGACTCAACTTTAAGGTAAGGGGAGCTAGTTCTATTTTTGATTTTTACTGTGTGGAGTGAATGCATGATAAAATTTTGAAATGGTATGTTGTGGAAGCATGAACTTGGTTCTAGTAAACTTGAAATGCATGTATGGAAGTGTGTGTTATGTGATTTTGGTGATTGATGTCTATAAACTGTTTGGAATGACTTAGAATGAGGGAATTGTGTATGTTGGAACTGTTTTGGCGTGGAAATTCTGTGATAGTACTGTTAGAAAGGAAATAAAGTGTCTTTAGAGTCAATTTTAGGCCATTTTAGAGGAAGTGAGGTAGGGATTTTGAGTAAATGAAGGCTGCAGTGTTCCTGGACTGTTTGGGCAGCCTAGACAAGTCCATTGTGACTTGTTAGAAGCATAACAGTAGTTGAAAACAGGTTCCAAGTAGTAGAATTGAATTTGGGTACCTAAGTTGTGAAAATTGGTGTTTTAGGGTTGAATTTGAGTATGAATCACTTTAGAATGGAATTAGGAATGTTTATAATCAATTAGGTAAGTCCAATCACGGATAAAACAAGAATTAAGGGTGTTAGAAGTTGATAAAAATGGTTGGAAATGGTAAGGGGGAAACTCTGGCCTCATTCTGCATAATTCTGCAGAATTCTGCAGAGACAAGAACTGACCGTTCGTCCATGTCTGATTTGGACGATCGGTCATGCACCGACTGAACTGACCGTTCGTTCAGTTGTTGCTATAGCGTTAAGACACTTAACGTTCGTCCTTGGATATGCGTCAGGAATCAGTTAGCGTTCGTCCATTGGAATGTGTTAGTGATAGATAGCGTTCGTCCTTGAGCCAGTGTTAGTAATCAGTTAGCGTTCGTCCTAGTGCTGTTAGCGTTCGTCCTAGTTATATTAGCGTTCGTTCTCGGTGAGGTTCGTCCTCGGGACTGGTCCTGGGTAGCGTTCGGTCATGATGAGGCTTGATATTGAAGCGTTCGTCCTAGTTATATTAGCGTTCGTTCTCGGTGAGGTTCGTCCTCGGGACTGGTCATGGGTAGCGTTCGGTCATGATGAGGCTTGATATTGAAGCGTTCGTCCTAGTTATATTAGCGTTCGTTCTCGATGAGGTTCGTCCTCGGGACTGGTCATGGGTAGCGTTCGGTCATGATGAGGCTTGATATTGAAGCGTTCGTCCAAATAGGGTTCGTTCAAGTGCTTTTGACGCTCGTCCAAGTAGTTCGTCCAAACAGTGTCCGCCCAAGGGCTTTTGGCGCTCGTCCACTTAGTGTTCGTCCAGAGATGATATTTTCTGTTGTGTTTTCTCTCATTCCAGTAAGTTATGGTATTTAAATATTTCGGTTACAAATTACGAATGCATCTTCATGTGATTCAGATTGGTTGAAAGTGTATGGTTATAAGTGGTTTATGATGTACATTGTTGATCCAAAAGGAATATTATGAGATTTAAAATGGTCGGATTGAATCGGAAATTTAGATCCCTCGGTGGGATCAGTTAGTGTATTGAATGAATGTAAGAGGCTTCCATATGGGGGGTTATCCCTAACACTCCAACGGTCTTTCATTCTCACTTAGAGAGGATTGACGCGTGTGGTGGGAGTAGTGGGAGGTCCTAGGGTAGACGCTATCACTGGAGGTCTATTCCGCGGTAACGGATTAGCCTTGTGTATGGTCGGGTGGAACCCCTCGGCAATGGCTTTGCAAAGCAGTAGAGGCCATCACAAGTGCACAACCCGCCCCAGCTCTACATACATTCTATGTCCGGACGTGTCTAGAGTCTTAACATGATAGGATGCTGGTCTTGATGAGTTTTATGAAATAAATGCTTATGTTTATGATGACTTATGTGTATGGATATTCTGGTAAATGCTAGATTGGTTGAAAATGAATTGTATGATTGTTTGAGACCTAGCTCACCCTTGCATTTGTATGTGTTGTATGTGTTTGCTTTCCCCCTTGCGATGATCATCCAATCCTTTGGATGTGAGCAGTAGGTGATGATGTACCTTTGTCAAAATATTTATATATTCAAATTAGAGTTTTCCTTTGTGATAATTAGCTTACCCTATCTTGCAGGAATAAAGATAGAAGTTAATGGCGATAGTAGCACTGGAATAGGAACTGGTCATTAAAAGGAGTAGTATAGGAATATATTAGATAATATGTTTTAGTCTTTTGAAAAATTGTATTAAACTCTTAGTTCATACTTTGGAGTACGTATGCGTTGTGTTAACCATATATTGAGATACAATGTTCTCTAGTTTAAAAAGTGAAAGTTAACACAGTTTAATTTTAATTACTAATGTTAATAATGAGTTATAATATTATTTATAATTAATATGAAAATGTTTTACAAAAATAAGGTTGTTAGAGTAACACTCCATAGATATTTGTAAAGCTCTACAACTCAAAGGAGCATCAACTACTTATGATCTTTAATTTTTTTTTAAATCCTACAATTCAAGATTGATGTCAAAGAAGATTTAAGTCAATAGACCAACTAGACCAACCAAAATATTATAATATTTTCATGTTTATCTTTCCTAGTTTTAAGCATCATAAAAAGTGGGATATTGTTTAAGAAACACATTAGCGGAAAGATATCATTTTATGACGAATTTTTATTGATAATGGTAATTCACTCATCACAAAAGTAACGTAGTGATATTTTTGTCATAAAATACAAAACATATGACGATTCTAAATCTAATCCTCATAGAAAGTGGTGCAGTCATATTTTCATAATAAATTACAAAATATACTATTATGATTGTAAATCCAATGTGTTAGAAAAATATCAAGAAGAAGTTTTGGTGATGTCCAAATCAAGTCAAGAAGTATCAAGTTTCAAGAAGATCATTTGAAGACTTGTATTATTATATAAAGCTTTTGTAATAATTGTAATTAAGTGCTTAGGACTCAGATTCTTATTAGTTTTTGGTTCCATGTTCTTTCATAGTTTAAATTTGATGTTTACCGTAAAAAATGTACCGTATTAATCGATTAAGTCTAATAATAATCGCTAAATCGATAGGAGCTGAACAACTCTAGCTGGCTTCGTAATAATCGATTAAAATTTCCTTTAATCGATTAAAATGTAAATTATTAAACTTACTTTTATGTAGTTAATCGATTAGTTAATCGATTAGTGTTTATCTTGTTTTTGAGATAAGCGATTGGACGTAAGATTTGTAAGATCCGAACAAGGATAAAATCATCTGTGCAAATTTCTCTCAACTTTACTCTTGTTATTCATTTATATTATCTGCTTAGTAAGTAAAACTGAGAAGAAATTTAAAAAGGTACACTTTATTATTAAAATCAATTCACCTCCCCTCTTGGTTTGTTATCCCACACTAACAATTCCACTGCAGTCACTTTGACAATTGGCATCAGAGCTCGATTTGATAGTTATTCAAATGGCAAGATCATATCAAACATTTGCAGAGGGTGCTTCTATCAATAGACCACCCCTATTCACAGGTGAAAATTATGAATTCTAGAAGGTTAGAATGCAAATATTTATTGAGTCTATTGATGTTGATATTTGGGAAGCTATTGCATTTGGCCATTTTGTTCCTACTAACAATATGCAGGAACCAAAGCCCCGGCTTCAGTGGACTACTGAAGATAAGAAGAGATTTCAAAATGATGTGAAAGCTCGAAACATTATTTCATCTGCTTTAACTGTTGACGAGTTTTACAAGATCTCTGTTTGTAAAATCGCTCAAGAGATGTGGGAAGTGCTGAGAGTAACCCATGAAGGTACAAATGACGTAAAGAGAGCAAGAAAGAATACCCTAATTCAAGAATACGAAACGTTCAGAATGAAGCAAGGAGAAACAATTTCAGATGTTCAGAAACGCTTCACCAACATCATTAATCGTCTCATTGGACTAGGTAAGTCCTTCGAAAATGATGAACTTAACACTACAGGAATATCATGGATTATTGGCGGGCTATTACCGATGGCGCTTAGGCCTTCGGTAAATTATGTTTACCAAAGGATTTTCCGGCAGTCTCTAAAGTAGTATACAATTGGAGGATTTTGGCCTTCGGTAATCGACATGGGACATTACCGAAGGAACTTGACCTTCGGTAAGTGGTTGGTGTATAAGAAAATTTTTCCCTCCCCCTTATTTCGCGAAAGCTCTTCTTCCCTCAATATTCAGATTCTCCCAACTCTTTCTTCCCCTAACTCCTTCTCCCAACTCCCTCTGCCGCTTGTGCACACTATTCCCTCCACCATCATTGCGCTCTAGCCTCGTCGTTCAATCAAGGAAGTCGTCTTCGTCATTCGACCGACCATTCCAAGAATGTCCTTAGAGTCATCTTGTCCAAGGGCCGTAGGCGCGCGGTGTTGGAGTTCGCCTCCCTCCATTGTGCTTCAACCGCGACGTGAGCTCGTGATTCACCATTGTAGTTCAATCGTGCCTTCGCAAACCTCTATTGGCCTGAACTTCACTTCCGGTTTGAGGACTGTTATTGTCGACACTTCACTCGCGAGGTAACATCCCTTCGTTCCCCACCTAAAACCCCACAGATATGATATACATGTGTTGGAAATGTGATGTGGTGTGTGATTCTGTATTGTTTTGATTATTGAATTGATCAATTTGTAAATGTATAATGAGAAACATGAGATTCTGTTCCATTTTTCCTCTTTCATTTGATTTGCCTGATCTTGTTTCTGGTTTCTAGTTCTAAATAGGAATCTAGGTTAGTTATTGTGTTCTCATTCAAACAATCAAACATGAGACAACCATAAGCATAAAGAGTTTATTTATGAATGTATATATACCTTGAGGTGCTGCTGAACTCATAGAGCTTGCCACGGTTGGAAAAAATGATTAGGGCAACCTCAACATCACTAAGGACTGAGAGCTCATATAGGCCTTCTTGAGCAAGCCATTTCTTCTCTTGGCAAATGTGACTTGCGTGTTGATTTTGTTCTCTACCCTCTTCAGTTCAACCCTCCCTCTTCCCATCTCTTTTCTCTCTCTACCTCTCTTAAAAACACACACTCTTTCTCGCTCTGGAATCTCCCTTTCCTGTATTGGTTAACAGATGAGTGTGCTTTCTTAAATCGACTCTTTTCTTAGGGTACCAAAAGGGATAAAACAATAGTGCAATAGAGGAAATAAAAGAGGAAACCTGAAAAAGGTTCCCTTATGTTTGTTTTTCATCTCCCTGCCGTATACCCTCCATAATATGTTTAATCAGCTTACTAACTTACCACAATTCCACACCCCAAATTTTTGTGTAAATGCTACACACATTTTCTACTTCATTCAACTTTGGTTATGCTTGAATAGGAAATGTATATTGAGTTACTAGGTTATCTTCACTTTCATTACCGACCAGTTTTAATGTTGGCACATATGCAATAAAGTTGGCAGGTTAAGAACATCATTCTTCTTTTTTATTACCAAAAGGAACATTCTTCTTTATAAGGTGCAGAACATAAACAAGTTTTAGGGTTTGAGTTGATTCGTTATTTTATATATATATATATATATATATATATATATATATATATATATATATATATATATATATATATATATATATATATATATATATATATATATATATATAGCAAATAGAGGCCATTAGGTCCAGATTTTGTTCCATTTAATTTCAGTTTGCATTGCTCTCAGTTTAGTATGTTACCTTGCATTAGCATATTGCTTGTTGTATTCACTTTTGCATGCAGTTAGCTTTTCTTTGGTTCACATAAGTAATCATATTCATCAACCCATAAGTAATCCTTCTTTCTCTTTTAATATGTTTATTCATTATTGTTTTGCAAGGGTCAATAAAGTTAGGAGATCATTGACCAACCAGCCAAGAGCTTCTCTAGTCAAAGGAAGCAAAAGAGCAAAGGGAAATTTTTTGGATGACTTCTAGATTGGAGCCTGGTCTTTTGGATTAAAGATTATAAAGGGAAATGGCTTCCGGAATTCAATCACGCCCAACCAAGATCCTCGTGCGCCCAGCTCCTACGAGTAGCATTTTCCATGTGTTGGCTTCGCTGTCCATGTGAGCAAGCCTAGTCCATGTGGTCGCCAGCTGACATCTCCAGTTGGATTTATTTGAATTTTGGAGGGAATTTTGACTAAGTTTGGGCTTCTCTTCACCTATAAATAAGAGAGTCAATGCATTGAAATTTCCCATTTTTGAGTAAATAAATTACTGTAGAAAACCTGTTTCAGCTTCTTATGCTCTTGGGTCAGACCTTGTGTCTATATTCTCTCATTCTCCTCTAGCTTCCTTCCCTGGTAGGAAGGTCGTCTGAGCTTAGAGGTTGCAAACACCAATCATTCCTTCACTCAAACCTTCATCAAACACCTTTAATGCCCCAATATTCCACTACACCTACTTCAATTCGTTTCCTTCTCTGGTTCTTGGAGTATTCTTCACGTGTGATGCCTAAAGCTACTTTCATTAAGTGGTAGTCAGAGCATAGGTCGTGCACGCTTCAAGAGATAATTCAATTCACTCCACATCAGTGTTGTTTTATTCCATTTTGTGTGTTTTGTTGTGTATTCTTCCACATGCTCACTGTTTTGTCAATTCATCATTGTTTTCGTGCTTATGTCTAGTGTTTATTCAATTTCAGTGCATGTTCGTGTTTAACTAGTGTTTTAATCAGTGAAACATTGTTGTTTGAGTCATTTTTAGTTTTAAATCAAATTTTGTTTTGTTCATGGTCATGTGCTTTCACTGTTGTAGTTTTAGCTTCTGTTTTACAAAATTCTAGTGTGTTCTGCTTTGTTTTTTAGTTCTTCTTGAACTCAGAATCTTGTGTAGCCATATATCAACCAAAAGAGGCAATGAGATCATAATCTAGGCTTGGTCATATGAGCTAAAACACTAGACATTTGATTTTGTTTTTAATTTCTACTTAAAATTTCAAAATTGTTTTAAGCCTTTTGAATATGTTTTTTGTCTTTTAATTCAATCCTGGTGCATTGTTCACCATTGATTTGTGTTTTATAAGGTTGAAAAAGAGTGGTAGATCAAAACAAGAAAAATGCAATTAGCATAGCTTGGTTACCATAAATTCAGGAGCACCCAACTGTTTTGATGATAATATAGCTTTTCACCGTGCAAATTTTCTTTGAATCTCTAGTCTGAGTTTGATTCATCCTAACAGTTGTTTTCCAGCTTCGTCTAGTATAATTACACTTCCTAGAGTAATTTTTTATTGTTGCATTATCAATAGATTCTGTTAAATTCAAATTTGGTGGTGTGGTTGATGTAAATTCTAAATAATTGAGTCATTATAGGTCATTTTTCATATAACAATGTTTATGTGTTATTTGGCAGCATGAATAACTCAAAAATGATGTTTTAAAGTTGTTAGAAGCGTTCATTTGAAGTTAGAATGACCTATGTACAATTTGGTATATTGAACCATCAATTTTGAGTCAATTTTGGAACTAACAAGGTGAATTTGAGTTATAGTTCTATTTTGTACCTAATTACAATTCAAACAAGTGTATTTTGATGAATTAAAATTTTCAAATGGTTAGAAAGTGTCAGAATAGCTTGTGCACAAGATCACTTTCAAAACCATCAATTTTGGGTAATTTTTCTGGTGTTGAGTTGAAAAATCAGTTTTTGTTTTTATGATTTAGCTTTGAATTTCCATTTCGATTGTAGCAAGAGTTGGTTTAGTGTTTTAGAGTGGAAATAAATTATCAAAAGAAGTAATGCAAAGTGTTAAACAACCTTTAGAACTATGCAATCCAGTTTAGAGCAATCAAAAACCAAAAACATTTTCTGATTTTATCAAACAATTTTGCAAATCTTGAATTCAACCTGCATTTCATTTTTTTTTTTGCTTGTTTAATCTATTCTAGCACCCTTCTTAGGATCCATTTGAGTGCCTACTTTTGTTCTACACCTATTTTTATCGCTTTTAAGCTTTTTGGCCTCTTAAGTTGTCCAATTCAAGTAAGAATTCTAGTGCTGAAATTGGTGCAGATTATTAGAAAGTGGGTTTAAGCCTAACTCAACCCCATAAAACCGGCTTGTAAGGTGAGGTTTGCACCTCACTTATATATTATAAATTGGCCTTATCTCTAGTCGATGTGGGACTTCCAGCACACCCCATTCACGCCGAGGTATAGACATCTTGAGCGTGATGGTAGAAATTGGTGGTCCGATAGTGGCCCGACAATGGGTGGAATAGAACTGCCCAAGAAATAAGAAATATCGCTAGGATAGGCTTTAACCATGGCTGTGATACCATATTAAGAAGTGGTTTTTGTTAAGATGTCAACAAGTGTACCGAATCGTATCAAGTAATATAAAATGGTAAGACCAATTATCGTATCCTAAAGGACTCACGACACTAAACAGTTGTGTAATTACTTAACTAATTAAGACTTAAGAACAATTTTTGGGGTTCTGAATACAAATGCAATAAAAATAAACATGAATGCAATTTGATCAATTGAGGCTAAACACTAGAATGAATGGATGAAGTTGATAACATGAGATGATAATGTTGTTGGAGTTTAGATTTCACCTAATCACTCTCATGCATATATGAATTCTTTTTCTTCATTAAATTGTTAACGTCACTCTCTAAATTACTTAAAACCCGATCCCACGGCAAAGAAAGACTATCCTTAATTACTAAACCACAATCCCTTGCATCCCTAATAATTAATTATGCATTACGATTAGTAAGATATCTCCTGATACTCAGACAAATAATAAAATATAAGAATTTAGCAAATGAGAAAATCCCTAACAATTAATGAAAGAAGCATATAATAATTCAAAACAAATTCAAATGCGTGAGAGTTTAGTGGTTACATCTTCCCCAACAACAAATAAGATTAGTTCTCCATCGTCATGAAGAAACTAGATGAACAATGGAATGAAAGAGATAGAAAAACCCTAGAAACTGAAGAGGAGAGCTCTCACATCCCCAAATCTTCTCCAAGGGACGAAAAGTGTGTTTTTGTGTTCAAGCCATCAAAAGATACAATCCCTAGGACGTCCAAGTCCTTAAATAGATCAAAAAATAATAGAAAACGAGTCCAAGCCCAACACGCTGGCACTTAGCGCCCTCATTTAGGGCGCCCAGGCGAAACTACGAGAAAACTGGCGCTCAGCGCCCCTAAATGGAACTCAGCTTGGTGCGATACATGAAACTAGCGCTCAGCCCCAGCAGTAGCATTCTAAAACTCACTTTTTTTGCTGTTTTGCTTGCTTTTATGGCTGATTCAGCTCTATACATTGTTGGATATTCTTCTAGGCACATTATTAGCTACAAAGTAAAGATAATTTAGTGATAAAATCATAAATTATAACCTCTATTCACTTATTCATAAAACTAAACTAAAAACATGAGTTCAAGAAAACTTCTAAGTCAAAAAGGGTTGATTTACTATCAAAATTGAATCACAGATAACAGTATTTTCAACCGTTATCAGTTTTTTAAGCGTAACTCAACCCCACAAAACCGGCTTCTAAGGTGAAGTTTGCACCTTACTTATATATATATATATATATATATATATATATATATATATATATATATATATATATATATATATATATATATATATATATATTATAAATTGGCTTTATCTTTAGTCGATGTGGGACTTCCAACATAGATTGCTAATCTGTTTGGTAACTATTCTGAATGAATTTAATGGTGCAGTGACGTCCTATTGGAGCATTCAAGTTGTAGAAATCTTCCCCTACCAAGGTAGTATCTTAGGAAGTGGAGAGGGAGGTGAATTTGGAGTTCAAGTGGGTTGTCCAAGAAATCTGTTTTGATATTCCAGCAAGATTTCATCAACCAGAATAGGCTATTTTCAATATGTTTTGGAGGAATTAAAACCAAAAGTTGCAAGCATAGGACAAGTTCAAGTTTTAGACTATAATTCAAGTGTGTTTGGGTACCAATATCATAGAACATTTGTTGTTTTAGAGTAGATTTTGTTATTTGATTAATTGACTTGGAAAAATTCCCTTGATGCAATTTTAAGTTCATAATTGAACTTTGTAATAGCTTAAAATTGTGGATTAGTGTGAAAGTGTGTCAAGGGGTTCCAAGTGTTACTTGCACTTTCACTTAGGAGTGTCTAGCATTTCTATTTGCATTTACATTTATATTATTTTGCTTGACTTCTTGAATGTTGGCTTTGTTTTAAGTCTCTGTGATATTTAGGATAACATAGCATATTAGTCTAACCTTCCTTTGGTTTAGGAACATTTTAATTTGCATTTGAAAAAGCTTTTTGAAAGATTTTTGAAAGATTTTTACTTAAAAGCTTAGGTAAAGATAATCCAAGAAAACTCTGGCTAGGAAGTGGTTCTTAAGCTTGTCCATTTATGACTCACTTTTCTTCCCTAGGAGCTACTTAAAGAAACTTTACCTTTAGTTTCTCTTTAGAAATCCTTCAAGTAAAAAATATGAAAAGTTTATGAAAATCTCTTTCACCTGTTCTTGAAAAATTTGTGAAAACAATTTATAACACTTCACAAATATGAGTCAATCTAGTGTACAAGGTAGTGTGAGACGTGATATCATGCAACTAATGGAAGAATTCGATGAAACATAAAATTAGATGAATCAATGGAAAGATTAAAATGTACTTCTCTACTATTTATTTCACTTGTTTAGTTGTTTTTAAAAGCTCTTTCTGAAAGTTTTTATGAAACTCTTAAATTATGAAAGAGTTATCTATAAACCTTTTCATTACCCCTAGGTTACAATAAGTTTGCAAAGTTTATATTGGATCTCTTTTCCAAAATTAATATTTTGTTCACTTAACACCTTTTACTAGGATATAATTTTTTAAATTATTTATAATATTTTTTTCACTTATTATATTATTACAGTTTATATACATTAAAATTTTAGGACAGAAAATCGTTGATGAAGCTAGAACTAAAAATTGATTTTAGGATATATTTATTAAGTTAAAATGTTTGTTATTACTTTTTTTATACTTTTAAATGAAGTGAATATATATATATATATATATATATATATATATATATATATATATATATATTTTAGTATATCCAGTTTTAGTGAAATTTTAGAGAAGAGTATATGATAGGTACATATGGCATGACTGATTTAATTTTTTACTTTAAAAAACACCTAAAAAAATAATGTAAAGATAATGAATTGAAGAGACTTTGTTTAAAAAAAACATTTTGAGTAGACTCATAAAAGTTGTAATAGACACTACTAGGCTGAAATCTCTTTTTGAAACACAACAATAACCAACATTTTTTATTCAGTTTTCCCATGTGTTTCTGTGCACCAAAGTTCAGAGTCAGACACGTGCATCATAAAATATACTGGTCCAAACAATTTACGCACGCTTCTCACACCATCCTGGTGCCACAATGATATGTCGCTGTAGTTCTGTCAGGTTCCGTGCCAACGGTATCCTCTTGGGGCCGCAAGCAACCCGTAACATACCACACAAGTTCCCACCTCACTAATTTTTTCCCTCCCAGTATAAAACCACCCTCGTTCAACACTTTTCTACTGTCACTAAGCCTAATCCCTTACAACTACAGTGCCAACTTTTGGATTAACACTGTGCACAAATGCAGAAACGAAAACCAGGGAGGAAGAAGTTCCATGAAACACGTCACCCGGTGTACAAAGGTGTGAGACAGAGGAACGGGAAATGGGTGTCCAAGTTACGACAACCTAATAACAAAAACGCACGCGTGTGGCTTGGAACCTTCGCACGCCCCGACATGGCTGCTGTTGCGTACGACGTTGCTGCTTTGGCTTTCAAGGGTGATAACGCTTCCTTGAACTTCCCTGACGCGATTTCTTCATTGCCGCATCTCAACTCGGCTACGTCCTCTGTCAAGGCGATTCAGATTGCCGCGACAGAAGCAGCGGAGAAGCACTTTTCTTGTGCCGAGTTTCAAAAGCTGGGAGACTATCTTTCTTCAGAGGGAGGTTCTGGAAGCTTCTCTTGGGATGAAGATTGTTCGGAGCTGTTATCTGAAGAGAGTTCTAGAAAGTTCTTTTGGGATGAGGAAGAGGTGTTTAACACGCCGGAGTTGTTGAACAGCATGGCGGAAGCGTTGATCATTACACCTCCTGCTTTGCAGAAAGGGTTCAATTGGGTTGGTGGGGAAACCACAGTAGATTTGACTCTGTGGCGAAACTGATGATCACTAGCGTAAATTCAAAAATTTATGAAAGGTTGAGATTTATTCAAAAGAACCAATCTTTGATGTACCATATTTCTGCATGTGATATCTTTCAAAAATAACTTCAAAATATTATTAGAATGAATGAGTTCTTTAGAATTCTGTATATAAGTTGTCTACTTCGTGTAATTAATGTTGTTTAATCATTTCAAAATATATTTTTTCAAATTAAAATGGGAGATTTTGTGTGAATGGAAAAATAATTGGATTGGGTAAAAGGATTTTTAGGTATAATCCAATTTGAATTTTAAATGTTAGTTATATGTTAAATTTTATGTGATTACAAAGGAATTACCAAAATAAGTTTAGAATCCAAATTCATTTCTTCA
Source organism: Vigna angularis (assembly GCF_016808095.1). Lineage (NCBI taxonomy): Eukaryota > Viridiplantae > Streptophyta > Magnoliopsida > Fabales > Fabaceae > Vigna > Vigna angularis. The sequence continues at coordinate 29,835,020 of NC_068972.1, forward strand.
ACTGAGGATTCTCTTGGATTTAGGACATGCTTGCATAAAAGAAACTAAAAAGTAAAACAATAATAAATAAAACGAATTTTCTATTATTTAAATTAGCTTATTTATAAAATAATTTATAGCATTATTTTGTATTAGCTTATTTTTAAAAGTATAACTTAATTTAAACGTTTTTAAAGAAATTACTTGCTTTTATTTATTTATTTTTCATTATGAATATTTTAAGAAAAGTTTATGGAATTAAATGCTTATATCACAATCATGCTGAAAACCTAGTTACCAAAAAAAAAACGCATACGAACAGGACACTTATCATTTACACTTCGGCTGACCTAATGACGTAATTGGATATGTCATTTCCCAAGGCAATTGTTTGAAGATAATTCACATTCTTAGTTTTCAGTTTTGGATGAATTAAATTATTATAAAATTAAACTAAATTTTGAATAGTTTAATAAAATAAAATAAAATCATATGATTATTAAGATGAAATATTCTTTTAATTGTTTAGAATAAGTTATTTAAATATCATAAGTTATAAATCAATTTGTTCTAAAAATATAATTTTATTTTTGAATGATTTAATTTTAAAAAATTAGTTAAAACAATAATTTAATTAATCTTTTTATATATATATAAAAGTTTGGTTTTTGTTTTTACATAATTCAGTTTGGTAGAAATAACGCTGACTCACCCTCGGATTAAAACTCGCACTGTTTGGTCTTACAGTTAGTTGATGCGGGTTCGCAAGAGTGAATGACGACCACATAATATTTGTAATGAAATTAAACGGCAAGGTGTGGAAACAGTTAGAAGGATTTTATGATAAGCTTCATACATTTCTTAAGAAAATTTAAAAATGTAAATTTATTAGAAAATATTATTTAAATGTTTCTGAACTGAGTTGCTCACAAGCTGCTATGGGAAAGATATGAGAATCTAATTTCTTTTAATAAAAAACTTTTAATTTGAGAAAAATATTATGTCATTCTTATAATATCATTTAATACAGTAAATAGTTATATCTACTGAAAATACGATACTTAATTAGCAAATAATTTAGAAAGATGTTTATAAGTTATTTGTTGATTAAAATTAATAAATAATGATTAAAAAATAAAAATTATCATAAATAGTATGATTTTATATTATTTAAGATTATTGATGATTTATTTTTGTTATAGATATAAGTTTTTTATGCTAGAATTGTTTAAGTTCTTAAAGATAATTTGTTATGTATTCTTTTTGTGTATGAATTTGATTTGGTTCTCATATTTTTTTTATAATTATTTTCTAATAATATTTTTTTATAACAAATTATTAGTGTACCTTAAGATGAGATGTTATAGTACATAATACTTAACATTAGTTTTATAAAAAAAAAAGACTTATAATTAAAAAATAAAACAACTTTAATAATATTTATAACAAACTAAACCAATTTTAATATATTTCAAGGGTAATAATTTTTATGATTCCTTTCTATGATTCTAAGACATAATAAAGATTATGTTTATACTAAACGTCCCCTTAAATAACGTAAAATAAAGTTACTTACACATACATAACTTCTATTTATTTGTTTTATAACCACTAGAACTAAAAATACTCTAAAAAAAGAATAAAGGAAAAGAAAATAAAGGAAAACTAATTATAATATATTTATTTATGGTAAGATATAAATATTATATATGCACCCGAGCAAAATTTATATCTTAAAATTCATTAGTTACAAAGAGTGATGCGGTAAATATGAGAAATTTTTTTTGTACTAATTACAATCAAAACAAATACAGAGGACGGTGTGGTGATAAAATTATAATAAATTATAGGTTTAATGTCTCAATGGTCTCTATTTTCGCCCATAAATCTTAGATAGGTCTCCTTCTTTTTCGGCATCTCAATTGAATCTTTATTTTTATAAAATTGAATAAAATAGGATCTTTCTGTCAAATTAAAATGACACCGTTAAAAAGAGTATGCTGACAGTGTAGTTTTTTATTAAGTGGCATTATAAATGTGAATAAATTATATTTTTTTAATTTTTGAATTAAAAAATAAAGCAAATAGAGTGGAAACTGATGTTTAAGTAAGGGCAAAGTTGGAAATTAAACCTAAAATTAAATGTTAGATCTTCTCTGCAATTGAAATCCAGATCTAAATGAAACTAGGGAAAGTTGAGCTTTAGAGTTCGTGGGAGAAAACAAAAAATTTTCTGTTCGTGGTGTGGACTGCAGGGATGGCAAAGATTTTTCTGTTGTAGCCCGATTTAGGGGTTTTTCTGGGTAGTGCGATTCTGGGTTCTCTGTTTGCAGGTTGTGCGAAGGAGCAAGCTTCCATGGTTGTGCGAGATTGATGACGGAGGTGCGGCGTCCATGGAGTTTGGATGAGAACGAAGGCAGCGGCGCTTTGGCGAAGAGGCTTGCAGTGGAGGTTCAACGACGATTTGGGATTGTTCTGTGGAAGAAACGCGATCTGCGATGACGGCATTAATCGCAGCGTGAGGCTTCGTGATGGTGCAAACTGCAGCGACGCGAGGAAGATGGTGAGGACGAAGGAGAAGGTGGCGGTGTGATAGTGGTCTTTCGCGGCAACACTTAATTTTAGGTTTAATTTCCAACTTTACCCTTACTTAAACATCAGTTTGAATGCTTTACTTTTTAATTCAAAAATTAAAAAAATATAATTTAATCACGTTTTTAATGCCACGCAATAAAAAACTACACTGCCAACTTAGAACATGTCGATTTTTTTATATCTCTTAAACCTATTTGAAAACTTTTTCTATATAGGTTAAACGATATAACCAATATAGATTATTCAATTCTGATTTACCCTAGATCTCCTTTCGGCTTCACTTTCTCTATTATTCAATTCTTCTCCTTCGTTCTCATTTTCGTTTTCGCGCTACACATCCTTTCTCTTATATGTTTTTTGTCATTGTTCTCGTTCACTATTTGCTATCGTCATGGTGGTTGAGTGAAGTTATTGTTCATCGTTGCTTATTGCCATTGTTGGTTCAAGCTCTTGTTGCTGTGGTGGCGGGTCAACCTTTAATTGTCATTATTGGTTGAAGTTATCGCCGTGGTGGGTGGGTGAAGCTCTTGTCTATTATTAATGAAGCCCTCGCCTGGTTGGTCCTCTAATGTTTTGTCTTGGTGGGTTTGTAAGTTGTAGTGCGTGGTGTGCGTTTGGCCCTTCTCTAGCGGTGTGTTATGGTGTTTGACCGTTGTCGCGTGATGTGTTGGGTGTTCCAACTATAGATACTACCATAACTGCTTGGTTAACTTGACAGGGCACCATTTCCTTTGCCCATAAGTTGATCTTGGAATTTCAGCTCCCGGACAAAAAAAGGTAAGTCATTTTATTCAATTACACTTGAATCCACATTTTATGTGAATGCAATGGATATATGTTTGGATGCATGTATAATTTGTTTTGTAAGGAACATGTTTACTGGTTTAGTGTAGTTATTATACTTGCTGTGTTTTAAGTCCACTAGTTGAGTATAAATATTAGTTATCATGCATAATGTTTTGGGCTTGAACTTCTGTACTTGAAAACTTTTTCGGATGGTAAGTAAATTGAAAGTCACACTTTACTACGTTTACATGTTGCACTCTCACACACTGTTGATACAAGGCTATTGCCTTAGTTCTACAATTTTGTTTGTTGCTTAAGCTATTATTCATTCAATGACAACCCTCTTTTCATGTTAACATTGAAGATTATTGTGAACAAGTCTTGTGCCATTGTTACTTAAATTTCTCTACAAACAGAGGACTTAACTAAGGTTCCCAGAATATCAAAAGATGTTAAGACCATGGTTATATCAGATGCAAAGGTTTTATAGAAATATGTTCCCTATTGTTTCTTGTCATGTTGGAAAGTCACATTCATAATTGACTCTAGGATTCAACCTCAAAAATATGGTACCTCACTCATTTGAATACCTAAATTTAACCATTTTATGGTTGTTTCATACGTGATGAATCCTTTTTGTTCATAAAATGGTTTTGGAAAACTTGTTCTTCAATGAAAATGAATTCTAAGAAATTGACGTACAAGCACAACGAAACACCTATATAATGGAGATGTTATAATTATCATTTTATGTTCCCTTTTGCTTCATTTTTATTTGCATTTATTTTGATTGGATTTCCAGTTTCTTCTTCTACCTTTGTCTTAACCATTCAAGGAATATTCAAAAGATATCTACTACTCTTCAATGAAAAAGTTATGTAGCCTTTATCTTACTACATAATTGGGAGATCATTAACCTGAAGTCTAGAAGAACTAGTGACATATCGTTCTTGTGTGTACTAAAAATCATGGCACAACTTCATGCATTCAAGTATAGTGATTCATAACCAACACATACAGTCACACACACATGAATATTACAATAATTACATGAACTCAAATTCTGTAGTTGAGCAACTGTGTTTAGGTTGTTGAAGCCTAATATATGGTTTCTACCTCCATGGTAGTGGGGGTGCCACCAAGTGGATGACTGCCAGAATTGGAAACCAAAGTGATAAAATGTCAAATATATCAAAGGCTATAAGAGCAGAGGTCAAGTTCTCCTGATGTCCATCATTGTTACTGATGTATCCAAGGTCCAAATATGCAAACTCTTTGTTGATGAAACAGTCAAATACTTTGGAAGTCGCGTGTCAGTAGAAGAAGCTACTCACATTATAGTGTAAATTTTTGTTTGTTGTTTCATTTCTATTCTTTTGTTTATAGTTAAAATTTGTAGATTTTGTGTATCTGTGTAGTGGATCCACTTGTAAATAATGCAAGAATTAAAGATAAGTACTAAAGTGTAATGCAAAATATAGAAAGTTATAGAAAATCCTAAGATATACAAATTCTAGAATATTGTAGAAAAGCTTAGGAAGAAAAATAATCAAAAACATTTTACATAGGTAAAAATCTAGAACATTCCACATAAATTGTGGCTAACATATTTTAGAATAATCTATGAGTTTACAAATACTAATGTACTCTAACATTTGAAGTAAGACAACATTTAACACAACTAATACAACTACAAAATACTCTTCTAACAACAACTACTTTCACATTCTACTATCTCAACATTTTTTCTATTTCATTAGCTATTCCTTTCACAATCTCAAAATATTAACAATGGTAGCAGAGATACATTCGATCATTTACTAGGCATAGATAAAATTTTCAACTATTTTAAAAGAACTATAATTCCATTCTATACTACTTTCAAAATATTTTCTCAAATCATGACTACTAACAATCAAACATCATCAATTCTAGTACCTAGACATTATAAAAGTGAGATTCACTATTCTAAAAGGCACCTCCACACTTACTACAACTTAAAAGGAGTTAAAGGAAAACAAGCATAAGAATTCAGAGGCTTTATGTTCTCTTCAAGAGGCAATTGATGAGACAATATTCTTAACAAAAGAATTGTTGAGAAAGTTTTAAGAGTTTATGTAAACTTTAAGTCTAACTTAACCCCTACATAATCAACTGGTAAGGTGAGATTTGCACCTATTTATATATTCTAAATTGGTTTTATCTCTAGTCACACTTATATATTCTAAGTTGGCTTAATCTCTAGTCAATGTGTGACTTTCACCACTTTTTTTTTAAATAATCATAAACCACAGCTTTCATAAACAAAAGAATATTGTCTTACAAAGGAAAAAAAACAGACTAACAAATTTAAACTACTAAATCAAAAGCAAAGTTTGTTTTACAATTCGGGACTTCAACTCTCCAACATGCCAGTGATCAATTTTGAACAGCTAAATCAATTTTGCACATATTTCTTGTCTTTTTGTGACTCTTTTGATCCACAGCTTGGGACATGGGGCTTGCACATTGATCAGCTGTTTACATTCCCGACTCAATTCATATTTAACTAATTTCATGTTGCAGGCTCATCATACTTCGATTACTGTAGCAAGACATTTGCTGAAATTGCACCACACCAAGATGATGTCATCGCAGCAGAAACCAGAAAAGATGTGGCAACACCGATGACCATTGAAGAAAGGAACCGAGAAGGGGAAGACAAAAACAACACATCCACAATGTGCTATAATCCCACAGCAAAATAAATGGCCCGACTACAGAAGTGGCTGCTGTACCTGCAGCACAAGAGGATATACGCCGGGTCTTTGATCTGAATAAAACGCCTCAACCAAAACAACCTTAAAGAAGAAAGCACCGGCCCAAGGTCATAAAAGAAGGCCAACCAAAAAGAACAATCAAGAAAGCCGCTGCAGAGACTGTTCAATCTAAAGAAAACCAAGCTGACAAGAGGAAGGCGAGGAAAGGATTGAACACAACTTCTCCACAAACAGAAGTGACAGGAGAATGGACATCGGGGCCTAAATCAACCGTAAAGACATGTAAAAGGTCCTTGAGTTTTGGGAGCAAAGAGCAAGCAATAGACGATCCTGGACGCAGAGAAAATATGCTCTTTGCCAATGCCAGCAGCTCAAGGAATTGGGTGGCTGATCATAATGGACTTCAAGAGTGTCCAAATAACTCCATTGGCAGAGACGGTTGGAGCACAGGATGTGGATTACAAGCTGTCGGTTCTAAGAGAAAAACAACCTGGTATTGAACAGGAAGATAATACCAGCATTAATCTGTTAGGATCACAATATAGTGACATGAGTTTCCAAATGTTCAGAAGAAAAGGAGAAGCGTCAAGGGAGAATTTTAGAGGCGCCACATAAATCTTCTGTGACTGCCACCAAAGATTTCCAACCGGCAACATTCTTACAAGATGCCAGATCACATTCTTATATGTCAAGTCCCAAGTGCTAAGCTTCTGGTTCAGATTATACTGCAGCTGGAGTCCCAGTCTTCAGCTACAGAAAGAGGTATTCAGGACAAACATCAACCCCTTGAGTACACGTTATCCTTAGGGCAGAAGAGGCCGACCAAAAGAAGATGAAGAGCTTCTACAAGAACTGATGTTGGTCTAGCACATACTGCAAAGCAAATGTGTAGCTCTGACAGACGAACATTTGGTGATGCAGAAGGGCCACAGACATGCATTGATGCTTTAGTTGCAGATTTGGGAGCATCACTCACAAAAAAGAAACGAACAGGAAAGAGAAGTCCTGTCAGTTATGCATCCTCCCTTTTTTTGTTTGCATTATCCAGCCAACATTACGAATAGTGACCAAATTTATCACAATTGTAACACTGAATTATTCTCTTATCAACATTCTTCTTGCCATATCTTCCTTTCCCTCTGTGCTAAGTTCCTCCCCTTTTATCACTGCCATTATTGGAGCATTCTTGTGAATTAGAGTCACCTATTCTGTCTCCATTTCTTCCTCCTCTGAATCTCCCTCTGCCATTATTGCAAATGCACCTTTTTCATTTTCCCTGCATTTCCATATGCCTGCTTCAACGTGTCGTAGGCTTGCTTTGCAGTGGCAGCTTTCAAGATCTTCTGAAAGATATTCACAGAGACAGATTTATTTAGCGACACCTTAGCCTTGCAATCCAGTCTCTTATTCACCATGTATATCTACCTCTCATCTGAGGGATTCTTGGCAGGATCTTGGAAACTCACTTTCACAATTTCATCCACTTTTTGAAACCCAAAGATAGCCTTCATCCTTAAACGAGTACAATGGTTATGTTATTTTAGTTGTAAATAGATCCCTAACTTAGTTGGATTACAATATTCAACAGAATCTCCCTAGAGATTCTCTCTCCAAAGGCTAGTGAGTGATATTTTTATTAAAACAGAGAGGTGATATTTTATTTGAAAGACATAAAAGATAACGATACTTTAACAACATTTTTTGACAATATTTTAACATTATTTACGTGTCATTCTATGATTGGTCCTTGTTGATGTTTATGATTATTATTATTAAAATATTGAACTAATCACATAATGATAATAGATATTAAAATATTGTCAAAAAAATGTTTCAAAATTATCATCATCTGTAACATCCCAAAAATACAGTATCAAAACCATATAAAAGGAATATCACAAATTAATAATATTACAGATTAGTCTTACAAAAGAGATTCAATACAAATACGGCCGAATGGCCTTACAATATTACGAGGAATTTAAAAACTGCACAAAAGCTGAAACTAGGCCGAACGGTTTACAAAAGACCTATACCGAACGACCAACAAAAGAAATAACCCAAAAGATGACCAAACAGTCATACAAAGAAACCAGCAACTGACCGAACGATTCTACTATTCGATCTTAACTTCTACCTCTACCAAATTTTCTTCTTCCAGCGCCTCTTCCAGCAACGCTTCTCCTTCTGCTCACATCCCAACGGATGATCATTGCAACAGAAGGACACACACCGAACGAGCAAAACGGACAAGACAGGAAAATATGGTAAGCTTATGTAATTCAATTCAATCATCAACATATATTTCACACAATACAATTAAACTAGATAATTTCATTCACTCTTACATGTAAAGCCTAATACTAGACTCTGACTGTCCGAACTGAATGAATTCTATGTAGCTACGACGTTCGTGCACCCGGGTGATGTAGTAACTGGGATATCCTCAACAGCTGCCACCCGAGGTTAGTCCTATCCGTCCAAATTAACCATAAGGACTAGGACCTCCTGCCATTCCCACTTATGACTTACCCTTCTCTACGTGAGAACGAGTAATCACGGAATATCAGGATGAACCGCCAGCTTAGCATGCCACATTCATACTTTACCAAATTTCCAATGTACATTCATGATCTATTCCTCTCCGAAACGCTCGTTCATAATCAAATTCATTTCGTTCATATCATATTTCATCATCTTTCATTAATAAGACCTCAATGAGATTAATTTGAATAAATATCTCTTAGGATATCAAAATACCGAACGTTGAACTTTAACCCTAAACAAGATCGAACGCTTGGAGTGAGACCAAAGGTCTCCAGTTCCAAAAACGTATCAAACCCGAGGGAATGAATATCAGATTATAGAAAAACTGATTACCATAATATTTCTCGAGTACTCATAGAACTAAACGTCATTTGCTAGACGAGCCAATTGAATGAGCTGACTCACGAGAATTAAACCGAACACCAACCAGCCTAGGCCGAATACTAAAACTCTAGGCTGAAACCAATTGAGACTGACAATGTGGGACGTCAAATAATGGTACATAACTGGATCCGATGAAGAGACCGAACGTCAATATATATACTTAACTTTTGAATGAGTTAAACATCAAGAAAATCAGAATGCTAGTCAAAGACTGAACACCATAGTGAGCGAACCCTATTGGGCTTTGGACGAACACTCTTATTATAAAGATAGCTTATGGAAACTAGAACGAGTGCCTAGTGTAAGACCAATTACTCGCTTAGTACGAGCACTTGGTATAAGACCAAGCATTACTAAACTTATAGAGAAAAGGATTGATAAATGTAATAGATACCATTTTAAGTAGCGTTTAAGAACAAACGAAATATACAAATACATATAGATATACTTGAGTTTATAACCAAGTACCAAAGAATGACTACCCTTGGTTGAACGCTCATGTATAAGTATTACCAAACGAAGACGCTCATCCTCAATTAGGATTCTTTCCAAATAAAAGAATCCAATTCCAACCAAGTCCACTAGAAAAATTGAACGGTCAAGGACCATTCAATGACGAACGTACATTTTCATAGGGAATTTCATACTTAGAATTATTTATATCAATTCATTTCTCAACATCTATTTTCAGAAAATCAAACATCCATATCATAGTAAATATTCATACATCATATAGTCAAAACATATCAAAAATCATACTTCATATTCATTCAGCAACTCAACAAACATGCATCCATTAAAACGAACGTAGAAACTAACATACAATCAAATTATATAAGCTTCCCTTACCTCTTAACGTGACCGAATGCTCACAGAGTTCTCGTCTAACAGAGGCCTTAACTTTCTACAATCACGCTTTAAGAAACTATAACAAACACCAGACCAGAAATACTCAGAACGAGAGGATCAACTCATGCAACCAAAAATCTGGGTTTGCATGCGACAGAAAACACACGGCTGAGGGAGAGATGAACTTACCAGTCCAGAATCCGAAATTGATCGGTTCAAACGGACGTCCTCTACGCTGGAAGAGTAGAACGGGTGCCTGAGTGGTGATCGGAGAAGAGAAAGGGTGAGATTTTGTAGAGAGAATGAAAAGCTTTTAGAGAGAAGGAGGAGAAAATGGAGTTTCAGAATTTGGAAGAGAGGGTTGTATGCAGAGAGTGGCATGAGTTTTGAAAAACTAAGCTTTGCTACAATCGTTAAGGACAAACGGCCACTCCGCTGCCCACACTTGTATTCCACTTTATAATTTCCAGATTTCCTTCGCTTGACACCTAGCGTCTGTTCAGAGGGGTTCTGGGTGCATTTTTAATGAGATTTGACATCATCCAAAATAAAATTTCTTCTTGTTGAGCCACTGTATCTCATCATGCATAGTTTTATGGAAAATTAAAGTTTGATTTTTTTTAATCAAACAATAAATGTCACCCTTTCAAAATATATCCAAATATATTAATATATAAGTTAAAATCGGTCAATTATGTAATTAGACGCCATTTACATAGTATTCTATTTATAAAGGTAAAATCATAAATGTTAAATATATTTTTGGTCTTAAAATTTAAAATTAAAATTTATTTATATTTTAAATTTTGATATACTTTAATTCTTAAATTTAAAAATAAAAAATAATGAATATAGTCTTTTTAAATAAATTTTGATATATTCAATAATTAAAAATATATTTAATCTATTATAAAATAATTAGTTTTAAAAAAAATTAAATTTTTTAAAAAATAAACTTTAAATCTAGTTCAACATTTACAATTCTGATTTATAAAAAAAATTTACATTTATTTATATATTATAAATTTATTTTATTTGTATTTAGTGTAGGATTTATAACACAAGTTCACGTCGATTCATATATATTAAAAGTATAGTAGTAAATAATAATAATAATCCAAATTGTGAATGTCATGATAAACTTAACCAATAATGTTAAGATAATTTTTGAATAATTTAATACTAGTTTAAAAAATAAATTTTAAATCTTACTCATACACTTATATAGTATAAATTTACTTTCACGAGGATCAAATAATATAGTTTCAACTTTACGAGCAATTATTGAAATAATGAGATCATGCCACAGCTCCCCGGCCCCCACAAAATATCAAGAGGCATAAACATCTCCGTCACAGAAAATGCCATTTTGAGTCCATTAATCATACGCAAGGGATGTTGTCATTTCAGATTAATTTTTTATAATAAGAGTATATAAACTGTCTTTTAATTACTAATGTTCACATTATAAATAGTGACACGTGTTTCTTAATTTTTATGATTTAGGATTTCATTTATAGTGGAATTTCCATAAGCGTAAATTAAACTATGTTGGGAGGAGAATAATAGCATAAGCACTATGATAATATTGATCACTGTTTCCAACAATAAATAATTTATACAATATAATTGAAAAAAATAACTGATAAAGAACTTAATTTAATTTTTCTTTTTTAGATCCCACAAACTTAGCAATACTTCAGACAGAACCACTACAAAAGGGTCCAATTTGGAATTGCCCCTACAACTCTTGATCATTGCTGTAGGCATCAGGTTGGGCCTACATTCTGGATCAAGCCCACCATCATTGTCACTTGATATTCCCATCAACAGACTCACCGTCCACATAAAGGACAATTTGGAGCCCATCTTGTCAGTAGGCTATCCCAGTGCTCAAAATGTCATGATCTGTACCACAAGTTACTTTTATTATATGTGGTTTTATTTTCTTTTTCCATTTTAAAAAATTGGCTCCTCAATTCCTACAAAAGTGAAAGGTATTTAACTCTTTTGGAAAAATTATTATTTATCACTATAGAAAGTTTATTAATCAGATAAAAAATAATTAATCATTATCTATATCATCATCTATACTATTATATAGAAAGATTCTCTCGTTTGATGTTTAATTGTCCTTTAAATATTTTTAAAATAAAATAATTATTTTACTAATTTTATCATCAAGAACCTTTTTTTTAATTAACTTATTTGATTTTTTTTCTCTAAAATTCAACTATTGTTTTAAACTAAAATAACTATTTACAATAAAAAAAATTGAAAAAAACTAAAAATTACATAAAGAGGATTAATTTTGGTATCCATATTGTGTTTTCAAATTTATTCTTTAATTATGTTTTTTAAATGAGATAATTATTTTATTAGTTTTACAGTATTTTTTTAATTTATTTTTTATTTGACTAATTTCTTTCTTCTAAAATTTAACTATTCTTTTAAACTAAAATAACTATTGTAAAGACTTAGAAAATTGTATTTTAGAAGGGGTGGTGAGTTAAAAATAATGAGACTCTATTATTTTAATATTAAAAGGTTTTAATATAAAAGGAATTGTGATAAACGAATTTCATTATTTTAAAACACACAATCTCTCTAGAAACTATTTGTCTAGAGTTCTTTACCTTATCTCTAAGGGTTCTTGCACCACCTTCACCTGTTTGAAGATTAGAGACCGTCTGTGTGATCCCCGCTGTGACATGTTCAAGTCTGCCCGATCAGTTTCTAAAATAGAGTAAGTTAGTTTTCTACCATTTTCTCTAGTTTCACGTTCTTCAATGCTTGTAAAGTTTCTCTTTGTTACATGTACGGTTTGAACTTACTCTTAGGCTCTCTACTGATCAATAGTTCTAATGGTATACCCTGATCAAGTTTTCGTGGTCTGTATGTGTTGTTTGGTCTCTTTGAGTTGAGGGACCATAGTTGGGTTCTTTAGAGCTAGTTGGAGTTTTAAGAGGTAAGGGAAGCTAATGTTACTTTATTTGTTTGATAGACGAGTTCTAATTAATGTTTGTATGGTGAATTATTGATTGCATTGTGAAATTGTATTGGATTGAAAATTTTAGTATGTTGAGTTGATTGTATATAATATGTGTTGATGTGAAAACTAATTTAATTGTGAGGTGTAATGTGATTTTAATGTAAAGTTTGTGTGTGATGAATTTAAAGATGTTAAATTGGGTGAAGTAGGAGCTTTCAAATTGTATAAAGCTTTGTTTACATTTCAACAAAAGAAATAGATAGTTTTTAGGCTACAAAGGGGATTTTGATAGGTGAAAAGTCAAAGGAAGGGTTATCTTGGTTAAACTATGTTTTGGCAAGGGTCTATGGGTTGATTAAGATTTGTTTGAGTGTTATGACAAAAAAATTCTAATGTAGAACTGATTGGTCATCTGTTGAAAGTGTATTGTATGGTTTTTAGTTCATTTTAGGGGATTTCACTAGTGGTATTTTGATTTAGAAGGTCTGGACAAAATGTGAGGATTTTGGGGCTGTTATTAAGTCTATTAAGACTTTTGTAAGCTGTTAGTTGGAGAGAATTGATGGTGAAAGGTGTTGAAAAATGTTTGATTGGTGTTAAGTTGTTAAGTGAGGTTGAGATAGCTAATTTGAGTTAGGAAGGTGTTTTCCAATATTTCTCATGGTTTCGAAGGTCATAAGAATCAGTAGAATAGTGGGAAAATGTCCAAGTTGAGATTTGAAGTGTATCTATGAGAGCTTAGTAATTGTTCTGAAAAATTCCACTACTCATGGAAAAATCCACAATCTGCTTGTGCACTTCTCTATTTTCACTTTCACACTTCCTAAAGTAAATCCACAGGTTATGGAAAAAGTCACAACTCAATTGTTGAACTAGCTGGTTTTCAAGTTGTTTCCCTTGAGCTAAATCCACAGGTTGTGGAAATATTCACAACTAGGTTGTGGAACTTTCTAGTTTCAACTCTACATCTTGGACATCAATTTTTTCCAAGTTGTGATTTTAACACTTAGAAATACTAATCTACAAGATAAACACAAAACCCAGATATATGATCTAAAACAAAGATTGTTGATATGGGAGCACTGTGATAGCTGAACCCAATCCCTATGATAGTGGTTTTTGATAATGACAACACATTGATAATAAAAACACATGAATATGTACTGTGGTATATGTCATATGTTGTATGTGTTTATGATTATTGTGAAATATGTACATATTGTAATTGTCACATGTGTTGAACACATATATGTGGTATATGTCATATGTTGTATGTGTTTATGATTATTGTGAAATATGTACATATTGTGATTGTCACATGTGTTGAACACATAATATGTTGATTGTTGCATACTGAGTTAGTGAAGTGATCATATCTGTGTATGCATACGGTATGTTTTGGTGATAAGGAAATCATTTGCACAAAAGCATATCTGAATGGCTAAATCGATTACAGAGATGTGATAATCAATTCAGGTCTTTAGACAGCTTGTGTTTTTAAACTGAGGCAAAACAACTTCTTTTGAATCGATTACATTAATTGATGAATCCATTAAAACACGAGTGTTTGCACATATCCTATTCAAATGACCTGTGTTGTGAATTAGAAAGAAAAAGTTTTCAAAAATGTGCTAAGTGTTGAAGCTTAATTGATTACATGGATTATGTATTCAATTAAGTCTGTTATTGATTTGAAAATTGTTTCATGCTTGTTATAACTGTTTCAACGGTCATATTTTTAAATGTGTTGACTAAGCATTAAATGGAAATCGATGGCATTAATTGCGAATTCAGTTAAGGAGCTTAATTGGTTATAAATCTATTACAAGTATTTAATGTAACCGATTCGATAAAAAGAGTAATCGATTAAATTGCGTCTAAATTGATTAAAACTATATATAGACGCATTGATTGGATTTCTGTAAGAACAATTTGAGATTAACATTTTCATATCTGATTTAGATTGTGCTAAAGGTTTTATAGAAGTGATCAAACGCTCCAAGAAACAAAAAATTGAAGTGATGGACTATTCTTGAAGATTTAGTGAGAGACAAGCTTGACTAGTTTGAAGATTCTGATCTTTCTGCACAACCGAGGTGCTCGCTGTGTGATCAGGAGAAGTTTCACAATCTGTGTGTTGTTGTGCCCTATGCGTGTTGCCAAGAAGAAGAACGAGGAGTTCTTGTACTTTGAGAGGATTCTCAAAGGGGTGACTGCAGGAGATGATTATTCTTGCTGCAGGTTCTTGTATTTGGCTATATTAGATTACTGAGTTAGAGAGGTGATTTACATTTTGACAGTGTGGTTGTTGTAAAGCCCTTGTTGTAAAAACTCATACCTAGATGTAGGCATTAAGGCTTTCTTCTCCCTATCTCTCTGCATTAATCGATTACTTATTGTTATCATTCGAATACGTATACTGTTATATTGCATACTGATGAACAAATTTTTAATCCCCGAAAACGAAGTCAAAAACTTGTTAACCTTCGACAAGTGTAACCGAATCGTATCAAGTAATAAAACATGGTAAGACCAAGTATCGTTTTCCCAAGAGACTCACGACACTAAACAGTTATGTGATTACTCAACTAATTAAGACTCTAAAGAACATATTTTTGGGATTTTGAATGCAAATGCAATAAAATAAACATGAATGCATGAATGCAATTTGATCAATTGAGGTTAAACACAAGAAAGAATGAATGATATTGTTGTTGGAGTTTAGATTTAACCTAATTTACTCTCATGCATTTATGAATTCGTCTTTCTTTTCATTAATGTTAATGTCACTCTCTAAATTACCTTAAACCCGATGTCTCGGTGAATAAAGCCTATCCTTAATTATGAGTTCATACAATTCCTAGCATCCCTAATAATTAATTCTGAAGCACAGAAGATTAAAGGCAACCAACCCTCATATCCCTATGTCTAGGCAATACTACTTTTGGGAGAATTTCCCAGTTCTAGATTTCCTCGTATGTGTCCATATTGACAAAATCAATAATCATGACATCGAATGAGTTAAACAATGCATGCTTTGAGCAAAGAGGAAAAACCCTAACAATTAATGAAAGAAAGCATGTATCTTATAAAAGATCTTGAAGAACAAATTCAATACATGAGAGTTTAAGAAGGTTACATCTTTTCCAACAACAATAAGGTTTAGCCCTCCATCGTCATGGAAGAACTAGATGAATAATGGAATGAAAGAATGAAAGAGATAGAAAAACCTGAGAAAGAGAAGAGGAGAGTCGTCACCATCCCCAAATCTACCCCCAAGGGGTGAAAAGTGTGTTTCTGTGCGTAAGCCATCAAAAGATACTAACCCTAGGAAGACTAAAGCCTTATATAGACCTCTAAATATTACAAAAAAATTAAGCCCACGCCCATAAGAATAACAGAAAATGGGTCCAAGCCCAAAACAGATCATAAAAATTACAGAAAATTGGCCCAAAGCCCAATAAAGTGGCGCTCAGCAGTAAGTGCGTTTCTTCTATTTTGCCCATCAGTTGCATTTTTACCCCTCAGCGGTGCCAACGGGTCCTTGAAAGTGCCGCTCAGCGGTAATTGGCGCTGAGCGATACTTGTGGCTTCTCTTCTTTTGCACTTTTTGTGTCCTTTTCTGATTCCATCTCTGTCCCACTTCACTTCTTTTATCAAATTCATCTCAAAAACCTGCAAAAACAAGGAAATTAAGCATAAAACCTGTCCAACTCTCTTATTTCCAAAAACATAAGCAAAAGTATGATTCCAAGCTAGTTTCTAGTCCTAAAGGTTGTTTTTTATATCAATTTTAAGTATAAAAATAATAGTTTTTCAACTGTTATCACATACACATTGCTTGTTGTTCAAGAAAAGTTTAAAGATTCGTCTTATTTGTGAAAAAAAATTGAAAAGTAAGTAGTTTTATAAAACACCAATTCACCCCCCCCCCCCCCCCACCCCCACCCCCTCTTAGTGTTGAGAAACAAAGCTCATCATTTCTAACAAAGATAATGCATGATGAAATCATTCAATTAATGCAATTATGTATGCAAATGGTTTAAACTAAGATATGAATGCAATTACATTTCATTCACACACCAGCCACTCTGTTTACTTACATGCTTATGTTTTAATTGAATTGTGATGCATTGTTAGGTTGTTTATGGTACATTTTAACACCATTTACGTATCATTCTGTGATTGGTTCATGTTGGTGTTTATGATTATTATTATTGATTGTGAAGTAATTTTGGATCAATCACAGAATGACATGTAGATGATGTTAAAATGTTGTCAAAAAAATGTTGTCGAAGTATCATTATACTATTTAAATTGTAACATATATGACCTCTCAAATGAAGTAATTTACATATTAAAGAATCTCACAACAACCATAGACCTGATTCATCAAGTATGAATGTCGAGTTATAACATGTTCTGCCCTTTGTGTGGTGAAACAGTTGACCCCATCAAAGCTACCACAATGTTAGTGCGTTAAAACTCCCTTTGCCAAATAGAGAAAGGCCCTTAGGCTAGGACCATGGTGGGTTATGCATTTATGGGGTGGAACAACTGACCCCATCTAAGCTACCACACAAGATTAGTCCTTTAACATGCCCCTTGCCAACAGGAGAAAGGTCTCCAGGTTGGGACCTCTTGTTATTCTCACCACATGACTCATCACTCTCTAATTGGACATAGATGATCATTAGAATGTTAGGATAACCCATCAGAACTGAACTTCTTACATTCATTACCACAACACATGAAACCATCAGTGGGAATTTCCACCTTGGAATCCCTTTTCAATCATACCTCAATTACATACATAATCATATATCATACATAATCATACACATAATCAAAGACATAACCTTATGTTCATTTAAACATAAGTTCTACACATTTCCATAGATCATATAACGAACCAATATATCTTTTAAAACCATACACATAGGTAAAAAGATTAAAAAACACTAAAGAAAACATACCCACTCGTTTAGCTAACAGACTCTACTCGCCCAACTAGAGGCAAAATAACAAGCTTCCCAAGATGAGCGAATTGGCTCGCTTAGCCACTACAACTCTCTGCCCAAAATCCCAAAAACTCGCCCAACTAGCCAATTTTGCTTGCCCAGCTAGAGCCAAAACAGCAAGCTCCCCAAACTTAGCTAGCTGGGTCGCCCAGCTAGCCAATTCATCTAGCCCAGTCGAACTGCATAATTCTACAACACTAAAACTACAAAATTAGCACTTCTATACCACCCATTACCTCTTCTAACCACTTTTACTAATTTCTAAGACTTGTATATTATATTATAAACTATTTTAGACTTAAACAAAAAATGTATAACATATCTTAAATTAATAATCAACTGTTTATGACAAGACATCAACTCAAAAACTTCTAAATTCTCAACTTATAGACCAAATTCACATTCTACCTATTTTAACTCATTTTTAAGTATTTTAAGAACTCCAATAAGTCCGAAATGACTTACTTACACACCCAAACCTTCTATTTAAACACAAAAACCATTGATTCAAAATCTCACTAGTCCAAACCCCCAAAAATAATCTTAAAACCAATTAAACCATCATTAAAATGTTACTACCTCTCTTATAAAACAAATTTCAACCACTTCACAACTCTAACAACTCTCAATTCAAATTTAAAATGATTCTAAGACTTCATCTCCTCTTTCTAGCCCTTACCTCAAGAACTCACAAACCAAAGACGAAAAACTTAGTTCAATTCCCTTCTACATTAAACCAAATTAAACACCACCAAAACACAATTTATCATACCATTAGAGTTTCACAAAGAATCATTCAACATCAATAATCATCTTATAATCAATTTCACTTATTAAATAATTCACATTATTTGCATTTTAATCATAAACATTCAATATCCACAACTACACATCCTAATCAATATCAAGTCATACTTTATAAAATTTACCAAGAAAAAGATTTAACTTCCCTTACCTTACACCAAAGCTACCAAACTCTATACATGTCAACGAACCCTAGGAACGCCTATAAACCTCAGAATTAAGATCAGAATAGATAATTAGGACCATTGATTGATATAGAACGAGGAATAAATAAGGGTGAACACATGCGTCAACACTCAAAACTAGAGATTTTAGAGAATAATGGTGAAAGGAAAAAGTAGCCAAAACTTACTTGCTCTATAGAAGGAATTGATCGGGTAGAAACGTAGACATCGCTACTGTTGTCATTTACGCACATCCTGATTGTCAAAGAGGATGACTCAAGAGTTAGAAAAGATAGAGAGAAGGTAAAGAACTCAAGAAAAGAGTTTTTAGAGAGATGATTTGTGTTTTAGATAATGAGACACAATATAAACTTGTTTATATTACGAAACCCTTTTTACTAAAATAAGTCGTTTGATTAAAATAAAATACCCATCTACTTTATATACTCAAATTTTTCGGTTCTTACAATATGTATGCAACGTGTGTATCCCACTAATATTAACTAGATATTATTTTAGAAACTAAAATTTATTATATCTAAAATAAATTTTATATTAATAAAAACTAATCATTTTAATCTTTTTATATATTTTTTTAAAACTCTGAAAAATATATTATATATAATTTTTAATAGGAATTATATATTATCATATTATAAGTAATTTAATAATGAAGTATATATAGCTAATTTTATAATTTTTATTACAAATATATATATTAATATTATTTTATTAAATTTACCAAATATAATATATTAATATTACTTATAATATGATAATATATAATTCCTATTAAAATGGCATTGAAATTCAATGAAGAGTAATAACAATGGGAGCATGCCCTCTACCACATGCTCCCATCGGTGCACCGTTCCTGGACGCGGAGCACCTCCACTTCTCCATTGTCGTTGAGTACAAAGGTCTTCTCGTTCCATAAACGTTGATTGACTCGAAATCGATGCTTCTTGTAACACTTCAAATTAGTAAGATCATATTACCGAGTAAAACATTTCATTAAGCATGATAAACCATATAAGCAATATATCATATATTTAGAGTCCTTCATGAAACTTTCAGGTACTATTTCAAAATTAAATCCAACAAAATTTGGAGGAAGGTACCCCATGCAAAGTATATATACATTCATGTACTTTTTACTCATAAGTCGATCTAAATAGTTTCATTTTTTATTAGAACTCCTTTCTACATTATCATTGCTCATATATAACAAAATCATAACAAATAAACAAAAAACATGTGTCTAATGTAATTATAACAAACTATATAATTTATAAATGATTTCACATTAAAAGAAGTTCTCATCATCATAACCATTAAATCAAATATAATAAGAATCAAATGTCTAATGCCAAACTGACACTAAGCAAAATCACAATCCAACTAGTTTAGACCACAAGACTCTCATAACTTAGATATTTGACACTTACTTTTAGAAGACATGTGTTGAGTAGGCTACAAAATTTTGCACATGTCATTATCTCATGCTTTATTGGAGCCTGCTCTCTCGGAGCAATAAACTAAGACCATTATCCTCTTCAAGTATGACAGGATAAATTTCTTACACTTGCATAGTTTAATATGTTTCATACTAAATTACTAGATTATGGGAACCTCCCTTTTCCACAACTAAATGTCTTCCTTTATAGGAGTGAGATACAAGTAGAGTTAGACTAATATGATCAAGTCTCCATTTAATAAATCACAAACTCAACATAGTATACCACTCTCCTTGGAAGTCATTATACCCTTATTGTCTACACAATTCATACATCATATAGATCATATCAAGTCGTTATTCATCACCTATATATGATCTAAAGCATTTTAATATCACTATTCATACAATTAATACATCATATATTCATCTCAAACTTTTTCACACGCATACGCACACACACAAGCATAATTCGTTACTGAAAATGACAAACAAACTTTAATTACAAAAAATCTCAAAATTTGCTATGAAATCGCAAGGGAATTAATACATAAAGGTTAAGCCTTCCATGTGAAAGAAAAAAATAATTTCAAGAGAAAATAGAAAAGGGTAGTATGGAGTGTAGCTTTAAATAGATAGGAATTGATTTAGCACAATTTGCATTATTAGACATGTTTCTTCTTTTTTGGCATAAGATGCTTTATGTGAAAAGTTTAGATATATAATCTTTAAGACGTTATTGTCTCTTTTATGTTTAATGAAACAAATCAAACAACATCGTATACAATTACAAAGTGTAGTTGATCACAATATTTTCTTCCAATAATTTAATTACGCTTACTTCTTGAATATATAAAATCATTTAATTAAAAAATCAAATAAATTATTGGCGCATCCAAAGGTCCACAAGATCATCTATCGCTATACAAGTTGTATAAGACACATGTTAGAGTGTTCCAAGAGCATGTATACATTCAAACATATAAGTTATTTATCATCAAAATTCAACACATACAATACAATAAACTATCTAGTAAAACTCAACAAATTAGACTTTCTGATGAGATTCATTTGACTAGACCATTTAGCATTTGTTAAGCTTTATAAACTAATTTTTTATCAATGATTTTTGTTGAACAGTTATCCCAATTGAGAAAATTCTTGCTAAAATAGTGAATTTAGTCTCAATTATAATCTAAGAAAGTTAAGATTAAATGTTTTAAAGATGAATGAAAATATATTTTCAAATTCTCCCATACATTCTATTTTGCACTTTGGGAAAAATTGTCATGAACTTCAAGAATGATAGAAAAATAACATGCAAAAACATATTCAACAACAAACCAAAAGAATTCATAATGGTAGACAACCTTCAAGAAATCAAGGAATCATGAAAAATATTAATGGAAGTCCCTACTTTAAAAAATAAGAAGGTAAATTGAATGAAAAGGTGAATCAAAGATGATAAAGACTTTTTATGAAAAACTCTTCCACTCAAGTGTTTAGGTTTGTATACACACTCAAAGAACTCATGTGAGCAAGCATTATCATAACATATCAATACTACAATATTCGTAACCATTAAATAACATGCAAGAAAACATTAATAGCAATTCATATGGGATGTAATAGGAAAGATGTAAAGGTGGGTAAATTTGGTGATTAAAATCTTAAAACATAGAAAATACAGGATAAATGGGGAAAATTCGAAAGTAAATGTAAATAATATGCAACTTTAATATTACAATTGAACTCCTCTTTTGTACCTTTTGACTTAATTTCTCTTTAACACATTATTTATTTGTTGTCTCTTTAACACATTATTTATTTTCTTAATCAACAATTATTTATTCATTTTTTTCTTTCTTTATTTTATACATTTTTTTTTCTTTTCCAACTGTGAATCATTCACAGGATGAGATAAGATAAAGAAATTATGTACATCCTGAGATAAGATAAACAAATTATGTACATCCTGAGATAAGATAAAGAAATTATGTACATGCCTACAATGTTTTAAGAATTCAATCCTAAAATGATTACAAAACTCCTTTATCCTCTAAGATAAAGATAGTCACAAATTTTCCATTTTAAGGCTTGTAATTAGTGTTTAGAAGTCGTGATAAAGTCCATTAGCTCGAAAGGGTTGACTGATAACACTCTAGATTTGCATATTTTTCTAGGTTTAAAATCTTTTCTTAGAATTATTTTCTTTTTAATTGTTTAGAATTAGGCTAGTTTTAGGTTTTTCCTTGAATTCTTTAGTTTTGCATAAATTTAGTTAAAATTAGGTTTTTAGATATAATTTTTAGTTTTTGTTAATAATTAGAAAATTTTATTTTGTTTTTAGAAATTTTTTTATAAAAATCTTTCTTCTTAATTGTTAGATTTCCTTTTCTTTTCTTTAATTTGATACTGATTTGTTTTTTTTTCCTTAGTGCATATATGAAATAAAGTGGGTTGCTGCTGTTGTAAAGTGTTGGGGGTGTTACTCCCTTCACTACCACATTTTCTCCCTTCACCTCCCCAATTCTATTACATATTTTTTGAATTACAAAACTAACCTTTTATAATTACAAAAATAACATTTTTACTTTTTAATCCTAATTATTTACTTTAACCCTAAAATCTATCTTTCTACCCCTTCTCACCCACCTCCCAACCCTCTCAGATTCTCACCCAAACTCCATCACATTCGTTTCTCATCTCCCATTTTTCCTCCATATCCGTTTTCTTCCTCCTTCGGCGGTTCGGGGGTGGGGGCGGTGCGCGACGTGGCAGTGCAACAGTGCGGCGGTGTGGCGCAGCAGTGCGGCGGCGGTGCGACGGTGAGGTGTGGCGGTGCGTTCTCCCACAAGGTTAGTGATGATATTTTTAAATTTTTTTTTAAATGCAATACATATATCTCAGTGCTGTGTTCTGTGTTGTGTTGTGCTCTGCGTTTTTTGCTGTGTGCGTGTGTTGGGAGAAAGGAAGAAAATAACCAGGCCAAAAACGGATGTCGGGTATCCGTTTGGATCTGAAACGGATGTCGATATCCGTTTTCCCTTAAACGGATGTTGACATCCGTTGACGGATGCTCACATCCATTTTAAGATTATACGGTTTATATTTTAGGGTTTTATTATGCACCTTCACGCCTCTGAACCTCTCACGCCACTGAACCAGCACCTTGAAGCACCACCACAATCATGGCTGAAGATGAATTGTTTTCCCCACTTTCAATCTTACTAAACACAAAGTTCACCACACTCTCACGTCACAATTCTATAAAAGAGAAGAAGAAGTGGAACATGAGAGACAACTCAAGGGTAGTGGAACGTAAGAGACAACCTGGGAAAAATAATAAAGAGAAAGAGAGAAGAATGATAAAGAGAATGAATGTCCACGTGAGATTTTAAATAATATTAACCCTAAAATTTTAATAAGGATAAAATAGGAATGAAAAAATAAAGAAAAGGGTAAAAGGGGAATGGGGTGGTGGAGGAAGCAAGTTGTGGTGGTGGAGGGAGTAACACCCAAAGTGTTGACTACACTAACATTTGGGCTGACTGACGTTGTTGATGCAGATTTGGTTTATTGGAAAAAGCTTTGGGCCGGTGCTGCTATGCTGGGAATGGGCCACTTGGTCTGTTGGAGGTGCGCTACACTACAAGCAATGGAATTGGAATGTTGCAGCTGCTTTGGGCCGCTGTTGTGACTGGAATTTGGGTAGCTGAATTAGTAAAACGGTGAGTTTTGAAGAGTGGCAGCAGTTGCAGCTTTTGGGGGTCTTCACCTTACGCATTCATTTGGCAAAAAGAGAGAAATTCACTTGAGAAAAGGAACCACGAGCTAGGGCTTGGAAAGAAGTTGACCGAAGAAGATGACCCTGGACCGAGAATGAAGCACGTGACCCTGCAAAGAAGCTGACCGGTGGAGATGGAAGATGACCGGAGCTGCCACGTGGAGGGAGAAGATCAAATGCGTATTGAGCAAGCTTTCTTTCCCTCTTTCATTTTTTCCTTTTCCTTGTTTTATTTTCCTTTGTTTTTTTAACCCTCTATAAAGTGATTTCACCATGTAAACAGACACAACACGCACTTTACTTTCAGTTTACAGTTCTCCATTCTTTAGTTTAGGGTTTTATTCGCTTTTCTTAGAGTAGAGATATTGTTCTTGATTCTGGATTTCGCTAATGAGATTCATGGAACCGTGACAATCTGTGAGCTCCTCATTCGGTGATCTCTGGTATAGTGTTTGTAATTTTCTTTTTTCATATTAATTAAATTTGATTTCGTGTTTTCCTTTTATTCTTGTTTATTGTGTTGAGATTGTTCTGTGATTTTGATGTCTGCAATGGTTTGTTTAGAAAATAATTTGGATTATGTATCTCTGCAATTTTATGATTCCTTTTGGAATTAAATGTCTCCGTAGTGAGCATTCTTTATCGAGATGTCTTCTCGAGTCAGAGATGAGTCCAATGCATAAAGATTCATCAGATTTATGTTTTTATTTTTTTTTGTTTCTAGTATGTGTGGTTGTATGTTGCAATTGGACTGTGTTTGAGAATTTTGAAGGAAAACATCCACAATCTACATCTGTTTGGATGTAATAGGACCCGAGGTGGGCCTAGATTTTCAAGAGGTCTTTTTGAGAGATGTTAAGCTTCATGATTGTCAGACTAAGTCCAATTTCAGTGTTATATTTTAGTTTCTTGTGAAAATGAACATTGGTTGGATAAATGAATGGAAAGAGTCAATTCAAAATTCTGAAATATGACCTAGAATATCCTGGATTGGGATTCACATTATTAGGATGTCTTCCTGAGAACTCTAAGCACTCTTTTATTCACTCCAATGTGCATTTCTACTATGAAATCAATTCTCTTTGAGTTTGTTATTTTGCTTTTGGTTAATTAAAATTTAGGTATTGTTTCTTCATAGTTTAGTTTTTTGTTATTTGGAAATGTTATAGATTTAGGATTTATTTTCCTTTAGTTTCTGTTTGAGAAGGTTCAATTTGTGAATGATAATAATGATGTTGATAGTGTAGGTTATTGTTTTTTTACAAGTGCTTAGACTAGAGTTGGTTCGGATTCATGAGTTTCTTCCCTGATTCTTTTCTTTTGATCATTAGTTCTAGGTGTTTCTTATTGACTTTTCTTTACTTTAGATTGTACATCTGTGTCTGCAACATTCAAGTTCAGTTACTTCATACATGAGCATATTCATTTGGCTTTTAGGATTTATTTAGCTTTTAATTTTCAATTTGAGTTGCTTGTTTACAGTTTTAGTTTTAGGTCATTTTAGTTACATGTAATTCTCATATTAGTTTAATTTCTATTTCTGTCTTAGGTAGTTTAGATTTCTATTTTCTTTTATTTTTTCTTTTAGTTCATATTCTTTCTTTCCTTAAACAGATTTTCTTATTTTATTTAATTTCTTTATTTTCATTTAATGTCCCCACCTAGTTTAGGTAGTTAATAAATAATACAAGATCTAACTTTATTTTCTAAACTTGATTTTCACTGAGTCTAAGGATTGATTCCCTGGTTGTCCTATACTACATTAGTGGAGACTAGGGTTTGTTAACTTTTAGTGCGACCTAAAAGCAGTTTAACATTGACAAATGGATTATCATCAATGTAGACAAATATTGCAAGATATAGATTCAACCTAAGTTTTAGCACATATGAAACGAGCAAAAATTAGACAAAAATAATAAGGTATGGCATAAAATGATTCATCCGACAAGGCTTAAAATCTCAGTAGTGAAAATTATATCACAAAATATTCAACCTAAAATTTCTCATGACTAACTTAATTAGCAATCTACAAAGAATCCAAACAACACTAATAAAGAAACCATTTTTTCTATAATTTCAAAAATGTCCATCATTAAAGCAAATTTTATTGAAAATATGTTAAAAAAATTTATTTATTAGAAAAAAGTAAATAATTAAAACAACAATTTACTAAAAGTCTTACACCATTACTCTCCCCTTACACTTAAACAACACATTCCTCACTATAAAAATAGTCAAAAATGAAGTGTAACGCAAAAATTTTGAAAAAGGGATTCATCATCAAATTTAAGGAATGTGAATAGCTGCAGGCCTATTTCTTCAACCGTCTCCTCCAGTAAAACAGGATTCTCATCAAAAAGCTTGAGATGTTGATCATTAACCTTGAAAGTTTTGTTAGAGGACTCACTTTATAAATCTATAACATCATAAGGATAAATATTAGTAATGACAAAGGGCCCAATCTAATAGGAATGAAGCTTACCAAACATTAGCTTAAGGGTAGAATTAGACAATAAGACTTCCTGGCTGCAATAGATTGATCATGATTTTTTTTAGTCTTCTTCTCGTAAAATTGAGTTTTCATAACTTTCCATTTAGATCTTATTAAATTCTTACAACCAAAGTTTTTCGCCACTATCCTACTTAATCATTATCCATGATACATTCTTTAATGTGCATGATCAATGTTCATAGATAAGTGATATGCCTGCCCAAAAATAACTCTAATTGGAGACATCCCAAATTGCTCCAATCTTTTTTTGTTAGGTTTCACTAGATTTTTTCAAATTTTCTTGATTTCTCTATTGGAGATCTTAACTTGCCCATTAGTTTGGGATTGGTATAGTGTAGAACCTTTATTCACCACTATATACTTCTTTAGTAAGACTTCAATATGCCTATTACAAAAATGAGTTCCCTAATCACTAGCAATAGCTCAAGGTACTTGAAGGCATAATGGCCAATGAACCTTTCTTAGTGTCCTTTAGTTGTATTTCTTGTGTTGATTGTATAAAATTTTTAGCCTGCATGGAGCATGAGTCACCATAAGTACCCAGCGCCACCATTGTATATGCACTTTTGAGATATATGAGAAATTGATTTTCTGAAGTCCAAAAACAATTCCTCCTTGAAAGTCGAGGCTAGATAATCCTAGAGATCCTCCTCTAGCCGCCTTCCAAGCATAGTTCCTTACCTTCATTTTTCCATTTTTTTTCCATTGTGTTTCCATCAAATTCTCTCTCCTCCACGAAGGGCCATTTCATCAATCTGCATTAGCTTCTCGTGCATGCGTCAACACCCATGCCATATCCTCAATCACTTTCTCTCTTAAATCTGCATCATCAAAGAAACACGTCTTCATTCTTTCAGCATTTTCGCAAAACCTACAACATCAAACACGTCTTCCTTCGCGAGCATTCTCTTTGGAGTTTTCTTCCTTATACTGTAAGCTTCGTTCTTCCTCCTTTGTTTCACGGTTTCGTCGCCATCACTGAACCACATTTTTTTCTTGATTCTTAGTGTATTCACACAACAAACCTCTCCATCAGCTAGGGCTTATTCCTCCTTAGATTTCTTCATTTTCCACCGATTAAATCCTTGTTTCCATACATTTACACTGATTAATCCTCCTCTTCACCGTTTATTTATTCTTTTAACACCAAACCTAGAATTCCACCGGACAAAACCTAAATTCTAGGGTTCTCATGAGCTTCGTTCTCGGTTTTGGTTTGTTTGCTCTCGGTTTCGCATTTTCCTTTGCATTTAGGGTTTTCTTTCGTTCTTCTTCGATTTAGCTCTCAATCTAGAGCTTTCTAATCATTCCACTGCATCTTACTCTTGAGGAAGCCTCGAGGAAATCTTAAATCAAATTTATCTCGCCACAATCTGTCTCGTTCGGTCTTCTCCTCGGAGCGTTCGTCCATCAGTACTCCAAATCTGCAAAAGATTTTATTGAGACAAATTTAGAATGTCCAGCAACCCATGTTTTGAAATTTATCAAACAATACTCAACGAAATATTGTTTTAGAAAGAATCTATAAACAATTAGATATGCCCAAAAGACAAATGCTTAACAAATAAAAATGTCTATCTGAATCATTAGGACAATATATATATATATATATATATATATATATATATATATATATATATATATATCAAATATGAGAGTAATTATGGCCTTGAAGATAGCGTTTGATGAAAATACATAAACTAAATGCTTAAGCATTTATATTTAAGATACCTGCAGCATCAAGTGTCTAACAAAGCAAATCATGTGTAATGATTAAAAAGAGGCTCTAAACGATATCGAAACTACATATAGAACATAGTGTGTCGGGATAAATGATAGTTATCCCCATTGAACAAAAATGTTAGCCCAAAACCTATGCTAAACAATATAAAACTCCTGAGAAAATATCTATACTCCATGTTGTCTGAACAAAAGTACATGTATGATTTAGTATCCAAGCGCTAACCTCGCTTGAACACAGACACAAGTTTACACAAACATTATCATAAGACAAGCATATGAAAGAAAGTATCTCTCATTGAAATCTTTCAATAGACTATATGAGCAAAACAAGATAGCATCTTGTGAAAACAAAAATCTATCTCTTATATAACACTAAGGATAAAAGAAATTTGTATTCAATACAGTGTTATATCAAGCAAAACTTTCTAGAGAGAGCATCGTCTAGTGAATGACCAGTAAACACTTTAGCCTTTGAAAAAGAATCTTATGTTGATATCATCTGATGAATATACATGCCATTTGTCTTACCAAACAATGCATTTATGAATGAAATGACAAATGATAAATGTCTTGAACATGCCATACTGCTTAACGCTTATCAACGTTCAAAACATTTAATGCATGTACGAAAACACATCTTGATGCTTGTATACTTTGTTTCTTGATATCCGTGTAAATCAATAAAGCAAAAAGATATGATCAAAATCATGACACCTAAGAAAAAGACGTGAGAGAAGAAGAACATTATGTGAATGTTTCCCTTGAAGCCATCTACTCTTTCACATCATACAAGCTCAAGTTTCGCTTAAGGTTATAAGAAAAAGCTCCAGTACTCTAAAGTGTAGACATTAGTCTGCCCAAACTATCGGAAAAGTCTATGAAGCCTATCTTGATAATCAACTCAGTATTAAATGGTCATCTCACAAAGGATCATATATAAATAAGATTAACCCAAGAGAAATAGGTTGTTGAAATCTCTAGAAGAGAGAAGAGGTGAAAAAGAAAGAATGAGAAAAAAAAGGGAGAGTAAGCTCAAGAAAGATCATAATATATCAGCTCTACTCTTTTTCAATTCATATCTCGCTTTCTACTACATCTCCAAACCTACAACGTCTAAATCTTTGTGAATGAAAAGAAAAGTAGAAGCACAAATAGAAGAAAAGAAAATAAGAAAGAAGTAAACATAAGAAATATGATTGAAATACACTCTACCATGCTTCAAGTATACATCGTCTGATGCTCTTCAGTCCAAAGGAACAACCTCACCAATTATCAAACTACACTTCAATACATTTATCCTCTTTTAGAGAGTTACTCAAGTTTCTAACTAAATAAGAATTCAGATTGTATTGTACTAAAAATGTTTCTTCTCATTGAGAGCTTCTAATCTGTATCTTGTAAGAATTTTGTCATGAATTTGTTGTAAATTCTGGAGAGAATTAAAACACTTGCAACAAGACAATTGTCTAGGAATTCCAAGAGTGATAGAGAATACTTGGTATCAGGAGTGGTTATAATACTCAACAACCAGGAATGGGTAAACTTGGACTAGACTTGTTGTCTAAGGATAGATCTTGGGGAGGCTAAACTCGGTCTAGTTTTTGTGACTAGGAAACCAAGAGTGGTGCTAATACTCGTTGTAACTAGGAGTGGTGAGAATACTCAGTGAGATCCTGAAGAGGCTAAACTCGTGTAATCTTGGAAAAGATTAGTGGAACCCTTTAAGAGTTCTTAAGAGAGAACTAGACATATCTCAGATTGAGTGAACCAGTATAAAAATTGTACTTATTTCCTTTAAATCTTTTATAAAGTCTTTTGAAATGTCATTGTATGAATGTATTCTTATTTACCTATCCTATAAAACCACCGTCTAAACATAATACACCCTTGCATACTCTCATTTCAAGTTATTAAACGTTGCCTTGCAAAAATACTTTGAAAACATTATTCACCCTGTAATGTTTTCCTATGTACTTTATATTTTATACTTGATAGAACAATTTAAGCATCATTATACTTTGTGTGCAATGTTCAACAAAAATATACTTATCATGCACCTTTAGAAAGTACAGGGGCTATTACAAGAATAAAAGACATCCTCCTCCGATAAACAAAGTTACTAAAAAGACTTTACACATAAAAGTGGTATTTTCTAATCCTTGGATGTTATGCATATATGAAAGTAGCAAAATAATTTTTTTAATAAAATTTATCAACTAAAGTGAAAAATAATCCCTTTTGGTTATTTGATTGAGTATTCTATAATTAATATAGATTCTCAAACTGATTTGGAGGGATCAATTCATCATCCTCGTTCTTTAGAATTGTGATTCCAAATTTATGTGATATTACCTTGACTAGACTCACCCAAGTACTATATGATATAGGATAAAAATTTATGTGATGACCTCTTTTATAACAAAATCAAATATATGAGGATTAAGTCCATTGTGATAATTACAATCAATTTAAAATATCAAATTCTTTCCTTATCTTTTCTAAATATATGAATAATTTATACTTTATTAATAACTATTCTTATAGTTATAAGATAATTTTAGTGGAAAGAAATTAAAAAATGTTGAATGTGTCTGATTATGCCTAAAAGCTAAACAATTAAACTATTTTACTAATTCAGAAACATAAGTTATAAAATCAAATGCATAAATTTAATAATTAATTAGACATGACTAAAAAAACTGAAAGTTGATCATTAATTTCCATCAACCCAAGAAGTTGGTGCGTCAACGTAAAAGCCTCGAGATATCAATTTCTTTTTTGGAAGATGAATAGTGGATAGAAAGTAATGGACACAGTCAAAAGATGTAATTATTAGGTAATAACCAATGGTTTAAGCACCAACTTAACGTTAATTATATCATCCTTCCATTATTGACTATTGATATGATTATTTGTGCTTTCCTTTCATGGCCCGAATGACAAGTTCCTTTTCTTAGATTTCTACACCCATTTTACAACTGTATCATAACATAAGCCACTTAATTAGTGGTAAATTATTTGCCATAATCATTTTGTACCTAAACTCACTTATTGTGATTGGAGATATCGTAGTTTTGGGACACATCTATTGTAAATAATTTTTTCCTTCAATATATTACGTGCCCGGTTTCTAGAACTTACAAGTTGTATATGAGTGATTACTATTTTCTTAGAAAATGGCCTCCATGATGGTTTAAAATCGGAGAGGGAGCGGATGCCAAAAAGGGAGATGAGAACGGATATTTTTAAGAAAATAAAACAAAAGATGTGTCCTGGATATTAAACGTTAATTGTTATCTTGCAAGATGTTTGTTTTATTTAACAACCATGAATATATTGAATTTATTTAAAAATAATTATAGGAGATTATATTATTAATTACAATAACAAAAAAGATCCAAATTAATTTTTACACAAAGAAACTTAGAAAAACATATAAATGAAGTTTAAAACCTCTTTTTTAGGAGACTAATTTTGTGTAATTATCGTCCTTCACTCAATCTTTTTTATCTTGATGTTCTTTCCTCTTTCTTTTTCCATCCTCACGGAGTGTTACTTTCTTAATTAAATTTTAAGGTTAGATAAAATAAATTTAGTTGTTCTTTTAATTTTTATTGTGATTGTGTTTATTTGTCTTTTCTCTCTTAATCAAATAAAAGTAATCATCTTTACATTGTAAAAAATTACTACAGTGTTAAATCTAGATAATATAAAAATCAGCTAATGATTTGAATAAAGATAGAAACTTTTATAAAATTGAATGAATTTTTGTAGATAATTGAGAACTTATTTCGATTAAACCTGAAAATTTTAAATATAATTAATCAAGAAGTTATTTGGTTAATTAATTTTTTATTTGATATAAAAGAATAAATATAATTATTCACAATAATATTTAATTGAGAAATTATTTGGTTAAATTTTCTGATTAATCTAAAAAAATATTTCTTTTAATTAAAGAGTTACTTTGTTTAAAAGTAAGGTGCCAACAAATTAAATGAGAAATTATATTGATTAACTTGAAATCTTAGACAAGACATAATCTTTACTAAACCAATCATGAAATCTGTTTGAAAAAAAAAATAGTACAATCAACTTATTTTATTTATTATTGTTTGGTTTAATCCTTTACTACATCCTTATTTATGTACGAATGTCTCAATTGGGTCCTCGTATTTATTTTTATCTCAATTAGGTCCCTATTTTTGTAAAATTGAGTCAATTGGAACCTTGCCGTTAATTTCAATAGACGGCGTTAAATTTATTGAGTCGTGGCACGCTGACGAAGCAAATTTTAATGACGTGGATCAAATTCATTTCCACGTGGACCTACAGCACCGTCCAGTACTCTCCTTCTCTCCTCTCCTCCTCTCCCCCTCCCCCTCCCCCAATCGAGCACCGTCCAGCACTGAACGGCCAACACCTATCTTCTTCAATCACCTCCAACATTCACGGCTACTGGAAACACCTTTCCATCAATCTTCATAACTGACTCCTCTCTGCTCATCACCCCATCTTCATCCTTACCTCCCAACCACACTCCCCTCACTTCCAATACCATTATCATTCACTTTCACACGGCTCTGAAAATTCAATTCTCCACCCCTCACAATACTCACTTGATCAAGAACCACTCGGACAAACCCACCACCGAAAGCATCACCATTTTGTCTACACTGTAACCCAATCAAAACAATCAAGCACAGAAACAGAAAATAGATAAATGAGAATAGGAGAGCCCATCGGTGGCGGCCTTCAAGGCTGACGGCGCTTATTGTCTCTGTCACGGTCTTTCTCTACCGGAAACTTTCTTACAACCGAACGGCGCCGTTTGAGCACAACCAGCGACGTTTCTCTTACTCTGTTCTACGCCGCGCGACGAACTCGTTCTCGCCGTCGACGAAGCTCGGGCACGGCGGGTTCGGTTCGGTTCACAAAGCGACTCTGCCTTCCGGCCAGACTGTGGCGTTGAAGGTTATGGACTCGCCCGGGTCAATCCAGGGGGAGAGAGAGTTCCACAACGAGTTGACGTTGTGTTCGAATCTGAAGTCGCCGTTTGTTATTTCGTTGCTGGATGAGGATTTTGGAGCGAAGATTGGGGATTTTGGGCTTGCTAGGGTTAAGGCGGTGGAGGATCTGGGAATGGTGGAGGAGAAGAAGGAAGGGGTTGTGGAAATTGCGGTCGAGGAGTTTGGGGTGACGGAGGAGGGGGAGAGTGTGAGTGTGGTGGATGTTGACCGGTCGCCGGAGAGTTGTCCTGTGAGGGCTGTCGATTACTCGGACGCGTCCCCGGTAGGGGGTGATAAGTTGAGTGTGGTGTCGGATGGGTGCTTTGAGAGTGTTGATAGTGAGAATGTGAATTTGAACAAGAAGAAGGGTGGTGGTAGTTCAGGGAGGGATTGGTGCTCGGTTGGGGGAGGGGAGGGGGAGAGGAGGAGAGGAGAAAAGGAGAGTACTGGACGTGCTGTAGGTCCACATGGAAATGAATTTGATCCACGTCATTAAAATTTGCTTTGTCAGTGTGCCACGACTCAATAAATTTAACGCCGTCTATTAAAATTAACGGCAAGGTTCCAATTGACTCAATTTTACAAAAATAGGGACCTAATTGAGATAAAAATAAATACGAGGACCCAATTGAGACATTCGTACATAAATAGGGATGTAGTAAAGGATTAAACCTTATTGTTTTAATCCCTTTTTAATTTTTTTTAACTTTTATTTCTTTCTTTCATTTAATATTTTGTTATTTAATCTTTTACTAATTTTATTTATCTTTATTTTCTTTTACTATTTTTATTTTATTTTACTAATTCTTTTGTATAGATTCTATAAAAACTAATTTGTTATAAATCAATTATATGTTTGTTGATAGACAACTTTAGGTTATCTCATACTAATCTTTTTGGCTAATTTCTTAAGAACATTAAAATTGTTATAAGTAGTATTAATTTGAACGTTTCAATGATAGCTTACATTTTGAAATATTTCTTAATTTTTGAACCTTAGTCGTTTTTATCAAAATTTAATATCATGGTCAATGTAAATTAAATTTGGTAAGCAAGTTCCTTATATTACTGGAAAAATTAGAACAAAATTCGTTATTTATATACGTCTTCAAAGAAAGCCCACACTTTGGATACATTAGTATGAGATTATGTCATAGAATTTTGATTATATTTGTTGGCCTTTAGAAACACAATAATCATTAACATGGATAGTTGAGGCATTTTTATGTCATAGTGAAAGGAAAAATTCTTGAATGTATAACACGAATTACTGTGAAATCATTTACTAAAGATGGTTTCAATAATCAATAATGAAAGTTGGGAGTTTGAAGTCAATCAAATGTTGTCCTAGTCTCAATCATAAATGGTGTCGACTATGGATCACTGAATGTTGCTTTTAGGACTACGCTAGAACCTTATGAGAAATCAAAATCTTTGAGTTTCAAGAGTAGTATGCTCGCAAGGCTAAAACTTAAAGGAATTCATGAAATGACACCATGATGAGTGGAGCATACAACTTAGTTTAATAGGGAAACTTACCATATACAACTATAATAAGGATTTACAGACTGAGAACTTTTTCTTAATTCTAAGAGTGGTGATGCATGACCATTCTTAGTTGGTGGAGTGATTTTTTTGGTTAATTCCCAAAATCTAATTGTTGTGTAATTTTCTACTTTCCATGATGCATTGTCATCAAATCAGTTTTCTTATTCTCTTATTTTATGTTGATCTACTCGTCTCATTTAAACTTCTCCATGACCCATATTTGGAATCAATATGTCTTTCCACAAGAATTTTCTTTCTTTTGTTAGTTTCAACTTCCATTTCTCTAAAAGCCCATAATTGAATATTTTTAAAGTTACCACAAAATTTTTTAATTGAATAGAAAAGAGGAAGACCATTAAAAATTTTTTTTTATCAAACATATTATACCTCCAAAGGATTGGTGACTTCCTTTCCATCTCACTAATTTCTTTCTTTTTTTTGTTACAACTTTTTTTTGACAATGTTGAATTTTCTTGGATTTTGCCAATTGATATACTTAAATATATAAATGGGGTAATAGTTCTTTAATTCAAAATATTAATAATTTTTGTTCTACAGTATTTCTTTCAACTCTTATCTCTCTATCTTATTTATTGGCAAAATTACCCTTTAAGTCCTAAAACAAGTTTTAAATACACCAAAATCGTGATATTTTGTAATTTTATCGACAAATGATAAATTTTACAAAAACACTCTACCCACCAAGAATAAGTAACTTCATTTCCACTTCATTATATTTGTCAACGTCCAATTTTGTCCAAATAAACAAATCTGCTTTTGAAAAATTAAAAAAAAATATGTTTTTAATTAATAAAGGTGAAATACATTTTCTTTAAAGATTTTAAAACTTTAATTGTAGAACAAAAATAAGAAAAAAAAAATAGAGAGGTGAAAATAGAAAAGAAAGAAAAGAGAGGGGAAAGCCCATTTTGTTTTTAATTATCACACTCATTTTAATGCATCCAACAACCTAAGGGTTTTATATATACCCTCACCCTCATTCTTTGCTTTTCACAACCCTCACATATCACATGGCTTTTAGAAAATCTTTTGAAATGTTTATATTTCCAGGTAAATATAGTTATGATTCTTATAATGTGATGCTATCATGATCAATTCCCACCTTATACGATTCATTGTGATTAAGGCTGACCTTATCACATTATAAGATTTTTATTGTAATGTTTGTATATAAACACACAATATGTCATATGGGAAGAAAAAAATATTCTTTACACTTATCTCTATCTTTTCCATTGTTGGAAATCCAAGTGTGAGTCTAAGTCCCACATTGGATAAAAATGAAAATGTGGAGCGCCATATAAAGGTGACTAATTAACCCATTACCTTAAGGTTTTGGATACAGAGTAGTGTCAATCGCTTATGTGGTTGGGCTCAAGTCTCTTTGGTGTTGTATCTCCCGAATGAACCTCCTTTATGATAAAACCCAACAGTGGTATTAAAGCCTGGTTAGTCTTGGTGACCGACATAGACAAGTACAATATGGTTCCTGTATCAAAAGTATTTCTAGTAAGGGTTTCAGATAAGCGTATCACATTAAGATGAACGACGGTAATGTACCAATGTGGAATGGACTCACCCTTGAGGGGAAGATTATTGGGAATTCAAGTGTGAGTCTATGTCCCACAATGGGACAGAAACACCTATTTTTTTTACATCTTTTGGGAGAAAAACAAAAAACTTAGATAAGGAGGTAAGGAGGAAAGATAGTTCTAATATAGAAAATGAAAAAGTGGTGAGATTGATAAAGAGAATTTATGCATTCCCAATTTGTCATTATATTTCGTTTTAATATTATATATGTTTTTTTTTACACCAAACTTTGGTCTTTTCTTTCAAGGACATTGTTTCTACTATGAACAAATATCTTTTTCGTTTAGAACTATGTGATTCTAATTCTCCATTATGAAGATACATAGGATAAGGTCAATCATTGTTAAGTTTATTTCCCAAAAAAACAAAATTTTCTTTTCTCAAACAGTTTTCCATATATGTTTTCATAAAGAACTAGGTAATCTTGATTCTCCATTGTGAATAAAGTTGCATAAAGATACATCCTTGTAGGGCCCAAAAATAAAAATAAAATAGTTTTGTTTTCTTTTTTAACCGTGTCTTCTTGAATCGATTCCCTTCATATTATTTCATAGTGATTTTAAACATTGTATTGGGCACTAATGCCAATCAGAGAATGAGAAAGTTACACCAAAAATGTTTTATCTCATCCCTATCCATGCTTTCAATTATGCCATGCAAAAAAATTCCTCAACGTCCCCATGTGACCTAAATTATTGTTATCCATACTTTCAAACTATGTTGTGTTTATCATTTAATTCCATTAGGTAAAAGGGTTGAGCTGACCTTGGCTTGGTTATGGTTCAGTAAGTTTACTCTCTCCCACTTGTAACACCATTTCCATATATCTTTTTTCTGTTATTTAACGATAGAAAAATAAGTGTATGTATAATTTTTCCTCATGATGTCATACCTAGTCCTCATTTTTCCTTTAATTTACACAAGTTTCTCCATTCTCCATTTGATTCAGGCTATCCTTTTGCTCTTGATCCCTTTCCCCAAGGAAGTTTCTTTGAATTTTTTTTGTAATTGCTTTACTCATGCTTTTTGGCACTTCGAAAAATGAAAGATAGAATAATGAAAGAGCTTGGATAATAGACTTAATTATGCACACACGATCATTTCCATCTTGTAAACTTGTTCTTAACTTTGTCCACTGCATCTTGCCAAATTATTATTTCATTGAACTTCCTCCAGTAAGCATTCTTTGGTACTTGTACAGGATATTCATATGACTATAATTTAGTGTTCTAGACAATTTTTCAAGTAGTTTCTTCTCTACAAAACCTGTATATTACTTTTGTGAAAGTTAACCCCTAACTTGGGTATCGGCTCAGAGTATCTCAAAATACTTTTTATGACCAAAAATATTTTTAATATTAGTTTCACTTATAAATAGTGTGTCAACGGAAAATTGCAGCAAATTAACAATGGTTTAATTTTTTCCTATTTTCAATCCTTCAAACAAAACTTTCTTACTTTCTTGTCTTACAATTCCTATAAACCATTATGCTACTACTAGGTGTAAAAATGGGGTCATTGTATCTCTTGTCTCAACCTTCTTATTGGCTTGATTCCTCGGGTGCTACCGTTCACCAATATGGAGACCGTTAATGATTCCATGCATGTTTTAATCCATTTAGTATAAAACTTGAATCTACCTATCTTGTAATACATAAATTTCCAACTGGCTAAGTTATAAGCTTTTTCGTAGTCCACATATTACGTCTAATATTACCATATGATATTGCTCAAGGATACTATCTCTTAAATAATGAGAATCATCATTCAAACCAAGTATTAAGATTGCAATGTAGAGGAAGAAAAACAGAGAAGCAAAAATAGTTTGTGTATTATCCCGATTCTGCATAACGTAGATACAAATATTTATACATCAAGATTATAACAAAATTAGTTATAATTCTATCTAATCTACCAGCTATATAAACATAATAATAACAAATAGAAATAATAACAAGCAAAATTTTAAATCCTAACAAGATATTAAATCATAACATATATTAAATCCTAACAGCCCCCCTCAAGCTGGAGAATGAATGTCAATCATTCCCAACTTGGAAACCAGAAATTTGAAAGCTGCGGGAGGAAGTCCTTTTGTGTAGATATCAGCTAATTGGCATGCAGAAGGAATCAGCAGTAGTTTAAGTAAGCCAGAAGAAAGTTTTTCCCTTACAATATGGCAATCTATTTCAATGTGCTTCGTGCGTTCATGGAAAACCGGATTTGCAGCAATATGAAGGGCAGATATGTTATCACAGAATAAGACTGCTGGTTATTGAAAAGTTACGTGAAGATCCTGTAGAAGAAAAGTTAACCATTAAATTTTGCAAGTAGTTGTGGCAAGAGCTCTGTATTCAGCTTCTGAGGAACTTTTGGATACAGTGGCTTGTTTCTTCGATTTCCATGAAATAAGTGAGGAGCCAAGATAGATAGAGTAACCAGTGATACTTCGTCTGGTATCAATGCAGCCTGTCCAATCAGAATCGCTGAAGCCTTTCAACTGTATGATGTTATTGTTGGGAAAGAAAATCCCTTTTCCAAGAGCACCTTTAAGGTATCTAAGAATCTTGGAAGCTGCTTGTTGATGATCTGTGTTGGGATTTGAGAGAAATTGACTTAGTTGTTGTACTGCAAATGAAATATCTGGTCTAGTGTTGGTGAGATATAATAATCTACCAATCAATCGTCTATAAGAAGATGAAGCTGCATCATTTAGAGGTTGGCCAGAATTTGTGCTGAGCTTTGTATGATAATCACAAGGAGTGGAAACAGGCTTATAGTTTAAGTAACCTTCATCTTTGAGAATGTCCAGAGTATATTGTCTCTGGGAAATGGAAATACCTTCTTTGTTTCTAGCCACTTCAAGACCAAGAAAGAATTTAAAATTGCCAAGGTCTTTAATCTTAAATGTTGCGTCAAGAAGATGAGTAATATGAGTGATTTCTGTGAGATCATTTTCTGTGAGTACTATATCATCGACATAAACCACTAAAATAGTGACATTGGAATCAGAATGTTTGGTGAACAAGGAATGATCAGATGCAAATTGGAGGAAGCCATTAGATAAGAGGAAATTGGATAAACGAGCATACCACTGTCTACCTGCTTGTTTAAGACCATAAAGTGATTTTTGTAACTTGCATACTTGATTGGGTTTGATACAGTTGAGACCTGGAGGAGGTATCATATAAACTTCTTCATTTAATGTACCATGAAGAAAAGCATTATTAACATCTAGTTGCTTAAGATGCCAATTATGTGTTGCCGCAAGAGCTATAACTAGTCTAACCGTTGTGATTTTAACCATTGGAGAAAAGGTATCTAGGTAATCTTGACCTTCAATTCGAGTGTAACCCTTGGCTACCAATCTGGCTTTATATATTTTAATGCTTCCATCAGCCTTGTGCTTGATTTTGAAAACCCATTTGCAGCCTACAACAATTTTATCAACAGGTAAATCTGTGATTTCCCAAGTGTCATTTATGGCCAATGCAGCAAGCTCATCATCCATGGCTTTAACCCAGTGAGGATATTTGAATACCTCATAATAAGATCTAGGCTTAATGTTAGCAAATATATGCATAATAAATCGATAATAAGGTGCTGCAAGTTTCTTATATGAAATGACAAAAGCAAGAAGATGTTTGATACCTGAAGAATGAGAGGTAATAGCTGATGCATAAGAAGTTTCAAATTTAGATAGTCTTGAAGGTCTATTTTTTTGTCGGGTGGATCTTCTAATTTTAGGAGCAGGTAGAGTGGAAGGTGAACTGGGTGGAGAAGGATGCGAAGGATCTGTATGAGGTGTGGGCATACATTGGTCCATATAGAGCAAAGGTGGGTGGGTGATAAGGTGGGAATTAGAAGTGGTGTATGATTCATTGTGGTAAGGAAAACAACTTTCATGGAAGACAACATTTCTAAAAATCTCAATGGCCCTGGTTTTAAGGTTGAAGGTGATGAAGCCTTTTTTTGTGTGGTTTATAGCCAAGAAAAATAGCGGGTAAGGTTTTTGGATCATGTTTATGTCTATTGTTGGACAAGGTGTTGACAAAGCAAAGACAGCCAAAAACTTTAAGGGTGGTGATATCAAAAGGAGATCTGTATAATTGTTGGTGTGGATAATGGTTATTTAGGAGAGGAGTGGGAAGGCAATTAATGAGGGTAGAGGCATGAATGAGAATAAGACCAAAAAATGTTTGGTAAGTGTGCTTGAAAAAGAAGAGAGCATGTAACATTTAATAAGTGTTGGTGTTTTCTCTCAACTAACACATTTTGCTGGGGGGTTTCAACACAAGTTGTTTGGTGAACAATGCTAGTATTTTTATAAAATTCGGCCATAATAGACTCAGTTCCATTGTCAGATCTAATGGTTAGGACCTTGGTTTTAAATTGTCTTTCAGCATAGGTAATGAAAGATTGTAAATGTGACTGAGTTTCAGCTTTTGAGATTAAAGGAAACACCCATACATATCTAGAAAAATCATCAACAATGGTTAAAAAATATTTATGACCATGAATGGAAGTAGCAGCACAAGGACCCCAAATATCAACATATAATAAGGAAAAAATAGAAGAAGCATGAGAAGTACTATGAGGAAAAGAAGGTTTTCTTTGTTTAGCCATATGACAAGGAGTACATATAAAAGAGTGATCAAAATTAATCACAAGATATAACTATTGCATTACATGTAATCTATCATGGGATGGGTGGCCTAATCTGTAATCACTACAAGAAATTGAATTATTACCGAAGGGTTTTTATGGACGGCCTCTTGGCCTTCGGTAAAAGTGCGTTACCGACGGTCAGATAGATGATTACCGAAGACCATGGTGAAATAGCATTACGGACAGCAAAGAAGAGTTTAGCGAGGGGGTGTGGCCTTCGGTAAGAGGCTCGATTGGGGCTAAAAAAAAGAAATTGTTTGCATCCCTTTAGAGCATTGTGTCGCGCGACTGCCATGGTTTCTGCCTCCTTACACCTTTTTCACCATTTTTGTCTGATTAAACCTCCTCTCACCGTTTAATCTTCACTTCCCACCGATTAAACACTATTTCTCACTGATTAATCGGTACATTTAAGGTTTCCTCCACTAATTAGGGTTTTTCCCTTGGCGCCTTGGGTTTTCTGTTTCTCTACTTCTTTCCCCTGCGAATCAACCTTAAGGATGCCTCGAGGAGTCCAAATCGCTCAAGTTCCGTCTTCTCCTCGGAGCGCTATGCTATTTTAGAGCCTAGG
The DNA here is from genome assembly GCF_016808095.1 of Vigna angularis. Lineage (NCBI taxonomy): Eukaryota > Viridiplantae > Streptophyta > Magnoliopsida > Fabales > Fabaceae > Vigna > Vigna angularis. The sequence continues at coordinate 29,876,808 of NC_068972.1, forward strand.
TTAAGGCGCATCTTCAGGAGATAAGTCTTTCGAGTCTTTGTTTTTGGTTTTGTGTTTCTGTTTATGTCATCTTCATTTCGTTTTGTCTTTATTTGCTTTGTTTTTGTCTTGTTTTAATTTTATGCGTTTAGTTTCGTTTAGCTTCCGCGTTGTTCTTTATTCGTTTGTACTGTCTTATGGTTTAATCCTCTGTTTTGTGCATTGTCTTGAGTGTTATGGTTAATGTTGCTCATGAACTGTTTGATTAAAGGTTTGAATGAGATTCAATCTGTTTGTTTGTTCTTGAATCTGCATTTCTGTGTTAGGTCTCCAAGTTTGAATGTTCTGTTGCTTGAGTCATTGTAATTTTCATTTTATTCGGTGCAATCCTCTGATTGAGTCTTTTAATATTGGAAATCATATTCTGTCATGTCTCAGTCATGTTGTTTGTTTCATTTGTCATTTAATCTCAGTTTTCATCAATTAAACTAAGTGATTGAGGCTAAAAATGCAACTCAAATATGAACTTGTCCTTACCTATTTGTTGTACGAACAAATTCACTTCACACAAAATCCTTACTCTTAGATACACATAATTCACATATATATCTAATAATTGCTGCTGTCTTTCAAAGTGATTTTCATAATCTATACTATTAGCCTCTAATGTAAAGTTTCACTTTACAGATTTCAAGATGACCCTGAATTGGTAAAATTGCGACTGCAAATAGTGGCAAGGGAATCAGGAACAATGGAACACGATTAGCTAAGATAAGGGGTAAAAAGGGTCTGACGAAAACAAGGAAGTTCTTGAAGGCTAGAGTATTGTCGAGAGTATTCTTAGAGGATTACGAGAGAGTTAGAAAAAAAACACTATTAGATCCCCGGGGACAAACCATTCACCGATGAAACAAAATTTTCTTGGTAGTATGTCTAGTTTTTTTTTGTGGACCCTCTATTCTTTTATTTGCCACTAGTTCGAGATGAAGTGTGCATTGATATTGGAACAACACTTGAAGTTTTCCTCACAATGATAAGATCAATGGCAGATGTGTTTTACATGATTCAGATTCTCATGAAGTTTCGAACAGCTTATGTTGCTCCTTCTTGTCGGGTATTTGGGAGGGGAGAACTTGTCATAGGCACTACCAAGATAGCTACTAGGTACCTGAGAAATGGTTTTGGTCTAGACTTCATTGCTGCATTGCCTCTTCCTCAGGTAAATTACTATACTTTTTCCTTTATCTTGATGAAAGCCAAGGTGTTTCTTTGACTTGATAGGTAAAATTGATGCTGTTATGTTTGCCACAGGTGTTAATTTGGATTGTGATCCCCAATCTCAGAGGTTCAACCATGGCAAACACAAAGAATGTGCTTCGCTTTATCATCATTTTCCAATATTTACCAAGGTTGTTTCTGATTTTTCCACTTTCATCCCAAATTGTAAAAGCTACGGGAGTTGTGACAGAAACAGCATGGGCAAGGGCTATTTACAACTTGGTTCTGTACATGTTGGCTAGCCATGTGAGTATATTGAAACTTGCATTTCCTTGATTGTTGCTCAAGCAAATTCACCTTACCACTCCCACTATATATGTGCCAGCCTTTTCCTTTTTATTCTTTACAATTTTCTTAACATTTTTGTTGAGGAAAATCTAGTTTTACATTTACAAGATTATGACATCAATGATATCAATAAAGAAAATTTAGCATACTTTACTAATATTCATTTTGTTTTGGTTGAAGATTTTAGGAGCTAGCTGGTACCTTCTATCAATTGAAAGACAAGAAGCCTGCTGGAGGAGTGTCTGTGATATGGAGCAATCTTGCCAATAATGCCGCAACATAGGACCACAATCTGCTTTGTATCATCCAAAATCATTGTTAATTACTTGGAGGGTATATGACCATTTTGTGCTTCATACATTTTACTCAGAATTCTCATCTGTTTCATTCTTAGAACTCTGTTGATAGAAATCTTCAATCCCAGTTCATGGTTCTAGATTGAGTTTATACTTTTTTTTTCAGCTCTTCGGTAATTACCGAAGGCTTTGGGCCCTCGGTAATTACCGAAGGCTTTTGGCCCTCGGTAATTACCGAAGGACAAAAGCCTTCGGTAAATGTTAACGACAAGGGATTTACCGAGGGTTCTTTGGCCGTCGATAAGCCTTCGGTAATTACCTTTTACCGACGGTTTTGGGCTGTTTCCGAGGGCTTCTGGCCTTCGGTAATGCCCATCTTTTTTGTAGTGAATGCCAAATATCAATGGCTTCCTTATTACAAATTGTGGTGTTGATGGAGCTAAAAGAAGTTTTGAGTGTATACAATCCATCTTGTGCATCAACTATACCAATCATCCTCTTGTTGTGTCTGTCTTATATAAAACATTGATTGTCAAGAAATATTAGTTGACAATTATGGGATGTGGTAAGCTTGGAAACAAATATAAGATTAAAATTAAATTGTGGAAGATATAGGACATTAGAAATGGACAAAGAATCATTAATCTTTACTGTTCCAGAATATGAGGCTATGGTTTGTTGTCCATTTGGTAGTTTTACTGTGATGGGATCAATAGTCTTATAGGATGAGTATAGATTCAGGGAAGAAGATACATGATCACTGGCTCCTGAATCTATAATCCACATGACATGGTCTGTAGCATGAGAAATTGGTAGCATATTACCTATAAAAGAAGTATTTGGAGAGAAAGTTGTACCAATTTGATTTATGTGGGAAGTAGTTGTAGAGGATCCCAATTGTGTTTGTTGTTGCAGCAGGGCTATCAAATGTTGATATTGTTGAGGAGTGATTTTTAACTCATTCGAGTCAGATACTTGAGTGTGATCAATGGGTCCTTCAGTGTTACTTGTGGCAGCATTGTTCACCATAACAAGTCTGTGCAGTTTATGCCCAGGAGGGTAACCATGCTTCTTAAAGCATTCATCAACAGTGTGTCCAGTCATATTGCAAAAAGTGCAAACGTTTGAGTTGTATGAATGTGAATTTGATCTTCCGCCAAAGCCTCCTCTATTTGATGAATAGCCTCGACCTCCTCTTATCCCTTTGTTGTATGAGGATCCTGAAGATCCTGATGGATAGCCATTCTTTTGTAACAATTTTCAGCCGTGTGGTAATCTTTTCCACAGAATGTGCAAGATACCTTGTTACTAGCATTTGTTGTGGCTGCATTTAGTAGATAGTAATGGTTATTCTGATCAATGGCAGCCATGAGTTGGTTTGCTAAAAAAAGAATGAAAAGAAATTAAGAAAGGGCAAGAATCGAATGAAGATCAGAGGCACAGCAGAACTCTTCAATTGAAGAGCTCTGATAGCATCTTAAATAATGAGAATCCTCATTCAAACCAAGTATTGAGATTGCAATGCAGAGGAAGAAACATAGAGAAGCAAAAATAGTTTGTGTATTATCCCGATTCGGCATAATGCAGATACAGATATTTATACATCAAGATTATAACAAAATTAATTATAATTCTATCTAATCTACCAGCTATATAAACATAATAATAACAAACAGAAATAATAACAAGCAAGATTTTAAATCCTAACAAGATATTAAATCATAACAGATATTAAATCCTAATACTATCTAACAAATTTCTCCCCTTTATTAATGTTGCTTGTGAACTATCTATAATTCTTTTTAAGCACTTTCTTTGTACATATTATCAGCACTTTACCAATAATTTTACACACACGACCAACCATGCATATAAATTCATCCAAGCCCATTCGGTTTCTTTTTTTAAGTACTAAGTTTATACATGACAAATTGGAATATATCCCCAAGTTATTGGAAGTGAATTCCTGATTGATTTACAAATTAAACACATGTTTTTCTAATTTATTTTTGAGAAGGATTTTACCTTCTTTTTTATTATTTTTATCTCTTCACACCACTCATCTTATACATATATACCTTTAATATAATTTTTTATCTTTCTCCTATTAATCGTTCTATAAATTATTTTAATTGTATCCACCAGAAAACATAAGACCTATATATAAAGTCTAACATTGTTAATCAAATATAGGACTTTATTATTCTTCTTTTTATCCAATTTTTATATCATATTTTATTTTAGCCAATCCAGATTAGGAAGTGACTCCAAGTATATTTGTCAGAACCATTAAATTCAACAGTGAGTGGAAGCCAGGTGTAGGGGTAAGGGTTTAGAAAATTCAGAAAGTGGAAGCCAGGTGTGTGTAGCTGATTGGCCGATCGGTTTTTTACGGTAGTATATAAGAAATTTCTTCAAACGTCGAGCCACTTTCTACATGCACCTCTTCTCTCCAAATTTCTAAGTTTCTCCTCCTTCTCTCTACAATTCTCCTTCTTCTCTCTATAAACTCTCACTTCCTCCTTCTTCTGATCATCATCTAGGTTGTGTGTGAGTTCTTCCTTGGTGGCAAGAAGTTCTTTTCCATCAATCTAGTTGTTGTGTGAAGTGGGTAAGTAAACTCATTTGTTTTTTTTAAGTTTCGGTATTTTCTGGAACATCCAAGCACTCTACAGCTTGCATGTGTTCTTCATCTATCTCTCTCTAAACCTGTTTTTGTTTTGATCCTCTGATTGGTCCATTTTCAGCGATCGGAATTGTAGTAGGTTGCTTTAGAAGTGGTTGCTGGTTAGTCAAAGTGGTGGAAGCTTAGGAAGTGCCTAGTTTATTCAAGGTAAGGGAAGCTAGTGATTTAATTATATTTTTCTGTGTTTGGAATTGATGTGTGTACGCTTGCATGTATGAATAATGGTATGTTTGATTGAATTGTATTCAAATTATGTGTTTGGCCGAGACATGTGAACTGGGTTGGAATTTCCTGTTGTAGAACGTTTGATCAGTTCTGTTTGGGAAGAGACTATGTGAAAATGTGAGTGGTGAGCAGTGTGTAATAGGTTTAGTGGAATAGGTTTAAAATAAATTAGAAATCAAGTTTGGAGGTTTTAGAAATTAAGAAAAATATCTTGTTTTAGTTTAAGGAGTATTATTCAGAGTTTTGTTTTGTTGACCGTTCGGCAATGTTACGTACTCAGTCATTAACTGGGTTCGGTCTATTAGAGGTACTATCTATTTATGACCGTTCGGTCTAATCATAGTGTTCTAATATTAAACTAGTGTTCGGTCTAGATAGAGTATCCAATAATCTCTAAGTACTTGGTCTAGTATAGTGTTCGGTATAGGTTTTTAAGAGTTTCGGTTTGAGCTATGAATGTGTGGTTTAAACTCTTCAGGTTGGGTTAAGTTCATACTAGTTGGTTTCTATGGTGGTCGGTCAATACTAGCGTTCGGTCAGTTTCTTCTGTTTTGTCTCTTATGAACTGTTCGGTTCTCTCGGTTGGATAATGTGAAGGTGTTCGATCTCCAACATTCACATGTTCTCTTTATTCTGTGAATGAAAATATAATTGATGAATGATAGATTATGTTAAATATGAGAATGTTGGACTTTTGAATACTCTGGAAGAGAATTCCAAGGCGGAATGTCTCGTGTATGGTTATTGAATTGTAAAGTATGAATATGGATATGTTAAGCTGGCGTTCATCCTGAAATTCTATGAGTATCATTCTCACATAGAGAAAGGTATATCATTTGTGAGAATAGCAAGAGGTCCTACCACCTTAGGGTGCCGAAGTAGGTATTATGGGATTAACCTTGGGTAGTAGCTTGATTGGTGTCAGCTGTTACACTACCACAAGTGAAAGGACGACTATAGCTACATATTCATACAATCCGGATGGTCAAGTCATAGTGTTCGGTTTTGATATATATATATATATATATATATGAATGGTGGTGTTCAGTTTGTATGTGATTAATTGTATTCAGTGTTTGCATGATGTACCATTCGGTTTCATACGTATTGAACTTGCATGAATTGTGTATATGTGTTTATAATTAAATTACATTAGCTTACCCTACTTTGTTGTTAATCTTGTTTTGTCCGTCCGGTTATCTTTTCTTTTGCAATGATCATCCTTTGGATGTGAGCAGAAGGCGATGAGTGTCCAGTGGAGCAAGCATTGGAAGGAAAGGATCATGTTGCTTAGGTTAAGACTGCTCGATCATCAGTTGTGTATAGCTTTAGATTGGACCGTTCGGTCAATAGGTTTAGTTTATCTTTTGTAAACCGATCGGTTTATACAAGGTGTTGTATCACCGTTCGGTTTAAGTCTATATTTGGTATCAGACTTATGTTGTTCTGTAAAATTTTTAGTTTTATGGTTATTTTGGATAACTGTAATGTTAAAATACTTTACTAGCTTTATGTGAACTGGTCTATCATATTATTATATGTGATTAATCTATAATATAGTATTATACTATATTTTGGGATGTTACAATATTAAACAATAACCAATTCAAAATAGTAATATTCATAATTCAAATTTCTCTTCACAAAATAAAAATTATTGAGTAACAAATTATCTCTAAAAATAAAACTATGAATAAACTGAACAATACACAAGTTTAACACTTTGTCTTTTTTTTCAACAAATTATAGTATCTTATTTATTAACATGCATAATTATAAAAGTATTTTTGTAAGTTGGATTAACCGGTCACTTATACAAGGTAGCAGTGGAGTACTCCACTTCTTCAAGCTTCTAAGCTAAGATTTTTGTTTGCCTCAACTAATTGAGAGATAACTATAAAGGTTAAAATTAATTGGGAATGAATATAAGGATAATAAATCCATAATTAATGTCTAATTAATTATCTTACCTATAAATGTATTTACAGTTTTTCTGATGAGATTTTGTTTTAAGGTTGAGTATCCAAACCTACTTAAACTTGGTTATTAACCTTAATTTTAATTACTGACCTGTTTTATGTTGCACAATTTATAATTCAATTTTGTTCATATATGACATCTAAACACCCTAATTGACATATTGACTTAACGAGTTGTAACAAGAAATGTTTGATTGATCGTCGTTCTCTTAGATGCTCAAATGGTCGGTCTCTACTCTATACAAATTAACATCAAAAATTTCTAGCTACTTTACAAAATTTAAATACCCACTATTTCATTAAATTTAAATAAAAGGAAATTATTTTTTAATTTTTCAAAGAAAAATCGTAAATAACGTTTAGAAACATTTACTAAATAAATAAAATATTGCAAGCATTATACAAGATCACCCATCATATGACAAGTGTATTTATGTGTCATTGTAATAATACATATGATATACAAACATCATGTTTTCATCAATATTAATAAAAGAGTATTTTTATTTTAAAATAATATATAGATTGAGATGAATAAAAAAAATATTAAATTTTTATTAAGTTTTAAAATGGTGTAGAAAGACTGAAAAGTGTATGATTATAATTTTTCCTAAAAGATACTTAATATTAATGAAATTTTTTTAGTCTAACTTCGTCAAATGCTATATTATATGCAAAAAGAATCAAAGTTATTTATATATATATATATATATATATATATATATATATATATATATATATATATATTTCTTGTCTATTTTACACAGAAAGATTTATTGGCACAGAAGATAAATCATTCATATGATACAGTATGTGCTGTCTTGTAACAAACATCCATTTGCAGGATTTGCTAGATTCGGTCAAAAAACACGCACAGGTCTATACTCCAATAATATAATACTTTATGCCAATTTTACACTCATGCATGACATAGTAGACAACAATTGCCATCAAAAAAGAGGTTGAAGTAATGCTAAAAGATATTTATGAAATTGGTAATATCTGAAACTGAAATAATCATTCCATAATTCTCTCCGGATCTTAATTCTCACCACAACTCACATCAACATAAGTGTTAATTAACATTTTCATTTATTCCGATCTAAATTTTGTCAAATAATATTGTTAATATCAATCATCATCCCTTCTAGATTAATCTTATTATCGGTCAATGAAAAATATTAATATTTATATCTCAAATTTGTCGATACATTATTAAGATTAACTATCGTACATTTTAAATATGATTTATTTTGGAACTTTATTTATTATGGTTTTGATTTTAAAAGATGTTATGAAAATCTCAAATTTCAAGTAACATAAGATTATTGAGTGGAGTAAGAACATCATTCAATTTCATACGTTAAAAATTGTATCTGTTTTTCACCATTGGAACCTCATCTGTAAGAATCCCAAAACTTCTTGAGAATGGCACGTTAGCAAGGAGAAAGGTGGACCACAAACTTCATCTCTATATATTCGCTTATAGCACTGAACATAGAAGTTAGTTGACCCTTCATTCTTGTGATATCAAGGGAAAAGTAGGTTGAAACATGATTAGGAAACCAAACACCCCAACATTCAACGTAGTAATAATAAACTTTGCAACTTGCGCGAATGACATAAAATGTTTTTCTTTTCATTATTCCTCGCCTTTAATCACTTTTATTATGTTAACCAAGTCCTAATCACGGTGAAGAACTTCAGAGTGGAATCAAAGATGTAATAGAACACTAGGGCAACACCTGAATCTGTTAATTCAAACCAGTTATAAACTAAACAGCATTTGATTCCATGACTTCGAGGTTTTAGAGTTTTAATAAACACGCCTACAAATTTATAATTAACTTCATAAACCAGCACCAATATATGGCCAAAAAGATTGTTCTACACATCACAAATCACATACATATAAAGGACAAGAAAAACATAAAAGCAACCTAGGAGCTAGCAAACCCCCTCTACCTTAACGTAGACAGTGCTATAGTTGTACCTATACATAAGGGAACAAAAACAAAATAGAACCAAAAGACAAGGAAACTAATGGCACTACTCTTGCCACACATTACATAAATTTCGTCATGTCCAAGCAAAAAGGTTTGATGTGAGAGTTCGCCCATATAATTCATAACAGGATACCTTTTCTGCTCTCTTTTTCCTTTTCTTCACCATTTAAAGCGTTAATATATAGTTATAACTTACAGTGCTGAATTTAATTAACAAAAGGGTTTAATCAGTATTTGTCTTAAGGGAAATTCCACAGGCTTGTCTCATGTTCCATGTTTTCTGGGCTGTTAGGTTCCAGACCAATGTCAAAAGGAGGAGGACTAAGCAGCATTCCCTGAGCCATATTAACCAGAACATTAGGCATGTCAAAGATCAAATCCTCGTCCACGAACTCGTTACTCGTCCCTGCTTGCTTCTCTTGTACCCCTGAAGAGTTATTATTCCACGTTGGCGTCTGCATAGCATCCTTCGCAGCTCCGGCAGCCGCCGCCGCAGCGGCTGCCGCCATCTGAATATCACGCGCCGAGAGTGAATCGGGGACAGGAAGGGAGGAAGCGGAGTCAGGGAAATTCAGCTCCGCATCCTTACCTATTATCAGATATCATACATACGTGTATTTATATCAGATACCATATCACGTACGGATACATTGATATTAACCAAAACAAAATAAAAATTATAAACTATTATTATTATTATTGAAAATCTAAGTCTCATTTTTTATTTGAGATTATGTTTTATTAATTCAATTAATAATTAAAGTTTTTCGTATTTTACGTCTAATAATATTTCTTAAAGGAATATCATATGAAATATAGATGTCATGTACGGAAAATGTAATAACATTGTCAAGTACGGACAATGTTATTCTTAAAAAATAATGTATTTTTTAGTTAAACATAATTTTATTTTGTTATACCTTTAAATTATTGATTTAGACATTTTTTTTTCATGTCAACGTAATATTTAACGACTATTCATAAATTTTAAAAAAATTAAAAAATTTATGTAATTTTTTTTAAAATTTGAAAACTATTTAATATACTGATACCAAAATTAAATATGAAAAGATATATATAAAAAAAAAACATTTTCTCCTGTCACAAATTCTTACCCTTGAGAGCATAAGCTGCCACGTCATAAGCCACTGCGGCCATTTCAGGTGTGGGAAATGTGCCTAACCAAATCCTGGTGGGCTTTCTTGGCTCACGGATCTCAGACACCCATTTTCCGTTGCTCCTCCGGCGCACGCCGCGGTAGCGGGCGGTTTCGGAAGAGGCTCTGCTGCTGCCGGTTGCATTATGAGAATACATGGTGGTGGTGGCGTTGGCGGTGGCTATGTGATGTGAAGGCGTGTGTTGTGAGTGAAAGTGTATGGCAATTGAGTGAAGCCATTTATGGAGGTGAGTTTAACGAAGGCGGGAGACGGAGTAGCGGAAGGAAAGTGCAAACCAGTTGTTTCTGAATTGCGGCCTGTAAATGGTTGGAGTGTAATCCAGCATGGCTTTGCCAACGATTCATAGGTCGGAGAGCGTGTTCTGTTACAAAATAAAATCTCAAAGAAAAAAATAATAAAAAATCAATTCAATTCGCATAACTTATCCAACGTCAAATTTTATCCACAGTGATAGTGCACTTTGTCAATAGTGTATAACATCACTAAAACCCTGTTTTCCATTTTCAATTATTTCCAACAATGATTTTCGAGATCATAAAACATGGATATTTCTTCTTATTTATACAGTGCTGTGCAGCAGGAGTGCCAAGTGTTCGAGATAGCATATAGGATTATTACTGACGTAGGATTGTCTCTCATCCATGGCAAATCAAATTTACGAGAAGACATGTTTTATTCTCCAACCATTTAATTAGGTAGGGTTTTCTGATGTTGTCGCAAGTGATCATCCATGAATATATTTTTCGTTCAGAGACAGCACAGTACGAGGCTAGTTTTGTTTCGTCAGCATCATGGAAATTAATAATTATTAGCTTCTCCACAAATTGTCGTGTATGGTTTAAGTTTGTCTAGATTTTTTATTTTAGGGATTTCTATGTGCGATTGATTTTGCATCATTACTAATTTCATTACACCTAGGAAGTGTTTTTTTCTTTTCTTCTTTTTTTTGTGTTTTAGCCACAATAGACAGGGAATCTCGCTGCTGAAAGCGATGGGAGGAATTTAATGGAGTTGTTAACTATTTTTGAAGAAACAAGTGAATAGGTTCAATGGATCGCGCGAGAGGTAGAACACCCTCTTTCAAGCTTCAAATCAAAAGTATTAAGTTCTCCTTCGTAAATACATTAATTCAGTTTAGTTCCAATTTATGTTCCGAATAGTGAAAGAAATGGGGGAGCAATATGTGTTTATATTTGGAAAGTGTTTCTTTTACTGCCTCATTCGTATCACTCTTGAAAAATATTCAAATAGGGAAAGAGAAAGAAATGGTAGACCAAAAAGAGTAATGTAATAAAAAAGGTGAAAATTAATACGTATTTACCATGTAAAATATTAATATTTTAATTTTCTTTTAGCTTAAAATACTGTTACATATTATTATATTATTAAAACAAGTTATTAAATGGAGTTTTTTAGTCAAATTATGATTTTTCTAGGTATAAAGTGAGGCTTAGTAATTATTTTCCCACACCGCTTGATCGTATGGTAACGACGAGACGCATAAACCATCAAAATACTATGTATGGAAACCTTTGACAACAGCTGACAAGAGATTTCGATGCTCATGACAGTTTTCTACGTACACCAACACATTGCAAATTAAACACAATTGAGCACACAACATCATACATAAGAAATACAACGAGTATGACAGAATAAATTTACCATATCATCAAAATAAATACTAATTTGAGCACAGCAATATTTAAAAAAACATTTGTACCACATGACATAACAATGCGACTGCATTATGCCATACATAAAAGCTGTGTCTCCAAAATCTGACAAATCACGATCAAACCCAACATGCGAAACTTGTACCTAAAAACTTACAATTACTTTAATACAATTCATTAAGAAAAAAAAAACATTTATTCTTTATCCACCAACAAACACAGTCTCTTGTAAAATGGAAAGAAATGGGTGTCTCGCTCTATCGTAACATGTCAAAGGTTTAAAAAGAAATGCAAAATCAAAAACTATATGAATTATAAATATAATCACAAATCAAAACAAACTCATACAATTGTCAACCATATTGTATACCTTTTCCTAAACAAGATTTAAACAATAGAAAAAGCATATAATGCATCATTCATCGTATTCTTTAATCAGCGTTTGACCATAAAGGAATACTAATTCGTTTCAAACAAATGTCCTTATAACCAATCTTTCTATGAATATATCTTTGTTTCTTAAAGAAAAATCAATAAAGAATGACAAACGGTTGTAAATATGCTAATGAAATAATAAAATCAAGAATAAAGATTTTTTTTTTGAAGTATATAGATTTACTATTCTTAAGGAGTTACTCGTGATGTGTTGGGCAATCTCTCAATATATAACAGCAACTTCCAAAAAATTTATAAGGATATTAGAACTATAATTTTTTTTTAAAAAAGAGTAGAAAAGTAAACCAAGGATATTATAAGAGAGAAATGAGAAAATGGAAGAGAATAAGAGAATGAGGGAAAGTTGTATTAGAAAGTGAGTTTTTAAGCCTAACTCAACCTCACAAAACCGGTTTGTAAGGTGAGGTTTGCACCTCACTTATATATTATAATTTGGTCTTATCTCTAGTCGATGTGGGACTTCCAACACACCCCCTTCACGTCGAGGTATAGACATCTCGTGCGTGATAGTAGAAATTGGATGGTCCGATGACGACCCGATAGTGGGTGAAATAGAAGAATAGAATGCCCACTTAGAACTCGCTAGCATAGGCTCTAACCATGGCTTTGATACCATATTAGAAAGTGAGGAATGGTCCATGGAAGAAACCCCACTTTACGGTTTCAACAAAATCCATTCTTTGAGAATCTCACTTTCAAGCCTTGCGAAGGGGATTTGATCAAGGAAAAGTGACCTTCATCAAGCAATGTGCATCCGTTGCTTTCGAAAATAGATTTAGGTTTTATAACAATCCTCATATATTACAAAAGATAAAAAATGAACGAAAGAGATAGAGAAGAAATATTTTGGGTTTCATAAGATGTAATCCATCAGAGTTGGTATATCAAGTTATATGAATCAGTCTTAAATCGAGAAATTCAACTCACAATGTAGTTGGTATAGTAAGCTATATGAACCAATGACACTTGACATGTATTACAGATTTTTCAATCACAAAATACCCCCACAATCCTTGTTGTTATCATTGTATTGCGCTTACTAGGTCATACGTGTACCATGTATTCATGGGTGCTCTAGATCATGCTAAGATCTCATGCAAGTGTCTCTACTTGACACCCATATAGGTGATTTCATCAAATGTAAGTTGTAAATCATACACCATCCGTAAGCGATATAAAGAACATTAAAACTTTTGTTTAAACCAAAATTCTTTCACCACATAGAACTTTAATTACAAAGTTTAATCCATAATGCAATCTTTAGCACTTTCACACACACACACACCATAGGAATGGATATATTTGATTTAAAATCAAATATGTGCTATCAAAACTAACAAGTGTCTTGTTTCCACCCATATGAACCTTATTCATAGGATCTTCAATCACAAAAGTGGGTTACCATCACTTGTTTGCTTGCAAGTGGCTTAAGTCTCATTCCTCTCGATGTTTTTAATATCATATTTATTTCCAATGGTTTTGTTAGAAGATCTGGTAGATTATGTTCTAACTTCACGTAATCAATGGAAATATTTTCATTCTTTAGCAACAGTTCATTAAATTCTATCTCAATTGTATATGTCTGTTCTTTCCATTGTAATTCTTGTTTTTAGCTATAGCTATTGTTGATTGACAATCACAGTGTATTGACACTAATGGGGTTGGTTTCATTCCTAGTGTAATAATTGTTTGTCTGGCTGATTTCCATGTAATCGCATTATTTTTAAGTGTAAATACATAACCACTAGTAGACTTTGTCTCATTTGAATCAAAGACTTGGTTAGCATCATTGTACCTTTCTAGTATAGTGAGAAATTCACTATAATCAATGGCATAATCCATTGAACCTCTTAAGTATCTCATAAGCCTTATAAGTGTGTCTAGTGTTCTTGATTTGGATATTAAGTGTACCTACTTAGTCTATCTACTATATAAGCAATATAAGATCTAGAAAAGTTCATTAAATGCATTAAGCTCCCAATTATCTGGACATACCTCAGATTGAGAGATAAATTTTTCTTTATTTTTCATTAATTTAAATTTAGTATCATAAGTACTCACTGGTTTGAAGTCATAATACCTAAACTTCTTAAGAAGTTTCTCACCGTATTGTTCTTAAGATAGTGATATATTATCTTCCTAAAGAAATTTTCTTAATAACAAAACACAAAAATTTATAACAGGAAATGTTTCCAAACAGATTTTGAATATTATTCATGAATTTTTTTTACACACAAATATCCGCACAAATAATCAATATAGTTTATATATATAAATAAATGAAAGTCAACAATATTTATTTCCCTTATTTTTATCTGCAATTAGCTAGCAGTGTTTTGATTATTCTGGTAAATGAAAAAGATTATATTTTGCTTATCTCTGAGGCAGTGGAGTCAAATTCAATAGGTCCACCTGATGGTGGCTGAGATTAGGGTTAAATGCATGTACTTAAGAAAATTGAATTGGTATGATTGCTTCTTGACCTATCTTAGATGAGGGAGCAAACGTACCAACTTTTTAGCATTTAACCCAATTGTATATTCCATGCATAGTAAACTACACAAATATTTATGGATGCAATGTTAAAATGCTTTTTCCTACTTTCCATATTTGGAAATTTGAGAACTGTAATTGGGATTGACAGTGCTTAGATTTTTGTTGCTAAAAGTATATGACTTTGTGATCACCAACCAGTTTTTATTGGTCCTATTGGTTATAATTTTTTAACTTTAAACACAATATATAAACAAAACAATGGTTAATAAGTGTTCATCAAGTGCTTTTAACTGTACCTTAACAACTTTCTTAATTTGTATTTATCATTAAATTATATAGCTTTTTACTTAAGCAAGGAAATTTGGAAATAAAATGAATTGTCTACTTGCAAAACTCATTTTTAAACAACAATATATAAGATAAATTTATAATATATAAATTATATAAATACTTTTTTATAAATTAATTTTATATAAATAGCTTTTTAAATTTGAAATTCGATTCTTAATATTTTATTAGAATCATCTTAAGTTTATTTTAACAATTTTTATTTTTTAAGTTTATGTGTTAATGAGCATCTTTAATATTTAATTTTATATTTAATATTTAATATTTAATATGTATATAAATAAATGTAAATTTTATCTTTTAATCCAATTTTATAATGTTAGATTAAGTTTAAAATCTATTTTATAAAATTTTGTCAACTAGTTTTCTTAATTAAAAGAGTAATTTCATAATATATTTTAATATGATTTTTAATATTTAGTATAATTCCATTTGACTTTTTATAGAGTTTAAAGTCTAATTTAAAGTAAAAAATTTAAAACAATAAAGATTCGATACTAAAATTACTTATTATACATATTTTCTTAAAATTAATAGTTACTTTTTTCGTTAATATTTTTGTGTAATGTTGAATTCTTGAATCTTAATATCCGACATAAAGATTGAAAAGGAATAGTAAAAGCCGAGAGATTCAACTTCAAAACCTAACTTTTTATACAAATTGCTCCTGATAAAAACAAAAAAAAAAACTTTTGTATAAATTCCTTCTTCAAAGTAAAAAAAAGTTAATTTTTTAAAAAATAATATTGAAATTACAGCCTTTTAGGGTTTATGAACGTTTTGTTCCTATCAAGGAAAAACACTTGTTTAAAATGTGTACAACTTTTTTAAGAAAACAAATGTTTAATAGATTAGTAAAAACCCAAAAGGATCTGTTTTCTCAGAAAAAAAAAACATGAAAATATTTTGTTTCTATCCTTTTACAGGTGTACCGTGTTGCAAATAAAAAATAAAAGAAAAAACCTAAGGAAGAAGGTACGTGGCATTAAAAATTCATCTGTAAGGAATAAAGACAAGTTGTAAAAATATATTATTAAGATACTAAAAAGTTTATAACATCAATCCTCCAAGGTATATGCGCCGTGTTCCAAAAATAATTAATTATTTTAAAACAATATATTTTAGATATACATGTGGTCTAATACTAAAAGGATTATGTTTTTCTGGAAAAAAAAAATGTAGTGACTATATAATTATTTTATTTATTATTCTCAAAAAATAATATTGATAGAAAATGAAAAAAAAAAGTGAATTTTGTATGGGTAAAAGTATATATATCATTTGCTGTTACCCTTGGATTGTGACAATAACTTTCAGTAGAAACATTTTATTTAAGATTTGTCAAATCAAATATATAATTAAGTATTACGTAAAAAAATGGGAAAGAAAGTTCTTTTGTAAATTCAACATTGTGATCCAGTAATTTTCTGTAAAGGCCCTTGTTTAGTTGTTTTTTGGGTTTTTTATTTTCTGCAATTGATAACATCGTTAAATACAACTAGTTTATATTTTCTAAAGAACGTACTAATATATTGTTATATGATCTCATTTAATGAGCTTACTGAAGTTCAATTAATTCACTAAAAATACCTAACTTTTACATGCATGGATTAAAGATAAAATTTAAATAAACATATAAATATGGACAGTTTTTATTTTCTAAGTGAATTTTGTAGTGATAATTTAGAATTATATTATAATACGATCAAAACACATATAAATTCTTTAAAAATTATATATAAAATTAAACACTTATTATACTAAAAACTTTAATTAACACTCTAGCTAGTTAGTTTTAAAACTACCAGTTTGTGATATATATCCCTAATTTCGATTAATAATGTCAAAAAAGGAAGAAAAAAATGAATTTGAAAATTAAAGTATATGGTTCTGATGAAATTAAATCTTGATGTGGGTAAGTTAGAAATTAAATCTATTATGATGTCTCTCCTTCATTGATTTTTATTAAAGATACTATTTATATTTTTTATTTATGTAAAACTTTATGATGTCTCTCTTAAAAAAAATAGTTATATAAATTAAGAAAATTTAAAAAAGAATGTGTTAGAAGATCTGATATGAATTTGGTTGAGTGAGTGCTTGGTGTTGATGGAGACATTGGATGAAGAGAGGAAATGAATTGGTTAAGTTAATTTGGAACGTACTATTTCCGGTTAGATATGCAAAGGGTTATGCCGCGATCCGCGTTTCCAACAATATCCTCTCTAAATTAATGGCATGTGGGAGCTGTATATTTCTGGACCAATCTACCCTTCTTTATTCTGCACTTTAAGATTTTATATGATCTTCATGCTCTTATTTTATTTATAACCAGATCTTTCTCATTTAAATAAAAAGTGAGAGTTTTGAAGAAAACAATTCCTAATTGAAGTTAAGACATAAGTCCTCTTCTTATATTTTAAAGGTGTCTCACTCTTCTTATAGGAAATATTTTTTATTCTAAAAACATGAGATGATTTTTGTCATATCTTTATAAATTACTTTGCTTTGCTATTTTTAAGTTAGGTGAAACTTGTGGATATTATAAAATATATTGAGATAAGTTTGTTTAATTGATAAACAAAATTAAATGTTTTAATTTTTTTTATAAATTCTTAAAGTTAGCATCTTTTAATTGACAATGTTTTAATTGTTTCAAAGTTTTTATAAATTTTAAAACTATTATTTTAATTTTTAAGGTAATAAATTATTATAATAAATTTAAATTTCCTTTAAAATAATAAATTTAAATATTAAAAAATAATTGTGTAATTACAAACAAAAAATTAGATATAGTATTTGTAACTTGTTGTGATTAGATATAGTATTTATCACATTAGAATTATTCCCTTGTAATGAACTTTAGGTATTAAGGGATAACTGGTTTGTTTTTATTTAAAATTTTAAGGGCTCCTTTATGTCCATGCTTTATACAAGGAATTGATGTAAATGGCCCGTAGGTTCCATATTATTTGACTTAAAATTAAATTAAACTAAATTCATCAACTAATTTAACTTCTTGTTAGCCTTTCAGCTAAAGATTGTAGTTATTACTACCAGCTTGTAAGAGTAGTAAATATCCTTTAGTGCATCAATTCTTATACAACTATTTTTAGTAATTGTTCATGGTCCTGTATTTGATCTGCCTCTTTTATGCGACTTTTTTTATGCACTATTGTATCCATCTAGTAATTACGTGTACTTTTTTTTTTTTTCATGAAAGAATTGGCATGTGAAAGGGAATGCAGTAGGGGTGAGGATTATCGCGTCATCAAACTCACGATCACAGATTTCAATGTAGTAATTGTGCCCTTTGTGTTGTTTGTCTTTTCCTTCCTTTGTATACTTTATTCACATTTGGTTTTCGTAAAATAGACAAAGAAAGAGCAAGCCACTGTTGTGGAGTGCAAAGGCCATGATGCTGCACGGTTCCACAGCATTGATCATATTCATGGGTAAAGCAGTGTTTTCATGTATAGTCTCTTTTTGAGTGCTCACTGTGCTTTATGATTTTGTTTTCTAATTTAAGTTGGTTCTTAGTCTGTATAACTTTCTAGTTAAACAGTGAGAATAATATTATTTTGAGGAAACTACATTTCTATAATAAGGCAACTGCGTAGGTATAAGTTATAACTTTTGGACTATAGTCAAGTAAATGAAGTCAATCTTTGTGATTGGATTCTACAAGTATTTAACTATAATTATGTTTACAGACAAATGAGCTTGTTGCTGTTTAGCATGCCAATGGAACAGAGCAGCTTATAAGAAACACATAATTAGATAATCCACAAGTTATTATCTAGTTTTCCTATGGTCCTCGTAAAGATTATTTTCTATTTTAGATTGAACTATTACTCACTATAGTTTCACACAAATTGGATTTTAGTCACTATTTCCCACTCATCTGGGTTTCTTAGTCCTTATGGTTTCTACTCATTAGGTTATTTCCCCCTATTTGCTGTGAAGGATTTTTCATTATAGTTTGCAATTATTAAACTACCGGTCCCTAAAAGACTAAAAGTTCAAATGAATGAAACTACCTTTTGTATTTCAACCTGTATTTAACATGAGTGATTATCAGTAATTGTCTGTGTTAGATTAATTTTTGTCTATTTATCTTGATTCTTTGTCTTCTGTTGGCTGGTTAGTTCTCTTTCAGAGCATGTTTGAATTTTTCACAGATTGAAGTTCTCACTCATTTACATTTTTCTTCACTTTGAATTTTTTATGATAACAAGTTCATTGCTGGCATATTCCACTTATTGTTTGCATCCATCTTTGAACAGTTGGGGTAAGGATATCACTGGTATGGTTGAACAAAAGGATGGGAAGAAAAGAATCTCTGTTTCATTCGAGTGTGAGACACTGAAAGCCGATAAAGCAGCAGAAGACCACATCAAGAAATTCATGCCAAAGTTAGCTGGGATGGATGCTGTTGGTAAGTGAATGTGACACAAGTTACTTCACACCTTCCACCTTCAATAGTTTTTCCATGTTTGCTTCTGTCGGCTGTTTTTAATGCTACATCTCGTTTACCAAGACCAATGGCATCATGTGATTGGTGTAGTCAACCTCTCTTAGTATGATAAGGCTTTGGTTGGTTTATTGTTTTTAAATTTATCTTCTGAAGAATCCTTTTTATTTTATCAAAAAAAGGTTAAACAGTGAAGTAATGGAGAGATGCTCAAAAGAGTATTCTCACAGTTCTAAATTGTTGCTAGTCTTGGATGATAGTTCTACACTCATACACAATTGTGAGATCTTTGATAATTTATGGTCCTTTTCTTTGTTTTTTCCCTGTTGTGGCCTGTATATCTTTTCATGCACTTTGAATGGAGGAAGTGAAAGTGTAATGAAGAGACCAGGATTTGATCATGCCATGCAATCTGAACCGAACCATGAGGCATTCTTCTTGGAGTTGCACTTTGCTAAAAGAAACCAGCGTCATATTTCTTATACTTTCTTTTACTATTAATTGATTAAACCTGAAGATTTCAGCCTGTGGCAGGTTCTAGATGCTGTTGTATTTGATTACTGTGATATTTTGATTCTCATGATTTTTGCATGGCATGTACTTGCATGGGACACTTTTTTTTCTCTTTCACAGAATCTTGCATTCTTTTGGACCACCAAACTACAATTTTGATATTGAGAAGTGTGATGCATGCATGAGCTTAAGCACAAAGATACAATCAGTTTAATTTGTTCAATGCATTTTATTATATATCTGGACCAGTTCCTCACCCCTTGCATGCTTAGTGTTTTATTTGATGTTTGAATAATTGCAGTTAACATAGGAAAGATGAAAATTTCTGGGTTGGATTTTGGAGCAGAGGAAGATGAAGAGACTGAGTAGAAAAAAAATGATATTTTGTAACTAGTTTATGTCCATTAAGAGACTGAAAGAAAGAGTGAAATGACATGATTTGAGCAAATCATGCAGAACATTGTTTTGTAGAAAGGTATGAATGTGTGGTTTGCCTAAAAGTTCATCCTTAATTGAAGAAAATAGGTTCTCCATTCCCAGGTTCTGTATATGTCTTTAAATTGGATTATTGAAGTACACAAGGGAAGAATATACTCCATCTGAATGGATAAAAGATAGAAACAGGGCAAATTTAGAACAATAAACACTGTTAACTTATATAACCACAATTTTATGAGTGAACAACATTTACAATCCCCAGTGATAATTTTTTAATTATGAGTTTAATGGCTTTACATTGGCAGTATTTATCATAGTTCTACAGTTAGTCAACCTATCACGTGTCAGCAGTGATGTCATTTTTAAAGTAGTATTATTATAGAAGTAAACTAAATTATCATATTTTATATTTGTGATTAGTTTACCAAGTAAAATTATTTCACTTTCTTAGCATATAATTTATGTACTCATTTGGAACCTTTTCATACGATCAAAATTAGAAATTCGGGTGTCTATTGAGTGGATCAAAATGTTCCAAATTCTTATGAATTAATCATGAGTTAGTAAACCCTCTGGCATGTATTAAAGAAAATTAGGTTAATATCTTCTATAAGAAATTATCTAAGTCATTCTGAAAATAATATATTAATTAAGACAATTTTAATGTTATTAGTTTAATTATTTTTTACTTTTGATAAACGAGATACTTTAATCTTATAAAAAGTACTACGAAGATTATTATTCCTTTTATCATTATTAAAGTTGAAAATTGTTTACTTAATAAATTTGTGGCCTGTAATTGGTAACATTAATGTCAGATGCGTATATTTATGGCATAATGATTGATAAAATGGTCATTGATCAGAATCAGTACGTAAAATTAGTTTCATTTGACAGATACAGTGCAGTTTCAACTGTGTCCATGCAGTCATTGTCATGTTAAAAGTTCTCATGATTTTAGGTGGAATGTGTCGAGTGAAAAATACGTTATATCTTATTTTCTTACCTTCATTAATTATTGATTAATAATTTTTTTTTCTACAATTTTTATTTTCTGATTTCAGTTAATTTCATAGTTAGATAACTAAATACAAAGACTCTGTTCTTGTCTGACAAAAAAATATAAAGATGTTGTCCATGTTTGACTGAAAGTATGTGGACTAACAAAACAATTCAGTGTACCACATAGTTCTAAGTAAAGAACCACCTTCTATTTGATTTATTAAAAAAAATGTTGGCAATATTTATAATCAGTGGAAAATGCTGGCATGAGTTGAGACAGCAACATGAAGCATAATGCAATGTGGAGGTTTGAATCAAAAATGAGACTTATAGCTGTTGCTGAGCACAATTTCACCCTTGAGCAAACAGCACTGCGCTCAGCCAAATTCATGTTAAGATTGAATTCCAATCTGCCAAGGAAACATCACAATTTCAGATGAAAATTAGATAATGCATACAATGAATGAGTTTGTCTGTCTTCATTTTTTTCAAAAAGTGTTTTTTAAAAGAATATACATATTTCAGATTCTTTTGGGTGTTTGTCTAATCTGCTTATCTTATAAATAAACAGTTTCCCTTTTTTTTTAAAAAAAAAAATTAACTGTTAAGTGATTATCTTAAAAATATTTTCAAAGTCTAACCAAACTGGTCTAACATCATTCGTGTTGTTGGTGTGTTCTCTAATCAGATTTGGAGTTTCATCTTGATAATCTGCATAATAAAAATTCTAATAAATGTCAATGGATATTACCCAGATGAAACTTCAATTCTGATGAGAGAATAGTATCCATTTCTACAAACTTTTAACCAATAATAAACTGAAACACCTGTTAAAAAAGATAAGTTGTTGCTCATCAACATAACCAAAATTCATGAAAATGGGTCTAGTTCTCACATAGAACTAGTTTTTCATTCATAAAAAATGATAATTAAATATTACAGGAAATTATGGACTTCACAGACACAGGAAAATACCTGAGAATCATTAATATCTTACTCATTTTCAGATACATCCTCTGAATCAGACAGTGGTAACAATGTGCAGACCCCAAGCAAGTGACCATTTAGGCAGACATAATACTCAATATAATCTTTATGGGAACCCAACCTGCACTTAGCAGTTTGTGGAATCATATTGGCCTGTAGCATACTCCACAACTTAGCCTTACAATAGGGGCAAATCTCGGTTGGATGGAGCTGTGCACCTCTGTTAATTATCATCTTCTTAACGTTTGATGATGCAAACGACTTGAAAATTCCTCTGAAGAATCCTAAATCACCAGCTTCACCTTGGTCAATATGCTCACAAGGCTCAGACACATACAAAACATCATTCAGACACTGTGGCATGAGAAAGCTCTTTCCTAGTGTTTTAGAAAACCGAGTCTTGTTAACAAAATGACCAGGAACCTCAACATTATCGAACAAACCACCTTGTGTGCAACCAGAACAGAATATGAGAAGCTTCCCCAGAGCCCTCCAGTTCCCATCTGCACTGTGACTTCCACTGGATTGCAGATCAAGCATCATCTTAGGAGCTCTTGTTCTGCAAAACTCTTTCCATAAAACCCTCTTTGCAATATCATCAAACCATTTGCATGCACACGACAGTGTAGCAATTAGATTGGGGTTCCAATTCAAACGCTGAAACACCAAGAATATCACATCTTCACTTAAATGTCCCTTGGTGCATTGACAGCTAGCTGAATGTACACATCGATACTGCTTAGTGAGAATCATTTTCTTCACCTGAAGTTTACACAGAACACTCATTAGTTTCTTATTATTACTTTTTCCATGTCATACTTTAGAATATTCATACATATGACAAATCTTAATGACCAGATTTCTTAATTGTGCAATTCATGTTAATCAGGAAACATCAGGATATAACTAATGTAATGTAACCAATACTGAACTATGCAAACAATAACATCCAAAACGCATACCATATAACTAGAATTGACATCATCAAACTGCTTTCTAACATACTAAAAGTTTTTTCAAGAAAATATATGTTTTTCTCCCTCCCAATGCTCTGGTCTGTGGTGAACTTCATGAGTATATTGTTATTCAGTATCTTACTAGTGTTAAAATCTATAGTGCATGGATATGATATTTGTAGTAAATACAACAGAATATGTTAATTGAGCTATCTATGCTTCATAAGTTATAATCAATAAAATCCTATCTATATTTTCAAACAGAAAATGAAGGGTGTAAATTTCCATGGAAGGAGGAATGAACAACTGATGAAGCAATATTCATAAAGAATGAGGCATGAAATATAAACCAATAGTTCTTACAACAAAACTCAAATGCAGAAAACAAATATCATAGATAGAGGGGTATTTCAGTTCAAGCAACAGTACTGCAACCAAGACCAGCCTTAAAAATTATTCAAAATTCAAGCATCTAAGAGTGAAAAACAATCTCAAACCATACGTACATAAAAAAAGATAATTAAATGCATCAGACAAAGCTAAGCATTCCAGAGCTACACGTAAATGAAAATTTTCATTTCCCAACACCAATAACCCAATCTACAGCAGCCACGTCACAGAACAAAGTTAAAAGACATGACACATCTCACATGGCACCTGAAGCTTAACATAAATTCCTTAATCCTTACTACATAGACAAATCTAAACTCCAAAATGACCCTTCACTAGATTCCACAGAATCCCCACTCAAAACTAGAAATTTAAGAAAACCCTCCTTTCAAACGAAAAAGAAAAATAAAACTACCAAAAAAGAAGAGAAAAATGGATCGGTATCTAGAAATTAGATAAAAAAAAAATACAAGAAAAACCAAAGCAAAACAAACCCAGATTGTGACTCAGCTTACGGAACCGGCTTTAGCCATAACAGAAACAATGGTTTGCTTTGTGGGAAAGAAAAGGGAAAAGGGTATCTGAGAAACAGTAAAATCAAAAACAGACAAGAAGAAAAGTAGCAACTTGTTTGCAAAAGTGGCGTAAAATTATCTGTAATTTTCACCTCTGAGAAGGGACAATTCGGTCCACAAAAAGCACAGGGCAACACACTCAACTCGAAGCAGCAAAAATGCAAAGAGATAAAGAGAAGAGAAAGTACGAGGAAGAAAACCAAAGAAGATGAAAAAAAAAGCAAGAAAAAGAACCATAAACAGAAACATTTGAAGAGGAAAAAAAGTGTAATATATTTGAAGACATGCATAGAGTAACTGAGTGAGTACGGATTCTATCAAGGACAAATCATACTGTGAAACGTGTCAACGATGTCATCTTGGTCCAGCTGGCACAGCACGATTCTAAAGTAGCATTTCGAAGGCTGATTTTGTAGGGTATTCAAAATTCAACCAAGTTGTCTCAAACACTTTCTTCGAGTTTTTAAAGAAAAAGATTTTTTTAATAATAATTCAAAAAAGTATTCTTTTTATTTCCTCTTTACAAAACCATGAAATATAATGTCTTAATTACTCACTTTCCTTAATTTCTCATCAATAAAAGAAAAAGAAATGTAAGTGTGTGGTCTACTTAGCTCTTATTCATATGCACAAACAAGTTATTATTCAAATTGCTGAATAAGGAGTTAAATTCATCTTTTAATTGTGAATATGATATTCATGTTAAATAACTTTTTAAAGAGACCATGATTATTAATAATAGATATACCGTAATTAGATTGTTAATGAAAAACTCATTTTAAGATTTATAAATATAAATTTGGAGTAAAAAGATAGATTATATGTATTTATTAATTTATCTAAACTGTTAAACGTTAAACTGACTTTCACATTATAATGTTTTTTGAAAATATTTTTATGAATGGTTTAGATGAATTGTTACAACAAAACTTAGAATTAATGACAATTTTTAGATCTTTAGATGATTTAAAAACTTAGTTAATGTTGGATCGTTAACTTCGATTTTATATTTCAAAATCGATTTTACATTTAAGAAACAATTATTTTATGTTTTGTAATGAGAAAAAAGAAACAAATAAAAAAATAAATGAAATGAAATAGATAAAATAAATAGTTGGTAAGTTGAATAATTTATTAAATATGATGTTTAGTAAATAGAAAACATTATATAGGTGATAAAATAAAATGATTTAGTCTAAAAAATAGAAATAATTTATTGAATTGTTTAATTCTAAATTTTTTATTATTTTTATTATTATTATTATTATTTTATTTTAATCTATTGTTAAAGATTTTCTTTCATTTTCTTTAACCAAGACTAAAAAGGATAATTTTTAGGTACAGTTCACGTCTGCCAGGTGTCGCTTTCTTAATGTTTGGGCTTTCATTTTCAATTTTTTTATTTAGATATAATTGATATTGTTATTTTGTGTCAACTTGGTGCTTTATCTTTCAGCTGTCAACATTTTTTTAGTTTTTTAGCTAAATAAACACAACTTGCAATTTCTTTATTCTTCTTCTTGCTTTCTCACTTCTCTCAACCTTTTTTTCTTTCTATTGGATTCAATCAGATTTACAATTATGGCTTTATAATAGTAGATAAAAATAAAATATTGAAATTAGTCTCATTAGTTTCATAATTTGTTATTTTGTATTGGTTATAAATTATATAAATAATTTTTAAGGTATTTTATTAAGATTATAAAACTAAATCTAGTAGTATTTGATTAAGATTTTTCTTAAATTATAAGAATATGTTGATTTAAAAAAAAATACTATTCACAACGTGTCTTACATTAGTTGTTTTCAAAATGAAATGCTTTTAACTATAGTTAAAAAGTGCATTGATAAATAACTATGAAGGAAAAGAGAAAATAATGATAGATAAGATATGTAAGATAATGAAAAGGACAGGAAAAGGAAAGAAAAAGACGAAAATGGGCTTGTATTACGATTTTTCAAAAATATAAAACTCAATAAACTTAAATTATTTATTTAAACGTTAGTAAAACAAGTTAATTAAAATTATATTTTGGCCCTTTTAATAAATAAAAAAAACAAGCTTGCAATGTTTAAATTTATTTTCATTTTTGATTTTATAAAATTATTTTAATATTTTTAATATTTTAAAATTTAAAATTTATTTATTTTTAAATATTTTCTTACTTGAATAAAGAATGAAAAATAGAACAAAAAGAAACTAGCTAATTACAATTATTTGGAAAAAAAATTATATTTTTTTAAATGCTAACAGCATATAAATTATTATCCATATATTTAATTTAAAGTTAATCGTCTTTTTGCTACATATGCATACACATGTATTTCGATTTAACCCTACAATAATATCCAAATACTCACTATTAGTATTACTTAAATTTAATATTAAGAGAATTGTTTGACACTGGTGAAAATAAGATTGTCTTAGAAAATATTTACAAGAAATTAGAAAATATGTTATTGCTCTCTACTACAGAGTCATATTTTATATTTAATTCCTCCAAAAACTTTTGTTTGACTTTTGATTCCTCTAAAATTCCTTTTTATCCTTATTTTTTTATTTTTATTTTTATAAATATGGATACTTTTTGTTTTATTGTTTTTCGGAAAAAAATTAACAAGAACTAAAAATAAATTATTCTCCTATCACAGGGTAAAAACAAAAAGAACATACAAAAAAAAACTAAAATGAAATGAAAAACAGTTACTTTTTTGAAACCACGAGACAAAACATAGAAAATCAAATATTTACATATCATGTTTAGATCCTAATTTTCATATCTATCTGAGAAATTTGAACAAACTAAATATCTCCAAAATTTCAAGATGAAATGTTTTGGGAGATCAAATTACAAAAAAACGTGAAAGAGAGGTAAATAAATAAATAAAATATATAAAGTAAGTATATATAGATTAAAATACCAATAATGTCTAATTTTTCAAATGAGGTTTTAAATAAAGTATAATATGAATTTTTATATTTCTTTTCAAAATAAACCTATTAAAAAAAATGATGGAAATAAATCCACTTCTACCTTAATTTCTATAACTTGGATCTGTTGAGAATTTGAGTTTTCACGACCTGAATTCTCAATATAAAATAGCTTTTTACATCTTTTTTTTTCTTTAAATTTTTTTAGAAAAAATAGAAAAAAAAATCATCTCAGAATTCAGTTGTTGGCGATCACATGTTGATATGATTTTTTTTTTCAATTTAAATATTTAAAAATTGAGTCTATGAAGACCAAATTCTCAATCTGTAAACATTAAATGGGTCTAATCTGGAAATTAAGGTGAGAATGAGTTTAGTTGAGTAAACCTTTTTAAAAGGAATATACTTTTAGGAAAAAAAATTGTGATAATGGAAAAAAAAATGTAAAACATTTCTACCAAATCTCTCTTTTCATACTCAACTGCTCAAACCCATAAACCCAAATATAATTATTATGAAAATTAACCAAATTTACCATTGTTAATAATAATATCAGACTTAATAACAATATAAAATTAAATGCATAAACTGTGAAGATGGTATTCACAAAAAAATGTTAATGACGTCAAGAACAAGGTTAATGAGTTGGTTAATATTTATTGTACAGTTTCACAGGCAGTCATATGCGAATGATACATTTAGTCATATGCCAAGGATATATTTGTGAGGAGTTAGGAAGAACCATCGTTAAAATGGCACAATTAAAGAACCTTGTCGATTAGTCATTCATCAAGTTAATTAACTATTACTAAACATATATAGAGATAAAGTATAATTGTTTATAATTGGGTTATAATTAAACTGTTACTAATCAAAAGTCTACTCCGAAATTTATAAATACAAATTTGAGATAAGGTGACAGGAGATTTTGCATTTACTATACTATTAAAACTTTAACGGTTGAATTTTTACTGACTTTAGCATCAGAGTACTTGTGCAGGTAACCTCTGTAAGACCCTTGAAAATAATTACATTTGAGTTGATAAATATTTATTTTCGAGTACAAAAAATTTGGTATAATGCTACAGTAAAATACATATAATGTTACGGTAAAATACGTATGGTGCTATAGTAAAAATACCTCATGAAAAGCGTGTTGCTACAGTAAAGTGTAGTACAACTACAGTACTGCTACAATAACAATGTAGTACAACTATAGTAATAATGTAGTACTACGTGAGTAATCCTAACTTCAACTATAAAAAAGGGTGAGAAAATGAAGTTTTTCATCATTGGAGTGAAATTCGTGAAGAGGGAACAAGAATTTAATAGCAGATAAAAAGATTTGAGGGTTAGGATCTGTTCATAGAGAAAGTTGTGAGAACTTCTAAAAGGGTGATTAGATTGAGTTGTAGAGAGAGTTGTCTATAGAAAGGGGGTTGTCTTTGTGAGTGTAGAAGGTTTTAAAGGGTAAAGAAGGGAGGTGCTGCCCAGATTTCGTAGAGAAAGGATCAAAGTAGTTCATTAAGAGGTAAGAGGAGTTAAACCATGTCTCTTTATTTTTGTGAAAAGATGATGATATGAGCTTGTTGTTTGGACATGAATGTTGGTTGTTGTTTAGAAAATATACTTCTTGAGTAATTTTTTTTTTTTTTTTGTAGTATGAGATTTTATTGATTGTTGGCCAATATAGTGATGATATATGGAGTGTTTTAAAGTGTAAGTTATTAAATTTTGTTAGAAACATGATATATGCAAATGAATGTGATATTTGTGAAACTTGCTAGGGAACACTTTGGCTAAGGAAAGAGAATGTACTGAAGTTGTTCATTGCGCGCCCTCTTTCCTAGAAGTCTACTCAACAAGCTTTCAACTTATATCTTTTCATAGAACAAAGAAAGTATATGTTGTCTTAAATGTGATATTGTTTGTTGTATTTAGCTTGTTGTTTCTATTCAGAAAAATAATTGCTACATGCTATTTTTGGTGTCGATTTTAGAGTATAAATACTTTTTGTATTATGACTTATTGTTTTGTTTTCGAGAGATGGTTATATGGTGCTTTTGGTGTATCTTTTGAGTAGAAATATTTATTATATTTATGTAGTAGTTTTTGGTAGTTTAGTGAAGTGGTATGTTATGATAAATAAAAATTCTGGTAATGTGTACAAGCTTGCCCACGTAATGGTCATACAAGATGAGTTTGAAATGGGAAATATATAGCTAAATTAAATGGATGATTAGTAATGTTACTTAGGTTGCCAAATATAAGTTAATAAGTCAAGTCTTTGGTCCACAATTCATGTATATTATAAGAGACTTGAAAAGTGAGGAATTGAGTTGTTAATGGATTAGAACATATTCCTAAGTGCTTAGAAATTTTAATTATAGATTGTGCATGACCTTTAATCTTTGTTAAACTGAATGATTATTTATCTATGCATGGACAATTAGCAGTATGAATATTGACTGTGTTTAATTGATGAAATTTGAATGATTGAATAATTACATGTGGAGAGTTGTGGATTTGGTGTGTTCATATGATGAGTATTTTTCTTTGCCAAAGTAGTAATGTTAAATGAACATTTTTGTGATGTGATAAATGTTTGATTGTTATTGCTTTATCCGCGAATTGAAGATATGTAAGTGAGGGACTAATCTCTCTTTGTTGGTATGTTATTTATTGAATCTTAATTTTGAAATGAAAAGTTGTTCAGTGCTGAGTAAGTGATGTATCTATCGTGATGTTAGAAAATATACCAACCTTGAGTGTTTTCTATTGAATGTTTGGCATTTAACCAATATAATAATTTTTTGTAAGATTGATGTTTTGATAAAAATGGACTCTATGAGAATACTTGTGTGTTATTTGGATGATTATCTTGGATTAACATGGAAATGACTAGAGATGAGATATGCATGTGTGAAACTATGAGTATGGATGTAATGAGTTAATGTTGTGATTAACAACAAGATAATGAGAGTGATGTGTCATTACAGTTGTTATTGAGAAATGATTCTATATGATGTGTTATCATGTTGATTGTTGGAATCATGATTGGGTATATGATGTGAATGTGATGGATATATACTACATGATGAGTTTGTAGACTGAGTTGTGAATTATTGATAAGTGGATGATCTAGGTTAATGTTAGATTTTAAATTAAGAATGAGCATTATTGAGTTGTGATCTGCTGAGGCAGATGATTTTTGTGTGTTCAACGAAATTAAATTGATGGCAATTGTGTGGTCATGTATATGAAATTTGATGATTTATGTTGAAATGAATGATTTTAAGTAGTGTGGATGAGTGTGTTTTATTGTATGCTCTTCAATGTTCTAGTTAGCTCATCTTTGCTTATTTGTGTTTGCGTTTGTGTTTTTGCAAAATATTCTAGGAAAAATATTTGAGAATTTTATTAAGGATTGTAATTTTAAATCAATGTTATTTTAAGATGTGTACTCGATTTTCAATACTTATGATGTATTAAAAATAGTTTATCGGAGAAATTGAAATTTCAAATTTTAGAAAAATAAATAAATGTTTTACGAATAAAGAGTGACACCCGAATGGGGTGTCACAACCTCCAAGTGAAATGGACGAAAAATGATACAAGGATTTGAACCTTAGACCTTTCCCAAACATACTAGACAACATATTGTTGACCTCGATTCCCTATACCTGAAACACTTATTTAAGAATACAAAATTACTGGGGAAAAAACTCATTAACCATAAATAAGACCTATCAAAGTTTTTTGTGTTAAATAATTTTAAAATTTATTTGTATTTTTTAATGACTATTTTCATAATTTTACATAGAATTTGATAATTTTTTTTATCCAATTAAGGGTAACAAAACGGACCAACCCGACCCATTTAATCTTGACTCGATATTGACCCGTAAAAAATGGTCGAACCAGACTGACCTTAAAATGGAAAATGAGTTCAACTTTACAACCCGACTTGCTCGTTGGTGGTCTACCAGGCTGTCCCACCTTTTTTGTTTCTTTTTTTGTCATTAAAAGTCTAACATCACATCGAAACGAATTGAAATATTTGATTTTTTATATGAAAATGGGCTAGTGTCAAGTTTCCGCGTTGATTCTGAGCGGTAAAAGGTTGTCATCCGGGTTGAAAAGGATTGTCATCCAGGTTGTTTCAGATCTTGACCGAGTTGTATCAAACTTTGACTAGGCTATCTAACTCTGTTAATATAAAGTATCGTGGCGTGAGTTCAATTTTTTTTAATGAAGTTAGGTTACCGGGCTGGTTCAACTAACTTGCAAGGACTGCCTAACTTGAGAGACCATATTGGTTTAACTCTTGAAAATTATACCCAACCTACTTTTTTGTCAATTTGACGGATTAACCTTACAAACTTGACTCTTTTTGTCATATTTAGATCCAACTTTTAAAAGAAAACTTAAAGTAATAAAATTATTTTGAGTTTTTATTTTGTACAGTATTAATTTTTTTTATTTAATAATTTTTTTATTTAATATTAAACATAAATTCACGTTTCAATTTGTTAGTCAATGAGAAATCATGCATGGTCCTCGTACTTAGTTTAAAAGTGGCCCTTGAGGGAAAGTTTCCTATAAAGATTAAGCCTGTGTTCGCATGAACAGAATTTACTGTTCATGCGAATTTGAGAGCGACGATTTATCACTGTTGTGCTGTTCGTTTGAGCTGAAATGGACGGATCATCGCGGATGGATTTGCGGGATACACTCCGTTTTGATCACTCGCAAAATTGGAGAGATTTGCGTGGATTGATGATGAAAAGTCCAGTGTGCCCTTGACTTGATATGCAATGACGAGGGTGGGGTAACCGGTTACAGGAGAGTGTAACCGGTTACAGGGGTATGAAGCATAATGGGAGGGTGGCATAACCGGTTACAGGAGAATCGTAACCGGTTACAAGGGGGGTATGAAGGCATGTAATCGGTTACGCGTTTGAGTAACCGGTTACAAGGCTATACATTATAATTTTTATAATTTTTAAACATTAATTTTATAAATTATTTATAATTTTTTTTATAAACATTTTTACAATTAAATATAACATCTATAAATAAAATTTTATATTACTTTTATAACTAGGGACATTTTGGTAATCTTTAAATTTCTACCAATTAAACTAATTTTTAAAATCTATCACCTCAATCAAATCCTACACTAATTCTCACAAACTTTACTTCCAAATCCACTCTCAATTACCCACAAATCCACTCAAAAAAATAACTAAAAAATTACCCTCAAATCCATTCAAATCATCTCCCTCAAATACACAAGAGAACAAAACCTAAATGGAGAGATATCCCATTCTTTGAATTGGGGTCGCTTTGGGCTTTTTGAGAATGTTGATGTCAGTGTTGAAGTGGAAATATGTACTATTTCAACCTTTTTTTCACGCGTGACTTTGAATCACCTTTCAATCTAATCAATATTTCAATTTTCCAAATCCATTAATGCATCCAATTTTGGGAATACTTTGTACCCAATCTAAGTAAACTTTTTGCACTTCTCCTTCACATTCATGCACCAAAATCTCTTTCTACTCTTTCAAAAATCTACCACCCAACACAATAAATCATTTCAAGGACCATTACTTCACAACTATTTGCAAAAGGGATTTATGTACCTTTCTTACATTTCTTATTATGATGAATTATGATACGCTATTACTCTATTAAGATAACATTATTTAAATTTAAACGAGCTTTACTTCAACTTTTTATTCCAAACTCGTATAAATAAGTAAAACCATCTCAAAAACTAATAAAGTATTACAGTTTTGTAGGTAAAAAAGGGACAAAAGAGTTATGAATATTAAAAATATTGACATTAAAATTATATTTAATTACTCTTTTGGTTTTAGTTTTAGTCAAAATAATTAAATTGGTCTCCAAATTTTTTTATCTCTAACTTTTTTTTAAAATTGATACAATTTTATAATTTTTGTCAATACTATACCAACAATATCAAATATATCTCATGTCACTTTGTGATTTTTTTTTTGTGTTTTTTAATTTTTATTTTATTTTAAAAAAATCATTCACATGTTAAGTTTGTGTCATAACACTCTTAATATGATGTGAGAGTGATTATGTCATATATCTTATATTCAATTTATTTTCTATATTTATTTTTATTCAATTCAATCTTATTCTTTTTCAATGAAGCAATTTTACATCTTTCTAAATTTATACTAAATTTAATTTTTGTATAAATGTTAAACTAATATTGTGAGAACCTAGAAAGGTGTATTTTAGGAGTGAAAGTGTTTTATAATATTAAGACTCTATTATTTTAATAATAAAACGCTTTTATATAAATATAAAACTATAAAAGAGTCTCATTACTTAAAAACACTCTCTTTCTCTATAAACTCTTTTATAAGAGTTTTCTCCCATTTCTTTGAGATTTCTCACAATTTGTTCACTCGTTTGAGGATTAGAGGCCATAAGATTTCTTATTGTGACAAGCTCGCCAAGGTCAACCAATCATTTTCTTCTTTAGGGTTTTTAACCTCTTTCCTCATCTTGTTTGTTTCATCTGGTTGAATGCAAGATTTTCCTGCTCGCATGTGTTCTTGTATCATCTTTCTTGAATCCATGCTGATCAATTTCTTTGTTGACATGGTCGGATCGTTTTGATGTTTTCTCTAGGTGTAGAAAAGGGATAATTTGCAAGTTAAGAGGTGTCTTGACTCTTTAGGGTTTGTTGAGAAGCTATCAAAGTAAGGGAAGTTAATCCTTAATTCTTTTGTAATTTTCTTGCTAATTTAATGAATTAGATTTGTAGTGAGC
Organism: Vigna angularis; assembly: GCF_016808095.1. Taxonomy (NCBI): domain Eukaryota; kingdom Viridiplantae; phylum Streptophyta; class Magnoliopsida; order Fabales; family Fabaceae; genus Vigna; species Vigna angularis. The sequence continues at coordinate 29,910,782 of NC_068972.1, forward strand.
ATGATTAATTTTACTTGTATGGTTTGAATGTTTGATTCACGAATTTTGTTGGTTTGAGCTTGGTTTTGTGTGATTAAGAGAGTTTATAATATAAGTAATTAGACAAATTGGTACAAGTTTCTATGTTTAAAACTATTTTGAACCAAAGCGCTAAAAAAGAAGTACTATTTTGACAATTGAACAGGTATAAGTTCCATCAGAAACACAAAATACAAGTGTTGATATATGATATAACACTGAGCAGTACTAGACTAGCATTGAGCGCTAACTTCCTTGTGCAAGTTTGGAAGCATTTTTAGCTTGAGAATGTTGAGCGTCCATCTACATCGTTGAGGGTCCTGTTTTGTGAATGTTTTAATACTGAACGACAACAAGACACTATTGAGCGCCATCTTTGAACTAGATGTCTATAATATTTTAGCTCTAGGATATTGAGTGCAACGTTTTGCAAGAAGAATTACACTACCAGAACTATTGTTAAGCGCCATGAAAGGTTTAGCATTAAGTGCTATCTCTGAGCGTCAATTTGTATGTTGGATCTATTTCTTATATCATTAATTTTGTAATATCACTTTACTAAAAATATATGTTTCTAGTCAATATCATTAATTTTATAATATTTTTTAATAATTTTATACGAATGAAATGTTGTAAGTATTTTTCTAAAATTAACACTTTACTAAATGTTTTTAAAATATATTTTAGGAATATAATTAAAGTTCATTTAAAATAAATTTCAAAAACATTGAATAAAAAAGTGAATTTTAATAAAAATATAGCATTAGATAAACTCCTATAGTAATTAGGTATCCCATTTGTTACAAACGTTATTACGAGTGTATTAATAATATATATACGATTATCTTTATCCCCCTTTTCTTTGTTAAACCCCTTTTTGTATCAGCTTTGGTTTTTTCATGTTACCGAGGTGAATTTACATATGTTGTGATGACTTTTAAAACATAAAGTGGTCAATTATTTTTGTGACAATAATTATACATGATGATGACTTTGACGTTGTGATGCCTTAATATCTAAGTTTACACACCTCAGTCATGCATCAGCTGTTTATATGAAAATCATAGTGGTATATTTCAGACTCAAGAAAATATGTTTGACCAGAAAAAATCTAAATTACACACACTGCAGGAAAAAATCAAGCACGACAGCAGCAGTATTGAAAACAGACCGACCAAAAACTCTCCATCCCCAAAACTTAACCATCATCCGCATGTGCTCCTGCAGAATAATCAAACCATTCATTGTTATGATCGAATTCCTTGGCCAGAATCCAGGCACATTGAGGAGAAACACAACAGTTATCGACAGCCTTCGACTTATGCAGATTCACATCATTGCAGTAAACCGGCTTCCTTGAGAGCACGTTTATAGTCTTCAACACTTTGTGCTCGCACCTGCATCCCCAGTCACATTAACAAAATAATGTTATTTAAGATGGATATTTTCACAACTCCTTCAGAACAGATAATAAAAAATCAAATTTAGCAGAATCGGTGCTATGAATCAATTGACACACCTCAGCTACACGAGTGCCGAAGTGATTCTCAATCTTCGACATGAGCCTTTCATCCTTTTGATCACAAATCAGGTTAAATACAGCCCCTGTAGGATCAAAAGAAACAAACGGATAACTTAACTATTTTATACCAGCGCTGAAAATATGATTCATAACTCGAGGAAGAATGAAGTTATGAATCACTTTCTTTGGAATAAAAGGGTAAAGCAAAAAAAAGTGCATGAAGTGATACTGTCGCCAAACAGGTACATATTAAAACTTAAACCCCAGTCTGACCAGGGTGATCACTCAAACTAAATATCTGCTTTGTCCGGTAAGATGGAAAAAGAAAAAGAATTTAGAAGTGATAAAGTCTATAAGAACTACAGATAAATAGTCAATTTTTAAAATCTCCTTTGTCATCTGATTTTCAGGTGTCCTACCAACTCAACAGCCCACTAGCTAAAAATATTTCTAACCCCGTCAGAGTAATAATATATATTGAACCAAGTAGCACCACAAAAAAAAGGAATTAGGGGGGCTCACTTAATACCTATGAAGCACCGACTCTGACACTGACACCACTAACACAGCTAATGACCAAAATATAGGACACCGTATAACTGCTGATACACACCCACAGCAAATGCATACATGTAATATAAGCATCAGGACAAAAGTCTCAACTGTTTAAGATTTTCATGTTGTAAAAACAAATTTGATAAAGTTTTCCTTGCAATAACATCTTTCACAGTAGAATCTTAAATAACAAACATGTAATCTTAATAGTTAAAATAACTACTTAAGTCCTTTTTATAAGCCTAAAAAATAAGTCATCCATTATTTCTAATATAGGTCGTCTTCTTTCAATTTCTTTTTGCTATTTTTAAATACAGTAGCGTCAGCCAAATCATGTTAAAGAGATGTAAGCCAGAAGAAAATTGTGACACAGTTGAATAGGGTTGGACATCTAATAGAAGTGTCTGACAAGTGTTCGGCACGGCACCGCACTTTTCTACCAAGGTCTCAGTGCTTCCTAGCTTAATAATGCAACTTTAACAATTTCTTATAACTACACAAGAGTAAGCAGAGAAATCTGGAAATTACCTTTGCGCCCAAAGCGCCCAGCTCTGCCAACCCTATGCAAATACACTTCACAATCAGGCTCAGGTTCACGGGTATAGCTGGCAGTGTGTTTGTTAGGAATCCAAGTAAGACCCCTAACTCTCACCCTCTCTCTACTCACGTAAGTAATCGCAACAATCAGAAATTGCAAAGAATGTGTATGGTATTCACAGCAAAGAATCAAGAATACACCGTAGAAACCAAGGAGCTTAACCTCCTTCACCAGGTGCAAGACCGGTATACAACTAACAAAGAGTCTAACTCCCCCTGAAACAAACAATAAGGGTTCTTATATATGCCCTTCTACCCATCCTCTCCTAACTGTTTAACAGTTAGGTATTATTCTTCCCCCTTCTCCTCTCATAAACTCTCCAAGTCCTAACATTACTCCCCCCTTGAGAATCAACCTTGTCCCCAAGGTTGGAACCGAAGGGCTTGGTCTCCTGGCTCCTCTTCATCATCTAACATCATCAATGCAGTACCAGGTGGGGTGGCGGATTCCCAAGCATATTCAGATGCAGCATAATTTACATTTTCCCCAAGAAACCATACTGCAGCTTGGACTAGTCTTTGTAACGCAAGAGCAGATTTTGGGTCAGATGCAGACACCTTGTTATCATCTGAAGAGAATCCACTGGCTACTGCCCACCAATTTAGGTCCATCAATTTAGGTCTGGAGGCTTAGGTGGCGGCCATTTCTCCCCCACTATCTTCCATTCTTCCTCTTTCCTTCTTATCACCCCCAAATTCCACACCAAGGTCCACAATACTACTTCCTTTATTTTTAACCAAGCTTCTAGCTCCCCCCACCTTCTAGCTAGTGTTGGATCCCCCTTGCTGACTACCTTCTTCCCCCTTTGATTGAACACCCTAGTCAATTCGGTTTCGTCGAACCCCCGTTCGGTCTCGTCTTTTAATGGTCAATACCGTTCGGTCCTCTATCCAACATTGCAGCTTCATCGCTTTTGGCTGAATAGGGCCTCCAGCCGAGAGAGTGGACAACTCCGTCTGCTTCAGGTCTAATTCTGTCTCGGACCGTTCGACAACCTCACCTGTGATATTGCGTTCGATCTTGGACCGCTCGGCAACACTCGATCTACCGTTCAGTTCCTTCCCGCTAACTTCAACCGTTCGGTCGATGTTGGTTTTCTTCCTCTGCTCATCCCCCAAGCTCACCTGGTACGGTTGGGTATCCTCCATGGGTAAACCTCGATCCTCTACTAGTACCTTGCCTATGAAACTGTGGCTGGCTCCACTGCTAGTCAAAACCATACCCGTTCGGTCACATATCAAACCATTCGGCTTCATCATTTTTTTCTGAGTGAGGCCTCCAGCAGAGAAAGCGGACATCTCCTTCTGCTTCCGGTCTACTTCGGTCTCTGGTTCTTTAGTCTCCATCTCTTCATCCTCCCCAAAATTGACCGTCCCTCGATTCTTTTCTGGCCAATGATGGCCTGGACCGAGCGGTCGTCCTAGATTATGGCGGTCGACTTCTGACCGCTCGATAACTTTCATTGGGCATGTGTTATAGCGATCGGCCTCGGATTGCTCGGCCACTAGAGATCGACATGGGCTATAGCGATCGGCCTCCGACCGTGTCACCTCATCGCTCGTTCGTCCCCAATACGACTGGTCTTTTATGTCCTCGGACCGCTCGGCAACTCTTGATCGGCCTGTGTTATTGCGATCGGCCTCGGATTGCTCGGCCACTAGCGATCGGCATGGGCTATAGCGATCGGCCTCCGACCGTGTCACCTCATCGCTCGTTCATCCCCAATACGACTGGTCTTCTATGTCCTCGGACCGCTCGACAACTCTTGATCGGCCTGTGTTATCGCGATCGGCCTCGGATTGCTCGGTTAATCCCGATCTTACCTTTTCGCCTCCCTGTACATACTCTTCCACCGTCCCCATCTGTTTCGATGTCGCCAAACGCTCAACAATGGTTCCAAACCTTATCACCAGGGCTTCCTTCAAGCCATCCCAGGAACGATTTTTGGCTTTCTCCTTCCAAGCTTGGATCCAATAGCCAGCACTTCCCTTCATGCTACTGTATGTCCGGCGCACTTTTTCTTCCTCTATCACCCCCTGGTTCTCAAAAACTGTCTCCACCCTAGCAATCCATCCCATAGGATCAAACCCTTCGAAAGTGGGTAATTCTACCGTTGTCCTCCAACTGGGTTGCCCTTCATGGCGTTCACCCCCTGCCTCTCCCACTTCCTCCTCTTGCCTCCTTTTGTTCTCGTTGACAGAGGCTTGGCTGCCGTCCGACTGTTGGCCCTGCTGGTTGCTGGTTCGCCCACTCAACATTTTCATAATTTCTTGCAAATCTTGGCGTATTTCTGCATAATCTTGGCGTATTGCTGCCATGTTCATTCTCAGTTCGCTGGTCCTCCTCTCCAAGGTATCATTTCTTCCTTCCATGCCTCCACCCTTTCTTGATCACTTCTTGATCCCTACTTGACCTAGCAGTCCCCTCCCAAGCGGATCCGGCAGGTTGGACCACTTTGTTAGGAATCCAAGTAAGACCCCTAACTCTCACCCTCTCTCTACTCACGTAAGTAATCGCAACAATCAGAAATTGCAAAGAATGTGTATGGTATTCACAGCAAAGAATCAAGAATACACTGTAGAAACCAAGGAGCTTAACCTCCTTCACCAGGTGCAAGACCGGTATACAACTAACAAAGAGTCTAACTCCCCCTGAAACAAACAATAAGGGTTCTTATATATGCCCTTCTACCCATCCTCTCCTAACTGTTTAACAGTTAGGTATTATTCTTCCCCCTTCTCCTCTCATAAACTCTCCAAGTCCTAACAGTGTTTCATTGGAAGATCATAATTGATGACCAAATTAACCTAAATAAATATAAATAGTTAGGATGTAACCACATTTAAAAGATAAAAGGACAGACAAAAAGAGAAGAGTGGGAGAGAGGACCAACACAGTACCTGTTGCTGATCAAAGCCACGAGCTAGAAGATCAGTTGAAATAAGAACTTGAGTCAAACCATCTCTGAACTCCTTAACAATTTTCTCTCTCTCGTCATGACCAAGAGCACCTTGTATAGATGTAACCTCGTAGCCCATGTCAACAAGTGATTTATGCAACATTTGTGCACTATTTCTTGTACGCACAAATATGATGGTTTGCCCCACATTCTCTCCTATTTCAAATATGTAATCTTTTATCACTTCAATCTTCGCAAGTTCATCAGAACAGTAGACTTTATATTGCTTCACTGCATCTAAAGATAGTTCTTCTTTCTTTACAAAAAGTTTATTATGATCCTCTTTGACTGTCCTTGAAACGAAATTCTTGACGGTGTCATTAAATGTAGCAGAAAACAGAAGAACCTGGAGGTACACACAAGACCAATCAATTTTCTAGATAAAAAGAAACTCACTGCAGAAAGCTTTATTCAAATGCAGATCCAATAGTTATGTGGCTCCAAAATTGTGCAAATACAAATTGACTAGTATCAATCCATTAATATCAACCAAAAGAAGATGTAATCTTTATATCCATGTGATGTTGTTTGACTGAACAAGATATATTTCACTAGACTGTTTTCTCTTCTCGTAATATGAATGGATGGTTAACTTCATATCTTTCACACGTTATAAGAGGGCTCAAAGTGATTTAAGTTTTGCATGAACTAACGAAAAGATATGCTGAAGAATAGGTGACTATAACTACGTATCATGTCTCTACACGTATGACTGCATGCACATGCAATCACCAGTCACTATATGGATGCAGAAATTTACCACACAAGTTGAAGAAGCTAAACGAATCAGAGAAACTAACACATCACTTGTAAAGTAATTGCATCAAGAAAAAATATATTATGCCGCTACTTAGCTTCCATTTGGTTTACTATAAAAATCAATTTCACCCACTGCAGCACATGTTTCAATGTAAAATATATGGCTGAGTCTAATTGGAGCATATATCTCAGTCACGTAGACAAATCTATGAAATAATTTCTTGTGCAGATGGAGAATGGAGAGATATCATGATCCATGGAAGAACAACGTGAGAGAGAATTCAACCAACCTGACAATTAGAATTGACTTTTTCTATTTCTTTCATTATCCTCAGGGAATCATCTTTAAATCCATCCTGCAACATTGAAGTTAATAACAATCAAGACATGGAATATTTACCAGCAAATTTCTATTAAAAATAAGACAAATGAACATGTAAGCATATGAACATTCCCGAACCTAAAACTGTGTAATGCTCAATCTCTGGCATGCACATTTATAAACTATAAATGAATAAATCGTAAAATCAAATGGTTCACTACTACTAGTTCTCTATTCCTCTATATCCATGACAAACTGACAATCTACCCTGCAACACAATTACAGCACGCAAACCATTTTAAAGATAGCTTTAGCAGTTTCACTAGGTAATTCTTCAATAAAATGCAGTAACAATTCCAGGAAGAACGATACAGCCATGAACAGTTCACAATAGAATACGGATCAAGAAAAATGGAGGCAGGCCAAAAATCAACTTTATGATATTTGGGACAATGTATGATGGGCAAAATGCAGTAGTCAAAGAGCAGTTGAAATATACATGAATCATATGTATAAAATTTTAGTTGTATGCAACTAAAAATAAGCTGCATAAATATTGGCATAGTAACATAAAATCAACTCAATAAGTCAAGAGGGAAGATCCCCAATCTCATATTGAAACAGTGGCAACAATCCTGGCCACAAAAGTTATAATTCAGCAACACAGTAGCACAGCAGCACCGCTCAATACTATTAAACTCAAGATTCTACCAAGGTTGGAGACAGGGTGAAAGCTTGTAACTCAAGGATTTCAAGATTCTATATTCCTACCTAAAATGAACAATTATACCCATAATATAATACACAATATACAATGCATGTGTATTAAAAAGAACATATATAAAGCAAATACTTGCAAAACCACTTCCTCAGACAAAAAACCCCAATATTAAACAAACGTAAATAAAAAAAATCATGATGACAATAATATCTTCAAATTAACAGAATCATATATTATTATGATTATGAGCAATTAAAGGAGAAAAACACTTAGGTCCAGTAAAAAATATCATAATTATATATTATATTATAATCGTTTTAAAAGTCACTGTAACAATCTTTGAACAATTTTACACACACACACACACACACACACTTGGGTCCATTTAAAAACACTACGCAAATTGATGAAGAGACAAGAAAAGAAATTAATATAAAAAGAAGTTCCATTCGCAAATCAGATGAGAGAAACCTTGGGAAAAGAAGGACAAAGTGACTTTCAATTCTGTTTGCATGAAGCTCAGTTCGCAAGAGAGATACAACCAGCAGGGCCAAAGCTGCAATTGTAGTGCAGCATGGACATCCAACAGTTGCAAAAGATCTAGAACTTATGTGCAGTATGGAACAAGGGTCTCATTCAAACAAGGACATAACTAAGAAGTGTTTTACCATTGGGGTTGAAAGAATTCTAGGGTTTTTTTACTGGAATTGGAAATCAAAGGGGCCCGTCCCAGAATTTTCGGGCACCTTGACTTGCTAGATTTTGTAAATCCCACTATTAGCACATGAAAGATCACATCATTCTCCCGATCCTGGTCAACTGTAATCCTACGCACAATCCAGCCCAAAGGACCTGCTCCCATGTGTAGAACATTACAACCCACAAGGTGCATTATAATTATAACAAAACTGGCATCCCTATAGCAGCTATCAAACAGCTTTGAAGTTACCAAAATGTATGTGCTAGGGTGTCTGCATAAATATTGTCTTGATAATATACGGGTTATGCAATCATGAATTGTTATGCATGGTGAGATTACTAACTCACCAGATAATTACTTAAAAGACATATCCAGAGTGATTTCTACCTAGGTGACGGTAAAGCTGTATCAAAATTAAACTCACAAATAAATGGTCAAGAAATGTGGTTTTCTACTAATACTACTACTACTGTTCTCTTGTGTCTAACCTAACCAATCCTCCAATAAAGTACGGTAATAACAAGTTCAGCAAGTGGGCAACGCAATAAAATTACCTCCGCAAGCATTTGATCTGCCTCGTCAAAAACAAGAATCTTCAACCTGGCGGCCCCAAGTTTCTTGAAGCTCATCCACTTCTTGATGGTGCCAGGGGTTCCGATCACCACCTGCGCCATAATCGGCGCCCTTTTCGCGATCGAGAGCGCATTGCTATCCGTCGGCACAGCGCATTCCGACGCAATCCCGGTGTACTTCCCCATCTTGCGGAGAACCTCGATGTTCTGATTAGCCAACTCCCGAGTAGGGCAGACACAGAGAGCCTGCGGCGCCTGCACCTTGGGATCGACGCGGCTGAGCATCCCAAGCACGAAGCACGTGGTCTTCCCAGACCCGTTGTGCGCCTGCGCGATGAGGTCGCGGTGCGGCGGGTTGAGGATCATCGGCAAACTTATCGCCTGGATCTTGCTCGGCTTCTCGAACTTCATCTCCACGTAGAGCCCTTTCAGAAGCTCCGGCGAGAGGTTTAAGTCCTCGAACTTCGCAGCCGACGTGTACGGCGTTTCTCCAGAGGTAACCTGACCACATTACAAAACCCTGACATTCAATTCAAAACCCTAACCAACTGTAAACAGAGAGAACAAGAAAGAGAGAAGTGTTGTGTTGCGAATAAAACGAACCTTTTGGATGCTAGAATCGTCGGGGTCATCCAAGAGTTTGGGAGGGTTCTTATCGTTGTCTTCGATTTTTAATGAATCGAGGTTGACGGAAGATGCTTCAGTGGCGGTGGCGGTGGAGGAGGCTTCGGTTTCTTCGTCCGCTTCGTCAGCCCATCTTTTGGTAACTGGCGGCGGAGGGTCCACCGCGGTGGTGGTGGCGGCGGCGGTGGATGGTTCTGCCATGGTTCGGAAGAAGAATGCGACGGTAGCCAATAATACAAATGTTTGGGCCGAAAAAAATAATAATAATGTGTTCCTCCAATAGTAATAATAAATATAGTGAAGGTTGCGTTCCAATGACGGTGGCCAATAATATAAATGTTTGGGCCTATGTTACATGAACATTATCCACTTTTACTTCCTGCATCTCCACAATTTATTTGCGCACCTCCAAAAACTTTTAAAATGATTTTTTTCTATTGAAAAGATTAATCTTTCTGGAACAGATTTCTAAAATTTTCAAAATAAGATTTTTTAAACAAGATTTACGGGATAAACTTTATGGAATTAAATTTTCTAGAATTAAATATATAGAACGAATGAAATATATTATGGAAAAGATTTTTCAAAATAGAATTTCTAAAACATATATAATATTTTTTCAGAATATCCTTACATAAAATATATTTCAGAAAAAATCTTTTCAAAACATTTAGAATACAATTTTCAAAGCTTTCCGAATTAAGTACTTCTTTTCGCATTCTCTTTCTGTTCTTGAGCGTTCTTCCCTTCTTCCCCCTCTTCTTCTTTCTCTGCAGCTTCAGTGGTGTGGTGCTGTACTAAAAAGAGCTTGAGTTTTTATTTTCTATTATTGTGAAGGTACATTTAGCAATTATGAGAGTGAATGAAACAATAGTCACATATTTTTGGAAGAAAAAAAGTCTTTAATTGTGTAAAGTATAATATGTTTTTATTACTGCAAATATACTGCTGAAACTAAAATCATATATGTAAATAAATAAATGAACTGTTTTAAGTAAATTAAACTTTGTCTTTAGCATAAAATTTACAAAGGTTAATATTGGTTCCCTTATTATATATCTCCTTGAATATATCAAACTTATGTGTTATATGTATTCGGTCTTAATAATATGAACTTTCATCATAACGGCATAGTCGCTTATATATAAGTAAAAATAATTTCAGAAGAAATTGTGTATTAAGTTGTTTAATCTAAAACCATGATTAATGTATGATTAGCATAATTATTAATCTAAAAAAATAACCAAGGTAATTAATAAGCTATGTGGATGATGCTCCTTCGGTTAAAAAAATTCATAACTTATATTAAGACGTTTATTAATTATAATATTTATTATCATCTAACGTAATATTTATTATCATCTAGCGCACTTGACTGACTTAAACATCAAAGTGTTTTTTTAGCCTCAACCTCATTTAGATTGAAAAGGACGAATATCTTTGGAATAAAGGAATAAAATCACTTTGTGACCGACTAGAAGGCAACCCAAAAGGAACAAAAAACATCACCCTATAGGTATGCAACACCACCACCATCTGATATCAATAAGTCTAACTATTGGTCTTGAGGACAGTCCAACTGTTGGAATTATAATGTGAAAAGCTCAGTTATGGCATATGTGTGATTCATTCTTCTGAGATGATTATACAAAGCTTGCATAGGTAAGGTTGGTTGCTCTTTATGCAATGTGACAAATTGGTTTCCTAGGTAAAACTTCAATGTAAAAGAACTATAATCTGAAATGTTGGGACCAAGGGTAGCTAACCTGCAGACTCCAAAACTAAGTCAGTCCCAGTAACAGGTAATAAATATATTGGCAAGGTCAATGAATGACCCTGAATTTTGACTTCTAATTCCTTGACCAACCACTCAGGAAATAAGGCATTGTCATTTCCCACCAAAACTTGAAAATTTGGAATTGGCTCAATAGAAAACTTCAAACAATGAGCTATTCGTGGATGCAAAAAATTATCACTCGAGTCACTGTCTAATAAATAACACTTGTACTGTTATGCCATTGACAGACCCCTGAAATTTCATTGTACTCAAAGTAGAGGTTCCTTTTAAAGCATTATAAGATAAATGATGCTCTTGGGACAGATGTAATTCAACGCTATGCTCAAGGTTTGAAGGTTCTGGTGGTAATTCTCCATAATCCTCATCTTGTAAATGGAGAAGTAAATATTGTTTGTTGGGGGCACCGATGGCTTGGAGAAAATTTTTTATCACACGTATAGTAAAGGCCTTTTTCTCTCTTAAGTTGCATCTTTGTTAGGCTTATTCTCTCAATATTGGTATTTCTGATGGTGGTGGTGGATGGAGCTATAGTAGGATTAAGAAGGAGGGGATTACATGTAAACTAGTGGATTTAATGGTTTGGCTTATAGGTAGACTAGTGTTTGTGGCTTGTGTTTTGGCTGTTGGGTAGAGTTGATAATGTTTGGGTTTGGAAAGGTATTTCTCTTCATATGGCCAAGGAAACAGAGCGAATCAAAGTTGAGGGCGATTGAGCAATCACATCCCTTCAAATATCCCGTTTTAAGCCTTCGATAAAACAATCTAATAAAGCTTCAGTGGTGATACCTTGCACATGATTAGCCAGTGGTGCAATGAATTAAACATAATAATCATGCACAAAAGTTGTTTGTGTTAATTTAAACAGATGAGACTGGGAACACTCTAAGGGAGAGGCACCAAACTCCAATTCTAAGGCTCGAGTAAACGCAACCCATGAATGAAATGAATCATGACGAGTCATCATTTAATACCAAGGAACCACATCCTTGTCCAAATGTATGGCAACAATAGTTAATGATGATCGTCCGGAGTATTGTAATACAAAAAAAATTGCTCTGCCTGTAAGATCCATTGCAAGACATCGAACCCATCAAAGGAAAGAAAATTAAGCTTACATTACACACATGAAATGGTGGGAAAGGGTTTGCGGATTTATGCTACAACATTGTATCAACGACAGACTCCAGGGTCTCAAATCTAGTGTCATGTTCTCTATCCCATGTCTCCGTTACTTTTAGGATTCTCTTTACATCAAGAGTCAGTTCTTTAAGGTGAGTATTCTCAAGCATGACAATGAAAACAACAATCTAACAATACCAATGTACTAGGAAATTTTCAACCACACCAAAAAGGAATTAATAAGTGAGGATAAAAGAAACTTCTCTCAGTGGTATTAAAATTTAATGCTCATAAAACAGAAGTGTTATGAGCCATTTAATAGCTGTACAGAGCAAATGATGTAAGAAAAACAAAGTGACCCAACCGAAAGAGAAAGCAAAACAGAAATCAATTCCCCCTCTTTTGCTTAACTAAAAGAATACAAAGACTAGACCTTTAGACCAATAAAAATCCTCCATCCTAGAGTTAGTTATTTTGTTTCTTGTACCCCTCCTTAATCACTGATTAGTGGGATTTGTTGTCAAGTGTCTTTGGTGAGTTGTATCTTCAATTGACCTTTCTGTTCCCGCTACACTTGTTACACAGTTTGAGTTCTAACATAATTGCATATCTCAATGCAGAAATTTCCAAAATTTATGTGAATGGAATTTGAAATTCGTCCATTAAAAAAAAAACTAATTATTCTGGACATAAATGGGTTGTTAGCTGATGTAGTTTCTCCTCCTCCGGAAGATCACGAGGCTGATATAATTGAAGGAAAGACAAGTAAGAATTGTTTTGTTCTTTGTTTTTATGAATCTGGTTTATTCTTATGCTAATTTTGATTAGGTTTGAATTTGATTTTAGTATTCAAGAGACCTTTTATCTTGATTTTCTAAAGTTTCGATTTCGAAAATTTTGAAATCGGCATACCTTTTGCATAAAGAGTATTCCAGTCTTGAAGACCATATGTCAACTTCAAAATTTTCGAAGCAAAACTTCAGAATATCAAGATAAAATGGTCTCTTGAATACTGAAATCAAATTCAAACCTAGTCAAAATTAGCATAAAAATACACTGAATTCATAAAAACAAAAAGAAACTACATCAGCTAACAATCCATTTATATCTAAAATAATTAGTCTTTTCTTCAAAAGACGAATTTCAATTCCATTCACATAAATTTGTAAATTTCTGCACTGAGATCTAGAATTACGTCAGTAGCAGCCAGTCTTTTCTTCATCTTTTTTTCTTCGGCTTCCTCAGTTTTCTCAGTACTCACGGTATTTCCTTTGAGATCCATTCTGCTATTTTTCTCTTACTAGGCAACAATAATATTATTAAAATAAGTTACTAGAAATTTACAGAGAAAAATACAAATCATTCCAAACCACAATTAGTATTGTTATTTTTACAGTTCCCTCTCTTTTATATCAATGGCTTTATGAATGTTCAGAAAATTACTTTTTTTTTCTAAGATCCATATTCAGGAAACATGAAACAGATCAACAAAAGAATCAACATGAACCAACATTAGCAAAACAGATAAAAATGCTAATCAAGAACAGATAAAAACAAACAAACAAAGTTTGTTGTTATTAGATATTGTTACTGTTTCACATGCAAGAGTATAAAAGAAGTGATTCAAGAAACATAACATACATCAACATTAGCATTGGATAAAACAGATAAAAGAGAGTGAGTTAAAAGACAGAAATGGAGAACACAACTATCGGAACAGAATAAGGTCTAGAAAGATTCTTGTGCTTCTTTCTTTACACCATGCACGCTGCTAGCTCAGGAAAGCATAATCATCCCATATAAATTGAAGAAATGTCACCAACTGTGACTATTCAATAACCTGGAGAACAACCGTCCCGTATAAATTGCTAGCTATTCTTGACTTCCTCTCCACCTTGTCAATAAAGAATTTTGCTTTTTATTTTAGTATTTGTGCTGAAGAATCTGTTGAATACCTAGAAGTTAAACCTTGTTCTAGTAGTGATAGAGTCTTCTAGAAACCCTTGTCGGATTGTGCCGACTTCACCTTTATTTATGAATATATGTTTATAAAAAGGGAGTCTAGGTGGTGAAGAGGGCAAGAAGTTTGTATAGCTAGTCTTGGAGTCGTGAATTCTATTTCTTTTAGACTATAAATGAACTCAATTTGTCATGAGAGGGGAGGACCAAATATCGTTATTGAAATTGTAACTCTGAGAATTTCATTTTACATAACAAAACAAAACTTTCAGAGTCTGAATGATGCATAAATTTGGATAATTGAGCTTAAGTTATTTATATGAATAATTTAGTTGTTTAAGTATTGGTATGATGTGTGGACTATTGTGTTGGATAATTTGCGTCATGATGTGTGGATTGGTGTGTTGGATAATTTGGTTGTTTAAGTATTTGTTATAAATCTTTATGCCATAAATGTTTACATATTCTTAAGTTATCATTAATTTACCCTTTTTTGTTGTTTGTGTCTCCTTTTTGCAATGATTGCTTATATGATGAGTAAATGAAATTACAGGTGATTTTAGTTAAAAGGCTAAGGGTTGTGTTTGAAATCTCATGTTTTGGAGCGATGTACATAGATATAAGGTGTAGTTCCTTGATTTTTTTTATATTATATAAAAGGTTAAGTGACTTATGTATTTTTTTTAAGAAATTTTAAAGATTGAAAGGATTGTAACTACGCCATATTAGTATGCTTGTGTATATTTCTTCCATTCTTATGACCAGGTTTGCTTAATACTTAAATGGTAATGGTTCAATTAGTAATGTAAATCTATAAAATTAAGATTTTACAAAAACTTGTAATAAATATTATATTAATAATTTTTTATAATTAAATGATAATATAAACATTCTTTCTAATGTCAATAAAGGTTATATAAATATTAACTTAAAAACTAGCCTTAATCATATATTTATATATATATATATATATATATATATATATATATATATATATATATATATATATATATATATATATATATATATATATATATATATATTCCTGTAATATTTTACATAATTATAAGTAACGGAACAAATTAAATAATTACATTATTTTAAATTTATAGATTAAATACATATTTTCTTACATTTTTTAATATTACAAATAAATGTTGCAAACAAGTAGAGTTGTAACTATAATACAATTACTAATTATATGATAAGGCTAACTTTAAACATTTCTACTTCTTTAATCTTAATCTTCTTTAATTTTAATCGTAAGCAAAATATTATTCGGAGGGTATGTGATAGCAACTGTTGGGAAAGTTTGGAAACATCGGAATTGATTTATTTTTAAGCAAAGGAAAGGTAGACTCAAGAATTTTTTGTTCAACTCAAGTGATTGCATAAGTTTGGATGAAACGCATATTGACTGATACTTGTACCCTTCTTTGTGCTTAAAATATTTATGAACCGATAACTTCTGTGTACTTAAGTGTGACAAGTGATAAGTTTTGTTATGGCTCAATAAAGGAGGGAGCATGGGTACATGTTTGAATAAATAAATACTCTACTTTAACATGCATCAATTTCACTTCTACCCCTACTAATTAGATTCAAATGTGCATTCTTCTTTTTAGGTCTTGTATCAGAGTTATTCTAACTATCAAGATGAACTAAACCTGCCTTTGCCATCACCTGGTATAGCAAACAAAACCCAATCCCACGTTTATATTACCTATTGTAAGCTCACACATAAAATCAAGCATTCCAAATACCAGTCAATCAACAAATACAACACAATATGCATAGATGTAAATCAGTTTCACAGTCAGAACTTTGCTTTACAACTCAGAGATGACTTTAGAAATACTAAAGCGCCTCATTCCCACTAAGCATCAATTCATACCACAACCAATTGTAATAAACAAAAATACTTAATATGATAGATTCAATGCAACAACGTCACGTATTGAAAAGAAGCAAATTATAAATTATCTACATCTCACTTACTTACTTCACTCCTTTATCATTTACTAAAATTGACATACGCATTCCAGACTAAATTAGCACATATTGCATCCAATACTGGGCAGAATCGTAGCATTAGATAACACACCAATTACAACACCATATAACACACCACAATCGTATCGACAATTGTCAAACTATAAAAATGTAGCTAATCAAAGTGTGAAATAACAATCTCACCATATCACAACAATTACCAGCACACTCAAAACAGAGCAACAAGTTCCCATCAGGTCATATAGTCAGATAATTATCACAATCAAGTTTGAAATACCCTTGAATGTAATCAACCATCAAGAAATTGATAAGGCATCATGAACACAGTCAAGGTAGCATGGCATTTCAATTTTCCCTTTAGTATAAAAAAGAAATGTAAAATAGAGCAGCCATATTGCATTCAAAATAGCGTGTCACGTTCACATATTCAAAAGACCCAACAAGAACATGTTCCATCATTCACACACATTCAACAGTAAAACAATCACAGTTTTACATTAACTTCCCATACCTGTTTTCGGCCTTGCAACCACCGTTGCGCTTTCCATTTCGCACTCTGAAGTCTTTGCTATCTTCTCCAACCTCCATCCCCTGCTTCTAAACTCTTAGCTCTCTAACCACATTACTCGTGCTCCTTCCCCCTTTACAGCCTCTTGAACTCAACCTCGAAACCTCCGAAGAGTTTCAGTAACCCCTTCATTCCTCCCCTCTCCTCTCCTAAAAAACTGCACTAAATTAAAAATTAATTGGCTTGAACTGAACTTAAAAATAGTTCCGATGAACTGAACTATATTTTACTCTATTAAACTATACTAAACTAAACATCTCTAAATTGCACTTAACTATAGTATAAACTGAACTGAACTATAGTTTTGGAAAAAAAATCTAAAACAGACACTGACAGAACAAAATAAATAATCACTGTAAGTTCAAATCTGTCCCATGTGTTGGTACCTAAAACCAAGAAGCAGTTTTATGAACACAAGGCCTGATAACATCCTTCCTTATACGATAAACAACATTCAGAAAGTGTAAACACAATACACTGCTTGGTTTCTGAAAGAGCCTGCAATGGTTGCAGAGCCAAAAGCATATGCAGGGTTCATTGACCCACCAGAGAATGGACCTGCCGCCAAGACACCTGCACCAGCCACAAAGCCATGTTATGAGTGAATGGCTATATTTTAGGGATGGTAATTATTCTAAATGTTATTGTATGCTGAATAGTAAGGAGGTCTTATTGGATATAAATGCCTACCTCTGCTCTTCTATATATAGGAACTTACTAGCAGAATGTTGTGTGAAAGTTATACCTTGATTAATATAATATGATATTGATCAAATTATAAATATATGTTATACCTTGTTTATAATGTCTTTCCTAATTGAAAGAGCACTATAATCCTGAATGAAATTATTGACATATGAGAAATGCACAAAAGAGGGAGGGAGAGAAGTGCATGAAAATTTTGTTAATAGACGATGTCAAATACTCAGAACATTTGCATCCCTGTGGTCTAACATCACTAACGACTAAACCACTCAGAATTTACAGTCTGAAACTTTCCTATTCATGAACTAAATTCCAAATAAAAATAGCAAAGAGTGTCCGCAAGCAACAATATCTACAACCAGATGAAATTTTGAAAAACAAACTGAGGTTATGATTGATGACTAAACTATCAATAACTTACGTTCAAAAAACTTTACCCCTCATGAAATTCCAAATAGAAATAAGAAAAAAGAGTGCACAAGCTATACCTAGACAAGATCAAATTTTGAAACATAAACCGATTTTGTCAGTAATGTCTAAACTACCCAGAATTTATACTCTGAAACTTTTCCGTTCCTGAAACAAACTCTTAACAAAAATAAGAAAAAAGAGTCCACAAGCTACAGCTCCAGCAACAAAATCAAATTATGAAACATAAATTGATGTTATCACTGATGACTGAACTACCCAGAATTTCATGTCCCATTTTGTGCCTAGTGTGCATTAGTGTATGGCTTCTAGAGAATTGACATTGGAACAAAATTAACAGTTTCAGAGCAAGGGAAACAAACGAAAAGACAGCATGGTGAGAGTGAGATAAACATAATCGCATGTGAATGTGATGAGAGGATGGCATTCAGGTTGGTTAGCTTCAGAAGTTGGGTCTCACTCCATTTGGGCTGGGCCTGGGCTGTTGATGTTATTTTTCTCAGGTAATTTATAGATAATGGACATTATTTCCTTGTTAAAAGGGTGATACTCAATTATCGTCATAATAAAAATTAACCTGATATAATTAGACATAGAGGTATCAAACAGTACTATAAAGGATGCCTTCTTCTTGTTATAGGTCATCATTAAATAGAACTTCTGTTTGTCTTTGAGTTGCTTCCTATTATCCCGTCATCATTATTAATTATTGTACGCCCACAGATTTTAATAAAAAATTTGCCCTAGATAGCTATAAGTTCTGAAATTTAATGGACATGCTTGCACTTGGGCAACTGGGGAAGGATGAAAGATATGCTCCACTATATCAGCTTCTTATGATTTTTCTAAACCAGAGGCTAGATACATACTTAGACTATCATGCTGCCAATTTCACATAGTTGAAAAGCTATGATAAACACAGTTCATAAGTTATTAATATTTATCAATAGTGTGTAGTGCTGTGTTCCCTTAATTTACTATGACAATTATTTGATGTTTTAGGTCTTCTACACCAAGAACGCATTTCCAAAATAAGGCGGGTCTCATGGGTGGATCTTAGCTAGGACGGTTCTTGCCCAATTCCAAAGAAACTTATTAGGTGAACACTACAGGTAAAATTATATTGGGCTTCTATGTTTCTATTTGTGTTCTTCCTAGCATCATTGAATGTTACAACGTTCTGTTCAGACCAATGATGACGATGTAGAACTATGGGTGGTTAAAGCCATAACTTCAAGTTAATTGACTGTAAAATGGACCAAATGAAAGTAATAATTGTTACCTCAAATTCTGGTCTCTCTGCATCCCACCCTTACTCTACTCTGGGGATTTTTTTTATTCAGCATCATAAATATTCTCCTCATTTTCAAACATCCTAAGACGATTTTTCTATCCCACACCCTCGGATCTAGTGATCTCGCATGCAGAATCGATTTTTGTTAGGCTCGGGTGAAATCAAGAAAAAAAAAAACTATATTGATTTCTAGATCAGGATTTATGCAGAACACACCTTAGTAACACTTGCAGCGGTTCACTAATTTTCTGTCAAATTTTTGTCTGTTTTGGGGTTTATGTTGCGTTCTCCAACAACACCAACAGATCTATGTTGGTGTCGTGCTCAGTTCTGCGAGTCCTTTGAGTTTTCCTCATCACCCTCTTCTATCTCTTTGCCATCTCACTGCTCTTGCATTTCCTGTATCTCGTTATTTTGGATAGTTGGCCCTAACTTTAATTCCAACAAATCTTTTTCTAGCATCCAACCAATTCCATCCAAATAGTTGAGGCATTTTAAAAAGACCTTTGAAACCCTTAACAGCGCTCAACATGGGTCTCTTTTTACTGTGTATATCCAACTCTATAAAGGGTTTAAGAATCATTCTTTCAAATCGAGATGTGTCAAATTTTACAAAGATAAACATATTTTCATCCATTAACCATACACCGAGGTTTTCTATTTATTAAGAAAGACAATTTAAGATTAACAATGTTTCAAATACTGAGGTAGCAAAAAGGGACCTCTATCCCAGGTCGACAATGTTTCAACATATGCAACACAATCCAACTCTTTGTGGCACATTAAGATGCACGGAGTGTGTCGAGGTATGGAGGATCAAGCACACCAAACTATTGAAGAAGGAACAAACCCTTCTCAAAGAGCATGTTGAGAACCAACCAATTTGTTCCTAGGATCTGGAAATTGCTTAGAGTCTTGGTTAAATTAAAATTTTGGAAGTTGAATTAGGCATGGCTAGCAACGCTATAAAGGCAATGGAGAAAAATAGAAAGGAGTTTAAGGACCTTGTGGAAAGTCTTAAGCTAGAGCTGAAGAAGGCCAAGAAAGAAATAAGGTTGGGGCAAACTTAAACACACAATGCATTGGCTTCACCGCCCAAGCTTTGGAGGGATATGTCATGGGCATTAAGAAAGTTATTCGGCAAGCTTCATGCTTTGCTCTTAGCCTAGATACTTCAAAGTTTAACATAAATAAAGATGTAATTAATGAAAACTTAGTTGATGACTAAGTTTCTTAAACTAGTTATTTCTATGCTTTTGCTTGAACTTATCATTTATGTGATATTTGGACTTATATATATATATATATATATATATATATATATATATATATATATATATATATATATATATATATATATATATATATGTGTGTGTGTGTGTGTGTGTATGAGGTTTTCGTATTCAAACTCTTATGTAATTCAATATTTACTATGTTTCATCTTAAAGTTTCATCTTAATATAGGGCATTTGTTGAACTCCCTTGGTTGAAATGGATTATTTATTTTGAAATACAAAATAAAATATATATTTTAAATTATATTTCAGATTTTAAAATACAAAAATTATATTTTGAAAATTTTAAAATACAAAATAAAAAAAACATGTACAAATTATGAAAAATTATGGGATATAGGCTGAAATTGTGCAAGTGCAGCTAAAACCTCTCTATCAATCTATAACAGAATGAGATAAGTTTGTTTTGTACTTTAAAATAATCAAAAAGAAATCACTTAAAAAATTTCACTTTCCAAATAACAGAAAAGCAATCCAAACTAAATAAAGCTGTCTTTTAAAGAAAAGTATATAAATCATAATATGTTTGAACAGTCGATAAATTCCAATAGTATTTTCCAAAAGGACATCTCAGTCACTATACATGAAAAAAACAACGTTCAAATTCCATGATAACTAAAGTTTTGTAACACGTGTAATCTAAATCAAAACCTTCATCAATGTTCAAATCAAAACAGCAAAACTGTTTGAGGACAAAAAACATGACCTTTCTGTCTTATTTTCTGTTTAAACCAATCCAGTGCCCAGGATATCTTCCAAATACACTTCAGACATACCTTCATTTTTGCTTTCTTCAACCAGGATCTCTTCCAAAGACATCTCAGACGTAAAAAAAGTTTAATCCTTCCGATATTCAAGAATATATCTACTACTGCGTGTGATCCGACCACTATTTTCATTACTAATGGTTTGGCCAAATGGGTGTTCCTTAACATACTTTCTCATATCTTCAGCTTTTGTCAAGCCTTCTAGAAATGCTCTCAGTTCTCCTCCTTCAGCTGTCATGAATTATAGGACACTAAATGTCAAGATTATTGTGTGTCAACAAATGACTCTTTTAAAATATAAAATATCAGAAAAAATTGACTTAACATTCTCCTACCATATTACAAAACTATACTGTTTTTCCTTTCTATCATTTCAGGACAAAGACTCAAGCAAGAAGTTACTTAGATAAAATATGTGTTCATTACTCAAATGTATACAAGTAGATCACATGAAAGATTTTTACCTAAAGAGTTGTCGTTTTTATTATGATAATTGAATGTAGGAGGGTAAACTGAGGTGGTTCGCTGAATAAACAATAAAAAATTTAAAACAGAAGGTTAGAAAATGTAGTAATTAGGTTATATAAAATGCTGAGAAGTTGTAGAGTTAAAATTGTTTACCGGATTCAACCTTCCCCTATAAGGACAAACATCCAACATCAGAGTATTTGATTCATTGTAATACAATTTATTCCAGGGAAGATTAGGATCATCCTTCTGCCATAGTTTCCTCAAATCCTTCGAATAGACAACACTCTTCTTTCCCTGCTCATAAATCCAGAATTGAGTGCAATAAGAACCATCCTGTATATCAGAAACCAAGAAAATGCAGAATCAGAAGTGCAAAAAATAAGAGTGAAAAGGAATCAGTAGGTAGATTGTGGCCGTTGTCATCAATTTCATGAAGATTGTAGTTTCTATAGCAGAGTTATGAGTTAATGCAAATCCTCCATTGTTAATTTCTAACATGATTTTTTCAAACCTTTCATCTCTAAATTATTGTTTTTAAGAGTTCACTTGAGTTCACTAAAATGAAATAAAAGATGAACAAAGACCGACAGTGAACAGTTTTCACCAAATACTTACCCAACAGAAAACCAATTTGTTTTTGAAGAAGGGTGGAATCAAATAGTCAATATCCCGACCAACAAATTTCCTGTGATAATAAGCAACATAAATTTTTGTGCTAAAAGCTAATTGCTAACCACAAAACATCCAAAAACAAGAGCACAGTTCAGAATTCTATCAGAAAAAGAAATGAATACACAAAAATAGAAAATTAGACAAAGGTAGTTAGAAGAGTACTCCAATCTCGAAGACCACAAGCCAACCTCAAAATTTTTGAAGCAAAACTTCAAAAAATCCAGATAGAAAGGCCTCTTAAATACTGAAATCAAATTCAAATCTAATCAAAATTAACATAAGAATAATCTGGTTTTATAAAAACAAAGAACAAAATAATTCTTACTTGCCCTTCCTTCGATTGTTACATCAGCCTCGTGATCCTCCGGAGGAGGAGAAACCACGTCAGCTAACAAGCCGTTTATGTCCAAAATAATCAATCTTTTTCTCAATGGACGAATTTCGACTCCATTGACATAAATTTTGCAACTTTCAGAACTGAGATCTGCAGTTACGTCAGTAGCAGACATAGTCTTTTCTCCATCTTTTTTTTCTTCGGCTTCCACAGTATTTCCTCTGGGATCCATTCTCCTATTTTTCTCTTACAAAACATTGGCAACAATAATATTATTAAAATAAGTTACTAGAAAATTTACACAGAAAAATACAAATCATTCCAAACCACAATTAGTATTGTTGTTCTTACAGTTCTCTCTTTTATATCAATGGCTTTGTGAATGTTCAGAAAATCACTTTTCTTTTTTCTAAGACCCATATTCAGGAAACATGAAACAGATCAACAGAAGTATCAACATGCATCAATATTAGCAAAACAGATAAAAACAAACAAACAAAAAGAGTTTCTTGTTATTAGATATTGTCACTGTTTCATATACAAGAACACATGCAAGAGTATAAAAGAAGAGATTCAAGAAACATAACATACATCAACATTAGCATTGGATAAAACAGATATAAGGGAGAGAGCTAAAAGACAGAAATGGAGAACACACTTATTGGAACAGAATAAGGTCTAGAAAGAATCTTGTGCTTCTTTCTTCACACCATGCACGCTGCTAGATACACTGACACATGAAATGAGGGAGGGCCTGTTCAGTTTTACTTTTTAACGTAAGCTGAGGAAAGTGTAACCGTATGTTGCATATCCGAGTGGGAAACGTAACCAGAACGAACCCTCACACACTCTCACTAGCACAGAACAATGAACAATAGATAATGGATGAATGAATCTCCTTTATTGATAGAAATATCTGAATCAAAGAAAGCAAACAATAATTGGGAGCATAACTTCCTTGAGTCACTTGGGAGCATAACTTCCTTTACAAAACTCAATAATCAAAAGCGTGCCCTTCACCATAGGGTTTAGGCTTTATTTATATTAAATATTTCCCTAGAATATAATTCTATTTGCTATAATTAACTTATACTGAATAATAGAATATAATTCTATTTACTATAATTAACTTATACTGAATAATGGAATATAACTCTAATTACTGTAATTAACTTGTATTGAATATTTCTTTAGATATAGCTTTGATTACTATAATTATCTTGTATTGTATTGAATATCTCTTGCCTATCCTAACTGTTGTCCTAGTTAAGATAGTCACTCTTCAACCGATTGGCTACGGTCTTCCCCTCTCCCCATTGCTCTGCTTGAGAACTCACCGCCTTCGGTCGTTCGGCTCGACTCCTTACCATCATCCACCGTTCAACTTGGTCTTCCTCCTTCCACTTTTCGGTCTTCTCCTTCTCCCCTATACCTTCCAACCCCTAACACCGTCCCATATAAATTGAAGAAATGTCACCATTTGTGATTGTTCAATAAACTAGAGAACAACCGTCCCATATAAATTGCTAGCTATTCTTGACTTCCTCTCCACCTTGTCAATAAAGAATTTTGTTTTTTGTTTTAGTATTGAGCTAAAGAATTTGTTGAACACCTAGAAGTTGAACCTTGTTCTAGTAGTGATAGAGTCTTCTAGAAACCATTGCCAGATTGTGCCGACTTCACCTTTATTTATGAATATATGTTTAAATACCTTAATGTTCTATTTCCTTTTGTTGAAATGTATTATGTTTAATACCACTGTTGTGTGTGTGTGTGAACTTAACTTTAACGGTTGGGATTGTTTTCCACCTACCACGGTACTCTATTTATAGAGTACAAAAACATTGTAATAAATCCATCAATGAATAAAATGTCTTAACTCTAAGTAGCTCTTTAAATGGTATCGAGAGCTAGACCCAGACTATTTTCCGCAGTCGCAACCCTCCTCGCCATCAACTTTCACCCTTCTTCCGGTGAAGTCAAGGGTTAGGTTCGCCTTGAGAAGCATGACCCAACCCTGGTGCTTGCCGCCCCATTAGCCTCCGCATGCGCCGCTTCACTCCGCAAGTCTCGGGCTATGTGTTGTGTTGTGACAATCACTTGAGAAAGAAGTTCTAGATATTTTGAGACCCTACAAAACTTGTTTTGCTTTTTGGAAAGAGGCACAAGATATTTTTGCTAATGATATACAATGCCTTTTGATGCAACTGAGAGAGTAACTTCTCTCAAACAAGTCAATCACAATATAGAGGAGTTAAAGACTTTCTTTGAAGCTAATTCATTAAAATGTATCAACAAAAGACTTGACAAACATTACATGGTTCAAACATTACATGGTTCTAATTCTGAGAGAGAAGTTTGCACTCGGATTTTGATCATGTACGTAATCAAGTTTTAGCATGTGATCAAATCCCGTTAATGGATAATTTAGTTGTGTACCAAGGTTGGTAAAAGATAGGAATTCAACTAATGTTAGAGACTTCAACAATGGTAAAGCCTCAAGGGAGAGGAAAATGTAGAAGTAATTGAGGAGGTTGTGGTAGTCGGAGTGGGCGTTTGGAATGCTCATACTATAAGAAAATTGGCCATACCCAAGAGAGATGGTTTAAATCTGTGCAGGTGTCTAAATCTGATAATTTAGAATCTAGAATCTCCAATGAAGAGTACCAAGATTTTTTAAGGTACAAATCTGAAAGATCTACTGATCTTGATCAATCGTCCTCAACTGCATGCATCTCTCAAACTGTAGAAAGTCAAACTTCAGGGATACTTGATTTAGGTGCCTCAGATCATCTGTCTGGTAACCTACCTTCATTTTACTTCTTCTCAGAAAATTCCTCATTTAATTACAGTTGCTAATGGATCCAAAGTGGCATCTCAAGGAATTGGCAAAGTTTCCTTGTCTCCATCACTAAATTTAATTTTGTTCTGTATATTCCTTATTCTCCCTATAATTTAATCTTGTTGAAATGTAATGTATTTTAGAGTGGGCCTTTTAGAGTGGGCTTTTTTAGGAGCCTTCTGTTTTTCTTTTTTATGTTGATCTACTATCCCTTAAATAGGGTAGTATGGGTGTTAGGGTTAAGTGGACAGTAATAATTAAAATTTCAGTTTTCTCTCCCAACTCTTTAAGTAATCTCTTTGAGTCAATTGACTCGTTCATTAAATTGACTTTGAGTCCTAATTCATTTGTCATAAAGGAACATGGAACAAGTCGTCTTATTGGAGGACGTGTCATGAGGACTTTATTTCCTAAAGCCTAGCTCCTATGTTTCCTATCTTTCAACTTTATCTCCAAAACTTTTGCATGATCGTTTAGGTCACCCAATTTGCATGATTGTGAGTCTTGTCAGTTAGGAAAACATGTTTAGACATTTGAGACACGATGTAATTTGGGGACCTTGTTGTGTTACTTCTTTTGGTTTTAACTATTTTGTAACCTTTATTGATGAGTTCTCTCGATGTACTTGGGTTTATCAAATGAAAGAGAGATCTGAACTTTTAGACATATGTATGTCCTCTTTTAACGAATTTCTAAACCAATTTGGAAAGACAATTAAAATTCTCGGGAGTGATAATGCCAAAGAATATTTTTCTTGTAAGCTTTCATCTGTTTTATCTTCCAAAGGAATCTTATATCAGTTAATGCATCTTAATACTCCACAACAAAATGATATAGCTGAGAGAAAGAATAGACATCTCATTGAAACTGCACGTTCCTTGATGTTAAATACTAATGTTCCTATTCATCACTGGGAGATGCAGTCCTCACTACATGTTTTTTGATAAATAGGATGCCTTCTTCTTCTCTTGACAATAAGATTCCTCACTCTATAATTTTTCCATACGATCCTTTAATCATGTCTCTCCTCGTGTTTTAGGGGGTACCTTTTTTGTTCATAATGTCTCTCCAGGTCTAGATAAACTTTCTCCAAAGGCTATTAAGTGTGTCTTTTTGGGATATTCTCGTCTTCGGAAAGGGCATAAATGTTATTCTCCCTCAAGAAAAAGGTACTATATGTCTGTTGATGTCACATTTTTTGAGGATACACCCTTCTTCTCATCCTCTAAGCAAGATTCTTCATCTGTTAAAGAGATGCTTCCAATACCATCATGTGATCCCTTAGTTATTCCTGCCTCTCCACCAGATACCCAGACCATGGATCCTTCATCCTCCTCGTCCTCTCTTGACTCAAATCAAGCTTGGCCTATTACTCTTCGAAAAGGAATTCGATCTACTCGTAATCCATATCATGTTTATATTTTTTTGAGTTACCATCATTTGTCTCCTACATATTTCTCTTTTGTATCCTCCTTTCTAATATCAAAGTTCCTAATAATGTTCATGAGGCACTTCATCACCCTGGATGGCGACAAGCCATGATTGATGAAATGCAGGCACTTGGGAACCTGTACCTCTTCCTCTTCGTAAGAAACCTGTGGGCTGTAGATGGGTATATGCTATTAAAGTTGGTCCAACTAGTGCAATTGATGGTCTTAAAGCTTGTCTAGTAATGAAGGGTTATACTCAAGTTTATGGTCTTGACTATTGTGATACTTTTTCTCCTGTGGCCAGAATCAGTATTGTTCGTCTTTTTCTTACCATGGTTGCCATTCATCAGTGGTCCCTTCACCAATTGGACATTAAAAATGCCTTTCTTCATGGTGATCTAGAAGAGGACATATACATGGAGCAACCTCCTGGATTGAGTCGTGTTGCTCAGGGAGAGTCTAAGTTAGTTTGTAAATTAGAGTGTTCACACTACGGCTTGAAACGATCACCTCGAGCTTGGTTTGGTAAATTTAGCCGTGTTGTGCAACAATTCGGATTGAGACGACGTGAAGCAGATCATTCAGTGTTTTACGAGCATTCTACTCCTGACAAATGTGTTTATCTCATGGTTTATGTTGATGATATTGTGATTATAGGAAATTATGTTGCTAGAATTGCTCAATTAAAGAATTATTTGTTCAACCACTTCCAAACCAAAGACCTAGGTCGTCTGAAATACTTTCTTGGTATTGAAGTGATAGAATCAAAAAAAGGAGTCATCACTTCACAAAGAAAATATGCCCTTGATATTTTGGAGGTATGAGAAATAGAGAAGATTGGGAGAAAATATCCCCTTGTGTGTTTAGCATACACATAGGGTAGTTTATTTATATTGTAAGATATGGGCCAATGCCCTAAATACAGAATAGACAAAGCCCAAATAACAGAAACACACATCTTAACATCTAACAGGAGGAAACAAACCTGAAAGATTGCAAGCCCATTGATAATCCTATGGACTCAAATCAAAAATTAATGAAACCACGGTGAACCTTTCTCCGACCCAGAAAGATACAGAAGGTTGGTTAGGAAGCTAATCTATCTTATCATAAGAAGACTCGATCTTTCTTATCCGGTGGGAGTTGTGAGCCAATTTATGCAAAATCCACACATATTAAAATGTACTTAAATACAATTACATCATTCTTTAAAACTTTAAAAAAATTATGGAATAAAATACAACTTTATAAATAACCCAGTATAGATTTCCCATCTCTTAAGCCTATACACAGACAAGCAAACAAACAAGTATGGGTGAACTATTGAAATAATACAAAACATATACCACTTTAAAATATATTAAGTTAAAGCATTATAATTAATCGAGAATAGTTTCCTCATATTTAACAATATCAATCACCACAATTATCATTAACTAAATACATTAGTCTTTAAAACTAGTTATCCTAATGATTATGGAAATACAACTTAGTTAAACAAGCATAGCCCATCAATATAGCAAGAATCTCATCTTAATTATATACTCTGATGGACTCTCATTGCATATTTGAACATCTAAGCATATCGAAAGCATTTAGATACTATATATACGCTCAACTATCGTAAACCAACCACCAAAACACAATAGAAAACTTACTAATATTTAAAGAATCGATTTTCCAAATTATAATCAGTTTCTCACATAATGCTGAAACAGCGTCTTAATGCCAGCTTAAATCATTTAAACTAATAACTCTTCACCATCAAGAACTAGTGGTAACTGTCTCTACACATACTTATCTATTAGTGATTATTCCCAAAACTTAATTCAAATTACTCTTTTTCTTGATAAATTTATTTTAGATTCTATTATTCTACTATAGCATTATAATCTAATTATTATTTAATAAGCATAAGAAAAACACCATTGTTTGAATTAATATTCTTGAATGAAATAATTTCAATCATTCATATGTCAGTCACATTAAATTAATTCTACGGAATTATTACAAGTTACCTATTCTCTAATTCAAATATCCTTTAATTAAGGTTCTATCTTGGATTTATTTTACCTTATTAATATTCATGCATTACATTGAAATCCAAGTCCATTTTAGAACTTACTTATATCTCAAACCCCTTTAAATTTCTAATATACCTATTATATTTCTAAAATTCACGTCTCAGACCAATTTCAAGTTACCATGACTTTCACCTATCTAACCAAAAACACCATAACTATTTATAACCAAATGATTACCTACTTTAATTTACCATTTAATTAACTCAATATAGCAACTTAATAACAATATTTAATTATCTACCAAATTTAAACCTAAAACACAAATATGAACCAACTCTACTTTTTCTTCCATTTCATGTTTAATAATTAAGCATTTTACTTACAATAACAATACAATCCCATGGCTCCACCATTAGACTATATAACATTGCAATCCATGTAAGAATTATGATTTACGTATATGCCATATGACCTTTCCTTCTTTTTCAATTCTTATCTATAAAAAAAAAAAAAAAAACTACAACCAAATGTCCAACATATTCCCCACCACTATACCCCTTTACGTAAGATCATTTTCCATTCTAATGCCTAATAAAATCCTCCATTTCCATTCCTATTGTTTATTGCCAAACCAACTCTTTCATGGCATCTCTCATTTAGTTCACGCCTAAACATTACAATCTAAGTCTTTTCCCATTTAAACAAAATACTATATACTAATATCCAATTTTAAAAACGAATCAAATCCCTACATAAAATACCATGGGTTTAATGTCAAACACCCATGTGGCAGTTAAATTAGCCTATAGTTCAAAGTAGGACATCAGGCTAAGTAAAACTGTTTTTTTATTACTTCATAGACCACAAGCAAAGCATCACTGAATTTCTACCAGACCTTAAAATTTCGACATGCATTTTGATTAATTACATTAAACCCCCAACAATTAACTCGTGCAGATTCAACATGTTACTGGTCACTATTAACAACACCTTATTCTACACTCATAGACCTTATTTAATTCATATAAAATTTTATTCAACTTAAAACCCACTCCAAAAACAATCCTAATTATAAACCATTAACCCACTCCCTTTAATTCTGGATTAGCATGCACCGAGACCCAATCCTTTTTAACATGAAGCTGTAATCAATTACAAATAGAGTAAAATAGATCAAACACAATGTATACTGTTCTACCAGGTTATCGGACATGTACAGTATAACCCAATTTTAATTCAAAGCATTACAACCCATGCATTCACTTCTTGTTACTGATCATGATAATAAGGTGCCAGATTTTCTAAACATTTCCAACCATCCTAACACTTCATATCATGTAGCATACTATTCCAGTAGTCCTATGATTCAAGTCTGCAAACTAAATACGAATTCAAGGATACTACACCTAAGCTTTTTAAATCTTAAGGCCATCATTTCACTAGTTTATATTCATACCACAACATTTAGTATTTCACAGTTTAACCCTGTCTCTGTACCTGACCAGTCTCTAGAGTGATAACATGCAACTCACGTCAACATCAACAAAGTAAAACAGCTTTCATACCATACACATATCATCTGACTCATAGTTAAATTAAATACTCATAAGTAAACGCACATTCCATACCAAACAGAAACAATACTTCCTTTAATTTATGTATAATTAGGAAAAACAGAACTTCATCAATTATGCAGATCGGGTAAAAGGTTTCTTACAATTTAGAGGTACATATTAGCACCTCATTATGTAGAGAAATCACCTCATATAATACTCTAATCAATCAGAATGACATTTTAACACTAGACACACATATAATGTTTAGAACAACACCAATTTCACGAGTAATGAATCAAAAGGATAATATCAAGCATACGAATAACACAATAAATAAGTTCATTCGGTTTATCATAAATTTTTCAGACTCACAATATTTAAACCACCAAGTTCCAACTAGCTCAAACAGACTTAGAACATGTTATCATTAAAATATTTTATTGCATCAACCTCCAAGTGTCAGAAATCATCGAAAGTACAGAAAACAATTCAATCTTCATACAATTATAAATAAAGGTGAGCTCCTCACATACATACAATTCATCAGAATATTAGTAAGTAATAATGAAACCCTAAAGTTTCAAAATTAAACTAAACTTCTATTCACAAACCACACGGTACAAGGAATAAAAGCAGTTTTGTTCCCCATACCTGTTCTTGCCTTTTCCCCCACTGCTACACAATCCAGAGCTTATCTTGTATCCGTGACCCTCTCTTCCTCCCTTTCCATTCCCTCTTTCCCTAAAACTATATAAAAGAGTCGCAGGGCTCCCGTGAACAAAAGAGACCTCCGCTTTTTCGCCCTTTCTCACATTTAAATTTGGGTTTCACGGCCCAACTCAAACTAAACAAAAAATAAAAATAAAAGCTAGGGAGACACTGCTGTGCATAAGGATCGAACACTGGTCCCCTCCCTCTGGGAACAATAATTAGAACACCCACACTTATTTCAATTTAAACTATTCTATTTTGCCTACTTTCTTATTTTCACATTTTAAATTTTAACTTAACTAACTATTATTTTATTTTATTTTTCACGCAATATTTACCCGCACTATACAAATAAGCAATACAATATTTTCAGTATTATTTATTATTGTTATTATTATTTTAAATAGACAAGATTCTTATATTAACTTTATATCCAATAAAGTATATAACAACTAGGATCTTACAAATAAGTTCATGTATTTTTACTAACTAAAACATGATCAAGAGGTTGGGTGAACTTCCCTTAACCGTGTCTAATATGGGTCTCTTTTTACTGTGATTCCCAACTCTATAAATGGTTTAATAATCATTTTCTTTAAATGGATAATGATATTCTGATAACATTTTAACATCTACGCGTCATTTTATGATTGGTCCAAAATTATTCCACAATGAATAATAATAATCATAAACACAAACATGGATCAATCACAGAATGACACATAGATGGTGTTAAAATGTAAAAAAATGTTGTCAAAGTATCATTATCCTTTTCGAATTGAGATAAACGTATTTTCTTCCATTCTAACCATACTCCAAGGTTTTCTCTTTATTGGAAAAGGCCAATAAAGATTAACCATGTCAAATAATGTGGTAGCAAAAAGGGAACACTATCTCATGTCGACCATGTTTCAACATCCACGACACACTCCAACTCTTTGCGGCACATTAACATGTTGCGGGGTGTGTGCCGAGGTATGGCGAATCAAGCTTCCCTATGCCTTATGATGCGTAAATGTTTGATGTTGTTGGGGGCATCAGGATGCCCTCAATCTGCCAAGGTAATGATAATGAGGAGCCTAACCATCCTTTGTCATTTCCAAGATGCCTTGGCAAAAAACAAAGGAGCTGAAAAAAGAAGGTGGAGGAGTTGACTAAGGCCAACACCAAACTATTGGAGAAGGAACAAACCCTTCTCAAAGAGCAGGTTGAGAACCAAGCAATTTCTTCCAAGGTTGTTCAGCGTCTTGGTCAAATTAAGAATTTGGAAGTTGAATTAGGCATGGCTAACAAAGCTATAAAGGCAATGGAGAAAAATAGAGAGGAGGTTAAGGACCTTCAGGAAAGTCTTAGGCTAGAGCTAAAGAAGACCAAGGAAGAAAAGGATAAGGTTCAAACCATTCAGTAGAAACAAGGAAATCCCTTGGCGAGGCAATATCGTGAGCACCTTAAATGTCAACAAAACTCACTTTTAATTCTATACACCTTAAGGGAGAGAGACAAGGAAACAAGACTGACTTTGAGAGAAAGTTAAGCTCCATTTGCAAGAGATATGAAATGAGGCTTTTCTCGAAAACAAATAGATGAGAACAAAGAGGTATTACCATAAATGTGATCAGAAGAGAGTCAATTATTCATGAATTTTGACCTTCCATGAATTGAGAAATGCAGGTTGTAGATGTACTGAGAGATTGAGATGGTTGTGTCAAGCTATTAAACTTTAACCTTAGATAATCTTGGTATTCATCCTCAATGAACTTAGAAGTGGAAGTTTTTCAATCTTTGAATTATTGGCGGTTTTGGAAGGGAAACCATGTAAGAAGTAGCAATTCTCTTGAGTGTGACCCATCCTTTTACAGTATGTGCATTGAGGACGTCCCTGACCTCCTCGTCCTCCTCCTCTAGTGCCACGTCCTCCTCTTCCTCGTGTGGCAACCATGAATGGTCAAAATTTTATCTCTAAGGTGATCAAAATCGGGATGTAGGGCGCAAATGATCAACACCATGTAAAATTTGTCTAATTTCTTCTTGATATCCTTTAATGTGTCCACTTCCAAAAACATCATGAGTTCTTCGACAACAAATTGAGTTTCAGCATGAAGGACACCATATCATGGTCTATCATTTTAAGAGATGCAAGCTTGTTTGTAGTATCATAGAGACGTTAAATATCGTTGGCATAGATGCTTTGAGCTTTCTTCCCAAAAAGAGTGACAAGTTTTGAAAGCCCTTGGAGATATAAGAAGTTTGGGTTCCACTGTTTGTCATAAAAGGGCACATAACAGGACCACATTTCAACGGCAACAGACCATGATAGATAATTATTTCCATTTAACTTCTCGGAGGCAATTGATAGACTCCTAGAGAAAGAAAAAGGACTGCCAGATGCCACCTCTGAAGAAGACGAATCGTACCAGCGAGGAACAAGAAAACCCTAAGGCTTTCTCCACTTGAATGGATTTGGAGGAGAGTGCTTGAATGGATTTGAGAGGATTTGAAGGTAAATTTTGTTGTTGTTTATTTGAGTGAATTTGGAAGTAAGTGAGAATGGATTTGGAAGTAAAGTTTGTGAGAATTAGTGTAGGATTTGATTAATGTGACAAATTAAAAAAATTTCCTTCCAAATCCACTCAAATAAAACAAAAAATTTACCTTTAAATCCTCTCAAATTCATTCAATCACTCTTCTCTAAATCCATTCAAGTGAACAAAGTGTAAAGGTTTAGATGGATAGAACTGTAATGACAGCCGGTGGTGGATAGCCTACAGCGATGGAAGGCCGGCAGACGGTGGCTGCAATGGACAGTGACAGAGAGCGACACCGGCAAGACAAAAACCAGAGCGGGATCAACCCGCTCTAATACCGAGTTAAATATAGTAAAAATTATATGTGAGATTAAATCTCACTTGTGTTAAATACACGTATAGGGTCATCTATTTACAATAGAAGAAATATGGGCTAAACCCAAAATATGAATAAGAAATAATAATAAACTAACTAAAGATAAAGATAAATATATAATATATCTAACAAATTTCAACAAATAAATATCACAGTTTAAATTTCTTAAGAGCAAAAGATGGAAGATACCTACTGGTCTTACATCAGGAAGTTGAAAATGAGTACCAAATATTTCAGCAACATAACCCCGCGATGGACTATCATAGAAAAACGAAAACCTTGAGGTAGTATAGCAATTTTACTTTTAGCCTTCCACATTTAAGTAATGTTTAAGAGTGCTACAATTTTAGAAGCCAATATGAAACACTAAATAAAATATATGGAAAGGTATACTTCTGAAAAGCCAACCATACACGCGAAGCATTAGAGAACAAACATCATAAAAACTTTATTAACCACAATGCCAAAGCAGAAATTAATGCAAGGAATAATTAACAAAAATGCAGACAACAGTTTGTCCTTATAACAGCACCTGTTTTGATCAAAGAAAAGGCAGAGTTGTTTCATGTTAACAAAAAAAAAAATACCAGCACCTGTTTTAATCTCTACACCTCAATGTTAATAGCTATAACATCTTCTACTTGGTTCAGTTTATGTAAGAAAAGGTTCACCAACTAGCAGCTCATGTTTCCTAATAGTAGAAAAGCAAGACTGCACCTTAAGAAAAAATAAATAAAAGCTACAATTTTGTTTTTAACAATTCCACACGTCCATACCTATCTCCATCATGAGTCCAGCAACTTTGCTTGGTCATAATATCATTCCAAAATACATCATGAAAGGAAAGAAATTAAAACTTAGCTTTGAAAAAAACTTAGCTCACTAGATACTGCTGCGCAAGTGGATGAGAGTGCCAAAGTTCTCTGATTCTCTTAAGTTTCCGAACCCCTTCCTTGCTGGTTTAAGCCTCACATTTATCTTGCTTTCTCAGCCTCTCGGATGCACACCAAAACTCTCACGAAAACTCCTCTCTTCCTTGCTGTTTTCTCTTCCCTGTGCTAGCAAACAGCCACAACAACGCTCCAGACAGATCCCAATTATATAATTTCAAAACTGCACATTGGTTCTAACAAAAAAAGCCACAAATAAAGCTAGAATTAGTCCACAATTATATAGTTAATAGAGTATTTTACCAAACATAATAGCTCATCACTCAACATTAAAGGCAACTATGGTTTCAATCCTGTTAACTCAATGAGCATGCATTTGTCACACAATTATACAAATAATTTCACATATCCAGATTTTCATTACTAACTTGAACAGTTTCAGCGATTATCACCAATTGCATCACTTAAGTTTCATGACCAGATTAAACACCAACTTCCCCACAAACTCATACCAACGTAATCTCCCAGTTACATGATATTTTCATTCAATTAAGACGGAAGCATTCACAACAACTAAAGCAATAAACCAATCGTAAAACATCAATAATGCAAGAAGTATTACAATAATTATCATCACTTCAAAATGCACCTAACTGTCACTGCCCACAATAAAATCAATCACCCCACAATAACGCTTGAATCCTCTTCCCGCATCACAACCAATTCACATTTTCAATAATATGCATTTTCCAACCAATCACAGTTTATGCCACAACCTCATTATACCTCGTGAAGATCATCAACAACATACATATATACACCAAGTCAATTACTTACAATACCAAGGTATACAAAATAGCCACCGGAGAACCCACCTTGACTCACTCACCCGTGCCATTCTGTCATCACTCAAGCCAACATAATATGCACACTAAATTTGCCACTAATTAATACAACCCCAAAATAAATAATAGGTCACTGTTTCTCTACCAAGGCCTAAGCCCACACTACAACCATTTATATTTCTATCACTTACCAACAAGGATTGCCCACACACTACATGCAGCGTCATTTTATAACGAAGGAATCAAACCAAACAATAAATGGAAAACTAAACTCTGCAAGTAAAAGCCATGCACTAAAAAAAAAACCTCCAATTTACACCATAGCAACCCAAAGGAGAGAGTCTTACTCTCTGCTCTTACTACACTCGCTGCACATAAGGTAAATTTTCTAGCCATTAACCACCAAGTGGGACTCACGCGGTCCCTTCTACTAAATTCACAAACAAAATAAAACTCTCACTCCACTAACACGTTTCCATATTCTCTACCATGAACATCATTTATCTCTTTCTCAAAAGCTCGCGGGCCCACCTTTCTTCTAATAAAACAAGGGTAATGGTAGGTTGACACACCTAAACTTATTTGACATGATTTTTATAACAAGAGCGTGAGAAATAATGTGTGTAGATGTGTATCAAAGAATATTTTCTCATAAAACAAACATCTCCCCCACCCTTCGTATAAACATCTGGTCATGGATCAGGGAATAATACATGCAGTGAACCCAACCAACAACTCTCCATCTCACTTCTCTTCACTCATCCAATTACAACTAAAACTCCAAGACTTCAACTTCCCCTTCACCAATATCCTTCATCACCCTTATACCTCAACTTCACCACCCATCATTCAACCTAACATAATCTCCCAACTATCACACTATCTCTCTTCTTCTCTTTCTCCTTTGCCCTAGCCGAAACTCCCTCTTTTCTTCTCTATTCACATTGCACATTCTTCATTTAAATTCCTGGGTACACCACACTTTAACTCTACTCAAATCTCTTATTCACCCATCATGTCCAGTACCCTCACACCCCCATATATATACTCAAACAATCTCTGAAAACACACACTAGGCAGCACCAAACAGACACAAAAACAGCCTTGTATTATTATTCTTAAAAATAAAGAATACAATAATACAATTCGTACACTTCCAAGGGAGCAACCTCCCCTCACACAGGAAAACAAATATCCTGTCACTCAGAAAACAATCAACTCAACAACCAAGGGAACCAGTCCGTTCTCAGAGGTACAGACTTGTCCACACTAAGATACAAAAAACCGTGAAAAACACCAACCCTCCTTAAAATGCCAACCCTCCCAAGGAACCACAACTGCCTAACTGTTTTCCCCCAAACCCCTCTAACAACTATATTTTGTTATTATCTTCCCTTTCTTCTATCGTCCACATTCATATCCTATCACAATCTCTCTTTCATTATCCTTTTGTCATCCCGTCAACTATTCAAGGTGTAGTGATTACATCCACCCAACTCTTCCCACTGCCACTCTATTGTCCCTTCCCCGTTCTTCCTTTCCCCCAACAACCAGTGACCTTAGAACCTTCACCACTACCCCTTACACCATTTTCTTTTAACAGAACCCATGCATGAATAACCCTCTCTCTCCAAGCCAAGACACACACACCACCCAACGAAAGTATTCCCTGCAATGCTATATTTATAATGAAACCTTTCCAAACCACTCTCATGCGCATGCCAATCCTTCCCTTTCATTTCTTCTATTTCTAGTAATAACGAAGCCCATCTTTCCCTTGCTTTCTCACCACATCACAAACTCATCATCTTCTTTCATATTTCAATTACGTAACACCAATCCCATGCAACTCCACTTTTTGTTATTCACCACGATGGGACCCGCACTACCTAAACTCTTCCTCAATCTCTCAATTTCTCTCACATCATTCACGTGTTACTCCCCTTCTTCTACTCTCACCAACTTTCGTTTCCTTCCTCTTTTCTATCTTGTCACTAACCGAAACCAACTCTAACAGTACCTTTATCTTGCACTCTTATCCTATATTTTTCTTTCTTCCATTCTAACCTCTTTCTTCCTCACACTCCCTAAAGCTACCCATGCCCACGTATCCATATATTCCTTGCATTGCATGTTGTTTTATTATAAAACCTATTCTAATACAATTCTCTTCACACCTTCCTCTCATCTTAACCCCACTCATCACCCCCTTCTGTCTAAAAAAGGTGAAGCAGGTTTGCCTCATAAGCAAAAATACACAAGAGAAGAACCTAGAGGTTTCATGTGAAACCCTCAAGCATTCCCCAACACCGTCTGGCAGAGAAGACATAAACAAACCCTCTCAATGTCAAACAGAGGCCTAAAGAAGAAGAAGAAGAAAAAATGCTAAAAATAATATCACACGATACCCTTATTCGATCCATAACACACCCACATACATACCATTTCACAACAAGTCCGAAGTAATCACGCGACACTATAACTCGATCACCACACGTAGAACACTACTCAATACCATAGCTATTCAACACCCTATACTCAACAACAAGTTTCAGTTTCTTCCATTACATGGCCCTCAAAACAGTAGCCAATGACAACACCTGAAACTCTTAACTTACAACAACCCTCCGAATCTCTCACTCTGCACAAATAGAACACTCCATGCGTATATCTCAATCAAAGAAGAAACAGCTACAGCACACCAGGGATCATACAATGTACAACGCATCATCAAACCCTACCCACACAAGATATTTTCTAACGACTCCCCTTACCTTAGGTTTCCAGAATGATTCAAAGACTCTAGGTGTGACCGAGAACGTTCACTCCTTCTATGGATCACCACACGCTCACCGGAAAGGATAGTAGTCTTCCCGCTCCTCCCCAAGCGTTCTGGGTAGAAACAAAGAGACTAGGTTGCCCTCCCTCATCTCACGGCTGCTCCCAAATATCACCTCCCTGCTTTGATGCTTTCCCTCACGGCCGTAGTAGGTAACCTCCTTAAGTTTTACCCTAAAACTTACTTAAATATCACACACCCTTCCTGTTATAATTCTATCTTTTTTTCTAAACTTTGCATGGCCCAAAATATTCCCCTAATCTAATTATAATGGGCCCCCATAAGTTTCCTTAATTTGCATCTAATTAAAGGAAAAACTAACTAACCCAGTGCCCCAAACCACACTCACTCTCGGTTTTAAATAACAATCCTAAAGCCCAAAACCCTCTACGTTACCTGCTGCATGCTTCTCCATGCATAAATACCCCACTGGCTAAACCAATTTATGCTCTCTCCCACTCACCTGATCCATAAGGCCAGAGAGAATCGAACCAGCGTCTGGAAGATAATTAGGACAGCATTATAATGCAAAATTTGCATTATAGACCTTACTTTAGCCCATTTCCAAAATTAAAATAAAATTAATTATTAATTAATTTTCATATTACTTCTAAACATTTTTATAACCCAATAAAATATCTTAATTAAATACTTAATATTAGAAAATATAAAAATAAAATAAAAACTATTTTAATTTTATTCGATTTCACAACAAGTTTTAATCCAATTTAAAAATAGGGTAAAAGATCATAAAACAGTATCATATATATATATATATATATATATATATATATATATATATATATATATATATATATATATATATATATATATATATGGGTTTGCTAACACGCGTACGCCTTTTTTTAGTTGGTACATTTTAGTAATGTGTATCGGGTTTTAGTAGGCAAAAATACCCTTATATATCATGGATTCTAAGTTTTAAGGTTAAGGGTATTTTAATAATATTTTGATAAATGTTTAATTTTCCCTTAAATAAATAATATAAAGAAACTATTAAGAAACAAAAATATTTTTTTTGTTTTATGAACCCGACAAGGATTGACCTTACTCCTATCTATATCCATTTATGATGGACAATCAGAGATCGCGTAGTTCTTTATGTAGAAAAAAAGTTTGTGAGTTTGTTTTAAAAAATATTATAGATTTTTGTGTGTAGGAAAAATTATTTTTGTGTAGGAAAAACATTATTTGTGTGTAGGCCGACACATACTTATAAAAAAAATTATGATTTAAAAAACATTATTTGTGTGTAGGAAAAACAAAACCTTTCTAGAGAAAAGAAAAAAAAACTCCAAAGTACAATAAAAAGAGAAAAATAAGGGTGTAGAGGTAACATACCTTTTTAGCTTTTGATACTCTCTTAGTGTTTCCTTTGTGGTTGTCTATGAGAATATTTTTTTTTTCTATACTTTCTTTCTCTCTTTCTATTATTTCTGTCTGTTTCTCCTTCTTTTTTTCATCCCCTTTTTCTATGACAGAGTGCGTATTTATATACACACTGTAATATTATGACAATCTTACCTTAATTATGAATTAAATGTCAATAAAACAGAATAGGGAAAGAAATGGTCTTGGTTGCTAGAAAACAAATTAAATAATATTCAAAACATTGATTATCATTATTGTTAGAAAATTTGTCCATATTTAAAAATCATATTTTCCTCTTTAAAAGGAGATGACGCAGCAAATTATATTAATATACTATTTAATTATTGTTTATAATTATTAGCATGATATTGATTCAAATTATTACCATATTAAACTAACATTTCAAAAATATTGTATCTAGTATTAAAGTTATTATTTTATCCTTTTTACCCACCATTAATTATTATTCTTTTATTCTTTATTTGTATTTATTTACTTACCCGAACGAAATTGGGTGTTGATAGTTGCCCCTCTTTATTTAGATTTTGCTAGATAACATGAACTTTAGAGTTTTTGTGTTATCATAGTAAAAGTTAAATAAAGATAAAAACAGTAATTTCGTTCGGGTCCAAAGAAAAGGAGAGAGATTACCTCAAAGCGTACCTGGTAGAGAATGTAGCAACCTTGTGGATTTTGCTGAAGAGTAATACTTGATGGTGAGGCGCACGAACCTCGTATAACTTGATGGTGAGGTGCACGAACCTCGTATAACTTGATGGTGAGGCGCACGAACCTCGTATAACTTGATGGAGAGGTGCACGAACCTCATAATACCTTTTTTTTTTTTGAAAATTCCCAACTTTTTCACCGATGTACTTGTTGAGTCGACTTCCATTGAATTCGTGAATTTTCTTTTGCATGATGTGTTATGCTTTTTCATTGTACCCCTATGATGATACATGCATGATGTTGAATGCATGGGTGAAAATTCATGTGAGACCAAAATATGGTATTATATTTCCCGTTTTGTTTTAAATTCACGACATCCTTTAAGAACAAACTCGCACCCTGTGAACCTGCCTGTGATGCTTATTATTTTTGGGGAGGTAATTCGAAAGTTAAGAGCGACCTTACAAAGAAAAATAATGATTGAATAAATCATAATACAATAATGTCAATTCCAATTTAAAAGCATTCCCTATCATGGAATTATTATGCATAGAATTTTTTTATTGCGTTAGAATTAACCGGCAAAGGTAACTCCTCCCCATCCATTTTTCTGAAAATAAGTGCCCCACCATCAAATGCCTTTTTTACCACATATGGGCCTTCATAATTTGGAGTCCACTTGCCTCTGTGATCCATTTGTATTGGAAAAATCTTTTTTTAGGACCAGTTCGCCTTCTTGGAGTTCCCTAGGACGTACTTTCTTATTGAATGTCTTTTTCATTCTTCGCTGGTATAATTGTCCTTGACATGCTGAGGTCAATCGCTTCTCCTCTATAAGATTGAGTTGATCAAACCGGGTTTGAACCCAATCCGCTTCTTCTAACTAGGTTTCCATTAACACTCGTAATGATGGGATTTCTACCTCGAAGGGTAGTACTGCTTCCATTTCATATACCAAAGAAAAAGGTATTGCCCTAGTCGATATACGTACCGATGTGCGGTAACGAAGGTACATTCCTCTTGATATTTTTTTATTAGCGGCTTTGACTGCCCCATTCATCTTTGGGCGACGATGTGAAGTTTGATTGTTCAACTTTGCGGCAATGAGAAATTATCTCTAAATCACAATAGTCGACATGCATTATCATCCTTCTTCGACACGATGCTTGCCACCTATTGGGAGTATTTTGCCCCAGCTAAGAATCTCGCATTGAACTGCTTTCGTATTTCATCTTTGATTCTTAAGACATTCTGGCTTGAGTAGTAACTCGTGTTGAACTCTTTCTTCATGCTAGTGCCGACGTTTACCTCTTTTTTTTCGCCCTCTTCTCCTATATTAAAGATTTCCAACCTCTCTTTGATGGGGTTTTATTTCTTTAGAATCTTGCTTCACAAATCTCATTAACTTTGGAGAGGGTTCCGGGTCAATCATAATCATCTTCCATGTTATTGATAGAGTGCTCAAAATTAGGAAAATCAACATTATTGTTTTCAAAACATTCATTATCATATTCGTATTATTTGAGTTAAAAAATTTAAGACACAAGATGTAACACCCCGAAATTTGGTGTTACGCCGACTAATTTTTCCGTAAAACACATAAGTAAAAATTTCAAATTTTTAATATCCAAACTCTTCGGAAAAATAGTACGTTATTTATTACAAACCGATTATTCCGAAAATAAAATGTTCAAATAGTCAGGATCGAATAAAATATTAAAATACATTCCCAAGTCCTCTATCCCATCTCTCTTTCATCCTTTATGCATGTTCAGAAGCATCAGCCATCACATCTGTAATAACATCTGCTCCCGTATAACATCACGCATTATACGATCATCGCATTCACATGCACAAACAAGAAAGGGTGAGCTAACGAAAATACAGTATACATACATCCCAAATATACTTATACCTTAAGTATACTGCACACCCAACATACTTCATAACACACTACCATTCACATCTTAACCAGATCAAGCTACACACACAAGTACGAATTATACTTCAACAACCTTACATACACCAATATGTATCACACCAAATCAGAATGCATACACCAATATGCATCATAAACAAATACCTGCATACACCAATATGCACATAAAATGAACAGTATGCATACATCAATATGCATCATAAACAAATACCTGCATACACCAATATGCAATCACACCAAATCAGAATGCATACACCAATATGCAATCACACCAAATCAGAATGCATACACCAATATGCGCGAACGTCACTCCCATCACTCTTTTCAGAGCTTCCCCGGGCAGTTACACATTACCCCAATGTGTAGTGCTGCTTCCCATCACTCTATATGGAGATTCCCCGGGCAAGTACACAATGTCACCCTCCATCACTCTGATCAAGAGCTTCCCCGGACAAGTGCAAGTATACCCCCCATCACTCACCTAAAGAGATTCCCCGGGCCAGCACGCACAACGCCAATCAAATTTGTAATGAGCTTCACCGGACTAGTACCCCACGTCACCCCCATCACTCTTACATAAATGTTAGAGATTCCCCGGGCGCTTACACACATCACCCGTGTGTAGGGTTACTTCCCATCACTCTTCAAGAGCTTCCCCGGGCCAGCAACCACAACGCTTACTATCCACCACTCGTTCAATAACATCATCCGACCAAAATACTCATATACAATAATCCTTACAATACCAATCCAATCATATCATAACACCCATATCATATCATCATCACATATTCACCAACCATGAACTTAGCACATGTTCAACATTTTCAAATGCATAAGTGAGATCAGTATAATACCATATCATTAATAACCTCAATTCTTCATTTAACATGAAACTCATAATCAAATCATATACAACCATGATTTCAACAGTACTTAACCATCCAAACATCATTCTCATATCAATTTGCAATCTCAAACAGATCCCACAACATTTCCATATCAAATAGATATATCAAACAACTCAAAACAGTGTACACATAACACATTTTCTTTATAATACTTTATTACCCACATAAATATAGCTCAAACAACTTTGAAAC
Organism: Vigna angularis; assembly: GCF_016808095.1. Taxonomy (NCBI): domain Eukaryota; kingdom Viridiplantae; phylum Streptophyta; class Magnoliopsida; order Fabales; family Fabaceae; genus Vigna; species Vigna angularis. Next base: position 29,954,697 of record NC_068972.1, read on the forward strand.
CATCACCAACAGCTCCGGAAGGGTCAAAAACCCCCAAAACGAACTAAAGAACGTCCAAAACGGACATCCAGAACCCCCAAAACTCCCAAAACCAAAATCTGCAGCATGCTGCTGCGTTCAGGCGCGCTGGAGCGCAACCAGAGGGCGCTGGAGCGAGACCCAACCTGCCTATCGCGCGCTGGAGCGCGATAAAAGGGCGCTGGAGCGCCGTGACAGCAACCAGATTCGGGTTTTTCACCCAGATTCATCCAGATTTGATTCCCAGCACAAATTCAACACTTCTAACATGTTTTCAAACATATTTTGAGTCTAATATCACTCCACAATCAACCACAAACATCATAAACATCAATACAACCATTTGCTCATACAAAATCAACTATTTAAGTGCATAGCCTCATATTTTTCTGCATAATTTCTACCAACTTTTAATCACTCAAGCAATTCCCAAACTAAGTTCAATCCATCCCAAAACAGTTTACAGACATCACCTGTTCATCAATCATCCAAAGCAAACCATTTTCGCACTTGATGAAAAGTAGGGTAAACTATCATGTTTTCCATCTCATTTCACATTCAAATCCACCAAAAACTTCATACACATATAGATTAACATGCTAGAACGAAAATCCACCATTAATCCATCATATATTCAACAATTTTGCATCATAAAGTTCATACCAAAATTTCATAAGTCAAAACCATAGTAACAACCCAATTGAATCATTTTCTTGAAATCATTCCACTCATTTAACCAAAAATCAATTTTCATACAGCTCCCCACATCAAAATCAAGCAACTGGAATCATACTCACATCCACAAAATTCTAGAAACCAAGTTGAGTTAGCTCCCCTTACCTCTTGAAGATCCCCTTTGAACACTTAAGCTTATCCTTCCAAGAGAGCAACTCCTCCCCACTATGCCAGACCAAGTCAGCTCCAACACCTTGCACACTTAGAATTTCGTTCTCCTCTCACCAAGAGTCTCCTTCTCTGCCCAGAATTTCCAAATCTGATTTGGAACAAAAGGAAATGCCCAAGACAAGCAAGGACCCAAGCCCTTGTAATTTAGCAATAATAAACCAACATCTGACCATCCCCATCCGTTTTCCAGCCCCAAAATCCGGAAAGAAAGTCTCCAAGGGGTCCCCAAAATATTCCCACGTGGAAAAAGGCAGCCAGCCAGCTCATTCTGCTGCAACTCGCAAAAAGAAGGTCACCGAGCACGCTCGGGCGCCCATGGGGAAGGGCGCTGGGGCGCAAGTCCCTCCAGCAGCACAACTGTCACAACTTTGACAGTCCGGTTAACACCCTTCACGAAGTCGAAAATACGCGTATGAGTACTCAAATCGAAGCTCTTCGAGTCTACTATCCAATGGAAAAAGAATCCGCTCAATTGATAAATTTTACAAAAAGTTATAATTAAAATAGTAAACCATGTCAAACTTTGACAGCATTCTATTTTACATTATAACTTGAACTTTTTACAACTTGGTAAATTCTTGAGGTTCTAGGGTCTTACACAAGATGAGGAAAAAAATTAAACAAACATGATTTAATGTTAAACTAAATGCAAAAGAAAGTGTCAACCCATAACGCACGAACCCCAATGCTCTAGGAAAAGCAATGAGGTTAATTAAAAAACTATTACATTTCAATAAGCATCATAGGCAAATTCTTTATCTTCCAGTTCTTAGGTTTGCAAATACTTCTTCTTCTTTATCCTTGTGATATATTTGTAGGAAACCTCTGTCAATCAGATCTTAGAGAATGCTTCTAAACTTGGTGCACTCATTAATGACATGTTCGGCTCTGGGATGAATTCCACATGCCTCTCCGAGACCTATGTCGCCCCTTAGCAAGCCCAATCTTACCAACTTTTCAAAAATGACCTTTTTGGAGCTTCGAATTTCACTTACATTCCTTACTAGCTTGTGTCGTCCAACCTTGATAGCATTTGTTGAGGCATTTCCATGCTCGACAAGGGGGTTGACCTGAATACTAGGTTTGTTTTCTTCGAACTTCAACCATCCTGCATCAATTAACGATTGTACTTTGAACTTAAAACCCACACACCTTTCTGTCGAATGGTCAATGCTTCCCCCGTGAAAATTGCATCTTGCATTTGGATCATAATTATGAGGGTATGGAGGTTGTAAGGGTTTCATGGGACGAACACTGGCCAGGCCCTTCTTTAAGAGATGAGGTAACAATTCTGTATACGTCATAGGAATGAGAGTGAAATTTTTCTCTGGGTCCTTCCTAGGATGAGTACTTTGACCAACATTCAGATCGAAACCTAAACCGGCTCCAGTGCCCCAGGCATTATTTGAAGGCTGTCATGGTTGATAAAACCCTGGCGATCGTGGTCTTGTTTGGGGACCAGACGCTGTATTGTTCACATAAGGAGGGCAACTCAGGCTTGGTTGATAGCTATGAGTGGGTGCATGACCTCCCCACATGGGTATTGTTGATGTTGCATAAACTCCCCCTTCTTTCTCTTTCCCCAAATTAAAAACAAATTTCTTTAGAGTGGTGGCTTGAGATGTAATTTTTCCACTTTTCAGTCCGATCTCGATCCTTTCGCCTATGATGATGATATCAGCGAAATTGGAAGACACATTGCCAATCATATGCTCATAAAAGGGTGGTTGTAGTGTGCTCACAAACATTGCAACCATCTCCTTATCATATAGAGGTGTCTCAACCTGCGCTACCAACTCTCTCCATTGTTGCGCGTATTCTTTAAAAGACTTTTCCTCTTTCTTCGCCATGTGGTGTAATTGTAACCTGTCTGGCACAACATGCATGTTGTATTTGTAGTGCCTTACAAAGGCATCTGCCAGATCTGCCCAAGAACGAATATGCGAGGAATTCAAATGTGTATACCAACTCAATGCCACTTCAGCCAAACTATCTTGAAAGAGATGGATAAGTAATTTGTCGTCACGAGCGTACACAACCATTTTTTGACAATACATGGTCAAATGATTTTTAGGGCATGTGTTTCCCTTGTACTTCTAAAATTCTGGCACCTTAAATTTGTGTGGAATGGTTACTCCTGGAGCCAGACTCAACCTTGCCACGTCAGCAAACCCGTAACTTTCAAACCCTTCTATGGCTCTCAGTCTACCTTCTAGAACTTCAAGTTTATCTTTCGCTCCTTCTACATTCATGTGCAAAGCAGAATCTTGCGCAACAATTGTGTGGGGAAGCTTGGACGTTTCATTTGGCTTTGCCTCAGTTCTGTGGATAGGCCCGTGGGTACTAATGGGAAGTACATTGCTAGTTACAGGAAAGGCCAAAGAAGTGTGATCTGCCTCTGAATGATCTCCAATAGGCGGCGTTAACCTGGTGGTACACCATACATTGAAAATGTGAATTGTGTGCCCATAGCGTCATGTATTGAAGGGTGAGCATTATCATCAGCCTTTGCAGACGAAGTCTCTCCTGCAGTTTTCATGGCTTTCAATGCTTCTAAAATTTGACCGACTTGATCCTTTAGCTGACTAATATTGGCCTTTACAGTTTCACGTTCCTCTTCCCAATCTTCCATAGCTTTGAAGTTTGCTCGAGTCTTATAAGGATGTCGTGGAAGCCTCGCCGTTGTTTTTTCTTAAACTTTATACTGTTTTTATTAACTTGGATTAGATGAAAACGAATTATGTGAAAATGCAAAAATGATGCGTGCTAAAAATAAACGAAAATCACAGGTTCTTGATATCGTTACGAGAGAAATTAACACAACCTAATACCATTGCAAAGAAACCAAACTTTACATTTAAAGAAACCGAATAAATGTTAAAAGTTACTAAAATGAAAATATCAACTCCTACCTCGGGCGATGAAAGTCTTCATCTCACCCACTAGCCATTTACAATAACCAATAAAACGAGTGACTTCTTCAGGTGGGTTGCAGAAATATTTCATCACTTTAGCGTCGGATACCATCTTGGGAACATCTTTGATAGCCTCATTAGCAAGAGCAGCTAGTTGAGAGAAATTTCCTTCTAGTGTCTCACGACTTGTTCTTGATCCTTAATATGATTTTCCATCTGTTTCATCATGGCTTAATTTCTTTCTTCTATTTTCATCCATTCCGCTTGTTTGGCAATGTAGTTCTCCATCTGCTTCACCAAAGCTTGTTTCTTTTCTTCTGTTTTTCACGTTCTTGGTTTAGCTCTTCCTTGAATGACATTGTCATCCTTTTCATTTGTTGCTCTATTTCCTTTATTTGAATATGGGCTTCCCTCAGTCTTCTTAGGGCCTCTTGTCGATCTCTTCTGGTCTCTTCATAAAGGTATTTCCAATGTTCTTCGGCTTCCAATGTTGTATTCCTTTCTCTTACCCTCATGGTTAGCTCAATGTTAGCGGCTGCGAGATCCTGCTTTATTCGGAGAGTATAACCTTTTTCGATGTTTTGTTTAGTGAGAGTCTCTTCATATGCCCGCGTCATTTCTTTCATTTCCAATGGTAAATCTACAACATCATTGCGAGCATTTTGTAGCTCTTCTATCAACTTAATATTCTGATATTTCATTTCTTCTATTTCTATCTTCAATTGTTTTACCTTATCAGACTCTCGATTTAGAAACTGCCTTTCATCTGCTAGTTGACTTGTCATTGACTTGAATGACAATTTAATGTCTTTTACGCTTTGTGTAATCCAATTGTGATAATTGACTTCTTGTTTTTTAACTCCTGCACTTTCATCTGCTTCAAACCGCACGACATTTCCCTAAGCTCTTCTGACCTCTCTTAGTTTTTCAATAAAACATCCATCTTCATAATAAATGAAAAGTGGAGTAAGATAATCAGATGACGGTGCCCCTCTCATGGGATGCCCAAACTTTCTTTGAACCAAAGTAGGATTCTAATTGATACAATACCGAGCTCCAATGAGTGGAACGTTGGGGAAATCGCCACAATAATGGATGAAACACCTGCCCCTAAGCTAGGAAGGACGCCACTTTATCTTCCCTCCATTTAGTCCTGTGAAGAAATGAGCCCATTCCTCTGCCCCAATGCCCTTGTCAATTGTCCCCTTGAACATTCGAGTAGTCAACCTCTCCTCTTCTTTGCCACAAAGACATCTATCGCATCATAATCTACAAAATTTTCAATCTTAGGAAACAACATGACGCCGTATAAGGTAAGGGCCAACACGTCCATGATCACATCTAAAATGCACTCAAACATACTGCAAACAATTACAACTAAGATTTAATGGGTATTGTCGCAACCGGGATCGAGACGGGACGACGAGCCGAAAAACAAACGGGTTTGAGAAAATATTTTGGGAGTCGCCACCATAATTTATTATGGAAAACTATGGAAAACCAAACAAAATAAGACGTGGTTTTGGAATCGGTTACGAGTAAAGAAGGTATTATCACCCTACTACGCCTGCCCAAAAGCAGTACCTTTAATTAAATATATAAAGTTGACGTGGTTATGATAAATGTTTAATTTTCCCTTAAAAAATAATATAAAGAAACTATTAAGAAACAAAATATTTTTTTTGTTTTATGAACCCGACAAGGATTGACCTTGCTTCTACCTATATCCATTTATGATGGACAATCAGAAATCGCGTAGTTCTTTATGTAGAAAAAAAGTTTGTGAGTTTGTTTTAAAAAATATTATAGATTGATTTAAATTTTTGAAAAGCGAACCCGACAAAGATTTGGTTCAACAAGATTGACATTTTTTTTGTTTTAAAGATCTTGTATTTTTTATTTAAGAATGGTGGGAAAAAAAAAGAAACCGGCCATAGGCCGACACATACTTATAAAAAAATTATGATTTAAAAAACATTATTTGTGTGTAGGAAAAACAAAACCTTTCTAAAGAAAAGAAAAAAAAACTTCAAAGTACAATAAAAAGAGAAAAATAAGGGTGTAGAGGTAACATACATTTTTAGCTTTTGATACTCTCTCAATGTTTCCTTTGTGGTTGTCTTTGACACAACCCTTATGTATCATAATATTTTTTTCTATACTTTCTTTCTCTCTTTCTATTATTTCTGTCTGTTTCTCCTTGTCCTTTTTTCATCCCTTTTTCTATGACAGAGTACGTATTTATATACACAGTGTAATATTATGACAATCTTACTTTAATTATGAATTAAATGTCAATAAAACAGAATAGGGAAAGAAATGGTCTTGTTGCCAGAAAAAAAATTAAATAATATTCAAAACATTGATTATCATTATTGTCAGAAAATTTGTCCATATTTAAAAATCATATTTTCCTCTTTAAAAGGAGATGACGCAGCAAATTATATTAATATACTATTTAATTATTGTTTATAATTATTAGCATGATATTGATTCAAATTATTATCATATTAAACTAACATTTCAAAAATATTGTATCTAGTATTAAAGTTATTATTTTATCCTTTTTACCCACCATTAATTATTATTCTTTTATTCTTTATTTGTATTTATTTACTTACCTGGACGAAATTGGGTGTTGCCAAGTATGATTTCAATGCTAAAGAGAAAGAGAATTAAATGAAACTTTTGTTGTATTTTTAGGCCCCAAAACAAAAAGGTACTTTTTCTTCATTTAATTAATGAATAAATTAATTAAGGGTGTAGAAAATAAAAGAGTTGGAATTAAATAAAATAAAATTAAAGGCTAGAAAATATCAGATATTAGGGAACTAAAAATTATACAGTTTTAAAAATATATTATAATAAGAGGTAAAATATTAAAGATATAGTGGAGTTGATTTATAAATAATAACACTAATAACAGAGAGAGACAAAGATATGTGTGTTTAGAAAGCTTATAAACTCAAAATCAAATAGAAAAACATATAAGAGAGAGATTTTTGGGAAAAAAGAGAAAGAAGTAGTTTTGAAAGTGTAGATAAAACTTTAGAATTTATCAAGAGAAAACTTACCTTTCTTTTTTTGTTTGTTTGTATGATGAATGGAGATACATCCTTTATTTTCTTTAGGGGTATGCTGAATGTTTTATTAAGTTTACATATTTGTCAATTTAATTGAAATGTTTTATACCATAAATGAATGTTTATGCATTGATTGGTTCTTGAATATTTGGTAGATTTGAGAAACATCAATAAATTATATTTTAATTAGACCAATAAACATTGATGTATTATTATGATGATAGAATTATATGTTTTTCATATAATTGAATCTTAAACAAGATAAAAATTAGGGTTATTTTATTAGTTTCAAGATATATTAAAAGTTTATATTTTTATTTAATTATAATTAAAAAATCAAATTAGGGATTTGAGTTTCTCCAAATTATGATTTGGAGTTGATTGGAGTAAGATATTTCTTAAAATATATATATATATATATATATATATATATATATATATATATATATATATATATATATATATATATATATATATATATATATATATATTAGCTAAAACCTAATTAAAATTCAGATTTAGATTTACCTAAGTCTAGTTAATTTTCTAAAAGAAGATTCTAAACACTAGAGGATTTTTATTAATAAATTTTAAATGTTCAAAATTTTATTTTAATTAGGTAAAAACTGTTTTTTTTATTTCTCTCAAATAACCTACCCAGAATAAAACTGACATTAGTCATCTTTTTCTTTCTTGTAGACTTGGACTCTAAAACAAATGAAGAAGATTTTATACTTATGAACAAAACTATATCTAATATGCTATTTTATTCTTAACCACATGCTAAAACGACAGAAAATGTGTCCTCCCTAAGCTCACACCATTTTATGGTAATCATTACAAAAGATAAAATACACACAAACAACAAAGACAAAAGCAAGGGTAAGCTAGTGATACAAAAAAAATTATAGTATATAAAAACATATTAAACATTTTACTTAAAGGTACACATCTCACACCAAATCAACCAAACAATTTATGCATGACAACCACCCTTTGACTTGACCATCTAGATTAGTATGAATATGTAGCTATGGCAGTTCATGCACTTGTTGTGGTGAAACAACTCGCTCACCCCAAGTTACCACACAAGGTTCATCCGTTATCACTCACCTTAGGCCAAGGTAAAGCCCCTAGGCTAGGACCTCCTACTATTCTCACGACATACCTTACCCTTCTTTGCTTGAGAATAAGTGACCATTAGAATGTTAGGATGAACTCCAAGACTGGGTTTCCCATATTCATACTTACAACACTTGAAACCACTACTAAGAAACTCCTCTTTGGAGCTTTCTTCCACAACTTTGAAACCACATACTTTCACTTTGAATCACAACACATAATGTAACATCTCACTTTAATAGTATAAAACTACCAAAATGAAACGTTACATAGATGCTAAAAGAATGACTAAGTAAAACAAACCTCCTTCAAAGAAGAGATCTACTTTTGTAGATCTATCTAATAACTCATCAGCTATTCCCTCACCTCTAGTTGGAACAACTGAAAAGGTGAATCCCTAAGCTCACACCATTAGGTGATCATCGCAAAAAGAGAAACAACATACAAAGACAAACAACAGAAAAACAAATGTAAGCTAGATACAAAAAAAATACATCATAAGTTTAAAGCATTTCACCTAAGAATCATATGTAATTTAATCCAATCCAAACATCTTAACATGCAAAGACCTAAACTGACTGTCTGGACTTAGAATGAATACCGAGCTATGGCGGGTTGTGCACTTGTGATGGCCTCTACTGCTTTGCAAAGCCATTGCCATGGGTTTCACCCTACCACAAACACAAGGTTAATCAGTTACCACATAATAGGCCTCCAAGTAGCGCCTACACTAGGACCTCCAACTACTCTCACCACATGTATCAATCCTCTCGATTTGAGAATGAGATATCATTAGGGTGTTAGGATAACCCCTAATACTGAGCTCCTTGTATTCATTTTAAAACACTTGAACCACACCGAGAGTATTCACTTTGGAACTTCCTTTGAAACCACATACTTTCACTTTAAATCACAACACATGGCACCATCATGTAACCTCTCCGTGAGGATCATGGAATTACGTCCATCAACCATACTTTCAATACATACTTAACCTCAAGAATCAAACATTATGTATTTCAATTCATATTACAATTCCAATTCATACTCCACAACAAGTAGTAGAAACTAATCATTCAAACATTCACATACATTGTACACACTTTAAGAAAACATAAAAACTTAATTGAAAATATGATATTTTCGCTCAGCACATACCATTCGCTAAGCTAAAGTCCTCAGACAAAAACCCACCTCTAACACCACTCGCTGAGCGAATGGATTCGTTCAGCGAATAAAACTAACAGTGCTCTCAGACCTATGAAATTCGCTCAGCGCACACCATTCGCCTAGCGAAAGTCCTCAAACAGCAAACCAAACTTTTGACATCTCGCTGAGCGAATCCACTCGCTCAACGAGTCTACATAATTCCGCAGTAGAAAAACTGCAGAATTATCACCCCAAACTGCCCTAGACTAATTTGATATAATTCTCCCAACTTCTAACCTTCCTATATTGTGTTATACACCTAATTAGACTTGAACAAGTGTTCCGAAACCTTACTAACATCAATCTAAAGAGTTTTCTAATCCTATTCCACTTCAAAACCTCCAAAACACCAACTTATAGACTTAAATCCCAATCTACCACTTTTGTCACATTTTTTATCAAATGAGTAGTTCTCACAAGTCACAAATGACTTGACTAAGCTATTACAACTGACCATTTGAACCTCTAACCCCTAATTCTCATTTTCACTACTCTACTTCCTATAATAAGTCCTAGACTAATGTAAACTATGTCTACACAACCTCATAGCCTCTTATAACCGATTTCCTCCTACTTTGACACTTAATTATGATCCAAAACAACTCCTAACTAAGACCAACTGCAGCAAAAAAATACACCAACCATTTCTCACTATTTCCTTATCAAAATCTCCAATTTGAACCAATTAACCTACAACTAAGATTACCCTTTTTCTTCCAACCATACAATCCGCATCAAACACTTCCTCAACACAATTTTCACATCTCAAACACGCATACACACAGATTCAAACAATTGTACAACATACATCATCACACAAAACATCAATATTACCCAATTAACTCAATTATCACTAACAACAAACAACATTTTCATTCAAACAGTTTAATACTCATATACTATCAAACTTACACCACATACTTCAATTGAAAGTAATTATCTAGCTTCTCTTACCTCGACTCAACAGCTCCAAAATCTCTAAACACTCCACAGATTTCTTACGGCACAAGGAACTTCTAGAAAACCTACAAACCACCGGCTGGTGATTGGAGACCATCTTTAGAATCACAAAGGAACCAAGAATTTAAGAAAAGAGTGCTTAATCCATGCAAAAACAGAAAAACTTTACCGAATCAAGAACCCTAAAATACCAAAGAAATGGGTTTCTAACTTGCTTGCTCTAAACAACAAATTGATCGGTTGAGGTTGTAGATCTTGACGCTGTGATCGTCTAGGCACCTCCTGATCGTCAAATAGATGACTTGAGATCAAGAACTCTTAGAGAGAAGTTAGAGAACTCTAGAAAAGTGGTTTCTAGAGAGATAGTACATTTTAAAATAATGAAACTCGTTTATAACAAAATTATTTATAATAAAACTGTTTAATATTAAAATAATCGAGTCTCACTATTTTTTGACTACCACCACTTCTAAAACACCATTTTCTGGGGGTTTACACATAACTTTGAACACCTTTGAAACCATGTACATATGACACTTTACTTTTACATTGAATACCAACATATATCATTTTTTATCATACATAAAAAACATACATAACTTTAAGAATAAACCATCATAGAATACTATAGATATTTCTACATTATCCTCAAAATCAAAACATAGCTTAAAGTTATCATAAAATAAAGAAAGAAATACTCAAAACAGGTTCTGGACTAGTCGCTCAACGCACCAAACTCGTTGTGCGAAAATAGAAACAGTGGGTTCTGCTCACTCCCTCTTGCTCAGCGCACCAAATCTGTTTGCTCAGTTAAAGCCCATTCGCTTAGTGCACCAAGTTTGTTCGCTCAGCGAGACTGCATAATTCTGCAACACCAAAACTGCAGAATTTGCGCATCTCAACCACTTCTGACCTATTTTATGCACCTTTTCCAACTTCTAACACTCTTAAATTGTATTATACCATCAATTAAACTTAGACAACTTCATACAAACCATCCTCAACTCATTTTTAAGTGACTACTACAAGGTTCTACTCCATAACTTACCAAAATCTCACTTTAAAGACCCAAATTGAATTCTACCATTTATAGCTTATTTTTAAACAACTTAGAGACTCCAACAAGTCCCAAATGACTTACTAACATCCTCCAAAAAGACCATTTAAGAACAAAACTCATAATTCAAATTCTCACTAGTCTAAACCCCCAAAAACTAGTTCTAAATCAATCTAAACTCTACCTATCAACCACCAACACTCTTACACCAGATTTCCTAATTTCAATGCTTAAACAAGTCATAAAACATCTCATAACAAATCTCAAATGCCTCAAACCAGTTTACAATCCTTTTTCCACAATTTCACTGCCTAAAACCCCACTTTTTCCTTCAAAAGCAATATGAAGCTTCAACTATAAACTTCACTTCCACAACTGTAAAATGTTATATAATATTTATATAGAAAAGCCAATAATTAGATAGTAAATTTTGAAGAAGAAATATTAATATATTTTCTAAATTGTCAATTACATGGAAATCATGCTAATAAAAAATTAAACTTAGTACTAAAAGGTTATTTGTTATTAGAAATAAACTTCTTGTTCAATAGAGATATGGAATACACAAAGAGATGAGAATCAATTTTTACCATTATTAAACAATTTTTTTCCATTAGATAATTTAATATCAAAGTATGTATGAATATACAAGCCATCCATTATTTAAGATAGTTTATTTTGGGGTTAACCGACAATTTAAGCTAAAGGTTTCTATGAACATAAACACATAAAAAAGAAAGCCCTACCTAGGATTCAATAGTCAACCAATTTTAAAATGGACATGATTAGCTAAATCTTCAAGCAATGAGCAAAAATTAGTAGATAGTTGATATCAATGCTATATTTTATTTTCTGTAACCGCGTTTCTATAAGAATGTTTTTTTTTTAAAGTTCATTTTAATAAAGATTTAAAAAAAAAGTTAATCTTTTCTTTTTAATTTTCTCTACTAAAATTTCTTAGAAAAGATTATTCAGACATAACCTTGAATTTGAGGCTCTCTTTCTGAAAAAAATAATATTCCAACCATGATCTGTTTTACAACACCGTAGCTGCTTCCTAAGTTAGAATAATGTCTCATACACACAACAGGAATCGTAGGTGATAGACTTTTTTCCAGTTTTAGGTGGTGGAGAATCACTTTCTTTTGTGGGAAACAAAATTATCAAAGTGATGGTAAAAAGATGCCAATGTGCACAAAGACAATGATAGCAACTTCATTCAGGCACAAACAGAATCACCATATTTTCTCCATGTTGGTAATTTATTAGACAGCAGAATTTACTTAATAAGAAACAAGAATGAACAGAAAATGTATCAAATTCACATAATAATTAGTTAACTAGATGATAACAGCAGATTTAAGAGATAATTGTTTTACAAAAAACAAATGTACAATACTGACAACTCTTACTTTGATATGAACAACATCAAAGAAGTAACAGAAATTTTCACAAGTTCAAAGCAAGTTAGCTTTCCAGGCTAAAAATACAAGCCACTGGCATCACTGTCTGATATTTTATTCAAAATTAGAAGATACAAATCATTCACAACAGGTATGGATTTCCAAAGCAGAATGAAACAAAAAGTATATGATGCAAGTTAAGGTAAGTTTGACAACACAAAAAACCCCCTTCAAACTCTACATGCAGAGTTTCTAAAGACAATTCAAGGCAAATCTACCTCTACTTTCTGCAGTACCTTCAGCTTGTAGGCCTCACAATAACTACTCCCAAAGCTAAGGTTTATTTTCCTATCATTTCTTTACAAAACAAGTGAAAAAGCTAGATAATGTCTACTCCAGATTTTGTCAGCTGAGTGTGTTTGCAGAAGGTTTTTTCTCTTGAAGAGAGATCACAGTTTCAAAGGCACCAACCAATGCTTTAACCTTGCTCTTACGAGTTTCGGCTAGTTTACTTGCTGTTTCCTCAATTACATTATTGAATAGTCCCTGTGCATCTTTCTTGTCCTGCATATCTTGATGTCTTAAAATAACCTTCTCTGGAGCAGTTGCAACATCATTGCTGTCAGCACAGGTTTCGTGTCTTTCAAAGCTTTTCCGGGTGTCAACCTTAACATTGACCCTCCCACCCAACCCTTTTGCTCTCCGAAACTTAATCCTCCTTGGACTACTTATTTCAGTTTGATTTTCAACCACTTTTCCCCTTCTGAACTTCAATTTTACCATTTTGTTGTCCTTGTTTTTGGAATATGCCACCCCATTCTTTGTGCTCTTGCTTTTCCTCTCGTCTTCCAATGTCTTCTCCTTTTCTATGCATTCAACTTCATGGTTTCCTGAGAAAGAATCCTGCTCATATTCACTAGTTGTATATTCAGATTCCTCTTGGTCTCCTTCGGAAAAGGATTTGGAAATTGAGGATATTGATGACTTAGGTGATAACAACTGAGGGACGTATGATTCATCATCATAGTTTTCATTCTGATCAGATTGCAAAGGTTTGTTTTCACTTTCCATCTTAATGACATACAAAGTCTTTTCCTCTACCTCGTTGTTGTCGTCTTCCTTGTGCTCAACCCTTTTGGCAGTCTGCTGATGCTTAAGGTTAGATGCAATTTTCAGGCTCTTCAGCTTTCTTGAATTTACACTTGCAACTCTTCTGAGGGAAGCTCTGGGGGATAACAAAGCCTTCTGAGGTGCAATCAGTTTTTTTGAACCTTCTTTGGAGGACGTGGCCCCCTTTTCCAACTTGATCTTATTATGTATTTGGCCATCGTTGCCATCTGAGGTATTCATAGAAGATATTCGCTTCTTTCTAGCACTGCTTAAATTTAAAGAAGGCACACGTTTTTCAAATGACTTTGCTTCTTTACCTTTGAGAGAAGATAACTGTGAAGTTTTCACCGCATAGGAAGATGGTTTTGATGAAGTTTTGACCTTGGAGATTGGTTTTGATGGATTCCCCATCTCATTGAAAGTAGGTTTTAATGGAGAGTCCATCTTATTGGCCATTGATTCTGATGGAACTTCCACCTTCTTGGAAGTTGATTTTGATGGAGCTTCCACTTTCCTAGAAGTTGGTTTTGATGGAGAATCCACTTTCCTAGATGTTGATTTTGATGGAGTTCCAACCTTTTTGGAAGCAGACTTTGATGGAGATTGGACCTCCTTCATTGAAGAAATTTCTTGTTTTGTTGAAGGAGATGTAAGGGACCTCACTACTGATGGTTTAACCTTGGCCAACCACAATTTTCTCTGGTTCACAATAACTTCGTTTCCTGATTCCTTTGGGCTGTCAAATGACTTTGTTATCAGCTTCTCCTTAGAAGTGGCTGATGTATCAGAAATCATCTTAGAATCAACTGATTCTTTCAGTTTTCTTGTTGACACCTTTGTCAGCTTGGAATCTACAGATGCACTGAGCCTAGCAACTGATATCGCTGTTATCCCACCAACACCACCTTCTAAACTTTGATGAAGCTGTTTTCTCCTAGCTCTATAAGGTATAGAGCGTCTTTCCTTCATTTCTTGTTCATGTTTCTTCCCATATTTGCAAAAATCATGACAAGAACCGGTTGAAGCTCTGAGATAATTAGGAACAACTTTTTCAACACTGCTTCCAGAACTAGCTTTGTCAGGTAAATGCCTTCTTTTTTCAACCACGGGTGAGTTAGTCACTTCTGGGGTCGCTGGTAATTCTCCACTTTCATTGGCCATCTTGGAGATGAGATGAGCTAATGAGCAAAACAAGATTCAGACAACAATCCTGAAACAAAACAAAAAAGAAAACCAATGTTAAATACAGCTTATACATATAGAACAGAATGTTAAGCAATGGTGGATTCAAACTGCAAATACAAAACAAAAGCACATTCAACATTTCAGTATAGCTAAGTTCAGAAACAAGAACAAACCACTTATGGTAGAAAGGAACGAAAATGCTTGTTCAAAGTTGTAGAGAGAAAGAATTTGCTTTTTAAAACCGATCTCAGTTTAGAGAAATTCTTTCCAAAACACAAATTACTGATCTCGTTTGAATTCAAACTTATAATCCGTGTCATCAAATGGAAATGCACAAAAGAAAAAACTTTTATACTGTTTCAAATCTGATTTTCTTCATTCGATCCACAACAATACACTCTCTTTTATCACTGTAAAATAAAATGTATGAAACTATTAATGTAACAGGAACCAACCAGACAGCAACAAACAGAGAAAGGAAAAGAAGTCATCAAACAACCAAAAAGAAAAATCATGATACCCCAGCAGGCAAACTACTGTTTCTCAAGCAAACTTCAATGAAACACATTTTCATGTCTTGTAAACATAGGTAATCTAAGACTACTTGTAATAATTGAGAAACAGTAAGCTCTGCCATTAACTGATCCTTTATAAAAAGAAGACACTCATCAAGCAAGCACATTAACCGAGCAACCAATCATCTAAGCAAATCAATGAAGAATTACAAATGCAACCAAATTCACCCGGGTGCTGAGAATCACATAATAATTCAATCAAAATCAAACGCAGCAGAATATTCATCCAAAAGCAAAACCATCACCAGATATTTATTTTGTTCAGCAAAAGTCACAACCAAACATCATAAAAAACACATTGAAAAACTTAATGGTGAAGAAAACTTCTTTCACACACCACCACCATCAACGATCATCTTGAAACCGTATTTTGGAATCACGAGATGAAAATCAATTTTCTTTGTATAAAAATTAAAAATCAATATAAAAAGGCACCCAGACGAAAACCAATCCAATACAACAGAAAAAAAAACCGAATCAGGGGAGGTTCAGAAATCCCATTTCAATCCACCAAAGATCAAATTTTCCAACAGACCCATTTGCATTTAGAGGATAACAAACACGACCAAGATGATGAATTTTTATTAGGCAGGTGTAGGAGAACAAGCATACCTTGTTGTTTTCTGAGAAACAAAGGGTTGCTCTGAACAAGAAAAGAGAAAGAGAAAAAGGGAATAAAAAGAAAGTGAATAAGAAGATGAAGAAGAAAGGAGATGGGACCACTGGGAACAGAACGTGCAAGCAAGTTTTTTTTTCTTCTCTCCTGTTGTTTCTGATTCGGGTTGCGTGTCTTCTCACTGCCTTGGTTTGTTACAGAATCCAAAGAGAGAGAAACAGAGAGAGACAGAAAGAGAATTGAAAGGTTCAATTTTTTTGCATTATTTTTTGGTCTCGGCCGAAATAAAACAAACGATGAGATTACCAAAGTGTGATAAGAAATTCAACAATAAAGAACAGGAATCAGTGGGAGCATTAAGAAACTTGAGAATGGCTGGTTGGTGGGTAGGTTGGTGAAAACCTTAAAATGGAATCTGAAATTTGCTCTGTAAAAGATCACCAACGAGAAAGAAAACAATGATGAAACATTGGTATTTTTTTAAACCTATAAAAATGCTACCTTTTTCAATACTCTGTTTCCTCTTTTGAACGATTTGTGTGCTAAAAAGTGAAATAACAAAAACTGATTTTGCTTATTTTTGATAAATTTTGAGAATTGTTCAAATTACTTCAAGTCAAAGGCAAATTCAGTTTAACTCGTGTGTTGACCGAAGTTTGTGCCACCGCCTAAGTGCAATAAGGTCAAAATGCAACTCCATTTTTAGTGTATTTCCTATTTTAAGCATTTTTTAGTAATATTCAATAAAAAAAACAATTTAACATCAATATATTTAGCTCAACATGACACATAAATTCAAAGAAAACTTCACTCCAACTCATCATGTGAAGAACATATAGTTAATTTCACCTCCTAAATACTACAATCGAGTTCACCTTAAACAAGGTGGAATTGTATAATAAACAAAAATATTATTTTAATTAATCTTCTGTACGTTTCTATATTAATATTATTCATACATGTAGAAACTGAGAAAGGTAATTTTGTTTATTTATAAAATATTGTGAGTAATAATTTATAAATAAATACTTCAGAAATTTTTCCTAACTTAAATATTTTAAGAAAATTATAATCAATTAAGTTTTAGATATAATTTAACTAATATAAAATATTAATTAGTTAGATTTCAAAGTCATTGAGTCAATTTGTGTATCTAATATATTGTCTTTTGAAGTTTAGATATCATATTTTGTCTTTAAAAATCAATTTAAAATGTAGAAAGAAAAAAATATCTAATTTGTCTTTATTGATATACTAAAATAATAATAAATACTTTAAAATAAAAACGATTAAAATATAAAATGATTGCGATTTATGAACTTTAATTGTGATTTATGAATTTTAATTCAACTTTCCAATTTAGTGGTGCAAAAGTATGTGTGGGATTGTCAACCTAATGAAAATTATAGAATGAAGGGTTTTGGACATTAAGTACTATGCCACGTCTTAATTGAATTTCCCTTTCAATTTAAAAGTGGGTTTCTTTGTATCTTTCACATTTTTTATGAAAAAAAAAAGTTGTTTTATTTCCAAAACAATATGTTCATCACGTTTCACAAAGCCTTTTTAAGATTCAAGATACAACAATCAAAATGGTTATATTTTTATAAATAATTAATAATGTTTTTCTACATATATCTCTTTGAATACAATCTTATGAGACCTAGGTGAATATACAATGAACACTCAAAATTTAATTCATCACATCACACATGATTATTAATTTTTAATACATTTAAATTTTTGCTAATAAACAATAATTTTTGTTTGTCTTTTGTTATGGGTTTCTTGAATTGTGAAATTAAAAATTAATATAATTTAGAGTTGTCCTTTTATAAATTTCGTATAGGACAGTAATCGAAAATATCATTTAATACAAATAAAACACAAATAAGTTTTTTATTTATTTTTATTTGACTAATAACTAATGAAAAAAAATTAAACTTGAATGAACTTTGAAGTAAGTTAAGTATTTTACCAAACTTATAAAAATATTAAAAGTTAGAAATGTCAATAAGACAATTCAATTATGATAACATTACATTTATACTTAATTTTATAAAAGAAAACAAAAATGAATATATGCATTGTGTAGAAAATTCTAAATACAAGTTTAACATCAACGAAAGCTGATCGAAAAGAAATTATTGAGGAAAGTAAATGTTAAAATAAAAAATTTAAAACAATTTAAATAGACTTAAGGAATAAATTATAATGTAAAATAAGAACAATAAATTCTTACAGAATATTTGTCAATAAAAAATTTAATTCAATTTTTATATACACGCATTTTTGGTATTGTTGTTTTATTTAATGTGACTTATATACCACATTTTATAAAAGTTTCACTTGTATTTTCTTAAAAAAACAAGTCAACTTAATATTTTTAATCTTCATGTAACTTCTTCTTTGATAACATATTTGTCTCAATTTATAATTTTTCTTTCAACATATAATCACTTTCTCAATCTTTTAAAATTTATTTTTATTAATATAAAGTATAGAATATTTTTCTTTACCAACGCATTTTATTTTACCCCATCTTGAACATTTTGATATTTTACAGTATCTATAATTTTAGATGTTTGAAAGGTCAAAAAATAATATCAAGAAATCAATTAAAATCTTATGTGAATATACCTTGAGTAATTAAATTTCAACCTTAGATTCCATTCTAGAATTTATTTAATTAATTAATTTAAACCATTGAAATTTCTCAGTTTTTGACTTTTAGAAAAAAGAAATAACCAGTGTGAATCCTCTTTTTTATACCTTTTGGAGGGCACTGATTCCACTGGTGGGGCCTACTTTCTGTGTTGGTCCAAATTTGTTGAACTTATGGAGGACTTTTGCTATTAAATATTTATGTCATCAAATATTAACTATTTATAATATATAATTTTCTAAAATTACAATAACATAAATTATCCTTATTTATTTGTTCCAGTTGGTTTTGGTTTATGTCTGATCCCATATTAACTAGAGTCACAACACAACCTTTGAAATATTGTGTCGGTTTATGTTTTTTATAAAGTAATAATTTATTATGATTTTTATATTTTTTTATCAATTTTTTTCATTAAAAAAAGTTTTGACAGAAAAGTGACTGGTAAAAAGATGTCATAAGTACCTTTTCTTTTTCTCTATTTAATCTTTATTTATTTATCTATTTAAAATGACATATTTTATTTCACCGATTGGGTTTTATGAAGTTTGGGACATGAAGGTACAGTGTGGTTGCAGGGTCCATGACAGACAAATTAACTTTAATATATTAATGATTTAATTATTACTTTGTAGTATTTTATTCACTGTTAACGTAAACTGAACTTTTTTAGGTCACAGTAAATTGAGAAAAAACAATTCTGAAAACATATTTAAATCATAAATTTTAATTTATTTGATCAGATTAATGAAACATTAAAACATTAAAAGAATAATTATAAAAAATGAACTGCTAAAATAAAACAGT
Organism: Vigna angularis; assembly: GCF_016808095.1. Lineage (NCBI taxonomy): Eukaryota > Viridiplantae > Streptophyta > Magnoliopsida > Fabales > Fabaceae > Vigna > Vigna angularis. The sequence goes on from NC_068972.1 coordinate 29,974,328, forward strand.
ACTCTGTGCTTTCATTAAGACTTTGCGTGTCGTGGCCGAAGGATCGGTTATAAATATACATTCTTAATTATAGCATTAATGGCCCGCAAAATTTATATACATTTTGATTTATATTATTATAATTTAAATAACATTCAATCTTCATTATCAATTAAATAAAAAATCTAATTTTATTGATTCTAAATACTTTTACTTGATTTAATTATATTTATCCTGAAATGCCCTAATTACTTTATCAAGTAAATTAAAAAATAATATTGGTATGCTTATTAATTTGATAATTTTACGCTGACATTCAAATTTCAACTTTTTTAATTAGAATGGACTAAATCTAGGTAATAATATTTAAGAGGAATATAGAAACGAATAAAAGCCTATAGTATACTATAGTCAATATAATAAAAGATACTAACTTATGAAGAAAAAAGTAATACTCTTTAAATTCACGATGAAATATAATTTGAAATTTTAGACATTTTTCTTTCATGTAGGGTCAAAAAGAAATTTTATTTAAGCAGGCTTGGATTTTATTTACCCAAAGTATTCCATTAATTCACCCTCGTGCATTTATTTGATAAAGAATTTTCTATATAAACTTTGAAAAATTCAAATTTTATCTTATTTGAAAAGATACTCATGATTCACATAGAACTTTTTTGAGACTTATGTAAATGGTGGAGAATTTGGAATCTCTTTTTGAGGTGGTATATAATTTTAATCTTCTCAAATCTTTGGATTTAATACGTTTTCCTATTTTTTTTTATTTTGTTCATCAATGGATATCTAAATCACAATTCATTAAAGATTTTAATGAGAGGGTTAAAACAAAATTCAATAACAATATGTGAGATATGAAAAATATCACAATAAGGGAAAAAATAAGTTTATCTTAAAAGGAGGGGATTTCGTTTGGTTTTATCTTAAAAGAGAAGATTTTCCAAAAAGGAAAAAACTTAGTCTTTGTGATGATGACCCATTCCAAATTGTCAACAACAATGTTTATCAGTTAGATCTTTCTGAGAAATATGGAGTACATACTACTTTTAATGTATTTGACCTTCGACCTTTTGTAGATGATGTTGATGTTGAAGAAGATTTTATAGATTTGAGGATAAATCCTTTTCAAGAGGGAAGAATGATGAGTTGAGTCCAACCAATTGACCAATTACAAGGGGTATGATTAGGAGGATGCAAGAAGAATTAGAGGATGAGCCACCAAAAAGAAGTAGAACATGGCAAACTAAGTTATCTTTAAAACCAGCAGATCGCTCAACGAGTGCTTAGGCACACCGAGCGAGGCAATTGCCCAACAGCCCATGTGTATGCCCAACGTTAGAGTCCAACAACCAATGTCCACATTTTCTTTGCTTTTCCACATATGTTAAATCCATTAGATGTGCTTTTCCATGTGACATTTGATCCATGATCAACCATGCATAATAGGCACGAATAAGGGGCTAAATTCCTTTTAAAATTAGCACCCTACACCATGTATGAGACTATTTTGATTATAGTATTGACATGCTATTAAGTTCACTCCAACTTCTTTTTCTCTGCTTGAAAGTCACTGGCTTGAGAGACCTTAAGCCTCCTTCCATAATTAGGCAACCTCACCTAGTCTGAATCCACCATAAGCACCACTTCTTCTATCCATCAGCTCATATACTTTGATCTTCTTTTATTATCATTAATTTTTACGTGTCCATTCGCTGCTATATGATGGATATCGGCTTAAGCATCGGAAATATGAAATCATCATGACACGAAGTAGTTTTCTTCTATTTATTGTAATTATTATTTATAAGAGTTTTCTAAAACTCTAAGTTATTTTTAGTTATTTTGTATACATTTTATTTTTACAATTTTGGAGATAACTATATTAATTTTATATATATATATATATATATATATATATATATATATATATATTTAGACAATCTATTCTATTTTACATATTTTATAATATCTTATATTAAAATTTATATGAGCATTATACTAAATTTTGATAAAAAAGTTTGACTTCAAATAGTTTGATAAGATTAAATAAGATTACTTCTCATTACAAAAATTCATAGAATCTTAAATTAAAAATCTCCCCTTCCCAATGATCCATCTAAAGTATATTATTTCAATATATTTGAAGATAATTTTTATAATCTAATATTCAATAAATATTACATTATAATTAAATTTAGTAATTCACTGCTTCTCAATTCACTAACTTAAAAAACGATTATTATCAGCTTTTCTTTTATTATTATTTCTAAGCTTCATTTTCATTTATGAAAACTCAAAAGCTTTATACTATTTTTTAAACTTAAAAGAGTATATCTAATTATCTTCATGGTTACACTACTATTATTTTAAAAATTGTTATTAACTTGAACTTTTATTTGGGTTAGTATCTATTTAATTATAGTTTATTTTTCAAAAAAATCATTAATATATTTTTTTTTTCATAAATCTTTCTACTATTCAATATCTTTTGAGAAACATAAAGAAGAAGTGTTACTGTTTATGAAGTTCAAGTGCAAAATCATAATATCTATATTTAGTGAAGATGGGTGATATAAACAATATACATGAAAAAAAAATCTATAAACTTATGTTTTAGTTGAAAGTGATATTACTTTTAGGTAAGTGATATTTTGACTCTTAACAAATTCTCAAAAGTCATTTTATATTATCCTTCACCTTTTTTTTCTTTATTAATATAAAAATTTACTTTTTCTTTATAACTATTTTATCCCTACTATCAATGTTAAAGGAACGTTTTTGTGTCAAAAGGTTTTTTCTTTACTTTTATATAATTGAGTTAAATATGTTTTTTTTTCTTAACTTTTAATAAAATTTTGTTAAGTTTATTTGAAGTTTTAAACGCATTTCTTAATTTACATTGATGTGAAAATATGTCGAACAATGTAAACAACTCAAATATTATCACGAAACAAGTTTGAAAGCTTAACAAAATTTGGTTAAAAAATGACTAAATCTATGTATTTATATTGTTGGAACTAAATTAAGTCTTAAGTAAAAGTTTTAAGGGTTAAATATGTTTTTGATCCTTTAACATTTAGTAAAAATTGGAATTAGTCCCTTTGAAACTTGTACCCAATTTAGTCTTTCAACTTTAAAAATGTGTAAATTTAATTATTTTAATCAAATTTTATTATTTATTTAACGTTTCAAATACCTTTGAAACGTCAAATAAACTTAAAGACTAAATTAAATTAAAGTTTTAAAAAATGATTAATTTCAATTTTTACTTAAATTTATGAAACTAAAAATATATTTAACCTAAAATTTTGAAATTCTAACTTTTACATAAAATTGAAAAACTAAAAATATATTTAACCTTGTATTATTTAACTCGCTCGTAATTCATATGCAAGTTAGGCACTCTTCCATGACATTCACTCTAACAATCAAATTAATCATAAGTATGAAATTTCATTTGCCAAAAGCTTCCAAAGAAAAGGTGATTGAAAAACTAGTGTGATTATCTTGATGGCAATGATTAGAATGTTGGGTATAACAGAATGACTCTTCATCCATGTTAAAGCTTTGGTGTGTGTTCCACCTTCCATCATACCATGCACTCAATGTGGGAATGACTATAGGTCCCATTAACCCATTAAGTTTCAGTGGCAAACTTTTTCCGTGCATTTTCTCCAACCAAACGTACCATAAACCCTCATGTGAACCATATATATTTTATTTCTACACTTAGTTACTTTTTCTATTATTTATGTATTTATTGATATAAATTTTGATCATTCTCATAGTAACAAATTGGGGAAATCATGTCTCTCGGTACATTAAAATATTGTCCCAAACAAACAAAAAGAATAAACATTATAAGCCAATAGATATTAACCGATCATGTTGTTGTTTTACAAAAAAAATAAATGACTTGGATTGAAGTTTTTATTTATAAAAAATAAATTAATAATAACCTAACTTTTACACAAACTTGGGCACCCAAGTGGGGTTGGGAAAGATCTAGAGTGGTTTAAGGGAAAAGAAAAGTAATGAAAAAGTTGTCCTTTTTAAATTATTTTGTGGGAAGGAGATAGAGAAAGAACTCATATTGCACAAATGTAGGGAAGCATGCATGCCTTTAAGCATTATCACAGTTGTGGTTCACACAAACATATATAAAAGAAGCAAAAAGTTAAAAGATAAATAAACAAAAATATAAAATTTCATAGGATTCCTGTCTCTCTTTCTCTCATATTTTATATATATATATATATATATATATATATATATATATATATATATATATATATATATATATATATATATATATATATAATATAATATAATATAATATAATATAAATTGATGAAAAAGTAAGTTGGTGGCTAAGCTTAGTCAAGGTGACCCTCCAACTAGGAGGATTAATTGTGTAAAGAAAATGTGTATCTTCTAGTTTATTAGTTAGGTTAGATGTGAAAAATGTAACGTCCCAAATTATATACGTCATGCATGTATAATAAAGACGTCACATACATAATATAGGAAAGCAGTTAAGAGAATTAGGATTTACAATCATCCCTAAAGAGTCGAAATTTAAAACTTAAACGCGATCAAGGTTTAAGTTGGAAACTTGAAAGGAAAGGTATTCCAAGATACAGGGAATAACTCAGAAAGTCCTATGAAGACTAAACAGCAGCATCGCTATCTTCTTCCAAAGCTGCCTCCAAACGAACCTTCTCGCCATCTGCTCCCACCCAAGTGGATGATCATCGCAAAAGAAAAGCATACCCAAGCAACCACAAACACACAAGCAAGGGTAAGCTAGATATACAAAAATCATGATATCACAAACATACTTGAAAAACCACATCACTATGAATCACATACTCTTTCACTTTAATACTAACATTATAACGCATACATACACCCGAACGTTCGCTAGGAATGTAGAAGTGAACGAACGCCATTGAGCTTGGCCGAACGCTATTTAACTTGGCCGAACGCTAATAGCTCTAGACGAACACTATTTGGACGAACGCTAGTACACAACGAGTACTACTGAGACCGAGCGTCAATAAGACTGAACGCTACGAGCTTTGCCGAACGCTACCTGGCCAAACACTATTAAGACGAGCGCTCACACAGAATAAGCACTACCGAGACCAAGCGTTACTAAGACCGAACACTACCAACACTATAAAAGTGACCGAACGCTATTAATTCATCACTTGAACGAACACTACAAGTTTGGTTGAACACTATATGGCAGAATACTATTTGGCAACACTATTGAGATTGACCGAACGCCTCTCAACCAGCACATGAGCGATCGTTACTAAACCTTCACATGAACGAATGCTACTAAGGACGATCGTTAAGTTACTTAACGCCAAGCCAACATTTGACCGAACGCTGCTCAATCACCACATGACCGATCGTTACTCAGGCTGCACACGACCGAACGCTACTAAGCCATAAATGAACGAACGCTACTAAACTAATGACATGACCGATCTCTATTAAGGACGAACGGTCAGTGACTTAACGCCAGACCAACATCTACCGAACGCTAATAAGGACGAACGTTAAGTGACTTAACGCCAGACCAACATCTGACCGAACGGTCAATTCAGTCAGCACATGACCGATCCTCCAAATCAGACATGGACGAACGGTCAGTTTTTGACGTTCTGCAGAATTCTGCAAAATGAAGTCAGAACATCTCCTTGACCATTTTCAACCATTTTTATCAACTTCTAACACCCTTAATTCTTGTTTTATACTTAATTGAACTTACCTAAATGATTATAAACATTCCTACTACCATTCTAAAATGATTAAGACTCAAATTCAACTCTAAAACACCAATTTCTCCAACTTAGGTACCCAAATCCAATTCTAATACTTTGCACCTATTTTGATCCATTTAGTGATTCAAACAAGTCACAATACAACAGCTAAGACTGTCCCAACAACCCAATTTCGTTTTAGGCCACAAATACCCAATTTCACTACCTCACTTCCTTTCAAAATGACCTAACGGACCACCCAACTCCCTCATCCAAATTAATTCCAAACAACACAACATAGTTTCCAAACAACCAAACCATGCATAATTCAACCCATACACATAACACATAATAAATCTTAAGAAAGTAATCTAGCTTCCCTTACCTCTTGAAGACTTTCTTCACTAACTTCATCTTCCACCAGAGGTTCTCCCTCCCATCCTTTTCTGGTGGAGTTTCCCCCCCTTCCCTGGTTCCCTTTCTCCTTTTTTTTTCTCATTTAGTGACACTCTCCCGTGATCAAACAGGTGACGTCCGTGATCAAACAGTGACGTCCGTGATCAAACAGGACAAACGCTTACTACAAATGAGGATGGTCGCTCGCTCACAGAACAAGGACGAACGTTCACTAACAAACGAAGACGAATGCTCGCTAAGAAACGAAGACGAACGCTCGCTACAGACGAGGACGAATGCTCGCTACAGACGAAGACGAACGCTCGCTACAAACGAGGACGAACGCTCGCTACGAACGAAGACGAACGCTCGCTACAAACGAAGACGAACGCTCGCTACAGGCGAGGACGAACGTTCACCTCTTGAAGCATTTGATTTCCTTTGTTTTCCATTTCTCTGTCATCCACTCGAGGCCTTTCATTCAGCATCTTCTTCTTCTTCCTTTTTCTCTGGAAGAATTTCTTCACTAACTTGTCTTCCACCACCTAATCAGAGATCAACCGGTTCAGAGAAGAGAATGGAAGAGAGAAGGAAGAGGTTGGTGTAGAGAGATGGCGGAGAGAATGGAAAATGAGGTTCTTACAAAAAACATGTTGAATTTTGTTGCTCTTGTAATACTTTAAAATGAAAATTTTAAATTGGTCATATAGGTAGGACATGCATGACATTTTGTGAAGTCACAAAAATAATAAATGAGAAACTTTTGTGTATTTTAATTTTAATTTTAACATGGAAACATGTAATTCTTTGCCATTGATATTTCTTTAATTTGTTTAAATAATAAATAAAGGGTTTTTGTTTATATAAATTTTAATTTTAACACAATAAAGATTTTAACAAAATAATAAAGCTAATAATTTTTTTTGAGTATTTTCCATTGATAATTTCAGTATATAGTACATTCAAACTATACTTTGAGAAAACCATGATAATGTTGGTGGGAAAAAAAAATCATGGTTGTTCCAAACATATTATAATTATAGTATGTCTAATTTGATACTTGTTCCAATGTATTAAAAATTTGGATAATGATAGTTTGACAACATTTTTTTGACAACATTTTAACACCATCTACGCGTCATTCTATGATTGGTTCATGTTAGTATTTATGATTATTATTATTGATTGTGTAATAATTTTGAACCAATCACAGAATGACACGTAGATAATGTTAAAATGTTATCAAAAAAATATTGTCAAAATATCATTATACAACGAAAGTGAGGACAAATTAGACACAAATTTTAGTAACTATGAACATATTCCAAACACTTTTAAAAATGAGGACTGAATTAAGATTATGGAACAAAAGTGGGGACCAAAAGAGAATATTAAACAAAAAAACAAAAGAAAAAGGAATTGACCATGTCACTATTCTAGGGCAAAATTGCATAATGAATTGGTCAGGGATGTAAATAATTTGAAATGTGTAATTTCACAAAAACAAACAAGTCTAACGAAACTTGTAAAAGATTAGGGTTTCAAAACTCTGTCTACACACCAAAAGAAGGTACTATTTGTAACTTCTCTATTATTTTTCTTATTTGATGTGATTTAAACAATGAGATATAAGATGTGCAACCAAACACGTGCCTATTATATTAATGTTGGAGGATAACGTGGAATCATTCACTATTTTTTTTTTCCTGTAAGCAAAACCAAGAAATAATATATTATTCTTCTCTATTATTTTATATTTCTCTTAAATTTTCCACTTAGATTCTATGACAACCTGATTTGGGCCATAGCCTTCTAACCACTCTCATAATCTAATGTTATCTATAGTTAGGCCATGCTACTTGAAAGTTATGATTAACTTTGTCTTTTAAGAGAAATCTTATTTTTTATGTTTATATTTGCATGGATTACACTCTTTTCATTCTTTACATTTGGGGTGTAATTTTAATCCTTTCAAGTTTTAGTTATTACCTATTGGATTGCAAGTGTGCTTTTCTAATACATTTCTAATTAGAATGTTTTAGATGTCATAATTTGGGTGTTTTAGATGATAATTGTGTGTAATTTTAATTTTTAAATATTATATAAATCATGTTAATAATCTTTCTATATATTAATAGTTTCACATAGTTTAGAAATTGAGATTAATAATTTAAATATATATTTTATATTTATTTTTAAAACATTTTTTAAGATTAAAGTTGTAATAAAAGTTTTAGGTTTTAAAGTGAATAATATTTTTTATGTGGTGAATTTAATAATGCTATTTTAACATTTTTTTTTCTTTCAATTTCAACCATTTTTTTTACCATTCTCCACTATTAATTTTGCCATCAACATTTTGAGCATTATAATAAGTAGTGACTATATTTGTGGCCAACAACATTACTCTATTCTCCCTACATATATGTTTGATGTTTCCTTTTCAACATCTATAAATTCAACTTCCTAATAAAAACATACCCAAGAATTATATTTCTGAAACAAACTTTCCACCAAACCAATTATAACAAAGAAGTGAAAAGATCCACAGCAAAAAAAAGTACTCTTTTACCATCATGACATTGGTATGGGGTTTTGTCATAATGTCATAATTATGCTTAGGGATTTAATAACAAGGTTCAAACCCTTTTGCCCATAGTCTTCCCCTTTAATCCCACCTTTATTAAACACCATATTTCTAAATTATTTCTTTTCTTGAGATACATCAACTAACAAAACTTTAATAAGAGTTATTTTAGTCTATTTTCTTTGATTTTCATCCTTTGATTACTATTTGAGAACGAACTAAGAAGATGTGAGTATAGAAAGGAAAGGTTAATGATAGGTACTTAATTTGAGTGGAATAATATTTTAATTATAATAAAAAACGAATTACTTGAAATATACGACCCAAAAAAATTTGATGGTAGCAAATAGACGTTTACTTTCTGTACCCCTATTATTACTAATTACACTCCATAGGAAAAGACTCAAACGCCTCCGTCATAGTATCACACCATTGCTACCGCATCCACCACCGTCACTGTCGCACCGCTGGCACTGAGGAAGAAGAGAGAAAGAACATTCCAGAGAGAAAGAAGAAGAGGAAAAATGAAAAAAAAAAACTCATTTTTGCATGATGTATTTTTTGTATTATGGAAAGCTTTTTCTTAAACATGTTTTAACGTATGAGCATTTAGAAAGAGGGTCCGGCTAATCAGTGTTCACTGATTAAGAATAACTAATATACATTGAAATTTACAAAAGTTCATAATTAATTGTGACATGAATTTTTATATCAACAATTATTAATGTAGTTTTATTTTATTTAAAGTACAAATTTTTTTATAAATGTTGTAAACTGTATTTGGTAATTTATTTGATACACAAACAAAATTAATTAGTAAATAATTTTAAGTTCTTTTTATTTAACCGCTTTTCTTTTCATTCTAATGTTGTTAAAAATTAAAATATAATTAAACTTAAAAAAATTAAATTAATAAAATAATAAAGTGCCAAACATCTAAAAGAATTTATAAAAAAAAAAACATTTAAAGGGTACTTTTATCTTTTAATTTATGAAGTTAATTACTCTAGATTTCAATATAAATACAATGAAATAAACTTCTGTATAAGTTTATATTATTTTGATTACAAGAATTAATTATTCTAGATTTCAACATAACATAAGTCTATATTATTTTGATTACTAGAGTTAATTATTTTAGATTTCAACATAACATAATCAAATATAATTAATTATACCTTAATATGGTACTAATTAATATTCCCCTTAGAAAAATCCATTAGGAAAGACATTTTATGAGTTTTGACATTTCTTTTTCGAAAATTTCGTTCTGAAAAATTTATTTCGGGGACACGTTTCATAACATTATATTTCAGAAATCATGTTTTAGAAATTTTCTTTCAAAAATTTCGTTTTGGAAATGTTGTTTTGAAAATTAAAAAAAAAAAAACTTGTTTTGAAAAGCTTCCGAAATATGTCATTTTAAAGTTACTTTTTTGAAAGATAAAGTGGTCATTTTGAAAGTTTGAGAGGTGGGCAAAAAATTGTGGAGTGTAGGAAGTAAAAGTCCAGTAGAAAACTCATAGGATTTTGCTTCCTGCACCCACATAGTTATAGAGTTGTAGGTACTAAGAAGAAAAAAACTATACAACAAGAGTTAGCAAGCAAATCTTGTTAATCCTTTTATTCTTCGTTACAACACTTAAATTACCAAATAGTTAAATTAGTTCATAAATTATATACTATTTAACCCTTAAGTTTAGCACGGCACATTTTTTTTTTCACTGATCGTTCCCCAAATTTTGTCCCCTAATCTTTTCAAAATACTTTACCATCAATTTATTGTAATTTTCACACGTTTTACTAATATTCCAAGTTCATAATAAATCGACCAGGTGCCAAAAAAAATTAAAACAATGTTGTTTAGTAAAATTTGAAAACAAGAACATGTCCTTTGGTGTTTATTTTTATTTGTTTTGTTTGATACATCATTGCTAAAAGGTTAAGGAACGTAAAAATATGTCATTATCAAAGCTAATTGAATTTTAATGCTATAATATTTGTTAATTGATTCTTTTTATTATCATAACATACAATATTTTGTGGACAAAATAAATTATCATCCAATCTATAAATTATTATTGTTATTATAAAAAGAAACACTAACATCACACCCTCTAACTTGAAAATTTGTTACACAGTCTCCATCCTTCACATTTTCATAATCTCAACCAATCTTTATATAATCAAAATTTATAAATTGTGAAAAAGGTTAAGAACACTCAATTTTGTGTAACTTACAGATTCATTCATCAAGCTCATGGTCATTTTCAATTATGTAATTATTTTTCTCATAATACTTTGTTTTGAATGTGGATTCCATTTGTTCTTTAACATCACTGTAACCTAACCATATTTTTACATTACATTACAACAATTTTCTAAAATAAAATGCACAACCTTATGTTTATGAACAAACTCAAAAAAATTAAAATACCTCATTCAAACTAAAATATCAAGACACCAAACTTGGAGATTTTTCAAGCTATATATGGTTCCCCTTACTCAATGTACCTAATATTTTTAAGAAATGTGGGATTTCCAACTCAATTTAAGTTACTAACTCTAAATAACCTTTCACATATCTCTCAGATCTTTTTTCATGCAAATTATCTTCTCTATTTGTATAATCAATCAATGTCAAACAACATTTACATCTTTAAGGATCAAACTCCCCCTGCAACAAAATTATACTAATTTTACATTTGCAAAGTTAACAAGTTGTGATGCACCTCTCTCTCTCTCTCTTTCACTCTCACCTTTTCCTTCCTGAAACAGTTTTCTTCACAGCTCCAACAGACACCAAAAACTGGTCAAGGGATGAAAGGGTCCTCATGTCATCTGGAGGAAAATAGCTGGCTGCTTTTCCCATGATTGATGAGAAGAGAAGGGACAGTGAAGGCCATGCAGCATTGCTTTCCACCAGAAACTCATCCAGAAATGCAAATGCAGCCCTAAAATCAGACCTGCTTGCACTTATTGGACCAGCAAAGTGAGCAGGGATTATTCTCTTGAACCTCCAATCTCTGGAAATGCTATCAACCCACTCTCTAACCTGGATCATAATAAGTAACACAAAATGTCAATCCAGGTCATTTTCATCTATTTTTATTCCCTCAACATTTTCAATTCAAATTTGTCACTCTCAGAATTAACTTGGTTTAGTTAGTTTTCACTTTTAGTCCAGAGTTTAATCATTGTACACTATTAGAAAAGATGGTAAATATGAACTTGTAAATAGTAATTGCAAAAGTTAACAAACTTATCCTATAACAATTTGTGATTGAATGACAATGTAAAAAAATCTTACTTTGTCAATATATTATGATTGATATCATGAAGCATAAACACCAGACTTAACTAGGAAACAGACATTCCTAAAAAGCTAGAGCCTAAAATACAAAACATAAGGACAACACACATATACTGTTGAGGGATTAACATATGGTATTCCCTCCTCTGCAAATGAAAAATAGGCACTATGTGGAAATAAAAATAAGAATAGAAAAGAAGAAGAATAGTAACAATTTTTATGTGGAAAACCCTTCTCAATGAAAGTAAGGAAAAAATTGAGGGACCTAGTTGTTGGGTTTGATATAAACTTAAATGTATTAGCCATTGGAGTCTAGGTAGTTCATGAGTTAGCCGTTTTTGTCTGATTTGAGTACAAGAGACAAAATTGTAGAAATATAAATTGTATTGTAGATTGCATGAAAACAACAAGAAGAGGTGAAATCAAGTTTTTTCACAATAGAGAGTTTGTTGTCTACACTAGTCAAGTAAAAGATCTCCATATAGAAAATAAGACTACAAATAGTCTCTATTTCTTGCATTAGATGATAAGTATTATCCTGATCGTGTCAGGTCTTTTATACTAATATGACAATTTATGGAATTATACTTAAGTCCAAAGTAAAAGGTGTGGACATTATTTTTGAGGACTCAATTTGAGGTGCTACTGCTGGTTTATCTAAACGGACTCAGATGTTTGTGAAAAAAGTATTTCAACTATTGCAGGTTTTAACAAGCTGAAGGTTTGTAAATCTTGCTTTAGAGATCCTAATTCAAGGTTCAAAGGTTTTGATGCTGGAAGTTGATGACAAAATATTGACTTTCATTATAGCTTGGCATCTTAAACCAAGAGGGAGCAATCATGATCTTTTAAACGAAGTTAATTTGATTTTTCATTATGCACTTAAGAGGAAAATTAGGGAAAATTAGTCTTGTGTTATCTGTGGCATCATGCTTAAGGCAAAAGGATTTCCAGATTATAAGTTTCCTTATGCTATGTTTATCTCTGAAGATCTTGAGCATTTTGACGGCTTCTTGGATGGAGAAACATCACAAAAGTTAAGTGGTACTAGTTGCATCAACGATGCACCTTTCATAAAATGAGTATGGAAAAATATGACAATGGTTGGGCTTTTGAGGACTATGGTCCTGCACTTGATGTTCCAATGAAAAATGTCAGGGAAGAAAATCAAGGTGAATATTGTTCTTTTGGGAAACTCTTGCTTTCAAGGCTCAAGTCTCTTGCTGAAGCTCAGAGGACAACAAAAGAAGGTTGAACTTTTTCAAAATCTAGAGCTGCAAATTGCTCAGCTCCTATTAAGTAAAATTATTCATTTTCTACAGTTGAGCGTTTCCTATATGTTGTGTTTGTTTTCTTTGTAATGTTTGAGTTTGTTTATTGTTGTGCTTCTGAGTTTTTAGTCAAGTTAAGAAATGTGATGTACTACAATCTCTTTTATTAATGAAAATCTCAGTCTTCGTGTGATAAAGAATCTTCAGATTGCTTAATCTTTTAAAAATATACAATTACATTTGATGATGTCTTATAGAAACTAGATCAGAAACTCAAACAAAGGAACTGAGAATTGCGTATAGAAGTTTCAGAAATTCTTTTACAGACACACCACTTGCACTTCGAGGGTCCAGGAACCTCCCACTAATCAACTATTTTCTCCCCTCCCCCCAAACCTGAAAACACACCTCTATATTAGTGAACCGAAACATATAGAATCAAGTGTGTGTTTGTTAGTGATGTAGTCACCAAAATTTAAAATCTAATGTGTATCTTTATATATGATAATATGATAATGCCAAGTGAATTTTACACTCCAATTACCTTTTTCGAATACATAATTGGTTCTAAAATTCAACGACTACACCAAAAAAACAAACAATAAATTTTTTATTTATATTCACTGATACCTCGATTTACCAAATCAAGTTAATATTATTACAGAACAATATCAAATTTCAAAAATAAAAATAATTTAAATGGTTGATTTTTTTTATTAATTTGAAAAATTCAAATATATTATGATATTATAAAATTATAATTATAAAAGTAAATATAAATAATTTTTACCATAAATGACAATTTTTATTTATTTTGTAGATAATGTTTTATTATAAATAGTTATTTTAGTTTTAAAAAATATTAATATACAAAAAAGATTAGATAAAAAACGGGTTAAAATAAAAACATAGTCACTTAGAAAATAAAATTGGCAAATAAATTATTTTAATTTAAAAAAATATTACTTATTCTAAGTGTTTTTATACAGAAATTGAATTAAAGTTTATTTTAATTTTTTATTTTTTTTTAAAACATCACTCCTTCTATTGCTATAGAAAAGGTAACGAAGAATTCCTCAAAACCCGTAGTCAAAGCGAAAATGCGTGACTTAGTATTAATGATAATCGTCATTTTCTTTTTAAGGTAAAAATATAGTCACCATAATTGAAAAGCTTACATCTTCCTTTTTTTTTTTAGTTTGCTCAACTTAATTTACTAGTTAAGAACATGCCAACTTTTACACTTAGAAATTGAATAAATTAGAAATTTTAACCTTTTTATTTCATTTTATTTGAAATTTAATTAATGTAAAAAAAAAACTAATTAACACATTCAACAAAAAAGTTTTTTTTTCATAATTTTGACATCTAATTATACTATAAAATTGGAAATATATCCTTTAGGTTATTAGAAGCCCTTTTATCATATTTAATGAATCTTTAATCTCGTTTTATATTACTATAAAAAGAATTTATACGAAAAGATTTTATGCCTAAATTACTGAATATATCAACTCACCCACTCTTCTTAACCATACACCTGGTAGAGATAAATTCTACATTAGTGGAGTTTTAGAAAATTACTGAAAATTTGAGTCAAAGTTTTCAATTGTGGAAAAATTTTATTTATAAAGAAAATTCTTAAATAATAACTAATTTTATTGATAAAAAATAATTAATGACTATAATGATAAATTTATAAACTAAAAATTATTAATAATTAAAATAGTTTCAAAATATTATAATAACTATTTAAATTTATAGTTAAAGTAGTTTTTATTATAAATTAGTTTCTAATTAATTATTATCATTAATTATTAAAATTTTGATTATCAAAAGAATTAATCTTTAATTGAAAAATTAATTTTTAAGTTAATCTCTAAAGATATTTTTAGTTATTAAAATTGATTATTATTTAAGAATTTTCTTATAGTGAAATAATAATCACAATTATTCTGAGGGCTTTGACTGTATTGTAGTGTGTTCTAAATGAGTTACAATCAACTTTTGAAGATTGTTGAGACAAAATTATTAAAATGTTATAATTGTATTTCTTGAAATCGGTCAACTTTGCTTGAAGACTCTGTTGCACACTCATTTTCTTTTCCCTAACTTTGTTCTTGCTGTAGTTTCATACAATTTATGATTTAAGATAAGAGATAATTTGAATTTTTTTTTCTTTCAAATTTTTTAATTTTCTTTAAGAATAAAATTATAGTAGAACTTTAATCTCCAAAATAGATAACACTGATAAATTTTAACAATATATTATCTTAACGGATTGGTGTTGAAACATATTGTCAAACAAAATTTTTTAAAAAAATAATACAATGATGATTGACCATATCAACATATTTATTTAAGGTTGAAATACATTTTTAAATAATATCATCTTAAACATAATATCCATAACATAACATTTTTGTTATAAGGACATCAAAAGATAGAGGAATAAATACGTAAAAAGAATAAGGCAAGTATCTGCATCAAAAGATGAAGATATTAAGGACAAAGTTAAGAAAATAAGCGTTACATATATAGGAAATTAAAATAAAGTCAACATAGTGGAAATTAAAAAATGATTTAGAATTCAAGAAATGCAATAAGAAAGACATCGGTTAGATAAAATCAAAAGATAAATTACATATCTGGTTTCTCAAGCACTTTCACTTTAATAATCTTCATTATCAACTTCACCATTCTACTTTCACTCCTTTTCTTCTCCATTTACACAAATAAGACAGAAACACCATGACAATTTTGAACCTTGGATTAGAAAATTCTAGCTCACTGGAAACAATTTTGACAATGTACATAAGTTTAATTTTTTTCAGCCAAAATCAATGCAGAAACGAAATTTTATTAATAGTGAAACAATCATGGAACAAATCAAACTAAGGAAATACCAAAATTATGTCCATACCTTTGAAAAAGTTCTGAAACCACTACCTTAATTTAACATAAATAAATGTCTCAAATAGGCAAAATCAAGCTTGGAACATAGTGACACGAGAAGATGTAATAGAGAAATTTCTTGTAGTAAGTTTGAGTACGTTCTACTTTATTCTCCTTCAAATTAGAGATAATGATATTGGAAGCACCCCCATTTGAATATGCGACAAACAGAAGATCACCCCACATGCACAAATTCCGCACCTTATAGTAATAAGGAGAGATATTCAGAGTTTCATAACTTACACTCACCAATCGACTCCAAGATCTTTCGTCTCGAACGTCCTTCAATGCCAATACAACAAAGACTGTCTTCCCTTTCTCTAAAGAAACACAAAGACAACCATTGAAAACTCCCATAGAAAGAAAAGCAAAATCTATGGGGACGAATTCAGGCACCGACAAACATCTGAAAGTATCGTTATTTAGATCATAGGAAAATATTTGTAGCTTCTTAGTTCTCGATTCTCCCAAAGAAGCTCCTATCCAGTTAACAGTGCCATTCAGAGAGTATCCATTACTGTCAAGAGTGAAAAAAGTCATCGGATAGGTCATTAAAGAACGTCTCCAACATACGTCACTCATGGAGTAAACCCACACACTCGTTTGATGTGTACGAAATTTCACAACCATTGCTACCACCTTGTAACTTCCCTCCTATCATCGTACCCAAACCCAAAATTCATATCATGGCGAACATCAGTGCCGAGACGCAGTCTTGGTGAAGGTTTGGAGCAAATTTTGGTGGCAGGGTTCCAAAAGCAGACCCAGTGCTCTACATACTCCTTTGTGGAAAGAGAGTGATGTAGAGAAAGCAAACCATTGCAAGAACCCAATAAATATTTATAGGGTTTGGGGCATCGCAAGATACGACCACAAGAAGAGCGTGCAGGCTTTTGGATTAAACAAGGTAGATAGCATAAACGAGCAGAGAAACATTGACTCTTGAATTTCTGTGTCGTCAGTAAGAGGATTTGTGGGTTTCTGAAAGACCTTTCAAGGTGCAATTTCACCAAGTAAGGATCGGATATAAGAAATTTCCATGTCTTTGAAACGCACCTGAATCGCATGAGACTCGTCACAGGAAGCCATGACAGAATTTCCAGTATGAGTTCATCAAGGAGTATTCTACCAGAAGAAATTGCCATTGATCTTTCTTCCAAAATCCTGTGAGATCGGCTGTCGCAACCCTAATATATAGTTTACAATATATAGTTTATTTGAGTTACGGGTTAAACGACTTAATTCACTTTTTTTTTTAAATAAAAAAATTATAATTTTTTATTTTAAATCTAAATAAACGTTACTAATGTTAAATTCTAAAGACAATTAAAAAAATATCATACAAATCTCAAAATATGTACAAAAAGCGAATAATTAAAATTTTAATATTGATAATTTTTCTATCACTTCCATTTATAATATTAGAGTCTTAAACAGATAAATCTATAATATTTTTCTCTCTTCAAACATTTCTTTTTTATTACCATCTACAATGTAATAAAATAATTGCTAACTAATAATATTGAAACACAAAATAATAAATAAATAAATAAAATTATGTGGGTTGGTGAGCCAACCCGGCTCACTACAGGTTTAACCCGGTGAGCCGAGTTCTAAGTGAGCCGGATTGAAAACTACTTCGCATAAAAAAATTACATTTTTTTCAAATTCAATCTGGCTCAAACTCTTGATAAGCTGGGTTGGCTCGCGGGTTACAACTCATTTTGACACCGCATAAGAAAATTACATTTTTTTCAAATCCAACCCGGCTCAAACCCGTGGTGAGACACGTTAGCTCGCGAATTACAACTCATTTTGACAGCAATAGAGTTTACTCCCATAAGAATAGATACCATGCAAATTGTAATTATAAATATTTCTTTTAAGTTTTAAAATAATTTAGAAACAACCTATTCACTTAATTTCAAACTGGGTCAATAATTTTTCTAACTTTCATTCATTTATTTTATCAATTTATATTTTCATGCATATATATTTTTTTCTCTTTATATTTCTAACAACTTTCACTTTAATCATCTTCATCTTCACCATTCTACTTCACACTACTTTTTTCTCCATTTACACAATTCCATTTTAATCTAAAAACACAAAAATACAATCGCTAGAAACCAATACATAAATTTTTGATTGATATTCACATAAGACAATTCAATAAATTAAACGTATTTGTAAAATTGATCCACGATACAAACAATTTACATATATATATATATATATATATATATATATATATATATGTATATATATAACTTTGTATTAACTGTGGAATCCAAAATACAAACATATTGTTTTTACAAAAATTAAAAAAAAATATAACTCACTAAACATGCATATGCCTTTAGACATACTTTTATAACCTTATTAGTAAATGATGTTGCAAACATATAAAAATTACACAAGTTGTTTCAGAATTTGTTTATCTTCTTTGTTCTTCTTTTCTTGGCCTGGTATTTGGAATTCGTGTTACTTGAAAGTGTTTCAGATTTTGAAATTATTTTTGTTCATTAACATACAAATTATTGTTAACCGGAATACATAATTTAATATTCATTTAATGTTAACAAAATTTTGAAATCTGATATTATTTTCTAAATATGGTATTGTTAACAGGATTTTTGTGGTAGAAGGTATTAGTGGATCGAAATATAGAATCAAGTATGTGTTTGTTGGTGATGTAGTCACCAAAATTTAGAATCCAATGTGTATCTCTATATATGGTATTGGTCACTAAATTTTACAATCCAATTACCTTTTCCAAATACACAATTGATTCTAAAGTCCAATGATTACACCACCAAAAAACAAACACTAAATTTTATATTTCGATTCACTAATACCTCGGTTTACCAAATCAGGTTAATGTTATTGAAGAACAATATTGAATTTCAAAATTCAATTTACATAATTTAAAGAGACAAAATGGGAAGGATAAGAAAAGTTGAGGGTCATGAAGAAAACATGAATGTATAAGAAGAAGCTCCCTTTAATCCAATAACAAAATTTTTCATACTTAGAACAAAAATAAAAATAATTTAAATGATTGTTTTTTTTACTAATTTGAAAAATTCAAATATATTATGATATTATAAAATTATAATTATAAAAGTAAATATAAATAATTTTTACAATAAAAGACAATTTTTATTTATTTTGTAGATACTTGTTTTTTATAAATAGTTATTTTAGTTTAGAAAATATTAATATAGAAAAAAGATTAGATAAAAAAGGGTTAAAATAAAAGCATAGTCACTTAGAAAATAATAATCACAATTATACTAAATTAAACTTATCTAAAATTTTGTTCTTAAATCAACAAGAGCATCTATATCATGCGACTCTTTGATTGTTTTCTAGTGTGTTATAAATAAGTAACAAGATCTTATCTTCTGTAAAAGAATTTACTTTATCAGGAATTTGAGGATTGTTAAGACAAAATTATTAAAATGTTATAATTTTATTTTTTGAAATCGGTCAACTTTGCTTGAAGACTCTGTACACTCATTTTCTTTTCTCTAACTTTGTTCTTGCTGTACTATTACTTTTTTTTAGTGGATACTTTAAATTATTATCATGCATTATTGATATTATTTCGTTCCCACCGCTCAAACAAGGAGACAATTCTGGGTCAACATACATATCACATATCTCACACCAAAATCATGTCATATTTACACGCACTCATATAGTAAGAGATCCTCTCTAATTTGAATATTTCGTACTCCCAAAATGTAGTAAAAATCGCATACTACTATTTTTTTTTAACCGATACTATTGAAGCCTCCGGTATGCATGACCGGAACTATGGGCATAGTGAGATTTTTGGCTATAAAAGGAGGAGCGAACCGCGTTGGGCGACACTTTGAGACGTTGCGATTTGGAGCGTGTGAGAGAGAGTGTGAGATCTTCTGAGTGATAGAGCTTTCGAGCGATCCTTTGGGTGTGAGTGAGATCTGAGCATCGAGAGTTCTGAGTGTGAGAGCTTGTGGGATCTGAACGCCTGAGTGTTGGAGATCGGAGAGCTTGAACACGAGATCGGAAACCTTTCCGCCAAGCTTCAACTTCATGTTCCAGGGCTTTGCTCCGCCTCGAGTAAGTACTTCTTTTCTCTTATCTTTTCCTTTCCTTTACCCAACTTCTCCTTCTTCTTTACTTCTTGCTTCTTTTCTTTCCTTTCTTCTTTCTGCTTCCTTTCATGCACTTTTCTTTTCTGAGCTTTTATTAATCGCAATTTATATTCTGCTCTCTTATTTGCTTTCTGCTTGTTATTTTACTTCTGTTCCTTTATTTGCTTTCTTCTTCTTCTTCTTCTAATTTCCTTTTTAATAACTAAACAAATCACAACACACTGTCTTAACAAAGATAAGGGGTATATCGGCTGGAAACCAGACGTTAATCTCCCTTCGTTTGAAGGTATGGCAGAGACAATTGGGTAGAACAACGCCACGTACCCCATAAAATGAAACTTAGAAAGAACACTTTATTTGTATGCACAAAATGGACACGAACAAACTTGGATGTAGATCCGTTTAGGAACATTTGCAAGGACCGTGAAACAGATCTATTTTTGGACATTGAGACTTCAAAAAGAGGACGATAAAAATTGAACTAAAAAGAGAAGAAGCAAAAATGGAAAACTTGACTTAAATTGGAACCTGACTTCACTGTAATAAATCTTTTTACTTTTACTTTCTTTATGAACAAAAACTTAGAAAATGGATATCGAAGCCAAGACAGTTCATAAACGATGGCGGTCCACCCCGGAACAAGTTAGCATCTTGTTGAACATCTTCAACTATGGAATCGTCAACCCTAATCGAGATCAAGTTCGCGAGATTACAGGACGACTCCAGGAGTACGGGGAAGTCGGAGAATACAGCGTCTATTGTTGGTTTCAAAACCATGGAAATCGGGTGAAGAATCGAGGCTGACACCAAGGCGTCCCTGGTACCTCTGGATCTTCATATTCCCTCCTTCCGCCGTTTATGTATGGTAAACTTTCTTTCTTTTCCTCTTCTTCCTTTTTTTTTTGTTGTCTCTGACTACTATTATTTTTGCACTACCACAGATCCTTCATGGGTAATTCCACAGGCTCCGAGACTCCTAGATCTCTTTCCCATTCCCGCTATACGTAAAGAAGAAGAGAAAGTTACTCAACCCATGTCGTTTCGCACCCAAGCTCCCTCCACAGAGCTTTCTTTGAGATTGCCGTTCGCCGATCAGTAGTCTCCCTAAGGGGACTATTTTATTTATGTAATATATTTTTATGGTCTGTACTCTTAACGGTCACTTGTGGCCGACACTTGAACATTTTATTTTAATTATGCAATGTAATATTTATCTGCTTTGCTCTTTAATGATTTTTTTTTATAAGATATGTTTGCTTAACGCATGTGGTACCATTTTCACACGAAGATTAAGGTATCTGGTTATAACTATGAGATTCGGAAAACTATGTAATCCCCATGACCTTATAGACCTGAGTTATTGAAATATATGATATTTGTCATATCATACGCCATTGTCTTATTCATTTTCAATAATGAAATTTAAATTTCTTTGAGAATAGCTCCCATTTTCATACTCTTATGCAAACACATATTTGTAATATTCCAATTACGAAACAAGAACACATAAAATTATATTCTTTAAAGTATCTACACGAATTATACCACTAACCGCGCCAAACAATATATTCATTCAAGCATCACGACTGAATTTGAAACACCCTAATTTGAATACACTTAAATATCACAATTTCTC
Source organism: Vigna angularis (assembly GCF_016808095.1). Classification (NCBI taxonomy): domain Eukaryota; kingdom Viridiplantae; phylum Streptophyta; class Magnoliopsida; order Fabales; family Fabaceae; genus Vigna; species Vigna angularis. The sequence continues at coordinate 29,996,402 of NC_068972.1, forward strand.
CTAAGCTATCATCACAAAACACATGGCTCCATCCCTAACATCCTTCAAGACTTCCTTGGTCGAGATCAGCTCCAAACCATCTGAGTCTGGAAACACCAACTTCTTTCGACCACAATCAAGAAGAATATGGTTGACAGTCAACCAATCCATTCCCAGAATGACATCCAGGCCTTGAAAAGGTAAAGAGATCAAGTTCACCATGAACTTGCATCCGGCGACGATAATTGAGCATCCAACACAGACTGAACTGGTCGGGATTTGTCCTGATGCTGGGGTAAAAACCACCAGTTCATTAATTCCACATGGGTGCCATGGTTCTGTCCAACGATAGCAACCATTAGCATAAAATTATTTACTATATTAGAAAGACACGACTAGAGCACACTACTGAAACGTGTAAAACTCATAATCTACAGGATTCCTAAGGAATGAACTGCTCTGATACCATTAGTGTAACGTCCCAAATTATATACGTCATGCATATATAATAAAGACGTCATCATACATAATATAAGAAAGTAGTTAAGAGTAATTAGGATTACAATCATCCTAAAAGAGTCAAAATTTAAAACTTAAACGCGATCAGGGTTTAAGTTGGAAACTTGAAAGGAAAGGTATTCCAAGATACAGGGAATAACTCAGAAAGTCCTATGAGAACTAAACAGCAACATCGTTATCTTCTTCCAAAGCTGCCTCCAAACGAACCTCCTCGCCATCTGCTCCCATCCAAGTGGATGATCATCGCAAAAGAAAAGCATACCCAAGCAACCACAAACACACAAGCAAGGGTAAGCTAGATATACAAAAATCATGATATCACAATCATACTTGTAAAACCACACACTTTCCATCACTTTGAACACATACTCTTTCACTTTAATACCAACATTATAACGCATACATACACCCTTAAAGCAACATAGAATAAGTAATGAAATTAGCATACTGGAATAAATAGAAACATCAAGAAAAAATCACCACATAAAGAGCAATATTAAAACTCCCTCACTGGAAAATACCAAACGTTTACTCACTTCTCCAAAGAACAGGACGAACGGTTTAAAGGACTATCAAAGGGGACGAACGTTACGGATCTAGCCGGACCCTATTGAACTTAGCCGAACGTCATTGAGCTTGGCTGGACGCTACAGAACTTGACCGAACGCTAATAGTCCTGGCCGAACGCTGATGGTCCTTGCCGAACGCTGATGGTCCTTGTCGAACGCTATAAGCTCAAGACGAACACTATTTGGACGAACGCTAGTACATAACGATTACGAGCGTTAGTAAGTCTTAACATTACGAGATAGGCCGAACGCTACACTCTTGGCCAAACGATATCAATATCATCCACTAAAACCGAACGATATCCAGTCCACCCGCTATGACGGAACGCGATTTAGTTCAACAAACACCGAACGCTAACCAGAAGGCCGAACACCATCAATACCGAATGCTACAAATGATCGAGCATTAATATGGACGAACGTTAAGTGACTTAACGCCAGACCAACATCTGACCGAACGGTCAATTCAGTCAGCACATGACCTATCATCCAAATTAGACATGGACGAACGGTCAGTTTTTTGGCGTTCTGCAAAATTCTGCAGAATGAAGCCAGAACTTCCCCTTGACCATTTTCAACCATTTTTATCAACTTCTAACACCCTTAATTATTGTTTTATACTTAATTGGGCTTACCTAAATGATTATAAACATTCCTACTTCTATTCTAAAGTGATTAAGACACAAATTCAACTCTAAACCACCAATTTCTCCAACTTAAATACCCAAAACCAATTCTACTACTTTGCACCTATTTTGATCCATTCAGTGACTCAAACAAGTCACAATACAGCAGCTAAGACTGTCCCAACAACCCAATTTCGTTTTAGGCCACAAATACCCAATTTCACTACCTCACTTCCTCTCAAAGTGACCTAACGGACCACCCAACTCCCAATTTCTCTCCAACCAAAGACATACCATATTTCATACATAAATCACTTCCAATTGATCAATTACAGCAATCCAAACTCATCCAAATCAATTCCAAACAGCACAACACAGTTTCCAAACAACCAAACCATGCATAATTCAACCCATACACCTAACACATAATAAATCTTAAGAAAGTAATCTAGCTTCCCTTACCTCTTGAAGACTTCCTTCACTAACTTCATCTTCCACCACAGGTTCTCCCTCCGATCCTTTTCCAGTGGAGTTCCCCCATCTTCCCTGGTTCCCTTTCTCCTTTTTCCTTTCTCCCTTTCTCTTTTTTTTTTACTCATTTAGTGACACTCTCCCGTGATCAAACAGTTGTGACGTCCGTGATCAAACAGGTGACGTCCGTGATCAAACATTATTTTATTATATTAAACAAACTAGGACGAACGCTTACTAACAACAAGGACGAACGCTCACATACAAATGAGGATGGTCGCTCGCTCACAAACAAGGACGAACGTTCGCTAACAAACGAAGACGAACGCTCGCTACAAACGAAGACGAACGCTCGCTAACAAACGAAGACGAACGCTCACTACAAACGAGGACGAACGCTCGCTACAAACGAGGACGAACGCTCGCTACAAACGAGGACGAACGCTCGCTACAAACGAGGACGAACGCTCGCTACAAACGAGGATGAATGCTCACCTCTTGAAGCATTTGATTTCCTTTGTTTTCCACTTCTCTGTCATCTACTCCAGGCCTTTCATCCAGCATCTTCTTCTTCTTCCTTTTTCTTTGGAAGACTTTCTTCACTAACCTGTCTTCCACCACCTAATCAGAGATCAACCGGTTCAGAGAAGAGAATGGAAGAGAGAAGGAAGAGGTTGGTGTAGAGAGATGGCCGAGAGAATGGAAAATGAGGTTCTTACATTCTCCTCCTCTACAAAAATTTTCGTCCTCGAAAATTGAGTTATGAACACAGTCACTGTTTCATCCAAAAGATTATTATCTTTCAATCAGAATTACTTTGAGGTCCAGGCTCAACGTCATTCCCATCACTCTATAAAAGAGATTGTTAAGGTTGATGTACATCGTCTCTGATGTGTAAAGTTGCCTCCCACAACTCGTATAATGAACTTATCAGGGCAGTTCCCACTGCTCAAAGAGCTTATCAGGACAACTCCCACCACTACTCTAGTGAGCTTATCAGGGCAGTTCCACCGCTCAAAGAGCTTATCAGGGCAACTCCCACCACTCAAAAGTTTATCAGGGCAGTTCCCATTGCTCAGAGAGCTTATCAGGGCAACTCCCACCACTCAAGAGTTTATCAGGGCAGTTCCCACTGCTCAGAGAGCTTATCAGGACAACTCCCACCACTCAAGAGTTTATCAGGGCAGTTCCCACCGCTCAAAGAGCTTATCAGGGCAACTCCCACCACTCAAAAGTTTATCAGGGCAGTTCCCACTGCTCAAAGAGCTTATCAGGGTAACTCCCACCACTCAAAAGTTTATCAGGGCAGTTCCCACTGCTCAAAGAGCTTATCAGGGCAACTCCCACCACTCAAGAGCTTATCAGGGCAACTCCCACCACTCATCTAGTGAGCTTATCAAGGCAGTTCCCACCGCTCAAACAAGGAGACAATTCTGGGTCAACATACATATCACATATCTCACACCAAAATCATGTCATATTTACACGCATCTTCTTCTTCTTCCTTTTTCTTTGGAAGACTTTCTTCACTAACCTGTCTTCCACCACCTAATCAGAGATCAACCGGTTCAGAGAAGAGAATGGAAGAGAGAAGGAAGAGGTTGGTGTAGAGAGATGGCCGAGAGAATGGAAAATGAGGTTCTTACAGTGTGTATGAATTTTTTTAAATATTCATTATGAACAAAATGTAATATTCATTTGTACATATGTTTTAAAAAATACACATTAATTTTCTTTAAAAAATATGATAAACTTTTTAATGATTTTTTTTAAAATTTTGTATAAAACAAATTATACATAATTTTTTCAATTTTAAAGAATTGAAAACAAAAGATAATGTAATGCATGTATGACACATTAATAATATATAATGTAGTATGAAATATTGAATAAATAAGCATAATCTCACATAGGTAGTATTTAGTTTTTAAACTATTTTATTTTATTTATTATCATGGTGCTATATTATATTAATGTCTCAGTAAATCTAAATATTCAATTTTAATTTTTAAATTTTTAAAATTCAATAAATGATGATGTCTTCCATAAAAAATTAAAAAAACTTCTTCAAAAATAAATAATATTTTTATTTATTATTTTTACGTAAACTCAATTGTTACATAATATTTCTGTTATATATATATATATATATATATATATATATATATATTAACAAAAATATTTACTTCTAATAAATGACACCAAAGTTGAAAGATATGCTGAAAATCAATTTTTATTTGATTTTCTAATTAAAACAAATTTAAGAACGATACTTATTCGATTTTCCAATTAAAAAGAATTTTAAAAATAATACATTCAGTTTTACATCATATATGTAAAGATATATTTAATTTTTTTAACAAAAATAAATTTATTATATATCAACTTACTCAATTTACAAATATTAATAATTTATATTATAATATAAATATTTAAAAAATGTAAAAACACACGCACGACAGGTTATAATAAATAATTTTTGGATTAATATATAAATAATATAATAAAACAGTTTAAGAAACAAATATTTTACTGTCTTACATTTGTGTGAAATTATAATTATTTATTAAATATTTTGTACCACATTACATAGTATTATACATTACATTATATTTTATTCCAAATTTTTTAAAATTATAGAATTTATGGATGATGTACTCTATACAAAATTAAGGAAACTTATTGAAAAACATATTATGTCTTTTTAACAAAATTAATATATATCCTTTTACAAAAATATAAGTATACAATTAAATATTATACTTTACTCAAAATAAATATATATTTCTATGATTATCACTATCTATTGATTACAATATTATTATCTATTATTATAATATTATAGATATTTAAAAATTGAACATACAGATGGTATGGTAGCTGTATTTTCGCTAATAAAAGTAAGAATAATATATAAATTTTGATTTTAGTATAACAAATAAAAACTACAATCTTATAATACAAACTTAATTCCGTTAATTTTATTAATAATTAATCACTATAATTTTCGTTTTTAATAGTTTTTACATGTGTTTTGTTTTCTTTTTTAAAATTTTAATTTTTAATAGTGTCCTTAATGTGAAGATAAATTAATATTGAGATGTTAAACAAAATTAACAAATAAAAAATGATTTAAGAATGTACACTATAGTTTTACTATACTAAAAAAATACTTCAATACTATTTTCATCCTGTGTTATCATTTATAAATGTAATCAATCGGCCTAAACTTCCATTATCATTTATAAACTCGGCTTGATATCATTTATTACTAAAAATTCCTTTTTGTTTTCTACATCTTTTTTTTCAAATTTATTTTTTAAATAAAAATTTTCAAATTAAAATAATTATTTTATCGATTTTATTGTATTTAAGTGATTTTTTTTTTAAATTTTTATCTGTTTTTTAATTTCACGGTCTTTTTAAATTTAATCATTTTTAATTAAAAACATTCTTTACAAAATAAATAAAATCTATTTAAAAAATTATTTACATTAATTTATATTTATATTTAGAGAGAATATTTACATAATTCTTGTATTTATTTTATCCTTCATAATATAATTATTAACCAATTTCTTAAAAGATATAATTGTTAACTGAAATATTTTGAAAATTACGTATATCATTGGAACAAAAAACTGAAACAAAATACCAAGAAAACCCTGCATGAACTACTAAGTGCAGATAAACAGAAACACCATGACAATTTTGAACCTTCTTCAAAGATACTGGAAACAATTTTGACAATGTACATAAAGGTTTAATTGTTTTTGCAGCCAAAACCAATGCAGAAACAAAAAACAATCATAAAACAAATCAAACTAAAGAAATACCAAAAATATGTTTGAAAAAAAAATTCTGAAACCACTAACATAATTTAACATAAATAATGTCTCAAATCAAGCTTGGAACATAGTGACAGGAGAAAATGTGACTGAGAGAGTGCTTGTAGTAAGCTTGAGTACGTTCTACTTTATTCTCCTTCAAATTAAAGATAATGATGATATCGTAATCATCCCAAAGCTGTGAATATGTGAGCAAGAGAAGATCACCCCACATGCACAAAGTCCGTAGGTAATCGTAATAAGGAGAGATATTCAGAGTTTCATAACTTACACTCATCAACCGACTCCAAGATCTGTCGTCTCCAACGTCCTTCAATGTCAATACAACAAAGACTGTCCTCCGTTCATCAAAAGAAACACAAAGACAATCATTCAAAATTCCCATAGAAGTAAATTCAGAATCTTTAGGAACGAGTTCAGGCACCGACAAATATCTGTTAGTATCGTTCTTTAGATCGTACGAAAATATTTGTAGCTTCGATTCTTTAGAAGAATGTCCTAACCAGTTAACAGTGCCATTCAGAAAGTATCCATTACTCTCAACAGTGAGAAAAGCCAGAGAGGTCATTATAGTAAGTCTCCAACGTACGTCACCCATGCAGTAAACCCACACACTCGTTCGATGTGTACTCCAATCCAAAACCATTACCACCACCTTGTAACTGTCCCTCCAATCATCGTACCCAAACCCAAAATTCATATCATATTGAACACCAATGCCGTAATTGAGACGCAAGCTTGGTGATGGTAAGGAGAAAGTCTTGGTGGAAGGGTTCAAAAAGCAGACCATGTGCTCTTCACACTCATACGTGGAAAGAGAACAATGTAGGGAAAGCAAACCGTTGCAAGAACCGAATAAATATTTATAGGGTTTGGGGCAGCGTAAGATACGACCGGCGGAAGAGGAAGTAGGGTTTTGGATTAAGCAAGGTAAAGAGCGTAAAACAGCAGAGAAACATTGCCTCTCTTCTATCTTTTTCTCCAGTAAGAGAATTTGTGGGTTTTTGGAGGACTTTTTAAGATGCAATTTCACCAAATCGGGATTGAGGATGATGGAATTCCATGTCTTTGAAACGCACCTGAATCGCATGAGACTCTCTACAGGAAGCCGTGACAGAATTTCCAATATCAGGTCATCACGATCACGGAGTATTCTAGCGGAAGAATTCGCCATCGCCATGTCTTCCTTCCACAATCCTAGTAATTGTTGCTCTTGAGAGTTAATTACTAGAGAGACCAATAAAGAATAAGCTATTCAGTTATTTGTTGCTTATAAATTGTGTTTTCTAAATGTTTTTATATAGAAATTGAAATAGGTTTTATTTTAATTTTTTTATTATAATATAATATTTTTTAATTATTTTTTAAATAATTTAATATCTTTAAAATATATTTTGTTTTTTTAAATATTTAAAATTATTTAATAAAACTATAACTAATGAAAAAATAAAAAGAGAAAAAAAAAATCTTTCAGTTTTGTATAAAATATTCGATATATATTTGGTTGTTATAAATATAAGAAACTATCATTATAATGAAAAAATAAAAAAAGAAAAAAAAATCTGTCAGTGTTATATAAAATATTCAAAATATATTTGGTGTTTATAAATATTTAAAATTATTTAAGAAACTATCATTATAATTAAAAATAAACTGTCAGTTTTATATAAAATATGTCAAAATAGCGATTACTAAATTCAAATTTGTTAAAACGTCAATATATTTAATAAAAATTTAGTTAAAATAATTAACTTCATGGTTTACAAAACTTGGGAGATTAAATTAAACTAAAATTTTGAAAACAAACTAATTTCAATGAAAAAAATATATTTAATTCATTTTTTAATTACATTCATTATTTTTATTGTAAAAAAATAGAATATGCAAAAACTCGTGTATTTTTTTAATGACAAAGAAACTTAATATAATATCTTATATCTTTAAAAAAGTAGTACGTATTTCGAAAATTATTAAATTAAAATTTCAAAAAAAACTAATTTTAATTTTTATTAAAAATTAAGAGGTAAAAATATATTTAATTAATCGTCATTTTTTTAAGGTAAAAATATCCTCACCATATTTGAAAAGCTTGCATTTTTTGTAAGACCATGAAAAATATTTAAATTTAATAAATAGTAGTAATTTTTAATTTTTATAAAGTTAATAAAAGTATGGTAAGAAAAAAAAATTAAAATTTATGATAGATAATAATAATAATAATAATTTCAGGAGTTTAAAAATTTGAGAATTTATTTTAGAAGGTTTAAAAAAAAAAAGTGAATAGTAAAAAAAAATTATACAAAATTAGAAGAGAAGTTTTACACGTTCCTTGAGTCATAAAAGATCAGCTCATAATTGAGAATAAAAAAATAATTTTTGTAATAGTAAATGAATAGTAAAAATGAATAGTAAAAATTGAATAGTAAATTTTTTGGCTATCAATAGCAAGGGAGGGAAGGCTGAAACTTGCACCAAAATTTTAGAAAAATTTGTGAGAGAAGAGAGTGGGAGGAAATTCTAGTTGTAGAGGGGAAATTCTAGAAGTTTTCGGAGAACGGTTTCAGAGGAGGAGATTAAGTCTGGAATAGAGGTAAGGGGAGTTACTTTTACGTCTTTTATTTTGTATTATCTTGAGTCTTGCATATGTAATATTTTGTTTTTGTTTGATCTTAAATATTGAATATGAAGTATTTTGTTTCTGTATGATCTTGAATTTTAAATGAGAATATGCTTCTGTGCTGATATGCAAGTGTGATAGTTGTAAAATGTGATGTTGATTATGTTATGTTGATTATGTTATGCCATTTGTATGTTATTAGTTGTTTCTTTTTTGTATTTTTGGATGGATTAGAAGTTGTCTAACCGGCTCTGCCAGATTCAACTTCTTATTTCTCCAGACCTGTTATTGTTCTTATTATTTAATTATATTGTATTTCTGGAAGGATTAGAAATTGTCTAACCGGCTCTGCCAGATTCAACTTCTTGTTTTCCCAAGAATTTTTATATTGGGATTATTTTTTATGATTGTCAAATACTTTATTCTTCTCTGACCATTTATAGTAATATTTTATTATTGTTAATTTGTTTATAATTATCTTGTATGAATTCTATTATGAATGTATATTGTGATGTTTGATATGAAATTATGCATTTGAAATATAGTATGAGTCTCGGGGAGAGACTCTATAATGGTATGGTATTAGTGTATATGTTGATGTTGAGGGTCCTGTTGTTGGTGGTAATCCTAAAACTCTAATAATTTTCCAGTCTCAATTAGAGAAGGATGTGTTATGTGGTGAGAGTAGTAGGAGGTCCTAGTCTATGTTTATAGACATTATGGATTAACCTTGTGGGTGATATGATATATTATATTTGGCCAAAAATTTTGTTGTTGAAATCACCACAAGTGCATGACCACCCGAGACTTCCATCAACATTATATCCGGATAATAGAGTCTAGTATGATAATTGCATCTTACAAGAATTTATGGTGAATGTATTACGTATAATAATAGTGTCATGCTTTTCTTTGAATTTTGCATGGTAGCTCACCCTTACTTGTTTGTTTGTGCCGGAAAAATCTTATTTTTGCGATGATCGTGATGATCGTATAATGTTTTTGTTATACGGGAGTAGATGAGGGAACGACGTCTGAACCAATTCAAGTGAAGGAGGAAGCAGCAGAAAAATGAAGAGTATTTTAAGAAGAAAAAATAAAATTAAGAGTGTTTTATTTATGTGTAAAAATATAATGTATTTCCAGTGTGAACCATTTTACTCATAAATGGATGATTGTAATAATGTAAAATATTTATATTATTAATGAAATAATTGGTGTGAGATGTTTTATATTTTGGGGTGTTACATTTAGTGGTATCAGAGCGATTCGTCCTTAAGACGACCTAAGAGTTGTGGATTTATCCTACGAACTCATATTATAAATCGTAATAACAATAATTCTCTGTGTGAACAGAGAAATGACACAAACAAGTAAGGGTGAGCTACCATGCAAAATTCAAAGAAAAGCATGACACTATTATTATACGTAATACATTCACCATAAATTCTAGTAAGATGCAATTATCATACTAGACTCTATTATCCGGATATAATGTTGATGGAAGTCTCGGGTGGTCATGCACTTGTGGTGATTTCTACAATAAAATTTTTGGCCAAATAGAATATATCATATCACCCACAAGGTTAATCCATTAATGTCTATAAACATAGACTAGGACCTCCTACTACTCTCACCACATAACACATCCTTCTCTAATTGAGACTGGAAAATTATTAGAGCTTTAGGATCACCACCAACAACAGGACCCTCAACATCAACATATACACTAATACCATACCATTATAGAGTCTCTCCCTGAGACTCATACTATATTTCAAATGCATAATTTCATATCAAACATCACAATAAACATTCATAATAGAATTCATACAAGATAATTATAAACAAATTAAATATAATAAAATATTACTATAAATGGTCATAGAAGAATACAATATTTGACAATCATAAAAATAATCTTAATATAAAAATTTTTGGGGAAACAAGAAGTTGAATCTGGCAGAGCCGGTTAGACAACTTCCAATCCATCCAAAAATACAATATAATTAAATAACAAGAACAATAACATGTCTGGGGAAATAAGAAGTTGAATCTGGCAGAGCCGGTTAGACAACTTCTAATCCTTCCAAAAATGCAATAAAATAAATAAGTAAAGCAATAAATAGTTTGGGGAAACAAGAAGTTGAGTCTGGCAGAGCCGGTTAGACAACTTCTAATCCTTCCAAAAATGCAATAAAAATAAATAAGTAAAGCAATAAAAGTTTGGGGAAATAAGAAGTTGAATCTGGCAGAGCCGGTTAGACAACTACTAATGCTTCCAAAAATGCAATAAAATAAATAAGGAAAGCAAATAAAAGTTTGGGGAAATAAGAAGTTGAATCTGGCAGAGCCGGTTAGACAACTTCTAATCCTTCCAAAAATACAATAAAATAAATCAGGAAAAACAAATAAAAGTTTGGGGAAACAAGAAGTTGAATCTGGCAGAGTCGGTTAGACAACTTCTAATCCATCCCAAAAATACAAAAATAAACAACTAATAACATACAAATGGCATAACATAATCAACATCACATTTTACAACTATCACACTTGGATCTAAACACAGAAGCATGTTCTCATTCAAAATTCAAGATCATATAGAAACAAAATACTTCATATTCAAGATTTAAGATAAGACAAAAGCAAAATATAGCATATTCAAGACTCAAGATAATACAAAATGAAATACTCAAAGTTAGCTCCCCTTACCTCTATTCCAGACTTAGTTTCCTCCTCTGAAACCGTTCTCCAAAAACTTCCAGAATTTCCCCTCTTCAACTAGAATTTCCTCCAACTCTCTTCTCTCACAAAATTTCTAGAATTTTGGTGCAAGTTTTCAGCCTCCCCCTTGGCTATTTATAGCCAAAAATTTTTACTATTCATTTTTACTATTCATTTTTACTATTCATTTTTACTATTCAAAAATTATTTTTTATTCACCATTCTCATCTTATGGAGGGCTTTTACTTCCTGCACCCCTTTATTACTAGATGCTTTGAATTGTGTAATGTGGACCACATAATTGTTTCATCTAATTTATGTTTGAATGACTATTATTTTTTTTTCTTTCGAAATAAACTATGGTTGTTTTATGTGAATAGTCTTTTTAGTTTCTATTTTATGCACAATATAAACAGGAAAATGAGTTGGGTTATGAATATGGCACTCTTCTGGTTGTATGTGTGCAGTTGAGGATTGATGACTATAATGATACATTTTAATGACTAATTTTAGTGATAAAAAATAATTAATGACTATAATGATAAATTTATAAACTAAAAAATATTTATAATTAAAATAGTTTTAAAAAATTATAATTACTATGTAAATTTATAATTAAAATATTTTTTTTATTATAAATTAGTTTCTAAATTAATTATTAAAGTTTTGATTATCAAAAGAATTAATCTTTAATTGAAAAATTAATTTTTAATTTAATCTCTAAATATATTTTTAGTTATTAAAATTGATTATTATTTAAAAAATTTCTTATAGTGAAATAATTAATAATCACAATTATGCTAAATTAAACTTGCATCTAAAATTTTGTTCTTAAATCAATCATAGATCAATTATCATACGACTCTTTGATTGTATTATAGTGTGTTCTAAATGAGTTACAAGATCTTATTTTCTCTAAAAGATATCACTTTATCATAAATTTGAGGATTGTTGAGACAAAATTTTTAAAATGTTATAATTGTATTTCTTTCAAGAATATTGCTCCCTCCATCACCACCAAATGTTCCCTACACCTCTCCATATCTTTTTTGTCCCTTCAATAATATTTTTTTACCGTAGTAAATTTTCACCCACATCCACCTACTTCATTAACGTACTATTAATGGTTCTCTTATAAGAATGCACCTCCACACACACAACCACATTACCCGTCGAATGACCACTGCACCACGAAAGCCACTGCACTATGAACCAAAACAAAAATGGAGAAGAAGTGCAAACGGATATGGAGAAGGAGAGAAAGTGAGAGTCGGGGGATGAGAAGAAACAGATTTGGAAGTGAGAGTAGGGGATGAGAAACAAACGGATCTGAAAACTAAAACAGAGAGTGGGAGACTTGGGGTGGTGGGGATTTAGGGTTTTAGAAAAAAAAAGAGTAAATAAATAAAGTTAATTAAATAAAGAGTAGGAGACTAATTTCTTAGCAGTGGTAGTGGTGACGCTATCTGCTGTGTTTATAATAAACAAAAGGTTAAGAAAATAATGGTTACAGAGAAAATCAAAATAAATAAATTCTGAAACCACTACCATAATTGAACATAAATAAATGTCTCAAATAGGCAAAATCAAGCTTGGAGCATAGTGACACGAGAAGATGAGACTGAAAACTTTGTTGTAGTAACCTTCAGTACGTTCTACCTTATTCTCCTTCAAATTAAAGATAATGATATTATAAGCCCCAATCTCTGAATATGCGAGAAACAGAAGATCACCCCACATGCACAAAATCCGCAGGAAATCGTAATAAGGAGAGATATTCAGAATTTCATAACTTACACTCACCAACCGACTCCAAGATCTTTCCTCTCGAACGTCCTTCAATGTCAATACAACAAAGACTGTCATCCGTTCATCAAAAGAAACACAGAGACAACCATTCAAAACTCACATAGAAGTAAAATCAGAAGCTTTAGTTTCAGGCACCAACAAATATCTGCAACTATCGTTCTTTAGATCGTACAAAAATATTTGTGGCTCCTCAAATTTCGATTCTTCAAAAGAATATCCTATCCAGTTAACAGTACCATTCAGAGAGTATCCATTATTTTCAAAAGTGAGAAAAGCTGGAGAGGTCGTTATAGTACGTCTCCAGCATACGTCACCCATGCAGTAAACCCACACACTCGTTCGTTGTGTACTGCAATCCAAAACCATTGCCACCACCTTGTAACTGTCCCTCCGATCATCGTACCCAAACCCAAAATTTATATCATATTGAACACCAATGCCATAATTAAGACGCAAGCTTGGTGAAGGTCTGGAGCAAATCTTGGTGGCGGGGTTCCAAAAGCAGACCCAGTGCTCTTCACACTCATTTGTTGAAAGAGAGTGATGTAGAGAAAGCAAACCATTGCAAGAACCGAATAAATATTTATAGGGTTTGGGACATCGCAAGATACGACCACAAGAAGATGGTGCAGGCTTTTGGATTAAACAAGGTAAAGAGCGTAAACGAGCCATGAAACATTGACTCTTGTATCTCTGTCTGGCCAGTAAGAGGATTTGTGGGTTTCTGGAAGACCTTTCAAGGTGCAATTTCACCAAGTAAGGATCGGATATAAGAAATTTCCATGTCTTTGAAAAGCACCTGAATCGCACGAGACTCGTCACAGGAAGCCATGACACAATTTCCAGTATGATTTCATGAGGGAGTATTCCAGCAGAAGAAATCGTCATCGGTCTTTCTTTCAAAATCATGTGAGATCGGCTGTGGCAACCCCAACATATAAGAATAGATACCATGCTTGAATCTGTTCCTCTGAAATGCTTGAATTAAAGTTTATTTTAATTTTTTATTATAATATCTTTTTTAATTATTTTTTTTATAATTTAATATTTTAAAATATATTTGGTTGTTATAAATATTTAAAACTATTTAAGAAACTATAACTATAATGAAAAAATTAAAAGAGAAAAAAAATCTGTCAGTTTTATATAAAAGACTCAAAATATATTTGGTTGTTTTAAATATTTAAAACTATTTAAGAAACTATAATTATAAGGCAAAAAAAAAGATAAAAAAATCTGCCAGTTTAATATAAAATATTCAAAATATATTTGATTTTTACAAATATTTAAAACTATTTAAGAAACTATCATTATAATGAAAAAATAAAAAAGAAAAAAAAATTGTCAGTTTTATATAAAAATATGTCAAAATAGCGATTACTAAATTCAAATTTTTTAAAACGTCAATAAATTTAATAAAAATTTAGTTAAAATAATTAACTTCATGGTTTACAAAAATTTTGAGATTAAATTAAATTAAATTTTGAAAAAAACTAATTTCAATTTTTATTAAAAGTTGAGAGACAAAAATATATTTAACTCATTTTTTTAATTATATTCATTATTTTAATTGTAAAAAAATAAAATATTCAAAAACTCATGTATTATTTTTAATGTAAAAGAAATTTAATATAATATCTTATATCTTTAAAAAATGGGTATGTATTTTTCCAACTTCTTTATTCTCTTATAAACTAACTAATTTATATGATAACTTGAAAGCTAAAACTTTAAACATTTAAAATAATATATCATGTTTAAAAGGAAAAAATATAAAATAAATAAATTATATAAATAAATATGTATTAAAAAATATTAAATTTAAAATTAATATACATGATAATTAAATTTTAAATTACTTAAATAAAAGTGTATGCATACGTAACATCGTCACATTTTTTTTTTAAAACATCACTCCTTCTCGTGTGTAATCGACATTAATACAATAATATTTGTGTGTTTATTTAATAATTAAGACGTTAATATTTCAAACATTTTTTTAAGGTTAAAAAAATTATTGCTATAGAAAAGGTAACGAAGAATTCCTCAAAACCCGTAGTCAAAGCGAAAATGCGTGACTTAGTATTAATGATAATCGTCATTTTCTTTTTAAGGTAAAAATATAGTCACCATAATTGAAAAGCTTACATCTTCCTTTTTTTTTTTAGTTTGCTCAACTTAATTTACTAGTTAAGAACATGCCAACTTTTACACTTAGAAATTGAATAAATTAGAAATTTTAACCTTTTTATTTCATTTTATTTGAAATTTAATTAATGTAAAAAAAAAACTAATTAACACATTCAACAAAAAAGTTTTTTTTTCATAATTTTGACATCTAATTATACTATAAAATTGGAAATATATCCTTTAGGTTATTAGAAGCCCTTTTATCATATTTAATGAATCTTTAATCTCGTTTTATATTACTATAAAAAGAATTTATACGAAAAGATTTTATGCCTAAATTACTGAATATATCAACTCACCCACTCTTCTTAACCATACACCTGGTAGAGATAAATTCTACATTAGTGGAGTTTTAGAAAATTACTGAAAATTTGAGTCAAAGTTTTCAATTGTGGAAAAATTTTATTTATAAAGAAAATTCTTAAATAATAACTAATTTTATTGATAAAAAATAATTAATGACTATAATGATAAATTTATAAACTAAAAATTATTAATAATTAAAATAGTTTCAAAATATTATAATAACTATTTAAATTTATAGTTAAAGTAGTTTTTATTATAAATTAGTTTCTAATTAATTATTATCATTAATTATTAAAATTTTGATTATCAAAAGAATTAATCTTTAATTGAAAAATTAATTTTTAAGTTAATCTCTAAAGATATTTTTAGTTATTAAAATTGATTATTATTTAAGAATTTTCTTATAGTGAAATAATAATCACAATTATTCTGAGGGCTTTGACTGTATTGTAGTGTGTTCTAAATGAGTTACAATCAACTTTTGAAGATTGTTGAGACAAAATTATTAAAATGTTATAATTGTATTTCTTGAAATCGGTCAACTTTGCTTGAAGACTCTGTTGCACACTCATTTTCTTTTCCCTAACTTTGTTCTTGCTGTAGTTTCATACAATTTATGATTTAAGATAAGAGATAATTTGAATTTTTTTTTCTTTCAAATTTTTTAATTTTCTTTAAGAATAAAATTATAGTAGAACTTTAATCTCCAAAATAGATAACACTGATAAATTTTAACAATATATTATCTTAACGGATTGGTGTTGAAACATATTGTCAAACAAAATTTTTTAAAAAAATAATACAATGATGATTGACCATATCAACATATTTATTTAAGGTTGAAATACATTTTTAAATAATATCATCTTAAACATAATATCCATAACATAACATTTTTGTTATAAGGACATCAAAAGATAGAGGAATAAATACGTAAAAAGAATAAGGCAAGTATCTGCATCAAAAGATGAAGATATTAAGGACAAAGTTAAGAAAATAAGCGTTACATATATAGGAAATTAAAATAAAGTCAACATAGTGGAAATTAAAAAATGATTTAGAATTCAAGAAATGCAATAAGAAAGACATCGGTTAGATAAAATCAAAAGATAAATTACATATCTGGTTTCTCAAGCACTTTCACTTTAATAATCTTCATTATCAACTTCACCATTCTACTTTCACTCCTTTTCTTCTCCATTTACACAAATAAGACAGAAACACCATGACAATTTTGAACCTTGGATTAGAAAATTCTAGCTCACTGGAAACAATTTTGACAATGTACATAAGTTTAATTTTTTTCAGCCAAAATCAATGCAGAAACGAAATTTTATTAATAGTGAAACAATCATGGAACAAATCAAACTAAGGAAATACCAAAATTATGTCCATACCTTTGAAAAAGTTCTGAAACCACTACCTTAATTTAACATAAATAAATGTCTCAAATAGGCAAAATCAAGCTTGGAACATAGTGACACGAGAAGATGTAATAGAGAAATTTCTTGTAGTAAGTTTGAGTACGTTCTACTTTATTCTCCTTCAAATTAGAGATAATGATATTGGAAGCACCCCCATTTGAATATGCGACAAACAGAAGATCACCCCACATGCACAAATTCCGCACCTTATAGTAATAAGGAGAGATATTCAGAGTTTCATAACTTACACTCACCAATCGACTCCAAGATCTTTCGTCTCGAACGTCCTTCAATGCCAATACAACAAAGACTGTCTTCCCTTTCTCTAAAGAAACACAAAGACAACCATTGAAAACTCCCATAGAAAGAAAAGCAAAATCTATGGGGACGAATTCAGGCACCGACAAACATCTGAAAGTATCGTTATTTAGATCATAGGAAAATATTTGTAGCTTCTTAGTTCTCGATTCTCCCAAAGAAGCTCCTATCCAGTTAACAGTGCCATTCAGAGAGTATCCATTACTGTCAAGAGTGAAAAAAGTCATCGGATAGGTCATTAAAGAACGTCTCCAACATACGTCACTCATGGAGTAAACCCACACACTCGTTTGACGTGTACGAAATTTCACAACCATTGCTACCACCTTGTAACTTCCCTCCTATCATCGTACCCAAACCCAAAATTCATATCATGGCGAACATCAGTGCCGAGACGCAGTCTTGGTGAAGGTTTGGAGCAAATTTTGGTGGCAGGGTTCCAAAAGCAGACCCAGTGCTCTACATACTCCTTTGTGGAAAGAGAGTGATGTAGAGAAAGCAAACCATTGCAAGAACCCAATAAATATTTATAGGGTTTGGGGCATCGCAAGATACGACCACAAGAAGAGCGTGCAGGCTTTTGGATTAAACAAGGTAGATAGCATAAACGAGCAGAGAAACATTGACTCTTGAATTTCTGTGTCGTCAGTAAGAGGATTTGTGGGTTTCTGAAAGACCTTTCAAGGTGCAATTTCACCAAGTAAGGATCGGATATAAGAAATTTCCATGTCTTTGAAACGCACCTGAATCGCATGAGACTCGTCACAGGAAGCCATGACAGAATTTCCAGTATGAGTTCATCAAGGAGTATTCTACCAGAAGAAATTGCCATTGATCTTTCTTCCAAAATCCTGTGAGATCGGCTGTCGCAACCCTAATATATAGTTTACAATATATAGTTTATTTGAGTTACGGGTTAAACGACTTAATTCACTTTTTTTTTTAAATAAAAAAATTATAATTTTTTATTTTAAATCTAAATAAACGTTACTAATGTTAAATTCTAAAGACAATTAAAAAAATATCATACAAATCTCAAAATATGTACAAAAAGCGAATAATTAAAATTTTAATATTGATAATTTTTCTATCACTTCCATTTATAATATTAGAGTCTTAAACAGATAAATCTATAATATTTTTCTCTCTTCAAACATTTCTTTTTTATTACCATCTACAATGTAATAAAATAATTGCTAACTAATAATATTGAAACACAAAATAATAAATAAATAAATAAAATTATGTGGGTTGGTGAGCCAACCCGGCTCACTACAGGTTTAACCCGGTGAGCCGAGTTCTAAGTGAGCCGGATTGAAAACTACTTCGCATAAAAAAATTACATTTTTTTCAAATTCAATCTGGCTCAAACTCTTGATAAGCTGGGTTGGCTCGCGGGTTACAACTCATTTTGACACCGCATAAGAAAATTACATTTTTTTCAAATCCAACCCGGCTCAAACCCGTGGTGAGACACGTTAGCTCGCGAATTACAACTCATTTTGACAGCAATAGAGTTTACTCCCATAAGAATAGATACCATGCAAATTGTAATTATAAATATTTCTTTTAAGTTTTAAAATAATTTAGAAACAACCTATTCACTTAATTTCAAACTGGGTCAATAATTTTTCTAACTTTCATTCATTTATTTTATCAATTTATATTTTCATGCATATATATTTTTTTCTCTTTATATTTCTAACAACTTTCACTTTAATCATCTTCATCTTCACCATTCTACTTCACACTACTTTTTTCTCCATTTACACAATTCCATTTTAATCTAAAAACACAAAAATACAATCGCTAGAAACCAATACATAAATTTTTGATTGATATTCACATAAGACAATTCAATAAATTAAACGTATTTGTAAAATTGATCCACGATACAAACAATTTACATATATATATATATATATATATATATATATATATATATATATATATATATATATATATATATGTATATATATATATAACTTTGTATTAACTGTGGAATCCAAAATACAAACATATTGTTTTTACAAAAATTAAAAAAAAATATAACTCACTAAACATGCATATGCCTTTAGACATACTTTTATAACCTTATTAGTAAATGATGTTGCAAACATATAAAAATTACACAAGTTGTTTCAGAATTTGTTTATCTTCTTTGTTCTTCTTTTCTTGGCCTGGTATTTGGAATTCGTGTTACTTGAAAGTGTTTCAGATTTTGAAATTATTTTTGTTCATTAACATACAAATTATTGTTAACCGGAATACATAATTTAATATTCATTTAATGTTAACAAAATTTTGAAATCTGATATTATTTTCTAAATATGGTATTGTTAACAGGATTTTTGTGGTAGAAGGTATTAGTGGACCGAAATATAGAATCAAGTATGTGTTTGTTGGTGATGTAGTCACCAAAATTTAGAATCCAATGTGTATCTCTATATATGGTATTGGTCACTAAATTTTACAATCCAATTACCTTTTCCAAATACACAATTGATTCTAAAGTCCAATGATTACACCACCAAAAAACAAACACTAAATTTTATATTTCGATTCACTAATACCTCGGTTTACCAAATCAGGTTAATGTTATTGAAGAACAATATTGAATTTCAAAATTCAATTTACATAATTTAAAGAGACAAAATGGGAAGGATAAGAAAAGTTGAGGGTCATGAAGAAAACATGAATGTATAAGAAGAAGCTCCCTTTAATCCAATAACAAAATTTTTCATACTTAGAACAAAAATAAAAATAATTTAAATGATTGTTTTTTTTACTAATTTGAAAAATTCAAATATATTATGATATTATAAAATTATAATTATAAAAGTAAATATAAATAATTTTTACAATAAAAGACAATTTTTATTTATTTTGTAGATACTTGTTTTTTATAAATAGTTATTTTAGTTTAGAAAATATTAATATAGAAAAAAGATTAGATAAAAAAGGGTTAAAATAAAAGCATAGTCACTTAGAAAATAATAATCACAATTATACTAAATTAAACTTATCTAAAATTTTGTTCTTAAATCAACAAGAGCATCTATATCATGCGACTCTTTGATTGTTTTCTAGTGTGTTATAAATAAGTAACAAGATCTTATCTTCTGTAAAAGAATTTACTTTATCAGGAATTTGAGGATTGTTAAGACAAAATTATT
This sequence comes from Vigna angularis, assembly GCF_016808095.1. NCBI lineage: Eukaryota > Viridiplantae > Streptophyta > Magnoliopsida > Fabales > Fabaceae > Vigna > Vigna angularis. The sequence goes on from NC_068972.1 coordinate 30,016,978, forward strand.
AAAATGTTATAATTTTATTTTTTGAAATCGGTCAACTTTGCTTGAAGACTCTGTACACTCATTTTCTTTTCTCTAACTTTGTTCTTGCTGTACTATTACTTTTTTTTAGTGGATACTTTAAATTATTATCATGCATTATTGATATTATTTCGTTCCCACCGCTCAAACAAGGAGACAATTCTGGGTCAACATACATATCACATATCTCACACCAAAATCATGTCATATTTACACGCACTCATATAGTAAGAGATCCTCTCTAATTTGAATATTTCGTACTCCCAAAATGTAGTAAAAATCGCATACTACTATTTTTTTTTAACCGATACTATTGAAGCCTCCGGTATGCATGACCGGAACTATGGGCATAGTGAGATTTTTGGCTATAAAAGGAGGAGCGAACCGCGTTGGGCGACACTTTGAGACGTTGCGATTTGGAGCGTGTGAGAGAGAGTGTGAGATCTTCTGAGTGATAGAGCTTTCGAGCGATCCTTTGGGTGTGAGTGAGATCTGAGCATCGAGAGTTCTGAGTGTGAGAGCTTGTGGGATCTGAACGCCTGAGTGTTGGAGATCGGAGAGCTTGAACACGAGATCGGAAACCTTTCCGCCAAGCTTCAACTTCATGTTCCAGGGCTTTGCTCCGCCTCGAGTAAGTACTTCTTTTCTCTTATCTTTTCCTTTCCTTTACCCAACTTCTCCTTCTTCTTTACTTCTTGCTTCTTTTCTTTCCTTTCTTCTTTCTGCTTCCTTTCATGCACTTTTCTTTTCTGAGCTTTTATTAATCGCAATTTATATTCTGCTCTCTTATTTGCTTTCTGCTTGTTATTTTACTTCTGTTCCTTTATTTGCTTTCTTCTTCTTCTTCTTCTAATTTCCTTTTTAATAACTAAACAAATCACAACACACTGTCTTAACAAAGATAAGGGGTATATCGGCTGGAAACCAGACGTTAATCTCCCTTCGTTTGAAGGTATGGCAGAGACAATTGGGTAGAACAACGCCACGTACCCCATAAAATGAAACTTAGAAAGAACACTTTATTTGTATGCACAAAATGGACACGAACAAACTTGGATGTAGATCCGTTTAGGAACATTTGCAAGGACCGTGAAACAGATCTATTTTTGGACATTGAGACTTCAAAAAGAGGACGATAAAAATTGAACTAAAAAGAGAAGAAGCAAAAATGGAAAACTTGACTTAAATTGGAACCTGACTTCACTGTAATAAATCTTTTTACTTTTACTTTCTTTATGAACAAAAACTTAGAAAATGGATATCGAAGCCAAGACAGTTCATAAACGATGGCGGTCCACCCCGGAACAAGTTAGCATCTTGTTGAACATCTTCAACTATGGAATCGTCAACCCTAATCGAGATCAAGTTCGCGAGATTACAGGACGACTCCAGGAGTACGGGGAAGTCGGAGAATACAGCGTCTATTGTTGGTTTCAAAACCATGGAAATCGGGTGAAGAATCGAGGCTGACACCAAGGCGTCCCTGGTACCTCTGGATCTTCATATTCCCTCTTTCCGCCGTTTATGTATGGTAAACTTTCTTTCTTTTCCTCTTCTTCCTTTTTTTTTTGTTGTCTCTGACTACTATTATTTTTGCACTACCACAGATCCTTCATGGGTAATTCCACAGGCTCCGAGACTCCTAGATCTCTTTCCCATTCCCGCTATACGTAAAGAAGAAGAGAAAGTTACTCAACCAATGTCGTTTCGCACCCAAGCTCCCTCCACAGAGCTTTCTTTGAGATTGCCGTTCGCCGATCAGTAGTCTCCCTAAGGGGACTATTTTATTTATGTAATATATTTTTATGGTCTGTACTCTTAACGGTCACTTGTGGCCGACACTTGAACATTTTATTTTAATTATGCAATGTAATATTTATCTGCTTTGCTCTTTAATGATTTTTTTTTATAAGATATGTTTGCTTAACGCATGTGGTACCATTTTCACACGAAGATTAAGGTATCTGGTTATAACTATGAGATTCGGAAAACTATGTAATCCCCATGACCTTATAGACCTGAGTTATTGAAATATATGATATTTGTCATATCATACGCCATTGTCTTATTCATTTTCAATAATGAAATTTAAATTTCTTTGAGAATAGCTCCCATTTTCATACTCTTATGCAAACACATATTTGTAATATTCCAATTACGAAACAAGAACACATAAAATTATATTCTTTAAAGTATCTACACGAATTATACCACTAACCGCGCCAAACAATATATTCATTCAAGCATCACGACTGAATTTGAAACACCCTAATTTGAATACACTTAAATATCACAATTTCTCCTAAGCTATCATCACAAAACACATGGCTCCATCCCTAACATCCTTCAAGACTTCCTTGGTCGAGATCAGCTCCAAACCATCTGAGTCTGGAAACACCAACTTCTTTCGACCACAATCAAGAAGAATATGGTTGACAGTCAACCAATCCATTCCCAGAATGACATCCAGGCCTTGAAAAGGTAAAGAGATCAAGTTCACCATGAACTTGCATCCGGCGACGATAATTGAGCATCCAACACAGACTGAACTGGTCGGGATTTGTCCTGATGCTGGGGTAAAAACCACCAGTTCATTAATTCCACATGGGTGCCATGGTTCTGTCCAACGATAGCAACCATTAGCATAAAATTATTTACTATATTAGAAAGACACGACTAGAGCACACTACTGAAACGTGTAAAACTCATAATCTACAGGATTCCTAAGGAATGAACTGCTCTGATACCATTAGTGTAACGTCCCAAATTATATACGTCATGCATATATAATAAAGACGTCATCATACATAATATAAGAAAGTAGTTAAGAGTAATTAGGATTACAATCATCCTAAAAGAGTCAAAATTTAAAACTTAAACGCGATCAGGGTTTAAGTTGGAAACTTGAAAGGAAAGGTATTCCAAGATACAGGGAATAACTCAGAAAGTCCTATGAGAACTAAACAGCAACATCGTTATCTTCTTCCAAAGCTGCCTCCAAACGAACCTCCTCGCCATATGCTCCCATCCAAGTGGATGATCATCGCAAAAGAAAAGCATACCCAAGCAACCACAAACACACAAGCAAGGGTAAGCTAGATATACAAAAATCATGATATCACAATCATACTTGTAAAACCACACACTTTCCATCACTTTGAACACATACTCTTTCACTTTAATACCAACATTATAACGCATACATACACCCTTAAAGCAACATAGAATAAGTAATGAAATTAGCATACTGGAATAAATAGAAACATCAAGAAAAAATCACCACATAAAGAGCAATATTAAAACTCCCTCACTGGAAAATACCAAACGTTTACTCACTTCTCCAAAGAACAGGACGAATGGTTTAAAGGACTATCAAAGGGGACGAACGTTACGGATCTAGCCGGACCCTATTGAACTTAGCCGAACGTCATTGAGCTTGGCTGGACGCTACAGAACTTGACCGAACGCTAATAGTCCTGGCCGAACGCTGATGGTCCTTGCCGAACGCTGATGGTCCTTGTCGAACGCTATAAGCTCAAGACGAACACTATTTGGACGAACGCTAGTACATAACGATTACGAGCGTTAGTAAGTCTTAACATTACGAGATAGGCCGAACGCTACACTCTTGGCCAAACGATATCAATATCATCCACTAAAACCGAACGATATCCAGTCCACCCGCTATGACGGAACGCGATTTAGTTCAACAAACACCGAACGCTAACCAGAAGGCCGAACACCATCAATACCGAATGCTACAAATGATCGAGCATTAATATGGACGAACGTTAAGTGACTTAACGCCAGACCAACATCTGACCGAACGGTCAATTCAGTCAGCACATGACCTATCATCCAAATTAGACATGGACGAACGGTCAGTTTTTTGGCGTTCTGCAAAATTCTGCAGAATGAAGCCAGAACTTCCCCTTGACCATTTTCAACCATTTTTATCAACTTCTAACACCCTTAATTATTGTTTTATACTTAATTGGGCTTACCTAAATGATTATAAACATTCCTACTTCTATTCTAAAGTGATTAAGACACAAATTCAACTCTAAACCACCAATTTCTCCAACTTAAATACCCAAAACCAATTCTACTACTTTGCACCTATTTTGATCCATTCAGTGACTCAAACAAGTCACAATACAGCAGCTAAGACTGTCCCAACAACCCAATTTCGTTTTAGGCCACAAATACCCAATTTCACTACCTCACTTCCTCTCAAAGTGACCTAACGGACCACCCAACTCCCAATTTCTCTCCAACCAAAGACATACCATATTTCATACATAAATCACTTCCAATTGATCAATTACAGCAATCCAAACTCATCCAAATCAATTCCAAACAGCACAACACAGTTTCCAAACAACCAAACCATGCATAATTCAACCCATACACCTAACACATAATAAATCTTAAGAAAGTAATCTAGCTTCCCTTACCTCTTGAAGACTTCCTTCACTAACTTCATCTTCCACCACAGGTTCTCCCTCCGATCCTTTTCCAGTGGAGTTCCCCCATCTTCCCTGGTTCCCTTTCTCCTTTTTCCTTTCTCCCTTTCTCTTTTTTTTTTACTCATTTAGTGACACTCTCCCGTGATCAAACAGTTGTGACGTCCGTGATCAAACAGGTGACGTCCGTGATCAAACATTATTTTATTATATTAAACAAACTAGGACGAACGCTTACTAACAACAAGGACGAACGCTCACATACAAATGAGGATGGTCGCTCGCTCACAAACAAGGACGAACGTTCGCTAACAAACGAAGACGAACGCTCGCTACAAACGAAGACGAACGCTCGCTAACAAACGAAGACGAACGCTCGCTACAAACGAGGACGAACGCTCGCTACAAACGAGGACGAACGCTCGCTACAAACGAGGACGAACGCTCGCTACAAATGAGGATGAATGCTCACCTCTTGAAGCATTTGATTTCCTTTGTTTTCCACTTCTCTGTCATCTACTCCAGGCCTTTCATCCAGCATCTTCTTCTTCTTCCTTTTTCTTTGGAAGACTTTCTTCACTAACCTGTCTTCCACCACCTAATCAGAGATCAACCGGTTCAGAGAAGAGAATGGAAGAGAGAAGGAAGAGGTTGGTGTAGAGAGATGGCCGAGAGAATGGAAAATGAGGTTCTTACATTCTCCTCCTCTACAAAAATTTTCGTCCTCGAAAATTGAGTTATGAACACAGTCACTGTTTCATCCAAAAGATTATTATCTTTCAATCAGAATTACTTTGAGGTCCAGGCTCAACGTCATTCCCATCACTCTATAAAAGAGATTGTTAAGGTTGATGTACATCGTCTCTGATGTGTAAAGTTGCCTCCCACAACTCGTATAATGAACTTATCAGGGCAGTTCCCACTGCTCAAAGAGCTTATCAGGACAACTCCCACCACTACTCTAGTGAGCTTATCAGGGCAGTTCCACCGCTCAAAGAGCTTATCAGGGCAACTCCCACCACTCAAAAGTTTATCAGGGCAGTTCCCATTGCTCAGAGAGCTTATCAGGGCAACTCCCACCACTCAAGAGTTTATCAGGGCAGTTCCCACTGCTCAGAGAGCTTATCAGGACAACTCCCACCACTCAAGAGTTTATCAGGGCAGTTCCCACCGCTCAAAGAGCTTATCAGGGCAACTCCCACCACTCAAAAGTTTATCAGGGCAGTTCCCACTGCTCAAAGAGCTTATCAGGGCAACTCCCACCACTCAAGAGCTTATCAGGGCAACTCCCACCACTCATCTAGTGAGCTTATCAAGGCAGTTCCCACCGCTCAAACAAGGAGACAATTCTGGGTCAACATACATATCACATATCTCACACCAAAATCATGTCATATTTACACGCATCTTCTTCTTCTTCCTTTTTCTTTGGAAGACTTTCTTCACTAACCTGTCTTCCACCACCTAATCAGAGATCAACCGGTTCAGAGAAGAGAATGGAAGAGAGAAGGAAGAGGTTGGTGTAGAGAGATGGCCGAGAGAATGGAAAATGAGGTTCTTACAGTGTGTATGAATTTTTTTAAATATTCATTATGAACAAAATGTAATATTCATTTGTACATATGTTTTAAAAAATACACATTAATTTTCTTTAAAAAATATGATAAACTTTTTAATGATTTTTTTTAAAATTTTGTATAAAACAAATTATACATAATTTTTTCAATTTTAAAGAATTGAAAACAAAAGATAATGTAATGCATGTATGACACATTAATAATATATAATGTAGTATGAAATATTGAATAAATAAGCATAATCTCACATAGGTAGTATTTAGTTTTTAAACTATTTTATTTTATTTATTATCATGGTGCTATATTATATTAATGTCTCAGTAAATCTAAATATTCAATTTTAATTTTTAAATTTTTAAAATTCAATAAATGATGATGTCTTCCATAAAAAATTAAAAAAACTTCTTCAAAAATAAATAATATTTTTATTTATTATTTTTACGTAAACTCAATTGTTACATAATATTTCTGTTATATATATATATATATATATATATATATATATATATATATATATTAACAAAAATATTTACTTCTAATAAATGACACCAAAGTTGAAAGATATGCTGAAAATCAATTTTTATTTGATTTTCTAATTAAAACAAATTTAAGAACGATACTTATTCGATTTTCCAATTAAAAAGAATTTTAAAAATAATACATTCAGTTTTACATCATATATGTAAAGATATATTTAATTTTTTTAACAAAAATAAATTTATTATATATCAACTTACTCAATTTACAAATATTAATAATTTATATTATAATATAAATATTTAAAAAATGTAAAAACACACGCACGACAGGTTATAATAAATAATTTTTGGATTAATATATAAATAATATAATAAAACAGTTTAAGAAACAAATATTTTACTGTCTTACATTTGTGTGAAATTATAATTATTTATTAAATATTTTGTACCACATTACATAGTATTATACATTACATTATATTTTATTCCAAATTTTTTAAAATTATAGAATTTATGGATGATGTACTCTATACAAAATTAAGGAAACTTATTGAAAAACATATTATGTCTTTTTAACAAAATTAATATATATCCTTTTACAAAAATATAAGTATACAATTAAATATTATACTTTACTCAAAATAAATATATATTTCTATGATTATCACTATCTATTGATTACAATATTATTATCTATTATTATAATATTATAGATATTTAAAAATTGAACATACAGATGGTATGGTAGCTGTATTTTCGCTAATAAAAGTAAGAATAATATATAAATTTTGATTTTAGTATAACAAATAAAAACTACAATCTTATAATACAAACTTAATTCCGTTAATTTTATTAATAATTAATCACTATAATTTTCGTTTTTAATAGTTTTTACATGTGTTTTGTTTTCTTTTTTAAAATTTTAATTTTTAATAGTGTCCTTAATGTGAAGATAAATTAATATTGAGATGTTAAACAAAATTAACAAATAAAAAATGATTTAAGAATGTACACTATAGTTTTACTATACTAAAAAAATACTTCAATACTATTTTCATCCTGTGTTATCATTTATAAATGTAATCAATCGGCCTAAACTTCCATTATCATTTATAAACTCGGCTTGATATCATTTATTACTAAAAATTCCTTTTTGTTTTCTACATCTTTTTTTTCAAATTTATTTTTTAAATAAAAATTTTCAAATTAAAATAATTATTTTATCGATTTTATTGTATTTAAGTGATTTTTTTTTTAAATTTTTATCTGTTTTTTAATTTCACGGTCTTTTTAAATTTAATCATTTTTAATTAAAAACATTCTTTACAAAATAAATAAAATCTATTTAAAAAATTATTTACATTAATTTATATTTATATTTAGAGAGAATATTTACATAATTCTTGTATTTATTTTATCCTTCATAATATAATTATTAACCAATTTCTTAAAAGATATAATTGTTAACTGAAATATTTTGAAAATTACGTATATCATTGGAACAAAAAACTGAAACAAAATACCAAGAAAACCCTGCATGAACTACTAAGTGCAGATAAACAGAAATACCATGACAATTTTGAACCTTCTTCAAAGATACTGGAAACAATTTTGACAATGTACATAAAGGTTTAATTGTTTTTGCAGCCAAAACCAATGCAGAAACAAAAAACAATCATAAAACAAATCAAACTAAAGAAATACCAAAAATATGTTTGAAAAAAAAATTCTGAAACCACTAACATAATTTAACATAAATAATGTCTCAAATCAAGCTTGGAACATAGTGACAGGAGAAAATGTGACTGAGAGAGTGCTTGTAGTAAGCTTGAGTACGTTCTACTTTATTCTCCTTCAAATTAAAGATAATGATGATATCGTAATCATCCCAAAGCTGTGAATATGTGAGCAAGAGAAGATCACCCCACATGCACAAAGTCCGTAGGTAATCGTAATAAGGAGAGATATTCAGAGTTTCATAACTTACACTCATCAACCGACTCCAAGATCTGTCGTCTCCAACGTCCTTCAATGTCAATACAACAAAGACTGTCCTCCGTTCATCAAAAGAAACACAAAGACAATCATTCAAAATTCCCATAGAAGTAAATTCAGAATCTTTAGGAACGAGTTCAGGCACCGACAAATATCTGTTAGTATCGTTCTTTAGATCGTACGAAAATATTTGTAGCTTCGATTCTTTAGAAGAATGTCCTAACCAGTTAACAGTGCCATTCAGAAAGTATCCATTACTCTCAACAGTGAGAAAAGCCAGAGAGGTCATTATAGTAAGTCTCCAACGTACGTCACCCATGCAGTAAACCCACACACTCGTTCGATGTGTACTCCAATCCAAAACCATTACCACCACCTTGTAACTGTCCCTCCAATCATCGTACCCAAACCCAAAATTCATATCATATTGAACACCAATGCCGTAATTGAGACGCAAGCTTGGTGATGGTAAGGAGAAAGTCTTGGTGGAAGGGTTCAAAAAGCAGACCATGTGCTCTTCACACTCATACGTGGAAAGAGAACAATGTAGGGAAAGCAAACCGTTGCAAGAACCGAATAAATATTTATAGGGTTTGGGGCAGCGTAAGATACGACCGGCGGAAGAGGAAGTAGGGTTTTGGATTAAGCAAGGTAAAGAGCGTAAAACAGCAGAGAAACATTGCCTCTCTTCTATCTTTTTCTCCAGTAAGAGAATTTGTGGGTTTTTGGAGGACTTTTTAAGATGCAATTTCACCAAATCGGGATTGAGGATGATGGAATTCCATGTCTTTGAAACGCACCTGAATCGCATGAGACTCTCTACAGGAAGCCGTGACAGAATTTCCAATATCAGGTCATCACGATCACGGAGTATTCTAGCGGAAGAATTCGCCATCGCCATGTCTTCCTTCCACAATCCTAGTAATTGTTGCTCTTGAGAGTTAATTACTAGAGAGACCAATAAAGAATAAGCTATTCAGTTATTTGTTGCTTATAAATTGTGTTTTCTAAATGTTTTTATATAGAAATTGAAATAGGTTTTATTTTAATTTTTTTATTATAATATAATATTTTTTAATTATTTTTTAAATAATTTAATATCTTTAAAATATATTTTGTTTTTTTAAATATTTAAAATTATTTAATAAAACTATAACTAATGAAAAAATAAAAAGAGAAAAAAAAAATCTTTCAGTTTTGTATAAAATATTCGATATATATTTGGTTGTTATAAATATAAGAAACTATCATTATAATGAAAAAATAAAAAAAGAAAAAAAAATCTGTCAGTGTTATATAAAATATTCAAAATATATTTGGTGTTTATAAATATTTAAAATTATTTAAGAAACTATCATTATAATTAAAAATAAACTGTCAGTTTTATATAAAATATGTCAAAATAGCGATTACTAAATTCAAATTTGTTAAAACGTCAATATATTTAATAAAAATTTAGTTAAAATAATTAACTTCATGGTTTACAAAACTTGGGAGATTAAATTAAACTAAAATTTTGAAAACAAACTAATTTCAATGAAAAAAATATATTTAATTCATTTTTTAATTACATTCATTATTTTTATTGTAAAAAAATAGAATATGCAAAAACTCGTGTATTTTTTTAATGACAAAGAAACTTAATATAATATCTTATATCTTTAAAAAAGTAGTACGTATTTCGAAAATTATTAAATTAAAATTTCAAAAAAAACTAATTTTAATTTTTATTAAAAATTAAGAGGTAAAAATATATTTAATTAATCGTCATTTTTTTAAGGTAAAAATATCCTCACCATATTTGAAAAGCTTGCATTTTTTGTAAGACCATGAAAAATATTTAAATTTAATAAATAGTAGTAATTTTTAATTTTTATAAAGTTAATAAAAGTATGGTAAGAAAAAAAAATTAAAATTTATGATAGATAATAATAATAATAATAATTTCAGGAGTTTAAAAATTTGAGAATTTATTTTAGAAGGTTTAAAAAAAAAAAGTGAATAGTAAAAAAAAATTATACAAAATTAGAAGAGAAGTTTTACACGTTCCTTGAGTCATAAAAGATCAGCTCATAATTGAGAATAAAAAAATAATTTTTGTAATAGTAAATGAATAGTAAAAATGAATAGTAAAAATTGAATAGTAAATTTTTTGGCTATCAATAGCAAGGGAGGGAAGGCTGAAACTTGCACCAAAATTTTAGAAAAATTTGTGAGAGAAGAGAGTGGGAGGAAATTCTAGTTGTAGAGGGGAAATTCTAGAAGTTTTCGGAGAACGGTTTCAGAGGAGGAGATTAAGTCTGGAATAGAGGTAAGGGGAGTTACTTTTACGTCTTTTATTTTGTATTATCTTGAGTCTTGCATATGTAATATTTTGTTTTTGTTTGATCTTAAATATTGAATATGAAGTATTTTGTTTCTGTATGATCTTGAATTTTAAATGAGAATATGCTTCTGTGCTGATATGCAAGTGTGATAGTTGTAAAATGTGATGTTGATTATGTTATGTTGATTATGTTATGCCATTTGTATGTTATTAGTTGTTTCTTTTTTGTATTTTTGGATGGATTAGAAGTTGTCTAACCGGCTCTGCCAGATTCAACTTCTTATTTCTCCAGACCTGTTATTGTTCTTATTATTTAATTATATTGTATTTCTGGAAGGATTAGAAATTGTCTAACCGGCTCTGCCAGATTCAACTTCTTGTTTTCCCAAGAATTTTTATATTGGGATTATTTTTTATGATTGTCAAATACTTTATTCTTCTCTGACCATTTATAGTAATATTTTATTATTGTTAATTTGTTTATAATTATCTTGTATGAATTCTATTATGAATGTATATTGTGATGTTTGATATGAAATTATGCATTTGAAATATAGTATGAGTCTCGGGGAGAGACTCTATAATGGTATGGTATTAGTGTATATGTTGATGTTGAGGGTCCTGTTGTTGGTGGTAATCCTAAAACTCTAATAATTTTCCAGTCTCAATTAGAGAAGGATGTGTTATGTGGTGAGAGTAGTAGGAGGTCCTAGTCTATGTTTATAGACATTATGGATTAACCTTGTGGGTGATATGATATATTATATTTGGCCAAAAATTTTGTTGTTGAAATCACCACAAGTGCATGACCACCCGAGACTTCCATCAACATTATATCCGGATAATAGAGTCTAGTATGATAATTGCATCTTACAAGAATTTATGGTGAATGTATTACGTATAATAATAGTGTCATGCTTTTCTTTGAATTTTGCATGGTAGCTCACCCTTACTTGTTTGTTTGTGCCGGAAAAATCTTATTTTTGCGATGATCGTGATGATCGTATAATGTTTTTGTTATACGGGAGTAGATGAGGGAACGACGTCTGAACCAATTCAAGTGAAGGAGGAAGCAGCAGAAAAATGAAGAGTATTTTAAGAAGAAAAAATAAAATTAAGAGTGTTTTATTTATGTGTAAAAATATAATGTATTTCCAGTGTGAACCATTTTACTCATAAATGGATGATTGTAATAATGTAAAATATTTATATTATTAATGAAATAATTGGTGTGAGATGTTTTATATTTTGGGGTGTTACATTTAGTGGTATCAGAGCGATTCGTCCTTAAGACGACCTAAGAGTTGTGGATTTATCCTACGAACTCATATTATAAATCGTAATAACAATAATTCTCTGTGTGAACAGAGAAATGACACAAACAAGTAAGGGTGAGCTACCATGCAAAATTCAAAGAAAAGCATGACACTATTATTATACGTAATACATTCACCATAAATTCTAGTAAGATGCAATTATCATACTAGACTCTATTATCCGGATATAATGTTGATGGAAGTCTCGGGTGGTCATGCACTTGTGGTGATTTCTACAATAAAATTTTTGGCCAAATAGAATATATCATATCACCCACAAGGTTAATCCATTAATGTCTATAAACATAGACTAGGACCTCCTACTACTCTCACCACATAACACATCCTTCTCTAATTGAGACTGGAAAATTATTAGAGCTTTAGGATCACCACCAACAACAGGACCCTCAACATCAACATATACACTAATACCATACCATTATAGAGTCTCTCCCTGAGACTCATACTATATTTCAAATGCATAATTTCATATCAAACATCACAATAAACATTCATAATAGAATTCATACAAGATAATTATAAACAAATTAAATATAATAAAATATTACTATAAATGGTCATAGAAGAATACAATATTTGACAATCATAAAAATAATCTTAATATAAAAATTTTTGGGGAAACAAGAAGTTGAATCTGGCAGAGCCGGTTAGACAACTTCCAATCCATCCAAAAATACAATATAATTAAATAACAAGAACAATAACATGTCTGGGGAAATAAGAAGTTGAATCTGGCAGAGCCGGTTAGACAACTTCTAATCCTTCCAAAAATGCAATAAAATAAATAAGTAAAGCAATAAATAGTTTGGGGAAACAAGAAGTTGAGTCTGGCAGAGCCGGTTAGACAACTTCTAATCCTTCCAAAAATGCAATAAAAATAAATAAGTAAAGCAATAAAAGTTTGGGGAAATAAGAAGTTGAATCTGGCAGAGCCGGTTAGACAACTACTAATGCTTCCAAAAATGCAATAAAATAAATAAGGAAAGCAAATAAAAGTTTGGGGAAATAAGAAGTTGAATCTGGCAGAGCCGGTTAGACAACTTCTAATCCTTCCAAAAATACAATAAAATAAATCAGGAAAAACAAATAAAAGTTTGGGGAAACAAGAAGTTGAATCTGGCAGAGTCGGTTAGACAACTTCTAATCCATCCCAAAAATACAAAAATAAACAACTAATAACATACAAATGGCATAACATAATCAACATCACATTTTACAACTATCACACTTGGATCTAAACACAGAAGCATGTTCTCATTCAAAATTCAAGATCATATAGAAACAAAATACTTCATATTCAAGATTTAAGATAAGACAAAAGCAAAATATAGCATATTCAAGACTCAAGATAATACAAAATGAAATACTCAAAGTTAGCTCCCCTTACCTCTATTCCAGACTTAGTTTCCTCCTCTGAAACCGTTCTCCAAAAACTTCCAGAATTTCCCCTCTTCAACTAGAATTTCCTCCAACTCTCTTCTCTCACAAAATTTCTAGAATTTTGGTGCAAGTTTTCAGCCTCCCCCTTGGCTATTTATAGCCAAAAATTTTTACTATTCATTTTTACTATTCATTTTTACTATTCAAAAATTATTTTTTATTCACCATTCTCATCTTATGGAGGGCTTTTACTTCCTGCACCCCTTTATTACTAGATGCTTTGAATTGTGTAATGTGGACCACATAATTGTTTCATCTAATTTATGTTTGAATGACTATTATTTTTTTTTCTTTCGAAATAAACTATGGTTGTTTTATGTGAATAGTCTTTTTAGTTTCTATTTTATGCACAATATAAACAGGAAAATGAGTTGGGTTATGAATATGGCACTCTTCTGGTTGTATGTGTGCAGTTGAGGATTGATGACTATAATGATACATTTTAATGACTAATTTTAGTGATAAAAAATAATTAATGACTATAATGATAAATTTATAAACTAAAAAATATTTATAATTAAAATAGTTTTAAAAAATTATAATTACTATGTAAATTTATAATTAAAATATTTTTTTTATTATAAATTAGTTTCTAAATTAATTATTAAAGTTTTGATTATCAAAAGAATTAATCTTTAATTGAAAAATTAATTTTTAATTTAATCTCTAAATATATTTTTAGTTATTAAAATTGATTATTATTTAAAAAATTTCTTATAGTGAAATAATTAATAATCACAATTATGCTAAATTAAACTTGCATCTAAAATTTTGTTCTTAAATCAATCATAGATCAATTATCATACGACTCTTTGATTGTATTATAGTGTGTTCTAAATGAGTTACAAGATCTTATTTTCTCTAAAAGATATCACTTTATCATAAATTTGAGGATTGTTGAGACAAAATTTTTAAAATGTTATAATTGTATTTCTTTCAAGAATATTGCTCCCTCCATCACCACCAAATGTTCCCTACACCTCTCCATATCTTTTTTGTCCCTTCAATAATATTTTTTTACCGTAGTAAATTTTCACCCACATCCACCTACTTCATTAACGTACTATTAATGGTTCTCTTATAAGAATGCACCTCCACACACACAACCACATTACCCGTCGAATGACCACTGCACCACGAAAGCCACTGCACTATGAACCAAAACAAAAATGGAGAAGAAGTGCAAACGGATATGGAGAAGGAGAGAAAGTGAGAGTCGGGGGATGAGAAGAAACAGATTTGGAAGTGAGAGTAGGGGATGAGAAACAAACGGATCTGAAAACTAAAACAGAGAGTGGGAGACTTGGGGTGGTGGGGATTTAGGGTTTCAGAAAAAAAAAGAGTAAATAAATAAAGTTAATTAAATAAAGAGTAGGAGACTAATTTCTTAGCAGTGGTAGTGGTGACGCTATCTGCTGTGTTTATAATAAACAAAAGGTTAAGAAAATAATGGTTACAGAGAAAATCAAAATAAATAAATTCTGAAACCACTACCATAATTGAACATAAATAAATGTCTCAAATAGGCAAAATCAAGCTTGGAGCATAGTGACACGAGAAGATGAGACTGAAAACTTTGTTGTAGTAACCTTCAGTACGTTCTACCTTATTCTCCTTCAAATTAAAGATAATGATATTATAAGCCCCAATCTCTGAATATGCGAGAAACAGAAGATCACCCCACATGCACAAAATCCGCAGGAAATCGTAATAAGGAGAGATATTCAGAATTTCATAACTTACACTCACCAACCGACTCCAAGATCTTTCCTCTCGAACGTCCTTCAATGTCAATACAACAAAGACTGTCATCCGTTCATCAAAAGAAACACAGAGACAACCATTCAAAACTCACATAGAAGTAAAATCAGAAGCTTTAGTTTCAGGCACCAACAAATATCTGCAACTATCGTTCTTTAGATCGTACAAAAATATTTGTGGCTCCTCAAATTTCGATTCTTCAAAAGAATATCCTATCCAGTTAACAGTACCATTCAGAGAGTATCCATTATTTTCAAAAGTGAGAAAAGCTGGAGAGGTCGTTATAGTACGTCTCCAGCATACGTCACCCATGCAGTAAACCCACACACTCGTTCGTTGTGTACTGCAATCCAAAACCATTGCCACCACCTTGTAACTGTCCCTCCGATCATCGTACCCAAACCCAAAATTTATATCATATTGAACACCAATGCCATAATTAAGACGCAAGCTTGGTGAAGGTCTGGAGCAAATCTTGGTGGCGGGGTTCCAAAAGCAGACCCAGTGCTCTTCACACTCATTTGTTGAAAGAGAGTGATGTAGAGAAAGCAAACCATTGCAAGAACCGAATAAATATTTATAGGGTTTGGGACATCGCAAGATACGACCACAAGAAGATGGTGCAGGCTTTTGGATTAAACAAGGTAAAGAGCGTAAACGAGCCATGAAACATTGACTCTTGTATCTCTGTCTGGCCAGTAAGAGGATTTGTGGGTTTCTGGAAGACCTTTCAAGGTGCAATTTCACCAAGTAAGGATCGGATATAAGAAATTTCCATGTCTTTGAAAAGCACCTGAATCGCACGAGACTCGTCACAGGAAGCCATGACACAATTTCCAGTATGATTTCATGAGGGAGTATTCCAGCAGAAGAAATCGTCATCGGTCTTTCTTTCAAAATCATGTGAGATCGGCTGTGGCAACCCCAACATATAAGAATAGATACCATGCTTGAATCTGTTCCTCTGAAATGCTTGAATTAAAGTTTATTTTAATTTTTTATTATAATATCTTTTTTAATTATTTTTTTTATAATTTAATATTTTAAAATATATTTGGTTGTTATAAATATTTAAAACTATTTAAGAAACTATAACTATAATGAAAAAATTAAAAGAGAAAAAAAATCTGTCAGTTTTATATAAAAGACTCAAAATATATTTGGTTGTTTTAAATATTTAAAACTATTTAAGAAACTATAATTATAAGGCAAAAAAAAAGATAAAAAAATCTGCCAGTTTAATATAAAATATTCAAAATATATTTGATTTTTACAAATATTTAAAACTATTTAAGAAACTATCATTATAATGAAAAAATAAAAAAGAAAAAAAAATTGTCAGTTTTATATAAAAATATGTCAAAATAGCGATTACTAAATTCAAATTTTTTAAAACGTCAATAAATTTAATAAAAATTTAGTTAAAATAATTAACTTCATGGTTTACAAAAATTTTGAGATTAAATTAAATTAAATTTTGAAAAAAACTAATTTCAATTTTTATTAAAAGTTGAGAGACAAAAATATATTTAACTCATTTTTTTAATTATATTCATTATTTTAATTGTAAAAAAATAAAATATTCAAAAACTCATGTATTATTTTTAATGTAAAAGAAATTTAATATAATATCTTATATCTTTAAAAAATGGGTATGTATTTTTCCAACTTCTTTATTCTCTTATAAACTAACTAATTTATATGATAACTTGAAAGCTAAAACTTTAAACATTTAAAATAATATATCATGTTTAAAAGGAAAAAATATAAAATAAATAAATTATATAAATAAATATGTATTAAAAAATATTAAATTTAAAATTAATATACATGATAATTAAATTTTAAATTACTTAAATAAAAGTGTATGCATACGTAACATCGTCACATTTTTTTTTTAAAACATCACTCCTTCTCGTGTGTAATCGACATTAATACAATAATATTTGTGTGTTTATTTAATAATTAAGACGTTAATATTTCAAACATTTTTTTAAGGTTAAAAAAATTATTGCTATAGAAAAGGTAACGAAGAATTCCTCAAAACCCGTAGTCAAAGCGAAAATGCGTGACTTAGTATTAATGATAATCGTCATTTTCTTTTTAAGGTAAAAATATAGTCACCATAATTGAAAAGCTTACATCTTCCTTTTTTTTTTTAGTTTGCTCAACTTAATTTACTAGTTAAGAACATGCCAACTTTTACACTTAGAAATTGAATAAATTAGAAATTTTAACCTTTTTATTTCATTTTATTTGAAATTTAATTAATGTAAAAAAAAAACTAATTAACACATTCAACAAAAAAGTTTTTTTTTCATAATTTTGACATCTAATTATACTATAAAATTGGAAATATATCCTTTAGGTTATTAGAAGCCCTTTTATCATATTTAATGAATCTTTAATCTCGTTTTATATTACTATAAAAAGAATTTATACGAAAAGATTTTATGCCTAAATTACTGAATATATCAACTCACCCACTCTTCTTAACCATACACCTGGTAGAGATAAATTCTACATTAGTGGAGTTTTAGAAAATTACTGAAAATTTGAGTCAAAGTTTTCAATTGTGGAAAAATTTTATTTATAAAGAAAATTCTTAAATAATAACTAATTTTATTGATAAAAAATAATTAATGACTATAATGATAAATTTATAAACTAAAAATTATTAATAATTAAAATAGTTTCAAAATATTATAATAACTATTTAAATTTATAGTTAAAGTAGTTTTTATTATAAATTAGTTTCTAATTAATTATTATCATTAATTATTAAAATTTTGATTATCAAAAGAATTAATCTTTAATTGAAAAATTAATTTTTAAGTTAATCTCTAAAGATATTTTTAGTTATTAAAATTGATTATTATTTAAGAATTTTCTTATAGTGAAATAATAATCACAATTATTCTGAGGGCTTTGACTGTATTGTAGTGTGTTCTAAATGAGTTACAATCAACTTTTGAAGATTGTTGAGACAAAATTATTAAAATGTTATAATTGTATTTCTTGAAATCGGTCAACTTTGCTTGAAGACTCTGTTGCACACTCATTTTCTTTTCCCTAACTTTGTTCTTGCTGTAGTTTCATACAATTTATGATTTAAGATAAGAGATAATTTGAATTTTTTTTTCTTTCAAATTTTTTAATTTTCTTTAAGAATAAAATTATAGTAGAACTTTAATCTCCAAAATAGATAACACTGATAAATTTTAACAATATATTATCTTAACGGATTGGTGTTGAAACATATTGTCAAACAAAATTTTTTAAAAAAATAATACAATGATGATTGACCATATCAACATATTTATTTAAGGTTGAAATACATTTTTAAATAATATCATCTTAAACATAATATCCATAACATAACATTTTTGTTATAAGGACATCAAAAGATAGAGGAATAAATACGTAAAAAGAATAAGGCAAGTATCTGCATCAAAAGATGAAGATATTAAGGACAAAGTTAAGAAAATAAGCGTTACATATATAGGAAATTAAAATAAAGTCAACATAGTGGAAATTAAAAAATGATTTAGAATTCAAGAAATGCAATAAGAAAGACATCGGTTAGATAAAATCAAAAGATAAATTACATATCTGGTTTCTCAAGCACTTTCACTTTAATAATCTTCATTATCAACTTCACCATTCTACTTTCACTCCTTTTCTTCTCCATTTACACAAATAAGACAGAAACACCATGACAATTTTGAACCTTGGATTAGAAAATTCTAGCTCACTGGAAACAATTTTGACAATGTACATAAGTTTAATTTTTTTCAGCCAAAATCAATGCAGAAACGAAATTTTATTAATAGTGAAACAATCATGGAACAAATCAAACTAAGGAAATACCAAAATTATGTCCATACCTTTGAAAAAGTTCTGAAACCACTACCTTAATTTAACATAAATAAATGTCTCAAATAGGCAAAATCAAGCTTGGAACATAGTGACACGAGAAGATGTAATAGAGAAATTTCTTGTAGTAAGTTTGAGTACGTTCTACTTTATTCTCCTTCAAATTAGAGATAATGATATTGGAAGCACCCCCATTTGAATATGCGACAAACAGAAGATCACCCCACATGCACAAATTCCGCACCTTATAGTAATAAGGAGAGATATTCAGAGTTTCATAACTTACACTCACCAATCGACTCCAAGATCTTTCGTCTCGAACGTCCTTCAATGCCAATACAACAAAGACTGTCTTCCCTTTCTCTAAAGAAACACAAAGACAACCATTGAAAACTCCCATAGAAAGAAAAGCAAAATCTATGGGGACGAATTCAGGCACCGACAAACATCTGAAAGTATCGTTATTTAGATCATAGGAAAATATTTGTAGCTTCTTAGTTCTCGATTCTCCCAAAGAAGCTCCTATCCAGTTAACAGTGCCATTCAGAGAGTATCCATTACTGTCAAGAGTGAAAAAAGTCATCGGATAGGTCATTAAAGAACGTCTCCAACATACGTCACTCATGGAGTAAACCCACACACTCGTTTGACGTGTACGAAATTTCACAACCATTGCTACCACCTTGTAACTTCCCTCCTATCATCGTACCCAAACCCAAAATTCATATCATGGCGAACATCAGTGCCGAGACGCAGTCTTGGTGAAGGTTTGGAGCAAATTTTGGTGGCAGGGTTCCAAAAGCAGACCCAGTGCTCTACATACTCCTTTGTGGAAAGAGAGTGATGTAGAGAAAGCAAACCATTGCAAGAACCCAATAAATATTTATAGGGTTTGGGGCATCGCAAGATACGACCACAAGAAGAGCGTGCAGGCTTTTGGATTAAACAAGGTAGATAGCATAAACGAGCAGAGAAACATTGACTCTTGAATTTCTGTGTCGTCAGTAAGAGGATTTGTGGGTTTCTGAAAGACCTTTCAAGGTGCAATTTCACCAAGTAAGGATCGGATATAAGAAATTTCCATGTCTTTGAAACGCACCTGAATCGCATGAGACTCGTCACAGGAAGCCATGACAGAATTTCCAGTATGAGTTCATCAAGGAGTATTCTACCAGAAGAAATTGCCATTGATCTTTCTTCCAAAATCCTGTGAGATCGGCTGTCGCAACCCTAATATATAGTTTACAATATATAGTTTATTTGAGTTACGGGTTAAACGACTTAATTCACTTTTTTTTTTAAATAAAAAAATTATAATTTTTTATTTTAAATCTAAATAAACGTTACTAATGTTAAATTCTAAAGACAATTAAAAAAATATCATACAAATCTCAAAATATGTACAAAAAGCGAATAATTAAAATTTTAATATTGATAATTTTTCTATCACTTCCATTTATAATATTAGAGTCTTAAACAGATAAATCTATAATATTTTTCTCTCTTCAAACATTTCTTTTTTATTACCATCTACAATGTAATAAAATAATTGCTAACTAATAATATTGAAACACAAAATAATAAATAAATAAATAAAATTATGTGGGTTGGTGAGCCAACCCGGCTCACTACAGGTTTAACCCGGTGAGCCGAGTTCTAAGTGAGCCGGATTGAAAACTACTTCGCATAAAAAAATTACATTTTTTTCAAATTCAATCTGGCTCAAACTCTTGATAAGCTGGGTTGGCTCGCGGGTTACAACTCATTTTGACACCGCATAAGAAAATTACATTTTTTTCAAATCCAACCCGGCTCAAACCCGTGGTGAGACACGTTAGCTCGCGAATTACAACTCATTTTGACAGCAATAGAGTTTACTCCCATAAGAATAGATACCATGCAAATTGTAATTATAAATATTTCTTTTAAGTTTTAAAATAATTTAGAAACAACCTATTCACTTAATTTCAAACTGGGTCAATAATTTTTCTAACTTTCATTCATTTATTTTATCAATTTATATTTTCATGCATATATATTTTTTTCTCTTTATATTTCTAACAACTTTCACTTTAATCATCTTCATCTTCACCATTCTACTTCACACTACTTTTTTCTCCATTTACACAATTCCATTTTAATCTAAAAACACAAAAATACAATCGCTAGAAACCAATACATAAATTTTTGATTGATATTCACATAAGACAATTCAATAAATTAAACGTATTTGTAAAATTGATCCACGATACAAACAATTTACATATATATATATATATATATATATATATATATATATATATATATATATATGTATATATATATAACTTTGTATTAACTGTGGAATCCAAAATACAAACATATTGTTTTTACAAAAATTAAAAAAAAATATAACTCACTAAACATGCATATGCCTTTAGACATACTTTTATAACCTTATTAGTAAATGATGTTGCAAACATATAAAAATTACACAAGTTGTTTCAGAATTTGTTTATCTTCTTTGTTCTTCTTTTCTTGGCCTGGTATTTGGAATTCGTGTTACTTGAAAGTGTTTCAGATTTTGAAATTATTTTTGTTCATTAACATACAAATTATTGTTAACCGGAATACATAATTTAATATTCATTTAATGTTAACAAAATTTTGAAATCTGATATTATTTTCTAAATATGGTATTGTTAACAGGATTTTTGTGGTAGAAGGTATTAGTGGACCGAAATATAGAATCAAGTATGTGTTTGTTGGTGATGTAGTCACCAAAATTTAGAATCCAATGTGTATCTCTATATATGGTATTGGTCACTAAATTTTACAATCCAATTACCTTTTCCAAATACACAATTGATTCTAAAGTCCAATGATTACACCACCAAAAAACAAACACTAAATTTTATATTTCGATTCACTAATACCTCGGTTTACCAAATCAGGTTAATGTTATTGAAGAACAATATTGAATTTCAAAATTCAATTTACATAATTTAAAGAGACAAAATGGGAAGGATAAGAAAAGTTGAGGGTCATGAAGAAAACATGAATGTATAAGAAGAAGCTCCCTTTAATCCAATAACAAAATTTTTCATACTTAGAACAAAAATAAAAATAATTTAAATGATTGTTTTTTTTACTAATTTGAAAAATTCAAATATATTATGATATTATAAAATTATAATTATAAAAGTAAATATAAATAATTTTTACAATAAAAGACAATTTTTATTTATTTTGTAGATACTTGTTTTTTATAAATAGTTATTTTAGTTTAGAAAATATTAATATAGAAAAAAGATTAGATAAAAAAGGGTTAAAATAAAAGCATAGTCACTTAGAAAATAATAATCACAATTATACTAAATTAAACTTATCTAAAATTTTGTTCTTAAATCAACAAGAGCATCTATATCATGCGACTCTTTGATTGTTTTCTAGTGTGTTATAAATAAGTAACAAGATCTTATCTTCTGTAAAAGAATTTACTTTATCAGGAATTTGAGGATTGTTAAGACAAAATTATTAAAATGTTATAATTTTATTTTTTGAAATCGGTCAACTTTGCTTGAAGACTCTGTACACTCATTTTCTTTTCTCTAACTTTGTTCTTGCTGTACTATTACTTTTTTTTAGTGGATACTTTAAATTATTATCATGCATTATTGATATTATTTCGTTCCCACCGCTCAAACAAGGAGACAATTCTGGGTCAACATACATATCACATATCTCACACCAAAATCATGTCATATTTACACGCACTCATATAGTAAGAGATCCTCTCTAATTTGAATATTTCGTACTCCCAAAATGTAGTAAAAATCGCATACTACTATTTTTTTTTAACCGATACTATTGAAGCCTCCGGTATGCATGACCGGAACTATGGGCATAGTGAGATTTTTGGCTATAAAAGGAGGAGCGAACCGCGTTGGGCGACACTTTGAGACGTTGCGATTTGGAGCGTGTGAGAGAGAGTGTGAGATCTTCTGAGTGATAGAGCTTTCGAGCGATCCTTTGGGTGTGAGTGAGATCTGAGCATCGAGAGTTCTGAGTGTGAGAGCTTGTGGGATCTGAACGCCTGAGTGTTGGAGATCGGAGAGCTTGAACACGAGATCGGAAACCTTTCCGCCAAGCTTCAACTTCATGTTCCAGGGCTTTGCTCCGCCTCGAGTAAGTACTTCTTTTCTCTTATCTTTTCCTTTCCTTTACCCAACTTCTCCTTCTTCTTTACTTCTTGCTTCTTTTCTTTCCTTTCTTCTTTCTGCTTCCTTTCATGCACTTTTCTTTTCTGAGCTTTTATTAATCGCAATTTATATTCTGCTCTCTTATTTGCTTTCTGCTTGTTATTTTACTTCTGTTCCTTTATTTGCTTTCTTCTTCTTCTTCTTCTAATTTCCTTTTTAATAACTAAACAAATCACAACACACTGTCTTAACAAAGATAAGGGGTATATCGGCTGGAAACCAGACGTTAATCTCCCTTCGTTTGAAGGTATGGCAGAGACAATTGGGTAGAACAACGCCACGTACCCCATAAAATGAAACTTAGAAAGAACACTTTATTTGTATGCACAAAATGGACACGAACAAACTTGGATGTAGATCCGTTTAGGAACATTTGCAAGGACCGTGAAACAGATCTATTTTTGGACATTGAGACTTCAAAAAGAGGACGATAAAAATTGAACTAAAAAGAGAAGAAGCAAAAATGGAAAACTTGACTTAAATTGGAACCTGACTTCACTGTAATAAATCTTTTTACTTTTACTTTCTTTATGAACAAAAACTTAGAAAATGGATATCGAAGCCAAGACAGTTCATAAACGATGGCGGTCCACCCCGGAACAAGTTAGCATCTTGTTGAACATCTTCAACTATGGAATCGTCAACCCTAATCGAGATCAAGTTCGCGAGATTACAGGACGACTCCAGGAGTACGGGGAAGTCGGAGAATACAGCGTCTATTGTTGGTTTCAAAACCATGGAAATCGGGTGAAGAATCGAGGCTGACACCAAGGCGTCCCTGGTACCTCTGGATCTTCATATTCCCTCCTTCCGCCGTTTATGTATGGTAAACTTTCTTTCTTTTCCTCTTCTTCCTTTTTTTTTTGTTGTCTCTGACTACTATTATTTTTGCACTACCACAGATCCTTCATGGGTAATTCCACAGGCTCCGAGACTCCTAGATCTCTTTCCCATTCCCGCTATACGTAAAGAAGAAGAGAAAGTTACTCAACCCATGTCGTTTCGCACCCAAGCTCCCTCCACAGAGCTTTCTTTGAGATTGCCGTTCGCCGATCAGTAGTCTCCCTAAGGGGACTATTTTATTTATGTAATATATTTTTATGGTCTGTACTCTTAACGGTCACTTGTGGCCGACACTTGAACATTTTATTTTAATTATGCAATGTAATATTTATCTGCTTTGCTCTTTAATGATTTTTTTTTATAAGATATGTTTGCTTAACGCATGTGGTACCATTTTCACACGAAGATTAAGGTATCTGGTTATAACTATGAGATTCGGAAAACTATGTAATCCCCATGACCTTATAGACCTGAGTTATTGAAATATATGATATTTGTCATATCATACGCCATTGTCTTATTCATTTTCAATAATGAAATTTAAATTTCTTTGAGAATAGCTCCCATTTTCATACTCTTATGCAAACACATATTTGTAATATTCCAATTACGAAACAAGAACACATAAAATTATATTCTTTAAAGTATCTACACGAATTATACCACTAACCGCGCCAAACAATATATTCATTCAAGCATCACGACTGAATTTGAAACACCCTAATTTGAATACACTTAAATATCACAATTTCTCCTAAGCTATCATCACAAAACACATGGCTCCATCCCTAACATCCTTCAAGACTTCCTTGGTCGAGATCAGCTCCAAACCATCTGAGTCTGGAAACACCAACTTCTTTCGACCACAATCAAGAAGAATATGGTTGACAGTCAACCAATCCATTCCCAGAATGACATCCAGGCCTTGAAAAGGTAAAGAGATCAAGTTCACCATGAACTTGCATCCGGCGACGATAATTGAGCATCCAACACAGACTGAACTGGTCGGGATTTGTCCTGATGCTGGGGTAAAAACCACCAGTTCATTAATTCCACATGGGTGCCATGGTTCTGTCCAACGATAGCAACCATTAGCATAAAATTATTTACTATATTAGAAAGACACGACTAGAGCACACTACTGAAACGTGTAAAACTCATAATCTACAGGATTCCTAAGGAATGAACTGCTCTGATACCATTAGTGTAACGTCCCAAATTATATACGTCATGCATATATAATAAAGACGTCATCATACATAATATAAGAAAGTAGTTAAGAGTAATTAGGATTACAATCATCCTAAAAGAGTCAAAATTTAAAACTTAAACGCGATCAGGGTTTAAGTTGGAAACTTGAAAGGAAAGGTATTCCAAGATACAGGGAATAACTCAGAAAGTCCTATGAGAACTAAACAGCAACATCGTTATCTTCTTCCAAAGCTGCCTCCAAACGAACCTCCTCGCCATCTGCTCCCATCCAAGTGGATGATCATCGCAAAAGAAAAGCATACCCAAGCAACCACAAACACACAAGCAAGGGTAAGCTAGATATACAAAAATCATGATATCACAATCATACTTGTAAAACCACACACTTTCCATCACTTTGAACACATACTCTTTCACTTTAATACCAACATTATAACGCATACATACACCCTTAAAGCAACATAGAATAAGTAATGAAATTAGCATACTGGAATAAATAGAAACATCAAGAAAAAATCACCACATAAAGAGCAATATTAAAACTCCCTCACTGGAAAATACCAAACGTTTACTCACTTCTCCAAAGAACAGGACGAACGGTTTAAAGGACTATCAAAGGGGACGAACGTTACGGATCTAGCCGGACCCTATTGAACTTAGCCGAACGTCATTGAGCTTGGCTGGACGCTACAGAACTTGACCGAACGCTAATAGTCCTGGCCGAACGCTGATGGTCCTTGCCGAACGCTGATGGTCCTTGTCGAACGCTATAAGCTCAAGACGAACACTATTTGGACGAACGCTAGTACATAACGATTACGAGCGTTAGTAAGTCTTAACATTACGAGATAGGCCGAACGCTACACTCTTGGCCAAACGATATCAATATCATCCACTAAAACCGAACGATATCCAGTCCACCCGCTATGACGGAACGCGATTTAGTTCAACAAACACCGAACGCTAACCAGAAGGCCGAACACCATCAATACCGAATGCTACAAATGATCGAGCATTAATATGGACGAACGTTAAGTGACTTAACGCCAGACCAACATCTGACCGAACGGTCAATTCAGTCAGCACATGACCTATCATCCAAATTAGACATGGACGAACGGTCAGTTTTTTGGCGTTCTGCAAAATTCTGCAGAATGAAGCCAGAACTTCCCCTTGACCATTTTCAACCATTTTTATCAACTTCTAACACCCTTAATTATTGTTTTATACTTAATTGGGCTTACCTAAATGATTATAAACATTCCTACTTCTATTCTAAAGTGATTAAGACACAAATTCAACTCTAAACCACCAATTTCTCCAACTTAAATACCCAAAACCAATTCTACTACTTTGCACCTATTTTGATCCATTCAGTGACTCAAACAAGTCACAATACAGCAGCTAAGACTGTCCCAACAACCCAATTTCGTTTTAGGCCACAAATACCCAATTTCACTACCTCACTTCCTCTCAAAGTGACCTAACGGACCACCCAACTCCCAATTTCTCTCCAACCAAAGACATACCATATTTCATACATAAATCACTTCCAATTGATCAATTACAGCAATCCAAACTCATCCAAATCAATTCCAAACAGCACAACACAGTTTCCAAACAACCAAACCATGCATAATTCAACCCATACACCTAACACATAATAAATCTTAAGAAAGTAATCTAGCTTCCCTTACCTCTTGAAGACTTCCTTCACTAACTTCATCTTCCACCACAGGTTCTCCCTCCGATCCTTTTCCAGTGGAGTTCCCCCATCTTCCCTGGTTCCCTTTCTCCTTTTTCCTTTCTCCCTTTCTCTTTTTTTTTTACTCATTTAGTGACACTCTCCCGTGATCAAACAGTTGTGACGTCCGTGATCAAACAGGTGACGTCCGTGATCAAACATTATTTTATTATATTAAACAAACTAGGACGAACGCTTACTAACAACAAGGACGAACGCTCACATACAAATGAGGATGGTCGCTCGCTCACAAACAAGGACGAACGTTCGCTAACAAACGAAGACGAACGCTCGCTACAAACGAAGACGAACGCTCGCTAACAAACGAAGACGAACGCTCGCTACAAACGAGGACGAACGCTCGCTACAAACGAGGACGAACGCTCGCTACAAACGAGGACGAACGCTCGCTACAAACGAGGACGAACGCTCGCTACAAACGAGGATGAATGCTCACCTCTTGAAGCATTTGATTTCCTTTGTTTTCCACTTCTCTATCATCTACTCCAGGCCTTTCATCCAACATCTTCTTCTTCTTCCTTTTTCTTTGGAAGACTTTCTTCACTAACCTGTCTTCCACCACCTAATCAGAGATCAACCGGTTCAGAGAAGAGAATGGAAGAGAGAAGGAAGAGGTTGGTGTAGAGAGATGGCCGAGAGAATGGAAAATGAGGTTCTTACATTCTCCTCCTCTACAAAAATTTTCGTCCTCGAAAATTGAGTTATGAACACAGTCACTGTTTCATCCAAAAGATTATTATCTTTCAATCAGAATTACTTTGAGGTCCAGGCTCAACGTCATTCCCATCACTCTATAAAAGAGATTGTTAAGGTTGATGTACATCGTCTCTGATGTGTAAAGTTGCCTCCCACAACTCGTATAATGAACTTATCAGGGCAGTTCCCACTGCTCAAAGAGCTTATCAGGACAACTCCCACCACTACTCTAGTGAGCTTATCAGGGCAGTTCCACCGCTCAAAGAGCTTATCAGGGCAACTCCCACCACTCAAAAGTTTATCAGGGCAGTTCCCATTGCTCAGAGAGCTTATCAGGGCAACTCCCACCACTCAAGAGTTTATCAGGGCAGTTCCCACTGCTCAGAGAGCTTATCAGGACAACTCCCACCACTCAAGAGTTTATCAGGGCAGTTCCCACCGCTCAAAGAGCTTATCAGGGCAACTCCCACCACTCAAAAGTTTATCAGGGCAGTTCCCACTGCTCAAAGAGCTTATCAGGGTAACTCCCACCACTCAAAAGTTTATCAGGGCAGTTCCCACTGCTCAAAGAGCTTATCAGGGCAACTCCCACCACTCAAGAGCTTATCAGGGCAACTCCCACCACTCATCTAGTGAGCTTATCAAGGCAGTTCCCACCGCTCAAACAAGGAGACAATTCTGGGTCAACATACATATCACATATCTCACACCAAAATCATGTCATATTTACACGCATCTTCTTCTTCTTCCTTTTTCTTTGGAAGACTTTCTTCACTAACCTGTCTTCCACCACCTAATCAGAGATCAACCGGTTCAGAGAAGAGAATGGAAGAGAGAAGGAAGAGGTTGGTGTAGAGAGATGGCCGAGAGAATGGAAAATGAGGTTCTTACAGTGTGTATGAATTTTTTTAAATATTCATTATGAACAAAATGTAATATTCATTTGTACATATGTTTTAAAAAATACACATTAATTTTCTTTAAAAAATATGATAAACTTTTTAATGATTTTTTTTAAAATTTTGTATAAAACAAATTATACATAATTTTTTCAATTTTAAAGAATTGAAAACAAAAGATAATGTAATGCATGTATGACACATTAATAATATATAATGTAGTATGAAATATTGAATAAATAAGCATAATCTCACATAGGTAGTATTTAGTTTTTAAACTATTTTATTTTATTTATTATCATGGTGCTATATTATATTAATGTCTCAGTAAATCTAAATATTCAATTTTAATTTTTAAATTTTTAAAATTCAATAAATGATGATGTCTTCCATAAAAAATTAAAAAAACTTCTTCAAAAATAAATAATATTTTTATTTATTATTTTTACGTAAACTCAATTGTTACATAATATTTCTGTTATATATATATATATATATATATATATATATATATATATATATATATATATATATATATATATATATATATATATATTAACAAAAATATTTACTTCTAATAAATGACACCAAAGTTGAAAGATATGCTGAAAATCAATTTTTATTTGATTTTCTAATTAAAACAAATTTAAGAACGATACTTATTCGATTTTCCAATTAAAAAGAATTTTAAAAATAATACATTCAGTTTTACATCATATATGTAAAGATATATTTAATTTTTTTAACAAAAATAAATTTATTATATATCAACTTACTCAATTTACAAATATTAATAATTTATATTATAATATAAATATTTAAAAAATGTAAAAACACACGCACGACAGGTTATAATAAATAATTTTTGGATTAATATATAAATAATATAATAAAACAGTTTAAGAAACAAATATTTTACTGTCTTACATTTGTGTGAAATTATAATTATTTATTAAATATTTTGTACCACATTACATAGTATTATACATTACATTATATTTTATTCCAAATTTTTTAAAATTATAGAATTTATGGATGATGTACTCTATACAAAATTAAGGAAACTTATTGAAAAACATATTATGTCTTTTTAACAAAATTAATATATATCCTTTTACAAAAATATAAGTATACAATTAAATATTATACTTTACTCAAAATAAATATATATTTCTATGATTATCACTATCTATTGATTACAATATTATTATCTATTATTATAATATTATAGATATTTAAAAATTGAACATACAGATGGTATGGTAGCTGTATTTTCGCTAATAAAAGTAAGAATAATATATAAATTTTGATTTTAGTATAACAAATAAAAACTACAATCTTATAATACAAACTTAATTCCGTTAATTTTATTAATAATTAATCACTATAATTTTCGTTTTTAATAGTTTTTACATGTGTTTTGTTTTCTTTTTTAAAATTTTAATTTTTAATAGTGTCCTTAATGTGAAGATAAATTAATATTGAGATGTTAAACAAAATTAACAAATAAAAAATGATTTAAGAATGTACACTATAGTTTTACTATACTAAAAAAATACTTCAATACTATTTTCATCCTGTGTTATCATTTATAAATGTAATCAATCGGCCTAAACTTCCATTATCATTTATAAACTCGGCTTGATATCATTTATTACTAAAAATTCCTTTTTGTTTTCTACATCTTTTTTTTCAAATTTATTTTTTAAATAAAAATTTTCAAATTAAAATAATTATTTTATCGATTTTATTGTATTTAAGTGATTTTTTTTTTAAATTTTTATCTGTTTTTTAATTTCACGGTCTTTTTAAATTTAATCATTTTTAATTAAAAACATTCTTTACAAAATAAATAAAATCTATTTAAAAAATTATTTACATTAATTTATATTTATATTTAGAGAGAATATTTACATAATTCTTGTATTTATTTTATCCTTCATAATATAATTATTAACCAATTTCTTAAAAGATATAATTGTTAACTGAAATATTTTGAAAATTACGTATATCATTGGAACAAAAAACTGAAACAAAATACCAAGAAAACCCTGCATGAACTACTAAGTGCAGATAAACAGAAACACCATGACAATTTTGAACCTTCTTCAAAGATACTGGAAACAATTTTGACAATGTACATAAAGGTTTAATTGTTTTTGCAGCCAAAACCAATGCAGAAACAAAAAACAATCATAAAACAAATCAAACTAAAGAAATACCAAAAATATGTTTGAAAAAAAAATTCTGAAACCACTAACATAATTTAACATAAATAATGTCTCAAATCAAGCTTGGAACATAGTGACAGGAGAAAATGTGACTGAGAGAGTGCTTGTAGTAAGCTTGAGTACGTTCTACTTTATTCTCCTTCAAATTAAAGATAATGATGATATCGTAATCATCCCAAAGCTGTGAATATGTGAGCAAGAGAAGATCACCCCACATGCACAAAGTCCGTAGGTAATCGTAATAAGGAGAGATATTCAGAGTTTCATAACTTACACTCATCAACCGACTCCAAGATCTGTCGTCTCCAACGTCCTTCAATGTCAATACAACAAAGACTGTCCTCCGTTCATCAAAAGAAACACAAAGACAATCATTCAAAATTCCCATAGAAGTAAATTCAGAATCTTTAGGAACGAGTTCAGGCACCGACAAATATCTGTTAGTATCGTTCTTTAGATCGTACGAAAATATTTGTAGCTTCGATTCTTTAGAAGAATGTCCTAACCAGTTAACAGTGCCATTCAGAAAGTATCCATTACTCTCAACAGTGAGAAAAGCCAGAGAGGTCATTATAGTAAGTCTCCAACGTACGTCACCCATGCAGTAAACCCACACACTCGTTCGATGTGTACTCCAATCCAAAACCATTACCACCACCTTGTAACTGTCCCTCCAATCATCGTACCCAAACCCAAAATTCATATCATATTGAACACCAATGCCGTAATTGAGACGCAAGCTTGGTGATGGTAAGGAGAAAGTCTTGGTGGAAGGGTTCAAAAAGCAGACCATGTGCTCTTCACACTCATACGTGGAAAGAGAACAATGTAGGGAAAGCAAACCGTTGCAAGAACCGAATAAATATTTATAGGGTTTGGGGCAGCGTAAGATACGACCGGCGGAAGAGGAAGTAGGGTTTTGGATTAAGCAAGGTAAAGAGCGTAAAACAGCAGAGAAACATTGCCTCTCTTCTATCTTTTTCTCCAGTAAGAGAATTTGTGGGTTTTTGGAGGACTTTTTAAGATGCAATTTCACCAAATCGGGATTGAGGATGATGGAATTCCATGTCTTTGAAACGCACCTGAATCGCATGAGACTCTCTACAGGAAGCCGTGACAGAATTTCCAATATCAGGTCATCACGATCACGGAGTATTCTAGCGGAAGAATTCGCCATCGCCATGTCTTCCTTCCACAATCCTAGTAATTGTTGCTCTTGAGAGTTAATTACTAGAGAGACCAATAAAGAATAAGCTATTCAGTTATTTGTTGCTTATAAATTGTGTTTTCTAAATGTTTTTATATAGAAATTGAAATAGGTTTTATTTTAATTTTTTTATTATAATATAATATTTTTTAATTATTTTTTAAATAATTTAATATCTTTAAAATATATTTTGTTTTTTTAAATATTTAAAATTATTTAATAAAACTATAACTAATGAAAAAATAAAAAGAGAAAAAAAAAATCTTTCAGTTTTGTATAAAATATTCGATATATATTTGGTTGTTATAAATATAAGAAACTATCATTATAATGAAAAAATAAAAAAAGAAAAAAAAATCTGTCAGTGTTATATAAAATATTCAAAATATATTTGGTGTTTATAAATATTTAAAATTATTTAAGAAACTATCATTATAATTAAAAATAAACTGTCAGTTTTATATAAAATATGTCAAAATAGCGATTACTAAATTCAAATTTGTTAAAACGTCAATATATTTAATAAAAATTTAGTTAAAATAATTAACTTCATGGTTTACAAAACTTGGGAGATTAAATTAAACTAAAATTTTGAAAACAAACTAATTTCAATGAAAAAAATATATTTAATTCATTTTTTAATTACATTCATTATTTTTATTGTAAAAAAATAGAATATGCAAAAACTCGTGTATTTTTTTAATGACAAAGAAACTTAATATAATATCTTATATCTTTAAAAAAGTAGTACGTATTTCGAAAATTATTAAATTAAAATTTCAAAAAAAACTAATTTTAATTTTTATTAAAAATTAAGAGGTAAAAATATATTTAATTAATCGTCATTTTTTTAAGGTAAAAATATCCTCACCATATTTGAAAAGCTTGCATTTTTTGTAAGACCATGAAAAATATTTAAATTTAATAAATAGTAGTAATTTTTAATTTTTATAAAGTTAATAAAAGTATGGTAAGAAAAAAAAATTAAAATTTATGATAGATAATAATAATAATAATAATTTCAGGAGTTTAAAAATTTGAGAATTTATTTTAGAAGGTTTAAAAAAAAAAAGTGAATAGTAAAAAAAAATTATACAAAATTAGAAGAGAAGTTTTACACGTTCCTTGAGTCATAAAAGATCAGCTCATAATTGAGAATAAAAAAATAATTTTTGTAATAGTAAATGAATAGTAAAAATGAATAGTAAAAATTGAATAGTAAATTTTTTGGCTATCAATAGCAAGGGAGGGAAGGCTGAAACTTGCACCAAAATTTTAGAAAAATTTGTGAGAGAAGAGAGTGGGAGGAAATTCTAGTTGTAGAGGGGAAATTCTAGAAGTTTTCGGAGAACGGTTTCAGAGGAGGAGATTAAGTCTGGAATAGAGGTAAGGGGAGTTACTTTTACGTCTTTTATTTTGTATTATCTTGAGTCTTGCATATGTAATATTTTGTTTTTGTTTGATCTTAAATATTGAATATGAAGTATTTTGTTTCTGTATGATCTTGAATTTTAAATGAGAATATGCTTCTGTGCTGATATGCAAGTGTGATAGTTGTAAAATGTGATGTTGATTATGTTATGTTGATTATGTTATGCCATTTGTATGTTATTAGTTGTTTCTTTTTTGTATTTTTGGATGGATTAGAAGTTGTCTAACCGGCTCTGCCAGATTCAACTTCTTATTTCTCCAGACCTGTTATTGTTCTTATTATTTAATTATATTGTATTTCTGGAAGGATTAGAAATTGTCTAACCGGCTCTGCCAGATTCAACTTCTTGTTTTCCCAAGAATTTTTATATTGGGATTATTTTTTATGATTGTCAAATACTTTATTCTTCTCTGACCATTTATAGTAATATTTTATTATTGTTAATTTGTTTATAATTATCTTGTATGAATTCTATTATGAATGTATATTGTGATGTTTGATATGAAATTATGCATTTGAAATATAGTATGAGTCTCGGGGAGAGACTCTATAATGGTATGGTATTAGTGTATATGTTGATGTTGAGGGTCCTGTTGTTGGTGGTAATCCTAAAACTCTAATAATTTTCCAGTCTCAATTAGAGAAGGATGTGTTATGTGGTGAGAGTAGTAGGAGGTCCTAGTCTATGTTTATAGACATTATGGATTAACCTTGTGGGTGATATGATATATTATATTTGGCCAAAAATTTTGTTGTTGAAATCACCACAAGTGCATGACCACCCGAGACTTCCATCAACATTATATCCGGATAATAGAGTCTAGTATGATAATTGCATCTTACAAGAATTTATGGTGAATGTATTACGTATAATAATAGTGTCATGCTTTTCTTTGAATTTTGCATGGTAGCTCACCCTTACTTGTTTGTTTGTGCCGGAAAAATCTTATTTTTGCGATGATCGTGATGATCGTATAATGTTTTTGTTATACGGGAGTAGATGAGGGAACGACGTCTGAACCAATTCAAGTGAAGGAGGAAGCAGCAGAAAAATGAAGAGTATTTTAAGAAGAAAAAATAAAATTAAGAGTGTTTTATTTATGTGTAAAAATATAATGTATTTCCAGTGTGAACCATTTTACTCATAAATGGATGATTGTAATAATGTAAAATATTTATATTATTAATGAAATAATTGGTATGAGATGTTTTATATTTTGGGGTGTTACATTTAGTGGTATCAGAGCGATTCGTCCTTAAGACGACCTAAGAGTTGTGGATTTATCCTACGAACTCATATTATAAATCGTAATAACAATAATTCTCTGTGTGAACAGAGAAATGACACAAACAAGTAAGGGTGAGCTACCATGCAAAATTCAAAGAAAAGCATGACACTATTATTATACGTAATACATTCACCATAAATTCTAGTAAGATGCAATTATCATACTAGACTCTATTATCCGGATATAATGTTGATGGAAGTCTCGGGTGGTCATGCACTTGTGGTGATTTCTACAATAAAATTTTTGGCCAAATAGAATATATCATATCACCCACAAGGTTAATCCATTAATGTCTATAAACATAGACTAGGACCTCCTACTACTCTCACCACATAACACATCCTTCTCTAATTGAGACTGGAAAATTATTAGAGCTTTAGGATCACCACCAACAACAGGACCCTCAACATCAACATATACACTAATACCATACCATTATAGAGTCTCTCCCTGAGACTCATACTATATTTCAAATGCATAATTTCATATCAAACATCACAATAAACATTCATAATAGAATTCATACAAGATAATTATAAACAAATTAAATATAATAAAATATTACTATAAATGGTCATAGAAGAATACAATATTTGACAATCATAAAAATAATCTTAATATAAAAATTTTTGGGGAAACAAGAAGTTGAATCTGGCAGAGCCGGTTAGACAACTTCCAATCCATCCAAAAATACAATATAATTAAATAACAAGAACAATAACATGTCTGGGGAAATAAGAAGTTGAATCTGGCAGAGCCGGTTAGACAACTTCTAATCCTTCCAAAAATGCAATAAAATAAATAAGTAAAGCAATAAATAGTTTGGGGAAACAAGAAGTTGAGTCTGGCAGAGCCGGTTAGACAACTTCTAATCCTTCCAAAAATGCAATAAAAATAAATAAGTAAAGCAATAAAAGTTTGGGGAAATAAGAAGTTGAATCTGGCAGAGCCGGTTAGACAACTACTAATGCTTCCAAAAATGCAATAAAATAAATAAGGAAAGCAAATAAAAGTTTGGGGAAATAAGAAGTTGAATCTGGCAGAGCCGGTTAGACAACTTCTAATCCTTCCAAAAATACAATAAAATAAATC
The DNA here is from genome assembly GCF_016808095.1 of Vigna angularis. Lineage (NCBI taxonomy): Eukaryota > Viridiplantae > Streptophyta > Magnoliopsida > Fabales > Fabaceae > Vigna > Vigna angularis. The sequence goes on from NC_068972.1 coordinate 30,053,160, forward strand.
AGGAAAAACAAATAAAAGTTTGGGGAAACAAGAAGTTGAATCTGGCAGAGTCGGTTAGACAACTTCTAATCCATCCCAAAAATACAAAAATAAACAACTAATAACATACAAATGGCATAACATAATCAACATCACATTTTACAACTATCACACTTGGATCTAAACACAGAAGCATGTTCTCATTCAAAATTCAAGATCATATAGAAACAAAATACTTCATATTCAAGATTTAAGATAAGACAAAAGCAAAATATAGCATATTCAAGACTCAAGATAATACAAAATGAAATACTCAAAGTTAGCTCCCCTTACCTCTATTCCAGACTTAGTTTCCTCCTCTGAAACCGTTCTCCAAAAACTTCCAGAATTTCCCCTCTTCAACTAGAATTTCCTCCAACTCTCTTCTCTCACAAAATTTCTAGAATTTTGGTGCAAGTTTTCAGCCTCCCCCTTGGCTATTTATAGCCAAAAATTTTTACTATTCATTTTTACTATTCATTTTTACTATTCAAAAATTATTTTTTATTCACCATTCTCATCTTATGGAGGGCTTTTACTTCCTGCACCCCTTTATTACTAGATGCTTTGAATTGTGTAATGTGGACCACATAATTGTTTCATCTAATTTATGTTTGAATGACTATTATTTTTTTTTCTTTCGAAATAAACTATGGTTGTTTTATGTGAATAGTCTTTTTAGTTTCTATTTTATGCACAATATAAACAGGAAAATGAGTTGGGTTATGAATATGGCACTCTTCTGGTTGTATGTGTGCAGTTGAGGATTGATGACTATAATGATACATTTTAATGACTAATTTTAGTGATAAAAAATAATTAATGACTATAATGATAAATTTATAAACTAAAAAATATTTATAATTAAAATAGTTTTAAAAAATTATAATTACTATGTAAATTTATAATTAAAATATTTTTTTTATTATAAATTAGTTTCTAAATTAATTATTAAAGTTTTGATTATCAAAAGAATTAATCTTTAATTGAAAAATTAATTTTTAATTTAATCTCTAAATATATTTTTAGTTATTAAAATTGATTATTATTTAAAAAATTTCTTATAGTGAAATAATTAATAATCACAATTATGCTAAATTAAACTTGCATCTAAAATTTTGTTCTTAAATCAATCATAGATCAATTATCATACGACTCTTTGATTGTATTATAGTGTGTTCTAAATGAGTTACAAGATCTTATTTTCTCTAAAAGATATCACTTTATCATAAATTTGAGGATTGTTGAGACAAAATTTTTAAAATGTTATAATTGTATTTCTTTCAAGAATATTGCTCCCTCCATCACCACCAAATGTTCCCTACACCTCTCCATATCTTTTTTGTCCCTTCAATAATATTTTTTTACCGTAGTAAATTTTCACCCACATCCACCTACTTCATTAACGTACTATTAATGGTTCTCTTATAAGAATGCACCTCCACACACACAACCACATTACCCGTCGAATGACCACTGCACCACGAAAGCCACTGCACTATGAACCAAAACAAAAATGGAGAAGAAGTGCAAACGGATATGGAGAAGGAGAGAAAGTGAGAGTCGGGGGATGAGAAGAAACAGATTTGGAAGTGAGAGTAGGGGATGAGAAACAAACGGATCTGAAAACTAAAACAGAGAGTGGGAGACTTGGGGTGGTGGGGATTTAGGGTTTCAGAAAAAAAAAGAGTAAATAAATAAAGTTAATTAAATAAAGAGTAGGAGACTAATTTCTTAGCAGTGGTAGTGGTGACGCTATCTGCTGTGTTTATAATAAACAAAAGGTTAAGAAAATAATGGTTACAGAGAAAATCAAAATAAATAAATTCTGAAACCACTACCATAATTGAACATAAATAAATGTCTCAAATAGGCAAAATCAAGCTTGGAGCATAGTGACACGAGAAGATGAGACTGAAAACTTTGTTGTAGTAACCTTCAGTACGTTCTACCTTATTCTCCTTCAAATTAAAGATAATGATATTATAAGCCCCAATCTCTGAATATGCGAGAAACAGAAGATCACCCCACATGCACAAAATCCGCAGGAAATCGTAATAAGGAGAGATATTCAGAATTTCATAACTTACACTCACCAACCGACTCCAAGATCTTTCCTCTCGAACGTCCTTCAATGTCAATACAACAAAGACTGTCATCCGTTCATCAAAAGAAACACAGAGACAACCATTCAAAACTCACATAGAAGTAAAATCAGAAGCTTTAGTTTCAGGCACCAACAAATATCTGCAACTATCGTTCTTTAGATCGTACAAAAATATTTGTGGCTCCTCAAATTTCGATTCTTCAAAAGAATATCCTATCCAGTTAACAGTACCATTCAGAGAGTATCCATTATTTTCAAAAGTGAGAAAAGCTGGAGAGGTCGTTATAGTACGTCTCCAGCATACGTCACCCATGCAGTAAACCCACACACTCGTTCGTTGTGTACTGCAATCCAAAACCATTGCCACCACCTTGTAACTGTCCCTCCGATCATCGTACCCAAACCCAAAATTTATATCATATTGAACACCAATGCCATAATTAAGACGCAAGCTTGGTGAAGGTCTGGAGCAAATCTTGGTGGCGGGGTTCCAAAAGCAGACCCAGTGCTCTTCACACTCATTTGTTGAAAGAGAGTGATGTAGAGAAAGCAAACCATTGCAAGAACCGAATAAATATTTATAGGGTTTGGGACATCGCAAGATACGACCACAAGAAGATGGTGCAGGCTTTTGGATTAAACAAGGTAAAGAGCGTAAACGAGCCATGAAACATTGACTCTTGTATCTCTGTCTGGCCAGTAAGAGGATTTGTGGGTTTCTGGAAGACCTTTCAAGGTGCAATTTCACCAAGTAAGGATCGGATATAAGAAATTTCCATGTCTTTGAAAAGCACCTGAATCGCACGAGACTCGTCACAGGAAGCCATGACACAATTTCCAGTATGATTTCATGAGGGAGTATTCCAGCAGAAGAAATCGTCATCGGTCTTTCTTTCAAAATCATGTGAGATCGGCTGTGGCAACCCCAACATATAAGAATAGATACCATGCTTGAATCTGTTCCTCTGAAATGCTTGAATTAAAGTTTATTTTAATTTTTTATTATAATATCTTTTTTAATTATTTTTTTTATAATTTAATATTTTAAAATATATTTGGTTGTTATAAATATTTAAAACTATTTAAGAAACTATAACTATAATGAAAAAATTAAAAGAGAAAAAAAATCTGTCAGTTTTATATAAAAGACTCAAAATATATTTGGTTGTTTTAAATATTTAAAACTATTTAAGAAACTATAATTATAAGGCAAAAAAAAAGATAAAAAAATCTGCCAGTTTAATATAAAATATTCAAAATATATTTGATTTTTACAAATATTTAAAACTATTTAAGAAACTATCATTATAATGAAAAAATAAAAAAGAAAAAAAAATTGTCAGTTTTATATAAAAATATGTCAAAATAGCGATTACTAAATTCAAATTTTTTAAAACGTCAATAAATTTAATAAAAATTTAGTTAAAATAATTAACTTCATGGTTTACAAAAATTTTGAGATTAAATTAAATTAAATTTTGAAAAAAACTAATTTCAATTTTTATTAAAAGTTGAGAGACAAAAATATATTTAACTCATTTTTTTAATTATATTCATTATTTTAATTGTAAAAAAATAAAATATTCAAAAACTCATGTATTATTTTTAATGTAAAAGAAATTTAATATAATATCTTATATCTTTAAAAAATGGGTATGTATTTTTCCAACTTCTTTATTCTCTTATAAACTAACTAATTTATATGATAACTTGAAAGCTAAAACTTTAAACATTTAAAATAATATATCATGTTTAAAAGGAAAAAATATAAAATAAATAAATTATATAAATAAATATGTATTAAAAAATATTAAATTTAAAATTAATATACATGATAATTAAATTTTAAATTACTTAAATAAAAGTGTATGCATACGTAACATCGTCACATTTTTTTTTTAAAACATCACTCCTTCTCGTGTGTAATCGACATTAATACAATAATATTTGTGTGTTTATTTAATAATTAAGACGTTAATATTTCAAACATTTTTTTAAGGTTAAAAAAATTATTGCTATAGAAAAGGTAACGAAGAATTCCTCAAAACCCGTAGTCAAAGCGAAAATGCGTGACTTAGTATTAATGATAATCGTCATTTTCTTTTTAAGGTAAAAATATAGTCACCATAATTGAAAAGCTTACATCTTCCTTTTTTTTTTTAGTTTGCTCAACTTAATTTACTAGTTAAGAACATGCCAACTTTTACACTTAGAAATTGAATAAATTAGAAATTTTAACCTTTTTATTTCATTTTATTTGAAATTTAATTAATGTAAAAAAAAAACTAATTAACACATTCAACAAAAAAGTTTTTTTTTCATAATTTTGACATCTAATTATACTATAAAATTGGAAATATATCCTTTAGGTTATTAGAAGCCCTTTTATCATATTTAATGAATCTTTAATCTCGTTTTATATTACTATAAAAAGAATTTATACGAAAAGATTTTATGCCTAAATTACTGAATATATCAACTCACCCACTCTTCTTAACCATACACCTGGTAGAGATAAATTCTACATTAGTGGAGTTTTAGAAAATTACTGAAAATTTGAGTCAAAGTTTTCAATTGTGGAAAAATTTTATTTATAAAGAAAATTCTTAAATAATAACTAATTTTATTGATAAAAAATAATTAATGACTATAATGATAAATTTATAAACTAAAAATTATTAATAATTAAAATAGTTTCAAAATATTATAATAACTATTTAAATTTATAGTTAAAGTAGTTTTTATTATAAATTAGTTTCTAATTAATTATTATCATTAATTATTAAAATTTTGATTATCAAAAGAATTAATCTTTAATTGAAAAATTAATTTTTAAGTTAATCTCTAAAGATATTTTTAGTTATTAAAATTGATTATTATTTAAGAATTTTCTTATAGTGAAATAATAATCACAATTATTCTGAGGGCTTTGACTGTATTGTAGTGTGTTCTAAATGAGTTACAATCAACTTTTGAAGATTGTTGAGACAAAATTATTAAAATGTTATAATTGTATTTCTTGAAATCGGTCAACTTTGCTTGAAGACTCTGTTGCACACTCATTTTCTTTTCCCTAACTTTGTTCTTGCTGTAGTTTCATACAATTTATGATTTAAGATAAGAGATAATTTGAATTTTTTTTTCTTTCAAATTTTTTAATTTTCTTTAAGAATAAAATTATAGTAGAACTTTAATCTCCAAAATAGATAACACTGATAAATTTTAACAATATATTATCTTAACGGATTGGTGTTGAAACATATTGTCAAACAAAATTTTTTAAAAAAATAATACAATGATGATTGACCATATCAACATATTTATTTAAGGTTGAAATACATTTTTAAATAATATCATCTTAAACATAATATCCATAACATAACATTTTTGTTATAAGGACATCAAAAGATAGAGGAATAAATACGTAAAAAGAATAAGGCAAGTATCTGCATCAAAAGATGAAGATATTAAGGACAAAGTTAAGAAAATAAGCGTTACATATATAGGAAATTAAAATAAAGTCAACATAGTGGAAATTAAAAAATGATTTAGAATTCAAGAAATGCAATAAGAAAGACATCGGTTAGATAAAATCAAAAGATAAATTACATATCTGGTTTCTCAAGCACTTTCACTTTAATAATCTTCATTATCAACTTCACCATTCTACTTTCACTCCTTTTCTTCTCCATTTACACAAATAAGACAGAAACACCATGACAATTTTGAACCTTGGATTAGAAAATTCTAGCTCACTGGAAACAATTTTGACAATGTACATAAGTTTAATTTTTTTCAGCCAAAATCAATGCAGAAACGAAATTTTATTAATAGTGAAACAATCATGGAACAAATCAAACTAAGGAAATACCAAAATTATGTCCATACCTTTGAAAAAGTTCTGAAACCACTACCTTAATTTAACATAAATAAATGTCTCAAATAGGCAAAATCAAGCTTGGAACATAGTGACACGAGAAGATGTAATAGAGAAATTTCTTGTAGTAAGTTTGAGTACGTTCTACTTTATTCTCCTTCAAATTAGAGATAATGATATTGGAAGCACCCCCATTTGAATATGCGACAAACAGAAGATCACCCCACATGCACAAATTCCGCACCTTATAGTAATAAGGAGAGATATTCAGAGTTTCATAACTTACACTCACCAATCGACTCCAAGATCTTTCGTCTCGAACGTCCTTCAATGCCAATACAACAAAGACTGTCTTCCCTTTCTCTAAAGAAACACAAAGACAACCATTGAAAACTCCCATAGAAAGAAAAGCAAAATCTATGGGGACGAATTCAGGCACCGACAAACATCTGAAAGTATCGTTATTTAGATCATAGGAAAATATTTGTAGCTTCTTAGTTCTCGATTCTCCCAAAGAAGCTCCTATCCAGTTAACAGTGCCATTCAGAGAGTATCCATTACTGTCAAGAGTGAAAAAAGTCATCGGATAGGTCATTAAAGAACGTCTCCAACATACGTCACTCATGGAGTAAACCCACACACTCGTTTGACGTGTACGAAATTTCACAACCATTGCTACCACCTTGTAACTTCCCTCCTATCATCGTACCCAAACCCAAAATTCATATCATGGCGAACATCAGTGCCGAGACGCAGTCTTGGTGAAGGTTTGGAGCAAATTTTGGTGGCAGGGTTCCAAAAGCAGACCCAGTGCTCTACATACTCCTTTGTGGAAAGAGAGTGATGTAGAGAAAGCAAACCATTGCAAGAACCCAATAAATATTTATAGGGTTTGGGGCATCGCAAGATACGACCACAAGAAGAGCGTGCAGGCTTTTGGATTAAACAAGGTAGATAGCATAAACGAGCAGAGAAACATTGACTCTTGAATTTCTGTGTCGTCAGTAAGAGGATTTGTGGGTTTCTGAAAGACCTTTCAAGGTGCAATTTCACCAAGTAAGGATCGGATATAAGAAATTTCCATGTCTTTGAAACGCACCTGAATCGCATGAGACTCGTCACAGGAAGCCATGACAGAATTTCCAGTATGAGTTCATCAAGGAGTATTCTACCAGAAGAAATTGCCATTGATCTTTCTTCCAAAATCCTGTGAGATCGGCTGTCGCAACCCTAATATATAGTTTACAATATATAGTTTATTTGAGTTACGGGTTAAACGACTTAATTCACTTTTTTTTTTAAATAAAAAAATTATAATTTTTTATTTTAAATCTAAATAAACGTTACTAATGTTAAATTCTAAAGACAATTAAAAAAATATCATACAAATCTCAAAATATGTACAAAAAGCGAATAATTAAAATTTTAATATTGATAATTTTTCTATCACTTCCATTTATAATATTAGAGTCTTAAACAGATAAATCTATAATATTTTTCTCTCTTCAAACATTTCTTTTTTATTACCATCTACAATGTAATAAAATAATTGCTAACTAATAATATTGAAACACAAAATAATAAATAAATAAATAAAATTATGTGGGTTGGTGAGCCAACCCGGCTCACTACAGGTTTAACCCGGTGAGCCGAGTTCTAAGTGAGCCGGATTGAAAACTACTTCGCATAAAAAAATTACATTTTTTTCAAATTCAATCTGGCTCAAACTCTTGATAAGCTGGGTTGGCTCGCGGGTTACAACTCATTTTGACACCGCATAAGAAAATTACATTTTTTTCAAATCCAACCCGGCTCAAACCCGTGGTGAGACACGTTAGCTCGCGAATTACAACTCATTTTGACAGCAATAGAGTTTACTCCCATAAGAATAGATACCATGCAAATTGTAATTATAAATATTTCTTTTAAGTTTTAAAATAATTTAGAAACAACCTATTCACTTAATTTCAAACTGGGTCAATAATTTTTCTAACTTTCATTCATTTATTTTATCAATTTATATTTTCATGCATATATATTTTTTTCTCTTTATATTTCTAACAACTTTCACTTTAATCATCTTCATCTTCACCATTCTACTTCACACTACTTTTTTCTCCATTTACACAATTCCATTTTAATCTAAAAACACAAAAATACAATCGCTAGAAACCAATACATAAATTTTTGATTGATATTCACATAAGACAATTCAATAAATTAAACGTATTTGTAAAATTGATCCACGATACAAACAATTTACATATATATATATATATATATATATATATATATATATATATATATGTATATATATATAACTTTGTATTAACTGTGGAATCCAAAATACAAACATATTGTTTTTACAAAAATTAAAAAAAAATATAACTCACTAAACATGCATATGCCTTTAGACATACTTTTATAACCTTATTAGTAAATGATGTTGCAAACATATAAAAATTACATAAGTTCTTTCAGAATTTCTTTATCTTCTTTGTTCTTCTTTTCTTGGCCTGGTATTTGGAACTCGTGTTGCTTGAAAGTGTTTCAGATTTTGAAATTATTTTTGTTCATTAACATACAAATTATTGTTAACCGGAATACATAATTTAATATTCATTTAATGTTAACAAAATTTTGAAATCTGGTATTATTTTCTAAATATGGTATTGTTAACAGGATTTTTGTGGTAGAAGGTATTAGTGGACCGAAATATAGAATCAAGTATGTGTTTGTTGGTGATGTAGTCACCAAAATTTAGAATCCAATGTGTATCTCTATATATGATATTGGTCACTAAATTTTACAATCCAATTACCTTTTCCAAATACACAATTGATTCTAAAGTCCAATGATTACACCACCAAAAAACAAACACTAAATTTTATATTTCGATTCACTAATACCTCGGTTTACCAAATCAGGTTAACGTTATTGAAGAACAATATTGAATTTCAAAATTCAATTTACATAATTTAAAGAGACAAAATGGGAAGGATAACAAAAGTTGAGGGTCATGAAGAAAACATGAATGTATAAGAAGAAGCTCCCTTTAATCCAATAACAAAATTTTTCATACTTAGAACAAAAATAAAAATAATTTAAATGATTGTTTTTTTACTAATTTGAAAAATTCAAATATATTATGATATTATAAAATTATAATTATAAAAGTAAATATAAATAATTTTTACAATAAAAGACAATTTTTATTTATTTTGTAGATACTTTTTTTTATAAATAGTTATTTTAGTTTAGAAAATATTAATATAGAAAAAAGATTAGATAAAAAAGGGTTAAAATAAAAGCATAGTCACTTAGAAAATAATAATCACAATTATGCTAAATTAAACTTATCTAAAATTTTGTTCTTGTACACTCATTTTCTTTTCCCTAACTTTGTTCTTGCTGTATTATTACTTTTTTTTAATGGATACTTTAAATTATTATCATGCATTATTGATATTATTTCGTTCCATCATTTTATACAATTTATGATTTAAGATTAGAGATAATTTGAATATTTTTTTTCTTTCAAATTTTTTAATGTTTCTTAAGAATAAATTTATGATAGAACTTTATACTTCAAAATAATACTGATAAGTTTTAACAATATTATCTTAACAAAATAATACTGTATTATTATCTTGTGAGGAATCTTCTTAAACTTTATGTTGACATTGAGTTCACTGGTTCTCACACACAGGTTAGTCTGCATTTTAAGACTATTGGTCGCATGGTCAACCTATTTTTCCCCTAATGCTTTCAATTTCTAGATTAAGTTAAAGAGAATAAAGTCAAGTTGTTTGGAAATCTCACCTCTCTTCTTGATTGTGTTGAAACTTAAGCTTGATTGTCAAAATGGGGACTATGTTAGTGTTTTTGTTTTTACTTTATGATGACTTAAGATGGATAAATAATAATGTTTCGTTGAAATCCTATGCATGTGATTGATTAGCCAGTGAGAGGAACTTCTGAGCTGTATTTCAAACTGCACCAATTTTTTATACGATTAATATTATGCCCCTGTTAATATTTAAGGGTGGGCAAAATGAATTGTACTGCATTATACTCTTAAAAACTATATTAAACCAAAAATTAATTTGTTTAAATTGAATTGAACTAAAAATAAGTTCAATTAAACTGAACTAAACTACTTTTTTTTTTTCTTTTAAACTGTACTGTACTATTTTAAACTTAAAGGAAGCATAGTTATGCCTGCAACCTCTTCCCTTCACTATCTCATTCGTTATGCTTTCTAATAAATAAATGTGATTTTGCACTAGTACAACTGTCAATGGCTAATCATCGATAGAGTTAAAATAATTAGTTCAATTTAATTTTTTTTAATAATGACAAACAAATAAATTAATATTCAATAACATCACAGCATTTAAAAAAAATTATATTATAAATCTATATAATTAGAATTAGTAAATAATTATAATAAAAAATTTAAAAAAATTAATGAAATATTATAGGTACTATTTTATCATATTATTAAAATTAAATTAATAACTATAACTATTTATCATTACTATTTATTATTAATTTAAAGATATAAAATGTCTAAAATTTGATTCTCATATTAAATATAGTTTAATTTAATAATATAAATTTGTTTATATATTATTTTATATAGATTAAAAACTTAATCTCTAAAAAATATCTCTGTTTATCTCTGTTTTGCGTTATTCGAAATATTTTTATTTTGACAATTATCTAGTTTAATATAAAAGTTCTCATCTTTCTTCTCTTCTCACCTTTTTCTGAATTCTCATATATATATATATATATATATATATATATATATATATATATATATATATATATATATATATATATATATATATATATATAATATTATATTTTATAATTATTTACATATATAAGTACTTTTATCTTTTTATTTTTACAATTATAGTTAATTTTATTAAGTTATAAAAATAATTACCAGTTTTTGACATATAATTACAATATAATAAAATTTAGTTTTTTTTAAATATATAATTATTTTAGTATAAATTATTAATATCATTTTATTTTAATAATTATTATAATAATAGTTAACTTTTTAAGAGACTTGAAAAAAAACATTTATTTATTTATCTATATCACTTCTTTATATATATATACCCGTGCTTTTATTTCTTATGTTTGTGTTAATATCATTTTAGTGTTAAAAACATTTATTTATATATATATATATACCCGTGCTTTTATTTCTTATGTTTGTGTTGCTGAAAACAGAAGAAGAGCAAAACAATTAAACAAGCAAAAGTAAAATAAAGTATATAGTTTGAAGTAGTTAACTAAACTGTTAATAAAAGAAGTTCAGATTTTTTAAACTGAACTGCAAATAAGTATAGTTCAGTTTTTATAAAAAGTAGTTTAGTTTTTATAGTGCAAAATAGTATAGATAATCCATAGTTTAGTATAATTTAGTTAATCATGCCTAACCCTATTAATATTTCCTATATTATTAATATTTTGATATCTGATATATGTGTTAAAAATCATGGGTTTCAGTATTTAATCATTATCCTTTTGGGGTGGTTTAATACAAGACCGTGCTGATTATTATGGTTGTCACTTGTCCGTTACAGTTCTATGACAAGTTTAATATCCGCCACAATATTGCGGAACTCCTCGAATACCTGTGGCAAGTCCCTAGTCATCGAAATGCTTGGAGACAGGTAACTAATGAAAGATATTTAAATATTTTTATGTCTTACACCATGCTCAACTTATCTAGTTTGTTCTGGAACTAATTTTCTTCCAGATTGCTAAGGAGGAGGAAAAGGGTGTCTATCTGAATTTCTTGAACTTTCTGATCAATGATAGTATTTATCTTCTGGATGAAAGTTTGAAAAAAATTCTTGAGCTAAAAGAATTGGAGGCTGAGATGTCTGATACGGTTGAGTGGGAGCAACGACCAGTTCAAGAGAGGCAGGAGAGGACCCGGTTATTCCATTCTCAAGAAAATGTCTGTTGACTTTTTGTTTAAATATATAATTTTTTATTCCTTGTTTATCTAATCATTTTAATGCTGGATACTTTTATAGATTATTCGAATAGATATGAAGTTGGCAAACGAAGATGTGAGCATGCTTGCATTTACTTCAGAACAGATTACTGCTCCGTTCCTACTTCCTGAGATGGTATTTTTTCTCTCTTTCGAACCATGGCTGGTTATGAATCTCATCATCTCATAAAATAGTTTGTGGCCTAACTATGATGTTCCTTTAAAATTTTCATCTTCTAATGGCAAGTTTAATCTTATTTTCCCACCTTTTCAAGGTTGAGAGAGTGGCTAGCATGCTCAATTACTTCCTGCTGCAATTGGTTGGTCCGCAAAGAAAATCACTTAGTCTGAAGGATCCTGAGAAATATGAATTTCGTCCAAAGCATTTACTAAAACAGGTTGGCATCAATTATATTTCAAAAACATTTGAATGAGTTTTTTAGTGGTGAGTAATTATGACAGGAAGGATGCTATGCTATCCTCTGTAATCTGTAGGCTTAGTCTAACATTCTTGTAGTAGGATTGATTCTAAAAGTGTTATATTTACATCTTCATTACTCTGAGAAATTTGAATAACTTCAATTTTGGACGACCAATGATACAGTTTTGACTTTTGTGCTGGTGATGTTGAAAGCCCGCTTAAATGACTTGGAGATATGACATCGTTCTCTTGCCCTACTCCACAGCTTAGGCTTTTGTGGAGATTTGGTTCTTAATATGACAGTGGTTAGGAGTTCTCTTAAGATGCATAGCAGCTTAAGCTTGGCCCAATATGTTCCCATTCTTCACAACTCAACAATCATTTTGGTTCTCTAAGGATGCAAATGTTATTCTTTGGTCCTTCAACAATACAGGAATTATACAGGAATTTATTCAACTTGGTGCTAAAGCTAAAGTTGCTGCTTCGGAGGCCATGGATGCTGAAGCTATTCTAGGAGAAATACCGGAGGAATTCCTTGATCCGATTTGTATAGTATAATCCCTTGAGTGCGCCCGCAAGAAGAAGTAATGGAGGTAGAGAACGATCGTTTTGGAACAAGAGCTATTAAATGCGAATCTCAAACTGATCGACTGACCAAAGGCAAATCTCAAGCGAGCGTCTAACAACAAGCCCAGTTCCAAGTGATCGTCTTGAAGCAAACATAACTTCAAGTGATCGACCGAAAACAAATTCATCATTAGACGATCGTCTTGAAATAAAAGCGATCGTCTAATAACGATCGTCTTGAAATAAGCGCGATCTCAAGCGATCGTTTTGTCACGAGCTCCTAGTATAAATAGGCGCTCACATAGTTACTCCCGTTAAAGTAACCAGCTCAAATCAAAATAACCGAATATAGCGATTGCAAAGATCTCGCCATAAATATCGGAACCCACTGATCCAGTATGTGGAACCACGATCAAGCAGTTGCATGTTTAAACCAACCGAAATTTCATTAACACGTTGGTTAAGATATTTTGAGCAGTTATATATTTCAACCAACCGAAATCTCGGGAACGGATTGGTTAGGATATTTTGAGCGGTTTTCCAGGTAAAATTATTTGTTAGCTTATAAATAGAATGACAAGGTAAAGGATGAAGGTTGGTTTTTTCTACATGGGAAATACTAAGAAAATATATTAGATATTATTTATCTCTGAAGAACTAAGGTTCTTAAACACACACTGACTTGAGCGTCAGAGTATCCTCGCAGGTACCTCCCCCTCTCGGTGAACAAAAGGAGCTAAGGTGGTGTCGCAATAGGAGAACGGAGCAACCATACGTATAGAAGCAGCAAAGACAGGTTATTATCTCGATCCCCCAACATTTATACCGAAACATTTGGCGCCCACCGTGGGGTCCGAGATTTAGTATACCCAAAGAATACCACCGGAGCTATGGAAGACAACAGCACTCTAGAATTGATTAGGCAGCTGCAAACGCAAGTAGAGGAGCAGGCCAAAGTTATACGGGAACAGCAAGAGGTTCAACGCAGGCAAGCGGAGGAACTCGCGGCCTTGAGGATGCAGCGACCCCCACCAGAAGCATCAACCTCGAACAGGCAGGACGACAACGAGGGAAGCCATCATGGAGGGCCATCCGAATTGGGTGCAGGAGGGAAAAAAGGACCCGCTTCCCTACGCCTCTCCAACCTCCTGCCCTTTACAGAGGCAATCTTGCAGACCAACATGCCGGAGAAGCCTCCGCCGTCATTGGACAGATATGACGGTTCCGCGGATCCTGACAACCATCTCCGAAACTTTATAGGTGCTATGGCATTCTACACAGACAACGACCCTGTAATATGCAGAGCTTTTTCGCTATCTCTCAAGGATGAAGCATTGGAATGGTATCACACCCTTCCGCCAAACTCGATTGACTGCTTCGCTACCGTGAAAACCCTTTTCCGCAAACAGTATGCCGCTAACAGGAGACAAGACATGACCCCCGCAGAACTGGTAAACACTAAACAAGAGAAAGATGAAACCTTGAGGGCTTTCATGTTGAGATACAACGAAGCAGCTAGGCGTGTGAAAGATGTCAGTCACACATTTATAATAAGCAACCTACCTTCATGTCTGAGGCCAGGCTACTTTGCCGAACAACTATATGCCGATCCTCCAAAGTCTATCGAAGAGCTCCAAGAAACGATAGCTAAATTCGTACGCAATGAGGATATCAGAAACTCAAGGAAAAAACAGCAATAAGAAAATCCTGGCAATGGATCCAAGAGAGAAACCAAACGACCGTTAGGTGATTATAAGGTTGGTGGACCTCCTCGCAAGGAGGCGGGGTGGACGTCCAAGTATGACCGCTACACCACACTAAATGCCCCCAGGGCCAAAGTGTTAGAAGAAGCTCTACAGGCCGAGTTGCTTACCGTGCGACGAAAAGCCACTCCAAAAAACGCTGACGAAAGCAAAACTTGCAGGCTTCACGTAAACCAGGGCCATGATACCGAGGAGTGTCATATGGTGAAGGAGGAAATAGAAAGACTCATCCGGGCAGGATATTTGCAGGAGTACGTAAAGGACAGGGCGTCCCGAGCCCCAACTCCCCGAAGAAGAGAAAGCGCTCGTCCAAGTCCGGAACGATCGTCGCGTAGGGAGGAAGAATCCAGGCGACGATCGCGGAGTCGTTCCAGACAACCACAACGAGAAAGGACCATTCGGGGACGAATTGACACCATATCCGGAGGCTTTGCAGGAGGGGGAGCGTCGGCATCGGCTCGAAAGAGACACCTAAGAAGCCTAAAATCGGTGCACATGGTGGGCAGACAACCCCGATCATTTCCCAGCATTACTTTTACCGATGCAGATTTTCACGCGCCCGATTCGGAGCAGGACGACCCCATGGTCATCACGGCTGAGATAGCCCGATATGAGGTGACAAAAGTGCTTGTAGATCAAGGTAGCTCAGTCAATATTCTATACTGGGCAACCTTCCTGAAAATGGATTTGTCCGAAGATTTAATAGCCCCATTCAACGAGCAAATCGTAGGCTTTGCAGGTGAAAGAGTGGACACACGAGGATATCTCGACCTTCGAACTCGACTAGGGGCAGGTGACGTGGCGAAAGAATTAAGAGTCAGATTCTTGCTAGTGGAGGCGAACGCTTCATATAATGCTTTGTTAGGACGACCTTGTCTAAATGAGTTTGGAGCTATAGTTTCCACGCCGCATTTGGCCATGAAATTCCCTACAAAAGAAGGATCCATATGTACGGTGAGAGCTGATCAACGAACAGCCAGACAATGTTATGTGGCCGGGCTAAAAGTCACTCCTTTCATACCACCCAGGAAAACAAGAGGAGCCGAAACAGCCGCTATTGAATTAGATCCAAGAACCGACTTGGACGAACGTCTGCACCCGCAGGGCGACGTTAAGGCCTATTAGCTAGGAATAGATTCCTCGCAAGCTACATGTATTGGAGCTGGTATGGAATCTAACGACGAACGCAAACTGACCAGAGTACTAAAATCCAATGCTGACCTGTTCGCATGGGCAGCGGCAGATATGCCTGGCATCCACCCAGAAATAATGACACATAAATTGTCAATTTTTAAAGAAGCGCGCCCGGTCGCTCAAAAAAGAAGGAGGCTCGGAGAAGAGAAGCGGGAGGCCGTACAAGCAGAGGTCGGCAAATTGTTGGACGCTCGCTTCATTAGGGAAGCGACATACACGACGTGATTATCCAACGTGGTTATGGTTAAAAAACCAAATGGACAGTGGCGAATGTGTGTCGATTTCACAGACTTGAATAAAGCCTGCCCAAAGGACTCATACCCGCTTCCTAGCATTGACCGGTTGGTGGATGGAGCTTCCGGCCATACAGTGTTGAGTTTCCTCGATGCTTATTCGGGGTATAACCAAATACCCATGTACCGGCCTGACCAAGGCAAAACAGCTTTCATAACCGAACGTGCAAATTATTGCTATGAGGTGATGCCTTTCGGTCTGAAGAATGCAGGAGTTACTTACCAGCGCCTCATGGACAAAATCTTTCATCATCAAATTGGAAAGTGTATGGACGTCTACGTGGACGACATGGTCATCCGTAGCCGATCTATGGACCAGCATCTGGAAGATCTAGCGGAAGTGTTTCTTCAGGTGCGTCAGTACAACATGCGGCTGAATCCATCCAAATGTACTTTTGGGGTGCCCGCTGGAAAGTTTCTAGGGTTTATGCTCACTCGCAGGGGTATCGAAGCCAACCCGGATAAGTGCAAAGCCATACTGGAAATGCCAAATCCGAAAAACCTTAAAGAGGTACAAAGGCTCGTGGGTCGAGTGACTGCTTTATCTCGTTTCATCCCAAAGCTTGCTGAGCACATCAAACCAATTCTAAGAAATATGAAGAAGGGCGTCACTCAGCCTTGGAACGAAGATTGCGACAAAGCGTTCGGGGCGGTTAAACACATCCTCACCCATCCTCCAATCATGGCGCGACCAACCGATCAGTTCGACTTACAGTTATACATTGCGGTGTCTCATCATGCCGTAAGTGCCGCTTTGACTCAAGAAGCCCCCACCCTTAAGCTGATATATTTCATCAGCCGGACATTGTAGGGGGCAGAGGAGCGATACTCACAGATCGAAAAGGTAGTTTTGGCTTTACTTACAGCCTCGCGTCGACTTCGGCCATACTTCCAGAGCCATCAGGTGGTCGTTCGAACCAACCACCCCATAGCTAAAATCCTCAGAAAACCCGATCTAGCTGTAAGAATGGTGTCATGGTCGATAGAGTTATCTGAATTCGGGTTACGATTTGAACCCCGAGGATCCGTCAAAGGGCAACACTTGGCGGATTTTGTGGTCGACCTGACCCCCATCCCGGACGACCCTGAGCCCACATGGCTCCTTAATGTAGATGGATCGTCGGACAAGAAAGGGGGCGGGGCGGGCGTAGTACTTGAAGGGCCCAACGGTTTCATCATTGAACAAGCCATCACTTTCCGGTTTCAAACCAGCAACAACCAGGCCGAGTATGAAGCCTTAATCGCTGGCCTAACCCTGGCCAGAGAATTAGCAGTCCCAGCTGTAGAATGCAGGATGGATTCTCAGCTGGTAGTCGGACACATGAACGGAACCTACCAGGTCAAAGACAATCAGCTGCTGCGTTACTTCCACAAAGCAACCGCCCTCCTCAAAGATTTTACATAGGTTTGCATTGTCCATATCCCAAGGGAGCAAAATTCAAGAGCAGATCTTTTGTCAAAATTAACACATGCAAAGGAAAAAACGCAGCTAGCGTCCGTCATTAGGTCGGTACACGACCAACCCGTTGTGGAAACTCTAACAATCGATTTGACCACACCCAAAGCTGATTGGAGACAAGAGGTGAGCGATTTGATGAGGAAACAGGAGCTCGGGGAACAAATCACAGCGGGCGACTCTAAACGGATCGCTCGCTACTTACATATAGGCGATAACCTATATCGTCGTGGCCACTCTACTCCTTTGTTAAAATGTGTATCTACCGAGGAAATCGATTATATTCTGCGCGAACTGCACACAGGAATATGCAGGTTCCATTCTGGAAAACGCACGCTACGCGCATGCATACTTCGAGCAGGTTATTATTGGCCAACTATCGACAGCGACTGTGAAGCGTTCGTCAAAAAATGTCTGTCGTGTCAAGCTCATGGTAACAACATCCGCATCCCTTCTGAGGAATTGCATTACGTCGTCTCACCTTGGCCATTTGCTCAGTGGGGAATAGACATAGTCGGACCATTGCCGATCGCCAAAGCTCAAAATAAATTCCTCATAGTGGCCGTTGACTATTTCACCAAATGGATAGAGGCTGAACCCCTCTCCATCATCAGCGCCCAGCGGGTACAGAAGTTCATCTGGCACTTGGTATGTCGATTCGGCCTACCTCAAAAAATCATCACCGATAACGGCAGACAATTTGTTGATAAAAAGTTAGATAAGTTCCTGCGCGACCTGGGCATCCGACACGTCACTAGTTCCGTCGAGCACCCCCAAACCAATGGACAAGCGGAAGCGGCCAACAAAGCTATACTCAATGAGTTGAAGAAACGCCTTGGCGGCGCTAAAGGATTGTGGGTGGACGAGCTACCAGAAGTGTTATGGGCGTACAGATGCACCCCTCACGGATCGACAGGAGACACGCCATTCAATCTGACGTATGGCACGGATGCCATGCTCCCAGTGGAACTAGGAGAACCCACTTTAAGGCGTGACCTTACTGACATGGCTCTTAATGACGATCAGTTGCGAATGAACCTTGACATGCTGGGAGAACGACGAGAAGTCGCCATGATTCGGGCAGCCGCACAAGAAAGGCTACTGTCTCGACGTTACAACACCAAGATCAAGTCTAGGTCCTTCGAGGAGG
This sequence comes from Vigna angularis, assembly GCF_016808095.1. NCBI lineage: Eukaryota > Viridiplantae > Streptophyta > Magnoliopsida > Fabales > Fabaceae > Vigna > Vigna angularis. The sequence continues at coordinate 30,072,034 of NC_068972.1, forward strand.
GCGACCTCGTGTGGCGGAAAAAGGGAGAGGCCAGACGAAACCGGATGCATGGTAAGCTGGCAGACAAGTGGGAAGGACCCTTCCGCATCACAGAAAATCTAATGAACGGAGCCTATAAGCTGGAACTCCTCGACGAAACTATCATCCCCAACACTTGGAACGCCACTCATTTAAAAAATTATTTCAGTTAATGTGTTATTTAATTACGTGACTAGAACTATTGCATTTCAGTTTCCGTCATTGTTATTCAAAATTAATGAACATGTTATTTCTTTGAATCCATGTCGTATTGAACTCGGCAAGCGTCGAGGTTTGGAAGATGTTCGCCACCGCGCACCCAACACTTTAGCATATAGGGACACACTCCCTTTGGTAGATGTTCACCCTTGAACACCCAAATACGCTACACAAAGGGATCCAATCCCTCTGGTCGATGTTCGCCTAAGAACACCCAGACACTTAAAGCTAAACGTTCACACAGTCCGTGCGTTAAAGCAAAAGCATATACACCGTCATATGTCCAAGAATGCCAAAGCATATGTAATAAGTCAAAGTTATACAAATAGGTCAAATAAAAGAGTTTGATATTCAAGCACATTACAACCCAATGCTGCGATTAAGGTACAAGCTTAAAATCTAATTATCCGCAACATCTTCAGTCGCTTGCTCCACAGGTTGTTCAGCGGCTGTCGGCTCTATGACCTGCTCATTCTCAGGAGAGGCATCGTCGGGTATCTCCATGATAGGTACCAGTTGACCTTGATAAACGTCTTTGTCCACGTCAAAATCTGGTCCTTCATTGCTCACCTGGCGCAGGAGAGACACTTGCCTCAACGCCTTTTCAAATCCTCGGGTATGTTCCGCTACGATCGCCTCTTTTAATTCCTCTATTAATTCTTTATCTGCTACGGACGCGGCAAGGAGTTCGTCATGGCGTTGGTTGAGGGTGGACACAGTTCTTGATGACTGCTCAAGAGTCATCTTTAACTGACCACGCTCGACCCGTAGTTGGTCGCGCTCTTCCCGTAAGCAGATACCAGCCCTTTGAGTGTTTTTCAACACTGTTTGAGCCTCACACATCAACTGCTGGGACTGTCTTTGTCGCTCCTCGCACTCAGCATGTGTAGCCGACAGTTCCTTCAGTTGATCTTTGACCTTTTGGAGCTCGGTTCTCAACACGCCCATGTCGGACGCGTACGCCATATGCCATGCAGCCATGGCCGCTCGACTCGACAGTTCCAACAGGTCATCAGCCATTTGTTGTTCGGTCATGCTTTCAACAAGCTTTTTCTCCGATTCATCCAAGTTGAAGTCGATCTTGTGGCTGAGGTTGAGAGCGGAGTCCGACATACCCCGTGGAAACGATCGGGCAGTTGCATCGCCCGTTTCTTTCACCTTTTTAGAAGGCTCAGCCTTCTTTGAAACGGCTTGATGTGTCCTCTTCCTAACGAAGGACTGCTCCTCCATGATAATTACCTCTTCCTGACTAGCAACCGTCACGGCAGGGGAAGAGGGTCGTGCAGCTCCTGAAGATTGAGGGCGAGCAGCACCAGATGTTTGCCCCGCTTTCCTCTCAGATTTGATAGCCTTAAACCAATCTTGGTCTGATCCTTTCCTACCCATGATCTCTGTCAAGCAAACAATCAATAACAAAAACAGTCAGCTACAGGTAAACACTACCTACAAAATGTCAACAACAGAAACATACCGGTCACTCTAGCGCCAAAATCATCATACTCAAGACAATTTATTAGGTGCCGAGAAGAAAGGGGGTGCGGTAATGACATCAACAGACCAAGGGCTTCCAGCTCGTCGATCGTCATCTTGTCCTCGGACCACGAAGTGAACTTCAATGGATTCTGAGTCCAGTACAAGGGGAATTTCGACCGACCTCCCTCGTCAAAGAAAAACGATCGCCCAGAATCGAGAATAGACACTTTTAGGAATTGATTTTTGAATCCCCTATACGACTGAACATACAACTCCAGCAGCGCATTCTCGGACTCAGAAATCAGCGATACCCACCCTTTCTTGGCAACTGGGCGACACCTAAAAAAGTGAAGAAACAAGGGAACAGTAGGCCTAATGCCTACCGCTTGACACAAAGTCTCGAACGCTTGGACATAACCCCACCCATTCGGATGTAGTTGCGAGGGAGCAACATTTAGCGTTCTCAACACATCCATCTGAAACGCACTCAGTGGCAATCTGATATACAAATCGTAAAATAGCGGACCATAGAAATAAAAAAAATCATCAGCAGCGGATTCTTTCCCATGAAAAACCCTTTCGTCCTCACTACATGCCACCATTTTTATACAAGATTTATATCCTACAGATCTCAGAATACAACTATTTTCTACCCAATCCGCTAATACAATCTTATTTTTGAATACGCTGGAATACTCACTCACTTCCCGAGATGCCCATGCGTAATCGTTATCAGACAAAGATGACGATGAGGCCCCCTCCGAATCTTCAGTGCGTACTTGGCCATACACAAAGGCCCTTTCGCCGAAAACAACAGTGGCGATTTCAGGGGGAGCCCTAGCCGAGGACGCCTCTGGTATGTTAATATTATCACTCTGCCCCTTTTCTTCCATTGCAAAAAATATACAAACTACAAACAAGCAAGGATTTTTCGGGTTACCTGGTTTTGTCGTAAAGAGAAAGAAAGGTGATGAACGCGGAAGAGCCTGGTTACTTCTTGAGAAAGCAGAAGAAAGACGAAGAGTATAGAAGAAGAATCGTCACGGATAGCAAAATGATGAGATGGCGGTTGGACACTCGCATGTCATTTCACCTTAATGGTGGCAAACTGACCGTCACTCACCTCGCACCGTTAGATCATCTTAATCCAACGGCTCCGTTTACGCACTTTCACTACAAGAAAAAGTTGAATTACATACAACCAAAATCCGTATATAAGACCCAAAATCCGTATATAACACTTGGTTACATACGACTTATATACGGACAAAAATCCGTATATAAAATCATCGTAGCTAAATTATATACGGATAAATCCGTATATAATTTATATACGGATAAATCCGTATATAAAATCTGTATATAATACATCAAAAAAATATTTTTTTTACATACGGATAAATCCGTATGTAACATACAACAGAGAAAAAAAATAATTTTATTTGCAAAAATAAAAAGCTTTAAAACAAAGAAACTTACAATATAAATGAGTGATAATATAGTGATTAAAAAGTCTTGGTAAAAGTAAAAATTATAATTTAGTTGTTAGATATGTAAAAAATATCTCAATCATATTTTGTATAATTGAATGACAAATTGATCTTCTTTGACATTACAACATAATTATTATTTTTTTACATATTAAATAACTAAATCAAGATGTACCAAGATGATTTGCTTTTATCATAAAACTACTACAAAATCATAAAATGAAGTGCAAGTGATGGCAAACTTGTTTAAACTGACATGACATGGATGACATGTTAGCATCATCATTTATTCATTACATGGATATCTCAAACCACTTCCATCTTCAAGAGTGAACAATTACACTCAAAATTTATGAACAGAAAAGAATGAGAACATTACATTTTTGTAACTAATTTATCTATACAAATATTCACAAACAGAATTGGAGTACTTGACAACAGATCAAGCTGATACTCAGACTTCGTCAAAGTCACTGTTTTTTTGGAATGTATTTCCTTCCACCTCATTATCAAGTTTCTGCAACACAGTGAATTTTGTCATTGAAGACAATAATCCAAGTTAATGTATAAGTATGTCAAACCTATGCAAAAGAAACAAGCAACAAATGTAAAGAATTTATAATATATAGTTATGCTTAAAACAAATAATTATCTTGTTATAAAAAATGTATAGTAAATTGTAATAAGAAATTAACTCCTAAAAGTGAACAATATAATAATTTAATATAAAAAGTAAAGTGTAATAATAAATTAAGATGCTTAACCTCTTCATTAGAAATTTGCATTATAATGAAGAAAACAATATCATAAGTTTCCCAAATCTCACATGGATAAATCAAATCTCATCTTTAATGTAATGGAATGAACTGATGGTCATAAACTATTTGTCTAAAACTGACACATCACAAATTAAATTAAATGGTATAAATTTAAAAACATATATAATCAATAATTTATAGTAGAAAATTCGTAAAGCTTTATTATAAGCAGTGACCTTTGGATATGAAAAAGTGAGGCAGCCAGTACCAGCACTTTCACTCCCAGCCTTCATTCTCGTCTCTTCACATCAAAATAAAAACAATGAAGTGTAGTATAAGATTTGAAATATTGAAAATACAGAGTAGGAATATTAGTTTCAGTATAACTCATTATGCAGTAACATCAGTACTCACAAACTATAAAGACACAAACACAATCAAATGTTAGTTTATTAAAAATAAGACTGCTACATTTCTACATTGACATACGAAAATACGACTTTCTTATGGTAATTAAGTATAAATTTACTGAACTTTTGTATAATAATTAACAATGAGTATATTGTTTTATAGTAATTAAATTGTAATAAAGCATATTTTTTACAACTATTTAAAAACACTTTTAAAAATTTTGGTTCTGATTAAAGTATTCCTATAACTTGAATGTGCGAATGTGGTTCTGAGTGTAGAGTAGTTTTAGGTGAGAAATTGGAGGAATTGTTAGACATATAATTTATATCCAACTAAGAAATATAGGTCCCACAAAATGTGTGTGATTGGTGTGCAGGGAAAATAGCATATCAGAATCTGCATCTCCCGTGATTTGTGATGACATGTGGCAACAAATAGATTTTATGCAAGGCAGAAGGCCGTGTGAGCCACCAGATTTTGAATTTTTTAAGGTAAACCTATCCCATTAGATTTCACATGCCACATGGCAACGCACAAATTCATTACCCATTCACAATCCTATCCTTTCGGATAAGATTCTTCATACATCAACAAATTTCCATTTCTTTGCCATTAATCATCAAACATATACACAGAAGCAAAGATAGTCACTCACTGAACAAAAAATTTATATTTTGAATCAAGGGTTAATGGCTTCTGCTTGTGCCTCCTCTGCCATTGCTGCTGTTTCCATCTCCACGCCAAGTCAAATGAATCTATAAACTCCCATGGCAAACGAATCTATAAACCAAATCACGGAATACATCAATCCAAATAATACTCTACTTTGATTAGACATGTATTCGAAAACATGCTCTTTAATATCAAATCTTAGTAATACTTTAATGAATATTTAAAGTGAACATCATAATGAACAACTATTTTAAAGTGAATCAAGGGTTAATGGCTTCTGCTTGTGCCTCCAAACAATTAATCCATATTTCAATTAGCTTAAGCATTAAATTGCTTTTAAAAGAAATGCCTCCAATCAATTAAGTGCACACCATAGTTGGAATAAACCAGTGTATTTTCTCGTGCATAACATATTTTCTTTTACTAGTATAAACAAGAAACGTGGAACAAAGAAGACAACAGAGCTCATTCCGGTTTGAACATACCCTGACACCACTAATTTCCTGAACTGAAACAGAATCCACATATCCAAGATCATTTGCATTCGGTTGGCTGAGTTTCAACTATAGCAGGAAAATAAAATTGATTAGATGGAAAGCATAAAACATTTTCATAACCAAATAAGCAAAAACACAAACCATAGCAATAGAACCAGTTGTTCTGCAAAATCGTCATAGTTCAAACTTTGAGCTGATTTTCAGAACCATAAGCCTATATGCAATAATATTTAAGTTAGAAAACAATCTAGACTTGAATACTTATAATGTTCATATTAATTCAATAGCGAGAAACAACTAAAACCATCCATAAGGGAAAAAAGACTTCACACACTCTTAACGGTCACAGAAATGCAAAGCCATCTCTCCAACTACTCCTCCATTAACAATCACTTTGGCACTAGAATCTGCTACTGCCTTCATGAGCTCCTCTATTTTAGCCTCTTCAATTTTTGAATAATTTTCCAGCTATATAAATAAAAAAGAAGAGAGAAAATTCAGTTAGCAAAGCATCAAATAATATAGGAAAACAAAACATTAGAAAAATTAGGGTCTATAAAATCCCAAGGATAGCAGTGCAGCCTAAGGTATAATAACTATCGAAGCACATAAGGTTGGACCAGCAAGCAAAGATGTTCCTGAATCCACAATAGCAGCACAACCACCCTCACAAACACCTAAAAGAACATTGATATGTTTCAGAATTTAACGCACATTAATCAAAGCATATGCAACAAATAGGAGAAAAAGAATCTCATTTCACAAACATTGATGTAAAGATATAGTTTTTTGACCCTGCATTTCTTGAAAATAAATTCAAGTATTAGGAAGTAAAAAATTCAGTCTAGATTCACTCCTTATACCATATTCCAAAGCATCTTAACCACTCAATGACTCCACTAGTAAATCCCAAAATAGAAGTTTTTATTGTCGAGGAACAATAAAATCACCTGTAGAAGCACCTCCAATGAAAAACTCTCCAATTTCAATCTGCAAAAGATAACTTTCATGCTCAAGAATTTTCTGGTGTGAATACATACATACAACATACATACATACATATATCTGTCTGTGTATTTAAAAGGAATTCCTAATCAAATAAATTGTGTTTTTGCTAACCTACCAGTAACCTTTTTTAGTAACTGGAATATAAGTGTGGTCTCCTTTAAAGTGCTTTAGGTTAACACCACCGAAAACCATTTCACCACCTTTTTTCGCATTTGGATACCCATTCAACAAAAAGGAAAACACCTTCTCACTGATAAGATTTTGCTCTACCATTTTGTACCTGTGATCTTGCATTTGCGACTCATTCAATAATATTCTCAATCACCAAACACATAAAACAAAACATACCTTAAAAGCCCTCTGAATCTTCCCTAAATGCAACACCCCCTAAACGCAACACCGGTAGCACAATGAAGATCTCCTAAAGATGCATCACAAGAATCCCATAAAACTTAACAAAAAGTGGTGGACAGAAACCTTCTTCTTTGCATAAAAAAGTGGTCGCCGGACACATTAAACTTGACCAGAGTAGCTTCCTTGTCGAGGCGCAAGAAGCAGTTGCGGCGACCGCGGACGAGGTTGATGATGGCGAGGCAGTTGTCACAAGCAACGGTGAGGGCGCACTCACCGAACGGTTCAGGGCAAGGTCGTTGATAGCGCCGTGGTAGTGGAAGAAAAGCGTAGTAAGATGGACGAAGCCGTCCGCGTAAAAAATGGTGAGAGAGCCAGCGACGTTGGCGGAGATGAGGTTGCGGGGGAACGAAATATTGGTAGGGGCGTAGAAGGAGAAGGCGGTGACAAAGGCAGAGTGTTGGTGAAGGGAACTGAGGGAGGAGGCGGTGGAGAGGTCGTAGAGATGGATGGTGTCGTCGTCACACTCCTCGCTCTTCTTCCTAAAACCCTAGGTTTTTTAACACTGAGACAAATGAAAGAAGCTTGGAGACAAATGAAAGAAGCATGGAGGCAAAACAGAAAAACGAAAACCTATCCTTTTAGTTTTACTTTTTATTAATTTGTAATAATTCATTTTAAAATTCCATATGTAATATTAGAAGGTAATGTATATCAGATTACATGCCAATTTTAAATGGTCACACATGGATTATATCTTCAGGTAATCTTTCCGTCACGCGTCAACATTACATATTTTATATGCATAAAAAAATCCGTATATAAAATTGGTATTTAACTCTTTTTGTGTGATCCGTAAATAAAATCTGTATGTAATATTTATATTACATACGGATCAAAATCCGTATATAAATATCAGTAGATAATTTTCATTTTTCTTGTAGTGTTTCAACTTCCCCAAAAAGCGGGAAACGCTAAAAAACCCTATATCGAAACGGTGCGTAGCAACAACTCCAATACCACATCCATTTTTCTCTCTCCGTCCTACAGTTAACTGACCACGTCCTACGTCTCGCGCCATAGTTAACTCGGACTCGGGGGGCATTATGTATAGTATAATCCCTTGAGTGCGCCCGCAAGAAGAAGTAATGGAGGTAGAGAACGATCGTTTTGGAACAAGAGCTATTAAATGTGAATCTCAAACTGATCGACTGACCAAAGGTAAATCTCAAGCGAGCGTCTAACAACAAGCCCAGTTCCAAGTGATCGTCTTGAAGCAAACATAACTTCAAGTGATCGACCGAAAACAAATTCATCATTAGACGATCGTCTTGAAATAAAAGCGATCGTCTAATAACGATCGTCTTGAAATAAGCGCGATCTCAAGCGATCGTTTTGTCACGAGCTCCTAGTATAAATAGGCGCTCACATAGTTACTCCCGTTAAAGTAACCAGCTCAAATCAAAATAACCGAATATAGCGATTGCAAAGATCTCGCCATAAATATCGGAACCCACTGATCCAGTATGTGGAACCACGATCAAGCAGTTGCATGTTTAAACCAACCGAAATTTCATTAACACGTTGGTTAAGATATTTTGAGCAGTTATATATTTCAACCAACCGAAATCTCGGGAACGGATTGGTTAGGATATTTTGAGCGGTTTTCCAGGTAAAATTATTTGTTAGCTTATAAATAGAATGACAAGGTAAAGGATGAAGGTTGGTTTTTTCTACATGGGAAATACTAAGAAAATATATTAGATATTATTTATCTCTGAAGAACTAAGGTTCTTAAACACACACTGACTTGAGCGTCGGAGTATCCTCGCAGGTACCTCCCCCTCTCGGTGAACAAAAGGAGCTAAGGTGGTGTCGCAATAGGAGAACGGAGCAACCATACGTATAGAAGCAGCAAAGACAGGTTATTATCTCGATCCCCCAACATTTATACCGAAACACGATTCAAGTGGGTTTTCCACTTCTTTCTGTCTGTTAAACATGTTTTTCCTTTTTTTGGCGGGTCGGACCATCACTCATTGAATAATTGATTTGCCAAAGTGTAAAGTTTGATAGCATCTACATACGTGATTACTTTTCGTTTTTATTGGGAAAAATTGCTTTCTGTATATCAGAAGCTCTAAAAATTTGTTCGTACTTTGAATAGAAAGATAAGCTAATTCAGACGCATCATACATGTTGTGCATTGCAGTACACTTTGATGAAGGATCCAGTAATTTTGCCTTCTTCAAGGACCACGATTGATCGTCCTGTCATTCAGAGGCATCTTCTTAGTGATAGTGTAAGTGTATACCTTCCATCCTTTGTTCCTTCTCGTTTTTTCTTGTTCAGATAGAGAAAGTGGTTCCTTCCTTGGTTTAAACTATTTTATTTTTTTTATTTTATTTATTATCATGGTGCTATATTATATTAATGTCTCAGTAAATCTAAATATTCAATTTTAATTTTTAAATTTTTAAAATTCAATAAATTATGATGTCTTCCATAAAAAATTAAAAAAACTTCTTCAAAAATAAATAATATTTTTATTTATTATTTTTACGTAAACTCAATTGTTACATAATATTTCTGTTATATATATATATATATATATATATATATATATATATATATATATATATATATATATATATATATATATATATATATATATATATATATATATATATATATATATATATATATATATATATATATTAACAAAAATATTTACTTCTAATAAATGACACCAAAGTTGAAAGATATGCTGAAAATCAATTTTTATTTGATTTTCTAATTAAAACAAATTTAAGAACGATACTTATTCGATTTTCCAATTAAAAAGAATTTTAAAAATAATACATTCAGTTTTACATCATATATGTAAAGATATATTTAATTTTTTTAACAAAAATAAATTTATTATATATCAACTTACTCAATTTACAAATATTAATAATTTATATTATAATATAAATATTTAAAAAATGTAAAAACACACGCACGACAGGTTATAATAAAAAATTTTTGGATTAATATATAAAATAATATAATAAAACAGTTTAAGAAACAAATATTTTACTGTCTTACATATGTGTGAAATTATAATTATTTATTAAATATTTTGTACTACATTACATAGTATTATACATTACATTATATTTTATACCAAATTTTTTAAAATTATAGAATTTATGGATGATGTACTCTATACAAAATTAAGGAAACTTATTGAAAAACTTATTATGTCTTTTTAACAAAATTAATATATATCCTTTTACAAAAATATAAGTATACAATTAAATATTATACTTTACTCAAAATAAATATATATTTCTATGATTATCACTATCTATTGATTACAATATTATTATCTATTATTATAATATTATAGATATTTAAAAATTGAACATACAGATGGTATGGTAGCTGTATTTTCGCTAATAAAAGTAAGAATAATATATAAATTTTGATTTTAGTATAACAAATAAAAACTACAATCTTATAATACAAACTTAATTCCGTTAATTTTAATTATAATTAATCACTATAATTTTCGTTTTTAATAGTTTTTACATGTGTTTTGTTTTCTTTTTTAAAATTTTAATTTTTAATAGTGTCCTTAATGTGAAGATAAATTAATATTGAGATGTTAAACAAAATTAACAAATAAAAAATGATTTAAGAATGTAAACTATAGTTTTACTATACTAAAAAAGTACTTCAATACTTATTTTCATCCTGTGTTATCATTTATAAATGTAATCAATCGGCCTAAACTTCCATTATCATTTATAAACTCGGCTTGATATCATTTATTACTAAAATTCCTTTTTGTTTTCTACATCTTTTTTTTCAAATTTATTTTTTAAATAAAAATTTTCAAATTAAAATAATTATTTTATCGATTTTATTGTATTTAAGTGATTTTTTTTTTAAATTTTTATCTGTTTTTTAATTTCACGGTCTTTTTAAATTTAATCATTTTTAATTAAAAAAATTCTTTACAAAATAAATAAAATCTATTTAAAAAATTATTTACATTAATTTATATTTATATTTAGAGAGAATATTTACATAATTCTTGTATTTATTTTATCCTTCATAATATAATTATTAACCAATTTCTTAAAAGATATAATTGTTAACTGAAATATTTTGAAAATTACGTATATCATTGGAACAAAAAACTGAAACAAAATACCTAGAAAACCCTGCTTGAACTACTAAGTGCAGATAAACAGAAACACCATGACAATTTTGATCCTTGTTCACAGATACTGGAAACAATTTTGACAATGTACATAAAGGTTTAATTGTTTTTGCAGTCAAAACCAATGCAGAAACAAAAAACAATCATAAAACAAATCAAACTAAAGAAATACCAAAAATATGTTTGAAAAAAAAATTCTGAAACCACTAACATAATTTAACATAAATAATGTCTCAAATCAAGCTTGGAACATAGTGACAGGAGAAGATGTGACTGAGAGAGTGCTTGTAGTAAGCTTGAGTACGTTCTACTTTATTCTCCTTCAAATTAAAGATAATGATGATATCGTAATCATCCCAAAGCTGTGAATATGTGAGCAAGAGAAGATCACCCCACATGCACAAAGTCCGCAGGTAATCGTAATAAGGAGAGATATTCAGAGTTTCATAACTTACACTCATCAACTGACTCCAAGATCTGTCGTCTCCAGTGTCCTTCAATGTCAATACAACAAAGACTGTCCTCCGTTCATCAAAAGAAACACAAAGACAATCATTCAAAATTCCCATAGAATTAAATTCAGAATCTTTAGGAACGAGTTCAGGCACCGACAAATATCTGTTAGTATCGTTCTTTAGATCGTACGAAAATATTTGTAGCTTCGATTCTTTAGAAGAATGTCCTAACCAGTTAACAGTGCCATTCAGAAAGTATCCATTACTGTCAATGGTGAGAAAAGCCGGAGAGGTCATTATAGTAAGTCTCCAACGTACGTCACCCATGCAGTAAACCCACACACTCGTTTGATGTGTACTCCAATCCAAAACCATTGCCACCACCTTGTAACTGTCCCTCCAATCATCGTACCCAAACCCAAAATTCATATCATATTGAACACCAATGCCGTAATTGAGACGCAAGCTTGGTGATGGTAAGGAGCAAGTCTTGGTGGCAGGGTTCAAAAAGCAGACCATGTGCTCTTCACACTCATACGTGGAAAGAGAACAATGTAGGGAAAGCAAACCGTTGCAAGAACCGAATAAATATTTATAGGGTTTGGGGCAGCGTAAGATACGACCGGCGGAAGAGGAAGTAGGGTTTTGGATTAAGCAAGGTAAAGAGCTTAAAACAGCAGAGAAACATTGCCTCTCTTCTATCTTTTTCTCCAGTAAGAGAATTTGTGGGTTTTTGGAGGACTTTTTAAGATGCGATTTCACCAAATCGGGATTGAGGATGATGGAATTCCATGTCTTTGAAACGCACCTAAATCGCATGAGACTCTCTACAGGAAGCCGTGACAGAATTTCCAATATCAGGTCATCACGATCACGGAGTATTCTAGTGGAAGAATTCGCTATCGCCATCTTCCTTCCACAATCCTAGTAATTGTTTCTCTTGAGAGTTAATTACTAGAGAGACTAATAAAGAATAAGCTATTCAGTTATTTGTTGCTTATAAATTGTGTTTTCTAAATGTTTTTATATAGAAATTGAATTAGGTTTTATTTTAATTTTTTTATTATAATATAATATTTTTTAATTATCTTTTAAATAATTTAATATCTTTAAAATATATTTTGTTTTTTTAAATATTTAAAATTATTTAAGAAACTATAACTATAATGAAAAAATAAAAAGAGAAAAAAAAAATCTTTCAGTTTTGTATAAAATATTCGATATATATTTGGTTGTTATAAATATAAGAAACTATCATTATTATAATGAAAAAATAAAAAAAGAAAAAAAAAATCTGTCAGTTTTATATAAAATATTCAAAATATATTTGGTTGTTATAAATATTTAAAATTATTTAAGAACCTATCATTATAATGAAAAAAAAACTGTCAGTTTTATATAAAATATGTCAAAATAGCGATTACTAAATTCAAATTTTTTAAAACGTCAATATATTTAATAAAAAATTAGTTAAAATAATTAACTTCATGGTTTACAAAACTTGGGAGATTAAATTAAACTAAAATTTTGAAAACAAACTAATTTCAATGAAAAAAATATATTTAATTCATTTTTTAATTACATTCATTATTTTTATTGTAAAAAAATAGAATATGCAAAAACTCGTGTATTTTTTTAATGACAAAGAAACTTAATATAATATCTTATATCTTTAAAAAATTAGTACGTATTTCGAAAATTATTAAATTAAAATTTCAAAAAAAAAACTAATTTTAATTTTTATTAAAAATTAAGAGGTAAAAATATATTTAATTAATCGTCATTTTTTTAAGGTAAAAATTTCCTCACCATATTTGAAAAGCTTGCATTTTTAGTTTGATCAACTTAATTTGTTAAGAACATGCCAACTTTTACACTTAGAAATTGAATAAATTAGAAATTTTAACCTTTTTATTTCATTTTATTTGAAATTTAAATTAATGTGAAAGAAAATATAAAAAAACACATTCAACAAAATTTTTATTTATTTTTCATAATTTTGACATCTTAATTGAACTATAAAATTGAAAATATCCTTTGAGTTATTAGAAGCCCTTTTATCATATTTAATGAATCTTTAATTGTAAAGTCTATGAAAATGTTCATATTAATAGTAGTAATTTTTTTTAATATTATTATTAGTAGTAAAAAATTTATGGATAGAAAATATGATTAATAAGAAAATTTTTGAAAGTTAAACAAAAAGTTATGGTCATTTTAGAGGCATGGGTTCAGACTTTTGAAAAATGTATTTCTACAAAAAATAAAAAAAATTAAATTTAAAAGAACCAAAATTGAAAATATGATAAAACTCCTTTGCGTGGTGACTGACGAAGGAAGAAGAGAAAATAGCTTTAGGTGATTAAAATACTATTTTTAACTAAAATAATAGTAAAAGAAATTCAAACAGGAGCAGTGGCCTATAAAGAAGTAGAGAAAAATCTATGAAAAAGAAAGATGAGGATGATTTCACAGTAGGAAGAATTTTAGAGCGGAGATTTTGGAAGTTTTTCAAGAATAATCTCTGATCAAGAAATTTTTTTTAAGTTTTTATATTATGAATTAATATTGTTGTATAACTATTCATGTCTAAAAATTATGTGTGAATACTGTTAATGAAAAATTTATATGCTTGTTGTATGATTATTCATATTTGAATTTCTATGTTAATATTATGTGTTGTTATTTTGAATATGGTAAGTAAGAAATTTATTAAAAACAAGTTAAGGAACACTTTGACTAGGAAAGACTTTATACTTAATTCTTATCAAACAAATTATGTACTGTTAAGTTATTTTGTATATATTCAATTGGTATGAATTTTGTGATGAATGTATTCTATTATGTTGGATATGAATTTATGCATTTGAACATGGTATAAGTATTGCAGAGAGATTTTGTAGTGGCATGGTATGAGTTGATGAATATGGACATGATATGAATCTCGTGGAGAGATTCTATAATGGCATGGTATTTACACAATGATGTTGACAGTCCTATTGTTGGTTGTCATCCTGATACTTTAATAACTCTCCTGTCTGAAGTAGAGAAGGATGAGTTATGTGGTGAAAGGGACAAAAAATCATAGTCTATGTGCCGGTTTTGGACATAAGCGTTAACGACTAACCTTGTGAATGACATGTTGTATTGTATTTGGCCATGATTTTGTTGTATGAGGAGTGAGGGCCATCACAAGTGACTTCTATGTGATATGACTTATCATGCCTTTTTAAGTTTGGATAATAGAATGAGTGGAGCTAACTAGATAAAAGTAACGAGGGTGCACACCTATAACTTTATCAGAGATGATTTTTTTTTTTAATTTTGAAAGTTTGGGGAAGGAAGAGTTATGGTCTGAGTTTAACTTTCTATAATGTTCCTTGTTTTTTTTTGCTTTTGTGATAGTATTGTGTACTCTATACTGCTAGAGGGATGCTAATATTTTTTTTATGAATAAATGACTACTAGCTGTATACAAATCTAGTGGTTGCATGTGAGATGTAGGATGTTTGGTTATTCTAGGCTTGCAGTTGAGTTATATTAGTAGTGATGGAAATGAAAATTTGGAGATGGGCCGGTGTTAATGATGATGCTTAGGCATTCTGTGATGCACTACTTCTTGTATGTTATGTTAATTTTTCTTTCACATAATGGTTGTACTTTTCAAATGTTTTACTTTTTGTTTTTAGCTTATTTTCACTTTTTGGTAATAAATTGGATTATTTGATATATATTTGTTTTAATTTTTGCATTTTTAATTTATATAATTTTTGGTTGATTTTAGTTTTGTTGGATTACATTATTTCAGGGCTTTAATTTGGATATATACTTTGGAGTTGAATTCCCCTTTTATTTTATATTAGAAATTAAGACAGATTTAAAAAAAATTGTAAAGAAAGCCCGACAAAATAATTTATTTTCATTTTTAGCTTAACTTTTGTAATCGGACTTAAAAATTATATTATAGATCATATGAGATCCGCTTTAACTTCATATTTAAGAGGTTATATAAAACCTCTAATGTGCTAAAAACTATATACGGAAATCATTTGTAAAACTTTAGAGTTTTAATTTTTTTTTCTTTTATTCTTCTTTTAGTTTTTTTTTTTTGCCTTTTCGTTCTTTTTACTACTACCACATTTTTTCAGTTATCAAAGGAATTAACTCACACGATAAATATCAAGTTAAAATCAAAATATTTTCAATTTGTTTTGTTCCTGAATTTGTGATTAAATTGTTTACATTTTCAGTAATTTCTTTATTGATCTTGCAATTTAACTTTCTTGCTTTTTACTGTTCTTACTTTTTAATGTTCTTGTTCTTTAATAATTGCACTTTAATTTTATACAATTTTTGTCTTCTAGAAATTTCATATTTCAGCTCTTGAATGCATTTGATTTCTTGATTTCAGATTCAATTTATTTTTTTTTGTTCTTAATCCATTAAACTCTCAAATTAATTTATAATGAAAGAATACAAAGATTAAATACTAGTGTCCATTGATATTTAGTATCTGTTATGTTTTATAAAATTAAAAAAACTTACTTTTATTTGAAATCATTTACTAGAGTCAATTTATTAAAGAAAAAAAAATAACGTCAATATAATTAGCCTTAAAAAATTTATATTTACAAATAAAAAAATATAAGTTTCTTTCAGGATAATTGTATGTTAACATTAATTGTTTGTATAATAAACAAACATCACAATTATTAAAAATTAAAAACTTACTTAATCATTAACAAAATTCAAACAAAATAATGAAATATGTTAATACTATCTATAGTGAACCAATATCAATCATTTATCCTAAATATTTTATTTATATATATGTGAAAAATCTAACCCATCCTTTTCAATCCTCCATTTCCCATTCCTTCTCATACACAAGATCTCCAATTCTACATGGGGTTGGATTTGAATTTCAAAGTAATAGAATCTAAGATTTTGCAAAGTTATATTATGTAACATTTCAAATTTTATAATGTAATATTTTTCAAGTATAACATATCAAATTATATCATTTTTAAGTTACTTAAATGTTTTGTTATTTTCTTAAAATAATATAAGACCTACTACTAAAAAAGAAAGTTTTACAAAAAAAAAAAAAAACTCATAAAAGGTGCTTATCTAATTTTAGTGTATCTTATTCTTCAACCAATACTCAAAAAATCCAAAAATATCATTACTCACTGCATTTCTATTTTTTCTTTATATTTTTTTACCAATATAATATAATTTTCTTATAAATTATTCAATAAATCGTTTGAAAATTGTTTATTAAGTCTTTAAATATTTTTCAACTATATAAAAAAAAACTTATTTAAAATCATTACTTTGCACCTTTCAACATTGGTTTAAAACGGATGTAGTTGACAGTTATACATTATAATGGTAATGATAACTAATGTTGAAAGTATGAACTTAAAATATTTGTTAATGTAAAACCAATTTTGAAAGTGTAATCCAAATATAAAAGCTACTTTGGGCCAATACATTTTTTTTCATAACATAGTTAAATTAAACAAGGGTTTTACTTCTTACATCTTATGGAGGGCTTTTACTTCCTGCACCCCTTTATTACTAGATGCTTTGAATTGTGTAATGTGGACCACATAATTGTTTCATCTAATTTCTGTTTGAATGACTATTATTTTTTTTTTCTTTCGAAATAAACTATGGTTGTTTTATGTGAATAGTCTTTTTAGTTTCTATTTTATGCACAATATAAACAGGAAAATGAGTTGGGTTATGAATATGGCACTCTTCTGGTTGTATGTGTGCAGTTGAGGATTGATGACTATAATGATACATTTTAATGACTAATTTTAGTGATAAAAAATAATTAATGACTATAATGATAAATTTATAAACTAAAAAATATTTATAATTAAAATAGTTTCAAAAAATTATAATTACTATGTAAATTTATAATTAAAATATTTTTTTATTATAAATTAGTTTCTAAATTAATTATTGAATTTTGATTATCAAAAGAATTAATCTTTAATTGAAAAATTAATTTTTAATTTAATCTCTAAATATATTTTTAGTTATTAAAATTGATTATTATTTAAAAAATTTCTTATAGTGAAATAATTAATAATCACAATTATGCTAAATTAAACTTGCATCTAAAATTTTGTTCTTAAATCAATCATAGATCAATTATCATACGACTCTTTTTGATTGTATTATAGTGTGTTTTAAATGAGTTACAAGATCTTATTTTCTCTAAAAGAATTCACTTTATCAGAAATTTGAAGATTGTTGAGACAAAATTATTAAAATGTTATAATTGTATTTCTTGAAAGAATATTGCTCCCTCCATCATCACCAAATGTTCCCTACACCTCTCCATATCTTTTTTGTCCCTTCAATAATATTTATTTACCGTAGTAAATTTTCACCCACATCCACCTACTTCATTAACGTACTATTAATGGTTCTCTTATAAGAATGCACCTCCACACACACAACCGCATTACCCGTCGAATGACCACCGCACCACGAAAGCCACTGCACTATGAACCAAAACAAAAATGGAGAAGAAGTGCAAACGGATATGGAGAAGGAGAGAAAGTCAGAGTCGGGGGATGAGAAGAAACAGATTTGGAAGTGAGAGTAGGGGATGAGAAACAAACGGATCTGAAAACTAAAACAGAGAGTGGGAGACTTGGGGTGGTGGGGATTTAGGGTTTCAGAAAAAAGAGAGTAAATAAATAAAGTTAATTAAATAAAGAGTAGGAGACTAATTTCTTAGCAGTGGTAGTGGTGACGCTATCTGCTGTGTTTATAATAAACAAAAGGTTAAGAAAATAATGGTTACAGAGAAAATCAAAATAAATAAATTCTGAAACCACTACCATAATTGAACATAAATAAATGTCTCAAATAGGCAAAATCAAGCTTGGAGCATAGTGACACGAGAAGATGAGACTGAAAACTTTGTTGTAGTAACCTTTAGTACGTTCTACCTTATTCTCCTTCAAATTAAAGATAATGATATTGTAAGCCCCAATCTCTGAATATGCGAGAAACAGAAGATCACCCCACATGCACAAAATCCGCAGGAAATCGTAATAAGGAGAGATATTCAGAGTTTCATAACTTACACTCACCAACCGACTCCAAGATCTTTCCTCTCGAACGTCCTTCAATGTCAATACAACAAAGACTGTCATCCGTTCATCAAAAGAAACACAGAGACAACCATTCAAAACTCACATAGAAGTAAAATCAGAAGCTTTAGTTTCAGGCACCAACAAATATCTGCAACTATCGTTCTTTAGATCGTACAAAAATATTTGTGGCTCCTCAAATTTCGATTCTTCAATTTTAATATTTTTTTAACTATTCACTATTCACTATTCACTATTTACTATTCATTTTTTTTTAACTTTTAAAATAAATTCTCAAATTTTTAAACTCCTTCCTCTGAAATTATTATTATTATTATCTATCATAAATTTTAATTTTTTCTTACCATACTTTTATTAATTTTATAAAAATTAAAAAATACTATTATTTATTAAATCTAAATATTTTTCATGGGTCTTACATTCTCCCCAACAACAAAAATTTTCGACCTCGAAAATTCGACACTTCACAAAAAAAGATTGGGATAAGAATGTTTTACATCATCTTCTAATTCCCAGGTAGAGTCACCTGTTTTTCTATCCCAAACTACTCTCACTAAGTTGATAGTTTTCCCTCTAAGCTCCTTTGTTTTAGTGTCTTCTATACAAACAGGTTGCACCTCTACGGATAGATCCTCTCTGATTTGAACATCTTCCACTTCTAAAATGTGAGAAGGATCATGAACATATTTTCTTAGTTGAGAAACGTGAAAAACTGAATGGAGTTTGGCTAACTGAGGAGGTAACGCCATCTCGTAAGCGACTGGCCCAATTCTTCTCAAAATTTGATATGGACCAATGAACTTAGGAGAAAGTTTCTTCGAACGAAGAGCCCTTCCTACTCCTGTAGTTGAGGTCAACCGCAAAAAGACATGATCTCCGATTGCAAACTCCAATGGTCTCCTCCTTTGATCAGCATATGACTTTTGTAAGTGAAAATACTAGCATGAAAGCTATTGTTGTAAGTGAACTCCACCAAAGACAATACCTCATCCCAGACTCCCAAGTGATCCAAAACACATGTCCTCAGCAAGTCCTCAAGTGATTGGATCGTTCTTTCATATTGGTGTATGTCTGATTCACCGTACTAGGAGAGGCTAGGCTCTGATACCATTTGTAACGCCCCCCGGCAGCCTACAGGGAATGTCGACCCCCCACAGATCACCACGTGGCTTTCCAGTGTGCTTTGTCCTCACTCGCACACTTTCCGGGAAAACTTCCCAGAAGGTCACCCATCCCTAAATTGCTCCAGGCTAAGCACGCTTAACCATGGAGTTCTTATGGGTCAGGCTACCGAAAAGCAAATGCATTTTGGTGATATGAGTAGCCAAATCAATTCCTTTAAGCTATCCTTCAACTGTATAGTCCCATACCTATACAGTCTCCAGATCCCTCTCATTCCGGTGTATGTCCTATTCGTCCATGTACCCCTTCCACTGGAAGCCTGCCAGGAGCCGCTCATTGTCCGTGACGCTTTGTACCGGCGATCACTCCCCGCCCTCGTCAGTGCCCGGGCGTCTGTTGATGGTTCGGCAAGCGTACCGAATCGTTCAAGTAATAAAACCGGTAAGACCGGGTATCGTTTCCCAAGAGACTCGTAATACTAGAGAATTGTGCGATTACCAACTCATCTAGACTCAATAGAACATCATTCATTTACAAGTATGTGCAAAGAGATAAAATTACAAATATACAATGGTTGGACCTTGGTCTTTAAAGGCACTTAGATATGGACAAGACTAGAAATGGTATGAAATGACATTGCTAAGGTTAGTTTTCACCTATTTCACTCTTGTGCTTACCCAATTCATCTCCTCTCCATCAATTTACTAAAGTCAATCCACAAAAACACTCTAGCCCTAATCCCTTAGGTGAAAGAGCCTAGGTTTTCCCTATTAAACTCCAATCCCTTGGAAAATCTAACAAGCAAACCCGCATTAATGAGCTAGGATCTTAAGACAACATGTGCATCATCTTCCATCCCTAGAATCAATGACCACAAGGACTCTTATTTCAGTTCAAGGTTCCATCTTACGTCCCCATAATCCATGAAACCCCAAAATCAAGTCATGAACATTCCTATTACATGCAAGCTTTAAGATCGGAAACAAGAATACTAGCAATTGATAGAAAAGGCATATATATTATCAAATCAATCATCCATTACACAAGAATTCATAGGCTACAACAATCCCTAATAAGATGGGTTTGGCTCTCCACTTCCATGGAGAGCCTTAAAGCTTACAAAATGGACATGGAAGAAGATGAAGAACCAAAGAGGAAGAAGGGAGTGTTCCCACGAGCCCTAGCAGCCCTCCAAGCTCTCCTCTAAGTGAGATGCACCTCCAAAGAACCAAAGACCCCAAATGCTTCGAGCAAACTTGAATAAATAGGCATTTTTGACACATCAGCAGCGTCACCGCTCAGCTGCACGGGCAGCATTCCAGAGAGCTGGCGCTCAGCTGCACGCCAGCTGCACCCCAGCGGCAGCATTACAGAGAAGTGGCGCTCAGCTGCACGCCAGCTGCACCCCAGCGGCAGCATTACAGAGAAGTGGCGCTCAGCTGCACGCCAGCTGCACCCCAGCGGCAGCATTCCAGAATTCTCTCATTTTTGCTGTTTTGCTTGCTCTTATGGCTGGTTAAGCTCTATACTTTGGTAGAGGTTCTTCCAAGCACTGTATTAGCTACAAAATACGGGGATTAATGATGAAATTACATCAATGTAGCCTAAAATACATTTATTTAGAAAACAAGACAAAAGAAGAGGATTAAGCAAGTTACAAGCTAGAAATGAGTTGATTTTACTACTAAAATTATGCTTAGATAATGGTAAGAATTAGCATTATCAGCGTCACAATTAACATGGCAGGGGTTTAAGAAACCCTGTATTAGAGGCTTTTTGAAAAACCGCGAGAAAACAAATTCATAGTGAAATTCTGAAAATGTGACTATTGTAGATTTGTGTTAATTAGGTCCTCGTATTTTGAAAGAATTCAATTTAGTCTCTTTTTATGTAAAATTGAATCAATAAAACTCTTGCCATAAAATTATGTGAACGGCGTTAAATGTGTTGTCTGCTGGTATGGTGAAGTGGCATTTCATAACCACTTGGCATATAAAGACGTCATTACGTGGACTTAATTGATTTTTATTTTAAAAAGTTTAAAATATGGTAAATATAATAAAAACACATAACGTTAATGTTATTTATGGAAATCAAATTAAAAGGTATTAGGATCAGATATTGGGTGTGTGCAAAATTGGGGAAAATAGGGTTCGTGGGTTAAGCACAACTCCAATGAACCACTCATTTGCACTGAACACAATCCAAGCAGAAGATGGTTCATTGGATGACCAGGTTGGAAAGCTCAAGGCCGGAAGCTATGGCGCCTCGCACCGAAAAGGACCCCTCTGCCAACAACGACAGTGATGGTTGTTGATGGTGGTGAGCGACGACAACTGGTTCGTGGATGATGGTTACTTCCCAGAAGATGAATGGTGATGGTGGAAGATGGCGATTTGGGATTGTCCGCGATTAGGGTTCGTGTTCTGCCATGGTTGCAATAGATTGGGGCTGGTTTGATTTTTCTGTTTTGCAAGTTTTTGTGGAGGTGCTACGCGGTGGCTACCAAGGTTCTGATGGCTGGGTCAGGACTTGCATGACCAAAAGAAAATTAGGGAATTGGAAGGATGAATTCAGAGGTTGAATCTAATGGATTTGAAGGTTTTGATAGATAATAGGAAAGGGTTCTGCCTTGTAAACATAAAAGAAGAAGAAGAATAAGAAATATGTTTTATGATAAAGTTTTTGTACTGCACCGACCCAACCAACAAGAGAAAATAAAGAAAGGGAAAGAGAAAACGCAATGGTTGTATGGTGTCTGCAATGCATGTTGTTTCTTAACCCACTTGTAAACCTCATTCCCTCCTTTTCAACTCTTTGTTCATTCCTTTTCCAAATTTTCCTCAGAACCCTAACCAAAACTTCACAATCCCCTTCTTCCACACTAACCTTCTGATTTGTCTCTCTGTTTTCTTTTCCATCGTCTTTTCCAATCTAATTCACACTCTGTTTTTAAATTAAAAATCATTTAAGTACGTCTTTATGTGCCACATCCCTATCAAATGCACCTCACCTAGCCACCGGGCAACACTTTTAACGCCGTCCATAGAATTTAACGGCACATACTTTATTGATTCAATTTTTCATAAATAGGGACCCAATTGAGCTACTTCAAAATACAGAAACCTAATTGACGCAAATCTGCACAAATAGGGACCTCCGAATCAATTAAAGCATTAGATTTTGTTGTTCACTATTTTGGGATTTTGTTTTTCATTGATGAAAGCGGAATACTATTTATGAAAAGATTGATTGGATATAGTTTTTGATCACAATGTAAAGCTTCTAATGTTGTTGGTGTCCTTCCCTTCCCTTTTCTTATCTTTTTGTTGGCTTTATTTTTTTTCACTACTTTGCCTTCATTTACATGTTGAGACAAGATCATCTAGAGAAACTAGACTATCCAACAATTAATGTTTTAAATTTTAACAAACAACATTCAACGAAATATTAATCATAAGATATAATGGTTAATGATGACATGTACTAAAGGATAATATTGGATGAAACATGTGTCTATCAGATATAACAATATATCTAGTGTATCAAACAATACAAACGCGAAGGATACAATACTTGAAGTAAAATTTGTCTAAATGAAAGCAATGTCGATGCAATAGAAACATAATCTATGTGAATGCTGAGCTAAACGCAAATGCTTAAAAGTTCAAGATACAATCATTGAAAGCCACCAAGCGTTTGACAAAACGTGCTAAACTCCATCAAGCGATACACCATTATTTGATATCTCAAACATGCCCCATGCATAAGACATAAGGAGTGTCAAACACTATAGAACTTCTAATAGAGTGTCTAATCACCATAGCATTTTATCAAAAAGATAAGGCATATGAAATCAAGTTATGCTAAGCTTTGTTAAACGATATACTTAAGCCTAGAGAGAGTTATTAAACAAAAGGTCTAAAAGATCATTGATGAGTCAATATTTTCTTCACTTCACTTAGCTTATTGTGCTAGATTTAATTAGGGAATTGTGTTTGAATGTCCAATATTTCCCTATTTTTGCTAATTGTGCTTAATTTGACCAGAAATTCTTATTTTAATTAATTTGAATTATATGAGCTTATTATTTTCATTATTAATTGTAGGAAAATTTTGGAAATACATTTTGGGACTTTAGAAGGGCTACCACATAATTAAAGACTCTCCACATAGGCATTTTAAATTTAATTATATTGTTATTTAGTTGTTTAGGACTTTTTGAATTAAATTGTGCACTTTGAACCAAATTTTGGAAATGGATGTTAACCTACAATTGTAATTCAAATGGGTCACGCAAGTTGCCTTAAAAATTCATTCTTGCTGCACGGTGCTTCCAACGTTGATTACAATCTACTGTAATGAATTTGTTTCATATAGACCGTACGGTCTGCCCTTGCTAGTTCATTTATCACCGCTTGGATGATGTTCTTATTCACCATGTTGTTTCCGTGTCCATTCGCTTTAGTCGGAATGCATGCACACTTCAATGCCACTCGGCTTTCTATTATGTTCGGTTGTGATAATTTAGTTGTAATGGTAGCTTAAGTATGTTGGGTTGGTCATTAGCGATATTACATTGCTTCTTTGAGATTATTGGACTGTGCTTGTGTTTATTCTGCTCTGCCAAACATTTTATGAAATCTGATTGTGTTCTTGCAATGGGTAAACGCTTAGTTGCCCAATTGGTGATTGCATCTTTGCTTGGTTGATCAATCTGTATAGAACACACTAGATGGAATAGGTGTATTGTGTTCGCTTAGTTCGCGATTATGATTGGTCTTCGCTTAGTTGATTCATTCATGTTGGATTAGAGGTTAGAGTAGTTTATTCATGAGACCTCTGCACTTTAATTGTCATGTCGCTGCTTTGATTTGGCTCACTATTCAATATGTTTTGTGCTTACAATTGGGTATACGCTTAGTTGCCTAATAGGTGTTTAATCTTCGCTTAGTTGATTAGAGTGTATAGTGCAGGACTGATTGGATTTGTGCATTGCATTTGCTTAGTTTGCAATTTTGAAGACCGAATTAGTCTTCGCTTAGTTGGGTGATTCGTGTTGGATTTGAATTAGAGTAGTGTATACTTGTCGTTAATCTGTGATTGGAAGCATAGTAATTGAGTTAATGGCCAACCGTTTTTATTCTGTATTTGAATCTGTGTTTACTGTCATTCTCATTTAGCATTACCATTTGTGTTTTAAATTTAGTTCTTTTCGCATCACAAAACTCTTCACCAACCCCCCACCGCGTGTTCGACCTATTACCTGAACCACATTTGGTTCTTGAGAGAGGACCTAGGAGTCACTTCCTAGTCTATATTGTATTTTAATTGCACATTAAATTTGTATCAGGGTGTGATCTCAATCAATCATATCATAACATACCAAATGCTTTGCCTTCAAGCAATGCATTTATCAAAACATGCCAACATTTGACAAAATGTTTTGAACACACAACGTGCTTAACGATCATAAACGTTTAAAACATTTAATGTTGTACAAAAAAGTGTCTCTCTACTTGCATGTTTTGTTCTTGTTACCTGTTCAGGTAATGTCAATACTAAAGCTTTATTTAGAAGCGTTGCACAAAGGACAAAAAGACATTCAAAGAAAAGAAGACATTCTTAGAATGTTTCCTCAAGCTTTGCACTAAAAGGACGTATAAGCTACATTTGAATGAAAGCATTGATAAAGCACTATCATGTTGTAACATAGAACTAAGTTTGACTAGCTACCTAAAAAGGCTATAGAAGTCAACTCTGTGTCCAAGGTCATTTCTCAAGAAAGCTATATAAAGAAGATTTATTGAGGTGAATATGTTGTTGAAGTTCAGGAAGGTGGAAATAGGAGAGAGAAAAGGAGAGAGAGAAAAAGAACATGCTCAAGAAAGATCATTAAACACTATCTCTAAAGGAAGAATCTCATATAATTACAGATTATATTGTATTGTATTAATCCTCTCCTTGAGATTTATTCAAATTTGTATTTATAATCAAACACTGAATGTGTTTGTATTAAATCATTGTATTGAACTAAACGTTCTAGTTAGGATTGGCTAGGGGACCAACTTTGGTTGACAATACCTTGTTGTAAACCAGAAGTGGTTATAATACTTGACAACTAGGAGTGGGTAAAGTTGGACTAGTCAGGATTGACTAGGGATACAAGGAGTGGTTAAACTTGGACTAGTGAGGATTGACCAAGGGAACCAGGGGTGGTTTAGAATAATTGGATTAGTTAGGATTAACTAAGAGACCAGGAGTGGTAATTATACTTACAACCAAGAGTGGATTAAACTCAATTGTAATATTGGATAAGATTAGTGGAACCTCTCAAGAGTTCTTAAGCGAGACTAGACGTAGCTTAGGTTTCTAAGTGAACCATTATAAAAACATGTGTTACTGCCTTCTTTATTTGACATGTTTTCTTAAAAATCTTTATTAAAAGCACAATCGTCTAACACTTATATCAGATCGTCTAACCCCTATTATAGTTGATAAGCATTATTTTGTGAAAGAACTTTTGAAAACACTATTCAAGCCGCTACCTCACCCATTTCTAGTGTTTTTCCTGTATTTCATTACTTTTGTTACATATCGTATATAATTATTTCCAATGGCTAAGAAGTTCAACAATGTAAAAGAGATTGATGGTAGAAGGGAGACACTTAAATTAAGGGTTAGAGTCAATGACTTATGGTATATTAAGAATAGAGGGATGAAGGCAAGTATCTATAAATTATTCTTATGGATGATAAGTTATGTATGTTTTTCCAATGCTTTTCCAATCTTTTTACTATGGGTGTCAATTTTGGACAAGTCTAGGCTGCTGAAAGTGTGAGCTATTGACTGTCAGGTTGTTGGGCAGCCGAGCTATCAGGCTATTGGGAAGTCAAGCTACCGAGTTGTTAGGCAGTTAGACTATTAGGTTTCAGACTTCTAGACAACCTAGATGTCGGACTATTGAGAACCGTACTTTTGTTATGTGTAATTTACTGAAATGTCCACATGATTGTATGTGTTGTATGGTGACCATATACCAACTATGGTTAGGAAAAAAGATTTAATTGTGTGGAAGAGTAGGTGGGTAAAGAGTAAGACTTATGTCATCCATAATTTTAAAATATCAGGTATGTGACCATGAAATTAAGTTATTGTTTATTGGTGCTATTATGGTTAAAGTACAAGCACTCCCCAATATTCCTAAGAAACCATTCAATTTTAAAAGCATCAAGGAAATTAAGGATGGTGACTTTCCTCCTGGTGTTAGATCATCTAGGGTGTTAAACACATCTAGGGTGTTAGACAATCTTAGGTGTTAGAGCGCCTAGGGTGTTAGACCATTTGGGGGTGTTAAACCGTGTGGGGATGTTAGACCGTTTGGGGTGTTAGATAATTTAGGGTGTTACACAGTCTAGGGTGTTAGACCATTGGGTGCTAGATGCATCTGGAGTGTTAGACCGTAAGGGGTGTTAGATAGTATAGGGTGTTAGACCGTCTAGGGTGTTAGACAATTTGAGGTGTTAAACTGTGTGAGGTGTTAGACCGTCTGAGGAGTTAAATTGTCTAGGATGTTAGACAGTGTGGGGTATTATATCATTTAGGATGTTAGACGCATCTTACAATCCCAATGAAAAATAATTTTGAATATTTCTTCAAGTAGAATAGCCTCTCTTTTTCTTCCTAGAGGAAGGACAACACATTCAAAATTTAAATCTCCAATGCCTACATTAGACAATTGAGTTTGTAACATTATGCAAGGAAGTGAAGCCTACTAATTATTAAAACAAGATGACTTAAATATTTGGGATGAAGCGCAAAATGCACATAAATATTTTTTTAAGGCTTTGGAAATAAGTTTGAGTGACATAATGAGAATAGAAAAACAACATAACACAATTTTTAGAGGTAAGGTTTGTAGTAAATCAGAAGTCTTTAGTGATCAAGTCAATTGTATGGTGTTTCATAGAAGAAGGAAAAGAAGGTGAAGTAATATCAATCAAGTGTTGATCTGAAGTCAAGGCAAGCTAAATTTTTAAAAGGAATTTACTAGAGGTAGTGGAAGATAGATAGGAGGTGAGTTTGAATGCCAGATACCAATTGGTTGGTCATGTGAAAGAAGAATCCTTAAAGTGGAAATCTGAAGATTTATAAGTTGTTTAAAGAAAAAGGCTAGACCAATCTACATTATTGAATAATAGAGCATTTTAACATAGAGGCAAGGTTTTTCATGTCGGTTAAGTTGTTGGGGACTAGTATCTTGGAAAAGTTAGGTGGTTTTGATAAGAGGAATGAGGAAAGTAGGTTTTTCCTTCTACCTGATGAGTGAATTTTTTAGGACAAAAACTTTTATTGTTGGAGAGAATGTGAAGGCTTAGAAGATGGTATTTTAAAAGTAGTTGTGGATGAAAAGTAGTGAGACTAGAATATTTTAATGTTAAATTGTTTTAATATAAATAGTTTCGTTATAAACGAGTTTCATTATTTTAAAACATTGCAATCCCTACTTTTCCAGAGTCCTCTGCCTCCTCTTTAAGGGTTTTTGTTAACAATGTGAAGCATTGTTGCTTTGAAGTAATTTTGATGATGATGCAAGTGAAGACTTGAAGACTTGAAGAACCTTCTGTAAATGTTAAAAACATTCAATGTAGAAATAATTTGTATAGGAATCATTTTACTTTTGTAAGTACTTAGAAGGTTTCTTAATTTAGTGATTTATTTTGGGAATAATCGATTATCATAGGGAATAATGGATTATCACAAGCTAAAATAGAAAGGGGTTGCTCACGCAAATAATCGATTATCACATAGGATAATCGATTATCACTGCAAGTTTTAATATTGTCCAGGGTGCGCAAATAATTGATTATCACTTAGGATAATCGATTATCACTTTTTCGAAAACCCCATAACGGTCACAAATAATCGTCTATCACTTATAATAATCGATTATCACTGGTAGTTGGGAGATGTCTTTTCAGTTTCTATCCTTGCACGAAACTTGACTTATAAATAGAGTTATCCACAACTCTTCGAAAAAAATCTTTTCATTTGAGAGTATTAGAGTTGTGTGCCTAAGGGAAACTCCCTGTATGTGAAAACGGAGCTTGTGATCTTGGTGCTTGTTAGAGGAAGTACTCTTTCTTGGTGTGTCTAAGTGGTGGAGTATACCTACAAAGCAGAGTCAAATTGTTTATCCTTTTGTGCGTCAAAAGGAAGTGTCGTTCATCTCTTATGTGTTAAGAGAGGTGGTTTCTAATCTCAATCTTTATTTTTGTATGGTAATCTGTTACTAATTTCTAGTGAAAAGAATCACTTTTTATAGTGAGTAACGACTAGACGTAGAATTTGTTGATTCGAACCATGATAAAATTCCTTGTGTGTTTTTCTCTATCCTTATACTCTTTGTTTACAAATTGTTCGATAAAATTACTGAAAGAAAATCATAATTTTAAAAGAACCATTTCACCACTCTCCTCTTGGTTATTGTCTGTAACATGCATTAAAATCCTTTCTGTTGTGCGATGCCAATTCAACAGTTTATGTACCTTGTTCACCTGTTTAAAGATTAGAGATTGCCATTGTGATCCTCGTCGTAAGATCTTCAAGTCTACTAAAACAATTTCCCAAAAAGAGTAAGTTAATTTCTACTCTTTTTCTATGGCTTCATGTTTTCCAATGCATGTGATGTTTGGTTCTATCGCATGTAAGGTTTGAGTCTTCTTTTACATTCTCTATTGATTAGTGGTTCTAATGGCATCCCTTGATCATGTTGTTGATGTCTATAGGTGTTGTTTGGTCTCTTTGAGTTGAGAAAGCATAGTAGGATTCTCTAGAGCTAGTTTGAGTTTCTAGGATTCTCTAGAGCTGGTTTAAGTTTCTAATAGATAAGGGAAGCTAGTATTTTCTTTTAATTGAATTATAAAGTATGAATTGATATTTGATAGTATGTGAGATTAATGCATGTTGATTGTTAGGTTTGACATTATTGTTATAAGAATTGAGTATGTTTGAATGAATGCATTTGGTTGAATGATGATGGTGTACTTTGATGATTTGTGTGGACATGCTTATTGTTACAAATTTTGTTGTTGTGAAGATTTTGTGGTGTTAAGTTGGGTGCAATTTTGAGGAAAAAGGAGTATGTGGAGTCATAAGTCACTTTTAGTCTAAAATGGAGGTTTTAATAGGTGAGTTTTAGACAAATGGTCTAAGTGGAAAAATAATGTTTTAAGCTCTATGCTATGGTCATTTGGAACTTATTTGGATAGTGAGTTAGTAGAAAAATGGTTTAGAAATGTATGGTATATAATTAATGGTATTTTTGTGACTTTTAGGAGCATTTTAGAGGTTATGAAGAGTAATTTTTTGATTTGGAAGGTTTCAGGTAGGTTGAAGTGTTTGGGGTCTGTCTTTGAGTCATTTGTGACTTGTCTAAACCCTTAAGATGCCTAGTTATGAGCTAAAACTTGTAGAGTGGATTTATGGTCTCTAAAGTGGTATTTTAGTTAATTTGAGTTACAATTGGGTTGTAAAATGAGTTTAAAACTAGTTTAAGTTGGTTCATATATTTTTGGTTAGGGCTGTTGTAGCTTAGAATTTCATCTATAAGTGGTAGAATTTGGTAAAAGTGCATAGGACAGGTCATGAGAAGTTGAGGGGTGCAAATTCTGCGTAACTGGTATTTTGTAGAATTATGCAGTCTCAATGAGCGAGTGTAGTCGCTGAGAGAGTAGAACTATATCTAGTTAAGCGAGTGTAGCCGCTAAGCGAGAAAAACTCACTATTTTTGTACTCGTAGAGCGAGCCATTGTGGCTGAGCGGGTGGACTAAAAGACACTTTTAGCTGACCAAACATATTTCATGGCTGAGCGAAAATATCATAATTTTCAACTAAGATTTTATATACTTCTTAAGGTGTGTTCAATGTATGTGATTGTTTGAATGATTGGTTTATAATACTTATTTTGAAGTATAAATGGATTTATAATATGAATTGGAAACAGGATTATGTAAATGATTATGTATGATATATGATGATGATGAGTTTTGTGTTCTTTTCTCGTATTTTCTTATGAAGGATAATTACACTAATACTTTAATGTGTGTTTGATATATCATATAGAATGTGTGGTATGGTTTGGAACATGTGGTTAAATGGATGTGAGGTTTACAAGATTTACAAGGAGGAACTTCTTGTTGGTGGTTTCAAATTGTTGTTGGTATGAATGCACGGAGCTTTGTATTAGGGATTTATCCTGAAACTCTAATAGTCATTCATTCTCAAGTAGAGAGGGTTGAGGCATGTGGTGAGAGTAGTAGGACATCCTAGTATAGAGGTTTTACATGACCTTAAGCACTTTAACGGACTAACCTTGTGTGGTAGCTTTGAGTGGGTCAGTTGTTCCATCACACAAGTGCATGAGCTACCACAGTTCGACACTTATACTATATACGGATGGTCAAGTTTAGTTCTATGGCATGATTAGGATGGTTGTTTTACTCTGAGTGAAATGTGATATTTGATGAAATATTAATCTATCTTGTTAGTTTCTTTTTATCATTAATTTACCTTTGCTTTTGTCTTTGCAAGTCTGTGTGTGTTTTCTCTTATACAATGATCACCTTAAATGGTATGAGCTTAGGCGAAATATCTTTCCAGTTGTTTTCGCGCGAGATTAAAGGTGAAACAGCAACATAGATGGGTTTTGTTCTTTAAATGTAGAATCTTCTTCTTCAAAAATAGGTAGTTTTTCCTTAATAGTTGTCATCTTGTAGCTCTTATTTTAGTAGTTTTATACTATTAAAATAAAATGCTTACACAATGAACTTAATACATTTAATGATTTGTTATATATATATATATATAATCCAAAATTTCTAACAATTTTATTTGCAATAATATAATGAATTAATATTATTCTCATAAATTTTGTTTATATCATCCAATCGAGATTGAAGTCAAAAAGTAAAATATTTATGTCTAAATTTGAATTAATGTTAATTTAATATTTTTCTTCTATACGATTTCTTTGAGTAGAATATTTATAAGGTATAATAAAGTATATTAGTAAGAAAACATTTAGAATATTTTTAAACTTAAATATTTTTTTTATAATTTAAAAAAATAATTTTTAACTTTGTGAACTTTGTTTTATTAATATTTGTAAAATTTGTAAATATTTCAGTTATAAAATTTTTTTTGTATTAAATGTGAAATATTTTATATAATTACTTTATTTTTATCCATTTATTATTTGGTATTTTGATTTAAAATTTATATCAATATAATTTCTTTTTACATATTTAACGAATAAAAATATAAAAAACATCTTTTTAATATTGAACATTGAATAATATTATGTTTCCTTTAATGTGAGTTTTATTTTTTTATAAAAAATATTTAATTAATAATAAAATATTAAAAAAATTGAGTATAGGTACAAGTAAGACAGTATATCTTATATTTGATAGAAATGAGAATGAGAAAAAAAAATTATATATGCTTTGATTCACAGGAATAAAGTTCTTATAGATTAATTTATTTGAAAGTCGTAATACATTGTTTAGTCCCCTTAGTTAAATTGTTCCACTTCTGCAATGAACTTAGCACAACAACAAAAGCCATGGACTGGATCAACGCGAACGCATTGCCCTATCTGATACGAAGCCCTCTTGCATGTTCCATCACAGTCTGGATATACTTCGCATGGCCCAATACAATGTTGACTGCTCATACCTGCTCAGATCATCATAATACTACTTATTTATATAAAATAACTATTTACACAACCTTCATCATTTTTTTAAAAATATTTTTTATTTTTTATTTCTTTTCAAAATTAGTTAATATAATTATTATTAAAATTACAAATTACAAACATTCTGAAATTAAAAAATACATGTCTGAGAAGAAAATTGTGTTTGATCTACGTACCTAGTGAGAATAGAAGAACAAAAACCATGCTTGCCAACATATGCTTCACTGCAAAACCCATTTTTCTGTAGTTTTCTCTTCAACTTTCAATCCCCTGTGACAACAGAGAAATATGTCAACTTTTTATTAACTTTCTTTCTAACAGCAACATATTTATATACACTTTGAAGATTATTATTTACGAGAATGGCATTGAAAAGAAAAGTGTTGCTGGTGGAATGAAATACTTGTACACATTTATAATTATAATTAATAATATTTGACCCCACCATTTTATTTTAATTGGTACTATTCATTTCATTAAAACAACAATTCAATCAGCTCATGGAATTTCTATAAACAATGAATTCAGTGTCATTAGTTTATCTTCTCTTTAACTTAATTTAATGAATTTTAACAATTATTTATTGGATTTTACCATAATTTTATATTTTAGTTGTCAACTAACGTACTAAATTCATATATTATGAGTCAAACTAGTGTGATATTATTAAATTGTATTGACTGATATTAATTTAAATAATGTATAATATTAATAGTAGATAAATGTTTTAAAATAAGAAAACTATGTATTTTATTTTAAAATAATTTAATAATACATATAAAATTTCTTAAATTCGTCTCATTATTTAAAACACAAATCATCTCTAAAACTATTTCTCTTTCTCTTCTCCCACTTATCTCTACCATTTTTAACTCCTCGATCATATGTTTGACGATCAGGAGGTGCCTACGGTGGAGTAATCTCCTTTTCTACCCGATCAGTTCCTAGTATTGAGCAAGTAAGCTTTGACTCCTTTTTCCTCTCGTTCTTAGGTCAAAATAATGCGTGTTGATTATCTGTTGCATGTGTCATATGGGACATTTCCCTAGTTTCTTGTTAGTCTGAGGTCCTAAGAAATCACTCTTATCATAATTTAGTGATTTGTAGGCGTTTTTAGAGTTCCTTGCATTTTAAGAAACAAGTGGACGTTCTTAGAGCTGTAGAAATTCTCTGTGAGGTAAGAGAAGCTAATAATTTTCTTTAGCTTTAAATTGAGTAGTGTGAATAATAGTTGTTGATTGGTAATACTTATTTGGTTATGATTGAGATGATTGTTATAATGAAAATGATGTATAATGAGCATGTTTGATAAATTGATGCATGTTGTTATGAATGGTGGTGAATGAGACTGAATGATTGTATGTATGATGCTATTTTGGAATGTATTTGGTGTGAAGTTTGTGTAACATTGAGAAATAAGGTTTTGATTTAGTTAGAAGTTAGTTTTTAGTCTAAAATGGAGGTTTTAATAAGTGAGTTGGAGAAATAAAGGTCTAAATGGAGATATGGTAATTTAAGTTTTGTTGAATGGTTAATTGGGACTTGTTGCGTTGATAATTTGGTAAATTTATGATCTACAATAAAGTAGTATTCAATTGGTGATGTTTTTAAATGGTCTCGTTGAGCGAATAGAATTGGCTAGTTGAGCGAGTACTTGAGGTTTTTGGCAGAGAGTTGGAGTGGTTGAGCGAGCTAGCTCACTTAGGTTGGGAAACTCATTGTTTTGGCTCTTGCTAGGCAAGCAGAGTCTGTTAGCTGGGCAAGTGGGTATGTGCTCTTAAGTGTTTTCAAATCTTTTTACTTATATGTATGGTTTTAAAAGATATATTGGTTTGATGTATGATATGTAGAAATGTTTATAACTTATGTTTGAATGAAATGAGATGTATAAGATTCATAAGGAGGATTCTTAGGTGTTGTATCAAAGTGTTATTGGTATGAATGCAGGTAGCTTAGTCTTGGGGGTTATCCTGAACTCTAATGATCGTTCATTCTCAAATAGAGAAATTTGATACATGTGGTGAGAGTAGCAAAAGATCTTAGTCTAGGTGCTTCCAGTATGGCCTAAGACGTGGTACAGACTAACTTTGTGAGTGTGGTAAGGTGAAACCCATTGACAATTTGCAAAGCAGTAGAAGTCACCACAAGTGCACAACCTGCTATAGTTTGACATTTATATTAAATCTGGATAGTCCAATTTAACCCTTGCATGTTAAGATGTTTGATTTGATTTACGTTATATATTATTTATGTTATATAAGTATATAGTCTTATTTTAGTTGGTATATAAAGTTAAATTTTTAGTTATGTTTTGTATAATTATAATGAAAACTTTTAGTTCCTATATTGATTAACTTTTCTATTATATTAAATATGTAATAGTTGCTTAATATTATGTTTTTGGGATGTTACATTATATATTTTATATTTTTATTTTATTTATATTTAAAATTATAATATTAAAATATAATAGATATAAACTATTTTTGTACCAAAAATAATGATAAATATCTCCACTGCTTCAGAAATTTTTATGAAAAGTTTAATTTTTAAATAAAGTAATATTATTTTCATTTAAATTATAGATTACAAAAATTAAGTATTAAACATAATAATATATTTTTTTGATAAATTTATTCAATTTATAAAATTAATATACTTGTATTTTAACTCACTAAAATAAGACATCATATAGAAAATGAACAAAGTTAACATATATGTTTCCCTTATTCATATATAAAGATCATTTTTATAGTGAAATGATTTTATTTTTCTAATATAACCTTTAATATATTTAAAACGGTTTTCTTTTTCTGTCTTTTTCCTTCAAAATTGAGTTCTTCTAATCACTCATGTTGTGTTTGCTTTTTAAACTTTTCAACTTTTCTGTATTTATTCTTTTTCCGACTGATAGACTTCAAAATTCCTTACTTCTTAAATTTAAGTATTTTAAATAATATCTTAAATCTAAGCAAAATAAGATAGAAATAAATAATTTATATAACGATATACGTCTTAAAAAATATATAAAAAGAAAATTAACATTTATATTAATACATAAAATACAAATATATTACAAAAATTTAAATTTTAACTTGATGTAAAAAAATAATATAAAAAAAATGCATGTACCTTTACATTAATACTGGTGTCTTTTCACTATTATAACATATTAGGATACCGAATTAATTAGGTACAAGTCGAATAATTGAAATATTATTTATATTGAAATACTATTTATATATAATAAAAATAATTAATATAATTTATAATATATATGACTATTTTTTTAAACCATTTTTTATATGCGTGTTTTTTTTCACTATTCTATCATTATATTTTGTAATTATAATAATTAATAAAAAACTTAAATATTTCTATAACATTTTTTATAAAATTTTATCATACTAATTATATTAAATTGTTATTACCTAAAAGGAAGAATGTGATTCTTCCAATATGTAAAAAGTAGTATTATTGGAAGGATTGATTTTGAGTAATTGATGAATTAAGATGATCCATCTAAATAAGAGAATTTGAGTAGAATTTATCTTAAATCAATATCCACAGCCAGTATAAAAATTTACAATTTTTTCGAGGTTATTTTTTTTTGTTTCCGGCGGTTTTAACCTCCAAAAAATACATTACCCGCAGTTCGGAAAACCTCTAGAAAAAGTTGTATCACTAAGTAATTATCGACGATTTTTTAAAAAACCGTCACAATTTTCAGGGGTTTTGAGAAAACTACTGGTATTAGCGAGGGTTTCGCAGAAACATCCGATATTTGTAAGGGTTTTTGTTAAAATCGTCTGAACTAACTGGAGTTTTATAGAAACCGCCGAAAATGACTGAGTTTTATAGAAACCGCCAGAAATGACTGAAATTTTATAGAAACAGTCGAAAATGACCGGGGTTTTATAGAAACAGCCAGAAATGACCGGAGTTTTGTATGAACCGCCAAAAATGTATTGATGAGCATACCAAGGAAGCTTTGTTTGTGGATTTCACTTTAGCATTTAAAACAATTCATTCTCTCCCCATCAATTTCCCTGGTGCCACATTTTGGAGAGGTCAAAAAGCAAGGCAAGAATCTCTAAAGGAATCTTAAGTTCTAAAGGAGTCTTGTTGCTAGTCATGATACATCTGTCACTCTCATGAAAGTTATCTAAAGATCTAGAGGTTTTAAAAAAAACATACAATAAATTTAGTAGTGGCCAGCATGGCACTACTCTAAATCCTATCTTCCATTATTTGAAAATATTCTCTAGACCTTGAAATATCATATTTTCGCAACAGTCATTGTAAGAGTTTTTATTAGACGAGCACCCATTCTCTTCCATTTTATTGAGCATCTCTTTAGCATCATCTAGCAGTCCTTCTTTACACATACCTTTAATCATTATGTTATAAGTATAGAGTACTAAAATTCATGCTATTGAACAATGCTAAAAACTCTTGGTTGTGTGAGTTACAGAGAATAAAATAAAGACATATACTTTTTGTTGATGATGATTGTCAACGAAGAGTACGACATTATAACCTAAAGTGTTGTGGATAACAATAGTACAAGTATCCTCATCTTGTACTGAGGAAATTGAAATGAAACTAAATAACATCAACAGGAAAATATATGTAAAAGAAAAAACTAAGGGTATCCTGTATAGGACATGTTCAGTGGAAAGCTTTTGACGAGTGTATTCATAACAATAGTTTAACTGATAAAAAGAAGATAGGAAGCAACCAAGCAAGCGTTAAATTTACAATTACAAAAAAAACAATTATTATCGACGACTAAAATCCTTCAGAAATGGACAAAAGTCTTCGGTAATGCGATTTTTCCGACGGACCAAAGGCCGTCGGTAATATCGTTGTCGGTAACATTTACCGACGGCTTTTGGCCCTCGGTAATTACCGAAGGCTTTACCGAAGGCCAAAATCCTTCGGTAATTACCGACGGCCAAAAGCCTTCGGTAAGTCCGTCGGTAAATATGTTGATCTGGTTCATCTTCTTCCTCTTTCCCTTCTCTGTATCCTCCAAATTTCATTTTTTTTTTGTCCAACTTTCTTCATTTCTAAACGAAAACAACAATCCAATTCATTTCAAAACCAAAATCAATGACAACACTTAGGTCCTTCAATATTTTTAGAAACCCTAAAATAGCAAAAAATCCCCAATGGCAGTGATGCTTTCACGGCAGTGGTGCTCTCCCATGGCAACGGTGGTGGAGAGCAACGATGGTGGAGAGCAGCGGTGGTAGAGAGCAGCGGTGGTGGAGAGCAACGGTGGTGGAGACGCGGTGGTGGAGAACAGCGGTAGTGGAGAGCAACGGTGGTGCAGATGCGGTGGTGGAGAACAGCGGTGGTGGAGAGCAGCCATGGTGGAAGCAACGGTGGTGGAGATGCGATGGTGGAGAACAACGGCGGTGGAGAGCAGCCGTGGTGGAGAGCAACGGTAGTGGAGACGCGGTGGTGGAGAACAGCGGCGGTGAAGAGCAGCCGTGGTGGAGAGTAGTGGTGGTGGAAGTATTACAGTGAGATTGAGCGAAATGAGAAGGAGAAATGAGTGTTTGCGACATATATTGGCAGTGGGTGCGAAAATTTCCGGTTTTTTACCGACGGCAATAAAGCTTTCGGTAAATCACTCGGTAACGGCATTAAATGAAATCATGGGGGGAAAATTCCCGCACTTTTTACCGACGGCCAAAAGCCTTCGGTAAATCCGTCGGTAAGTGACATGCACATTACCGAAGGCCTCTGGGTCGTCGGTAATTGAATTCACCATTGCATTACCGAGGGCTCCTAGGCCTTCGGTAAGAGGCCGCCAGAAAAACGCATATTTCTTGTGAGTTGAAAATGAGATGGATATTATCATCGATTGTATAATGAGAAAGTGTAAAATTTACATCCACTTTAAAATTTGGCGTGTATAAAGTTGAGTGACTGACTGACAATGACTCTCTCAGTTTTATGCGAAAAAAGGCACAGACATAAGCGGAAAGCCTAAATGGTTGGTTACAAGAGTACAAAATTCATAACAAAACTTGGCTATATCTGCACAAACAGAAGGAGATTGTAAGAAGAGTTATGTATGTCGAGGCTTAGCTCTCATGTTTTTCCTTCACAGCTAAGGTCGCAACTCTGAACCAAGTCGCTTCAGCCATAGCACCAGGATCAGGAACTGTTGAAAGAATCTCTCTAGAAATGTAAGTTGAACGATCGGCCTGCGTATGCATTTCTACCCATCAGATCCACTAATAATCACAACACCATACATTAAAACATCCACAATCATTTTTATACCATTTATATCCATACTCTGGGAAAAAGGTGTATACTCTAGAGCTTTGTCATATTATACTTGATTTAATATTACAAATGATCCACAGTTTAATAAATAAATAGGATGGTAAAGTTGGTGATGGTAAAGTAAGGGCATTAAAGTTTAGGTGACATATCCAGTAGTTAAATTCATTGTTAATGAAGGGAAGCTAGAATTTTCAAAATGAAATTTGTGTTAAATTCCAGTAGTTATACAAAAAAATTAAGGAAACATACTCTACCATAACTAGCCTAGTAGTTTGTTTGATATTGCATATACCAAAATGTCCCTTGAGGAAACTGAAATGTGTAAAACGACCTGCACGAGAATCCCCAAATTTCCAATTATTAATTGGTCACCTGAAATTGAAAGGTGTAACGTCCCAAATTATATACGTCATGCATATAAAATAAAGACGTCATCATACATAATATAGGAAAGCAGTTAAGAGTAATTAGGATTACAATCATCCCAAATAGAGTCAGAATTTAAAACTTAAACACACTTAGAGTTTAAGTTGGAAACGTGAAAGAAAAGGTATTCCGAAATACATGGAATTATTAAGAAAGTCCTATGAAGACTAAACAGCAGCATCGCTACCTCCTTCCAAAGCTGCCTCCACACGAACATCCTCGCCATCTGCTCCCATCCAAGTGGATGATCATCACAAAAGAAAAAGCATACCCAAGCAAACACAAACACACAAGCAAGGGTAAGCTAGATATACGAAAATCATGTTATCACATCATACACAACATGCAAAGAAATACAGATCAATTAAACTATACACATGACTTGTTACACTTTATACTTTACACTTGACTCAATAAACTTAATACTTGACTCGTCCGGACTTGAATGATTGCCGAGCTATGGTGGGTCGTGCACTCGTGGTGGCCTCTACTGCTTTGCAAAACCATTGCCAATGGGTTTCACCCTACCACACTCACGAGGTTAGTCCGTTATCACTCACCTTGGAGCATACTGGAAGCCTCCAAGACTAGGACCTCCTGCTACTCCTCACCACATGAATCAATCCTCTCCAATTGAGAATGACAGACCATTGGAGTTTCAGGATAACCCCCAAGACTGAGCTCCCATGCAAATCATTCCACACACAATAAGGGCACCACCATGTATCCTCTCCTTGAAGACCATGGAATTACGTCCAATAAAATAGGGCACCACCATGTAATCTCCCTTGAGATTCATGGAATTACGTCCATTAACCTTACTTGTAAAACCACACTTTCCATTACTTTGAATCACATACCTTTTTACTTTAATACCAACATGATAAGACATACATATACCCTTAAAACAACATAGAATAATTCATTTAAAATATCATACTGGATTAATAGAAACCTTAACCGAAAAGAATACCTCACCACACAAAAAGAACAAGATTAAAACTCCTTGACTTGCCAAAGGACGAACGTATTGAATATTGATCGAACACCTAGAGTACTATGTCGAACACCTAAAGTATTGGACGATCGTCTAGAATCCTGACCAAATGTCACAACTTAACACATGACCAACCAGTACCACACTTAACCGAACAGTATTAAATCAAAGCCTGACCGAACGATACTAAATCCAATTCTAACCGAACGGTACTAAACATTCAAGACCTAACTGTAACAGATCAATACTTAATCGAAAACTATTCAATCAAATATCAACCGAACGATGTAAATCAAGGTTTAACCTACACCAACGACCGAACGCTAATATCACTTATTTACACATAATTCTTTATGGTCTATTAATTTGAACCCTTAAGTATGTCAAACAGATTGGATACCTTCACCAATGGCTCCGGAAGGGTCAAAAACCCCCAGAACGACCTAAAGAACGTCCAAAACGGACATCCAGAACTCCCAAAACATCAAAAACATCAAAATCACTAAATCTGTCACACATAACTCGCTCCAACGAAATTACTATTCCAAAATCACGAACATTTACTTTTCGGGCTATACCGACTATTCCTTTCATCATACGGACCTTCTAGACATCCAAAAACTCATCTTCTATCAACAACCCATATTCATCCAAATCTTATAAACATCTAAACTCAACATATAAATAAAAGACAGCGGATAAATAGTACAACTCAAAATTTCATATCAAAAACCTAATCTCCTTTTAGACCCATAAACAGATTTAAAATCTTCAAACTATAAGTATACCTAAAAAAACTTCCACCGATTCAAAATACTTAATACAAACAAGATCTATTTAAAATCGTCCAAACAGAAGCATATCCCAATTCCAAACCGTACATCAATTCAAAAGATACAACAGAAACAACATTTCACTCTAAAATCATAAAGAGAATCAAAATCCTAAACATATACCAATTTTAAGATCATACAGAAACAAAAAGACTCAAGGTTAGCTCCCCTTACGGTTTTCTCCTTAGCTAATCTTCCAAAAACTCTTTGCGAACGTTCCCCCGACTCAAAACAGAACTCCAAAGTCTCTCTGCTTCAAAACCTCCGTGCTCTGACCTCTGATTCAACTTAGGAACTTCTCTCAGCCCTAAAACACTCTTAAATAACCATAAAAACGTGTTTAAATAGTAAAAACGCGTTTAAATAGTAAAAACGCGTTTACCCAGTCAAAAACGCGTTCAAAACGCGTCAAAAACGTGTTCAATCACTGGGACAACTTTGTCAGTCCTGTTAAACCCCTTCCCGATGTCGGAATTCCGCGTATGAGTACTCGAATCGAAGCTATTCGAGTCTACTTTCTAATGGAAAAATAATCAACTCAATATCTAATTTGTACAAACAGTTATAATTAAAATACTAAACCATGTCAAAGTTGACAGCATTGTATTTTACATATTAACTTGAACTTTTATTACAACTTGATACATTTTGGGTTTCTTAATCTTCTAATGACCCAAGACTTAATTTTTCCTCTAGTTTTCAGGGTCTTACAAAAGGGGGAAAGAATGTGGTCAATTATAACATTGACAAGGTGGTAATGCAATTGTTAGAAGTTCTGAATGGACCTGCTTGATAACAGTTACAACAGTGTTACCTCCAAGAAACCAAGTGTGTAAATCTTAAATCACTTAATTCTTCTCATATAATTATCCATTAACACAAATCAGATGATTATGAAATATTGCTAAAAAATAGTGAATTACTACAGCAACTAAATCAAATAAAAGAGAGGAATTACAATCTAGGAATTCAAATACCAGAGAAAATTAATTGGTGATGATATAGTATTGAACTTTTTTGATAAAGGACACTCTGGAGTCTACTCCACTACAATTATCATCACGACAACCTTCGGAGGTACCCAAAGTTTCACATCAAGGATGATCAGAGCTTATTTCCCTCTCTCTTTCTTCATACTTCTGCCATTCACTACTGCTTTTGCATCATCTTCCAACCTAATTCTTGAAATTTAATTTAGAAGAAGAGAAGAGAAATGAGATTGTGGAGAAAGAAGAAGAAAAAAAAGAAACCCTAAAAAGAAGTCCTCCATAGGCATGCTTCTTCACGATTTCCATCACAATGCACAACTCATCTATCTCACTGTGTTCGCTTGATTCCATCGCGTTTTGTAGGGAAAATCCTAGAAAACGCAAATCAATTATCAA
Organism: Vigna angularis; assembly: GCF_016808095.1. NCBI lineage: Eukaryota > Viridiplantae > Streptophyta > Magnoliopsida > Fabales > Fabaceae > Vigna > Vigna angularis. Next base: position 30,114,571 of record NC_068972.1, read on the forward strand.
AAAGTAAAATCTTAAATTCTTTCCCACTTTTGTAAACAATTAAACCCTAAATTTATTTTCGTTCCCCCATTCTACTACAAAATAAAATAGGAAAGATAAAAATTACCACAAGCAACAAACAGAAAGGCACAATGAAGCCAAACCTTGGAGATGAACATAGAAGCTGAATGAAAGTGTCGGAGATAGACATGCTTACATTCTCCTTTCGTGAACTTCTCTTGATACTCTGTGTCGCTTGTCCAGAGAAGCTTCAATGGGAGTCAGAAATAAAACTTTCCACACGAGTTTCCATTCTACGGCGTGGTGGCAGGAAGTGAAGAACAGCAAAAAGTGAACTTAGAAATTATGGGAAGGGAAGAAGAAGAACAACGTTTTCAAAAAAAAGAAGCAGAACAGCGTTTTAAAAAAAAGAAGCGAAGACGAAGTAGAGTACAATTTTGCAGAAATAGAAATTGCGAGAATTTAAAACATTTTAAAAGCGTTATTTGCGGTTTTCTGAGAACCGCCGAAAAGTATTTAAAAAATAAAAATTTAAAACTTAGTTGCGGTTTTAATAAAATCACCGAAAATTTAAAGCGGTTTTAATATCGCCAAAAATGAACCCCTCTTAAATTACATCCTTTTTCTAGTTAACGTATAAATATATATATATATATATATATATATATATATATATATATATATATATATATATATAATCTAAACTTTTAACTCCATATCCTTCCATACATGAATTCCATATATATAATGTTTATAATTGAATATTATACCACATATAAAATATAATAGTTAACGATTAATGTTAAATCAACTAGTGATTTATTCATTGTTAATGTTTCTTTTGTCTGTTGCCCACTATAATTTCTTTTGACTTCACGTTCGTAACCACAACACATGTTATCTATTATACCTAGTTGATCTATGTTGACATCCTCATCCACTTTACCATCTCAATACTATTTACAAATGTATTTACGAAAAATAATCAACTATACCTTAAAAAATAAACATTTACATTGAAATCTACTCCATCATAACACCTATGAAACAAGGCATGGACATCACTATCCTCATTAGTTAGGTGATATCCTCACTACCTATGTGATGAAGACGACATAAATATGGCTTCACCATCCTCGAAACTCTAGATCTTAATGCAGAATCACAATAAGTAAATGAGTGTGACATACGTTATCGACAAATAGAGTCGATTTTATCTCAACCATGATATCTCTATTATTGTTGGAAGTCCCATATCGACTAGAGATAAGATCAAATTATAATATATATATATATAAGTGGAGTGCAAACCTCACCCTTAGACGTCGGTGTTTTGGGGTTGAATTAGGCTTAAAATTCACTTTCTAATATGGTATCAAGGAGGTTATGAAGCTATTTCAGGCACAGAAGTGTTCAAAGAAACCAAAAGCGGACAGAGTACGATTGGAGGTTCCAAGATGGGCAATAACGATGGAGGAAATAACAAAAAAAGGGGGTAAGAAACCCCTTCCATATTTAGAGTACATACAGAGGAGGGAAGAGGGTAGATGTTTTCATTGTGGAGGGCCCTATAGCCCTAGTCATAGGTGTCCCAAAAGGAGTATTAGAGTTTTAATTATGGCGAAGGATGAGGAAGTACAAGAAAGGAAAGAAATGGAAGAAATAAAGTAGAAACAAATGGAATTTTCAGCATTCTCAACTGGAGGATTGACACCAACCAACACAATGAAGTTACTGGGTGAGGTAAAAGGAAGATGGGTGATGGTATTGATTGATAGTGGTGTCAGCCACAACTTTATTTCTACCAAACTGGTAAAAGAACTAGGTTTGGGGAAGAAGAAATTACTCCCTATAAAGTATGCTTGGGAGATGGCCACAAGAAGGTCACAAGCGGATGTTGTAGGGTTATTTATCTCTAGTCGATGTGGGACTTCCAACACATCCCTTCACGTCGAGGTATAGACATCTCGAGCGTGATAGTAGAAATTGGTGGTCCGATAGTGGCCCGATAACGGGTGGAATAGAAAAGCCCAAGAAACAAGAAATATCGTTAGGATAGACTATAACCATGGCTCTGATACCATATTAGAAAGTGAGTTTAAGCCTAACTCAACCCAATAAAATTGGCTTATAAGGTGAGGTTTGCACCTCACTTATATATTATAAATTGTTTTTATCTCTAATCGATGTGAGACTTCCAACAATTATTACACTAATGAGACCTTCCCATGCATCAACCTCTATTTATAGGGCAAGAAAATAATCTAGAGTGGTTATCTTTGCCCTTCTCATCTATCATATCTCTTTCATCAACAGTTATTGAATATGCTAGGTCATAGTTATGCAATGTGAATAAAACATAATGTAACACCTAAATATCATCTTAGCATAAGACTCTTTATGCATTATTACGTGGAAACTACAAGGTGGGGGTAGCAGGGGGTGGGGTGGATAGTGTTGTATAAGGTCAAGATGATCCTGATCTACAACTAAGGGTATTTTTAATAGACAGGGATTAAAGTGGCTGATATCATCATAGTCCATGTTAAAAATAGTAATATATGTGGTAATACAAGATTTAATACATATCTACACATTCGTAAAATAGAGACACATTCTTAAAATGGAAAGACTAGGTGTAAGTTAGACCCATTTAAATAATAGTCCAAATAAAAAGGTATATAAGAGATTAATCACCAAGTAAACACCTTTTTTAGTAGAGTGATTCTCTTAACACCTCTTTATTTTTTTCCTGTACCTCTAAAATTCCAATTTTATCCTTTTCATTAAAAACCAACCCGCTTTCATAAGTCGGTTAAGAGTTTTACGTATTTTGAAAATCATTAAAACCTTAGCTGGCTTTTGAAAATCGATGAAATCTAAACTGGCTTTCGAAAATCAACGAAGCCTTAACCGACTTTCAAAAATTAAGAAAAAATTCTTAACATATCCAGTTAAGGTTCCTTATTTTTTTTTATTTTTTAATTTACTTTACTTTTTTTGTTTTTTATACTAATAATAGTATAATAAATATATTTTTTAATTTAATATTTTATAATAATAATATATTTTAATTTAATATTTAATAATAATAAAAATAATAAAGTAATATGTTAACAAGATTTTCAAAACCAGTTAACATATTTTTTCATTTAATATTTAATAGACATTTATTTAAGGGTTAAATATGTTTTTAGTCCCTAAACTATCAAACGAATTTGTTTGTAGTTCCTCTTTTACATTTTTAGTTCTCCTCTTTCAAAAAAAACCTTAATTTTAGGTCTTCCAAAACTAACCGCCGGGAGGATAAAAAATTAACGTTTTTTTTAAATATAAGGACTAAAATGTACCTTACTTGAGGAACCAAAAACAAATTTGCTTGATAGTTTAGAGACTAAAAACATATTTAACCCTTTATTTAATTTAATATTTTTATATAATTTAATACACATTAATATTTGAATTTATAAAATATAATATTAAATAATAATAAATAGTACATATTAAAAGATTAAAAACAAAAAAAAATTAAAAATATGTTAACCGTTGGAAAAGTAACGATCATATATTAATTTCTTATGCACTAAAACATATTAGATTAAATTTTATAAATTATTATAAAATATAAAAACGTAAACTAAAACAAATAATTAAAAAAAAAATTGTAATCGATTTTTGAAAGTTGATTAAGCAACTTTTTTTTAATCAGTTTTTGAAAGTCGATTAAAAAATTATTTAAGAAAATTTATTAAAAAATTATTTTAATCCAATTTTTGAAAACTAATTAAGATTTTGCTTTTCAAAATTGATTAAAATTTTAATAATTTTTAAAATATGTAAAACTTTTAATTAGTTTTTGAAAGCTAATTAATTCTTAATAAGAAAAGGATAAAAAAGGAAATTGTGGAGGTGCAAGAGGAGAGGCAGAGATAATTGCTCTTTTTAGTATATATACTTAATATCGTAAATTATTTTACTGAATTGAATGTAGAGCTATTACACAGCTACTACCCATGCCTGCAGTCCCACTCAAGAATAGAAAGATTATAGCATTCGTGGATCATGTTAATTAGATATCTCGATCACATAAAAAAACACTAACTAGATCATTTTTGTTATTTTAAACTATATTATTATATTAAGTCAAACTGGGATGATAATTAAAGATTTTCTTATATAATAACTTTTTAATAGCATTACTATCTTGTTTATTCTTAAACTCGTTTTATCATTCACATAAAATTTTAAAAATTATTGATTATTATGTGAAAGTGTAGAGTTTATTTGATGATCAAAATTCTCATTTAAGTAATAATTTAAAAAATGGTGAATTATATTTATGTTTCAGAAATTAATAATTAATTTTTGTCTATTATGTTTGAAAATATAAAAGTTATTATGTTATTCTATGACTCATTTTATAATTAAATTATTTTAATTACGTTTTAATTTTAAAGAATTATATTCAATTTCAAATTTAGTTGATAATAGAATTTTATCTATATAAAGTATTAAAAATTATCATGTTAAGTAAAATAAGGTGATAATTAAAATAGAATTTTAAAAATTATCATGTTATTTTTTAAATTTATCATTTAAAAAAAACACGTAAAAGATAAGATGAATTTACGTAGGAGTGAAGGGAAAATAAATACTTATAAAAACTGCGTTTGTATTTCCTATTTAAGGGAACAATAAAATTATACAAATTATATTTAGACATTGAATTTAAACTAATAATCTAAATACGAACACTCAAATATAATATATTTTTTATTTGAATTCATTTTAATAAACAAAGTCTACTTCTTAAATAAGTAATAATTTTGAAATGTATTTAAATTTAATAAAACTAATTTATTATCAACAATTTAAAAATAAAATTGTAGAGAAACTATACATGCATGTTTTAGAGAACACATAATTTTTCATTAACAACTAGAATAAGAATAAAAATCTTATAAATTCATTTATTTAAAATGACAATAAATTGTTTTGTCCTCTTTAGTTAAACTGTTCCAGTTTTGCAGGTTTAACAATAAACTTTGCACAACAACAGAAGCCATGTTTTGGATCAACCATAACACATTGTCCTATCTGATACGAAGCCTTCTTGCAAGTTCCAGAACAGTCTGGATATTCTTGGCATGGCCCCAGACAATGCTGTCTGCTCATACCTGTTCACAATCATCATATTTATTTATTTTAAAAATCAGTTAATATAATTATTTTTATTCATATCATTATTACTCGTGATATTATTTTATTACTCAATTATTTTCATTAAATAAGTTAACTTTTGAAATTAAAAATATATGCTTGTGTTTGATATACGTACCTAGTGAGAATAGAAAAACAAAAACCAAGGCTGCCAATATATGCTTCACTGCAAAACCCATTTTTGTGTAGTTTTTTCTTCAACTTTCAATCCCCTGTGACAGCAAAGAAATTTGTCAACTATTTACGAACTTTCTTTCTAACATGAACATATTTACACACTTTGAAGAATATTATATATAAGAATGACATTAAAAAGAAAACTGTTGCTCCTGCAACTAAAATATTTGTACACATTTATAATCATAATTGATAATCCCACCATTTGATTTTAATTGGTACTGTAAATTATATTAAAGAAATTATTTATTGAATTTTATAATAATTTTAAAATTTGGTCAATGATTAGTTTACTAGATTAATAAATTATGAGTCAAACTAGTGTGATTGTATTAACTGATATCAATTTAAATAATGTATAACATTAATAATAATCTCATAATATATATCATAAAATAATTTCTATTTTACACAAAAACAAACAAAACCTATAATGTTGGTCTAGAAGTAAAAGTTAGAAGGAGTAAAAGAAGTTTGGGTTAGAAAACAAAACTTACATAACATTTGTTTATAAAAAAAATTATCATATTTTTATTTTAAAATTACAATGTTAAAAAAATGACAAATTTAAATATAATTTATTTTCTCTACCAAGAATAATAGTAAATATCTCAACTATTTCAGAAATTCCTGTTTATAAAAAGTTTAATTTATGATTAGAATACTATTGTTTTTAGATAAATTTATTCAATTTAAACTTTTTTCAAAGTTTAAACTTGGTTTTCATCACATTAACCTGATAATAAAAATATTCGTATTTTAAATAATATATTAAATCTAAACAAGATAAGATAGAAATAAAAAATTTATATAACTATATAAGTACAAAAATATATATACAACCGAAAATTAAAATATATATTAATACATTAATACATTAATACATAAAATACAATAATATTGCAAAAATAAATTAACTTGATATAAAAAGATAACATATTAGAATCGAATTAATTAGTTACAATTGGAATAATTAACTATTATGTATATTGAAATACTATTTATATATATACTATAAATGATTAATGTAATTTATAATATATAAGACTGACATTCATTTTTTATATACGTGTTTTCTTATTTTTTAACATTTTATCTTTATTTTTATAATTATAGTAATTAAAAAAATTTAAATATTTCTATAAAAAAATTATATATTTTTATGATAATAATTACATTAAATTGTTTTTAGCCGAAAGGAACAATTTGATTCTTCTAAAGTGCAAAAAGTAGTATTGTTCAAAGTACTGACCGTGGAATAGTTGATGAATACTGACAGAAGATCACCTGCACAAAATTTCCTTATCTTCAAGTCACTGAGAGTTTAGAGAAATTATAGAATATGAAATAAATTAAAAATTGAGTAATATTTCCTTGTGAACAATATGTATTTATAGGTCAAGACTTAAATATTTAAAAGATATTTAAAATAAATAAAATATATGATTGATTATTGAATATTTCTCATTCAATCAATTATAATCATATATATTTAAGTAATGATATCAAATTTGATTTATTCGAATTTTATATTACTACATTTTGGAATACCAAAAATAATTAATATCAAATAAATTATGAATTTCATTTGAGTTTATAAAAATTATATTAATAAAAATAAAATTATTAATAAAAGAAATAGTAATCATAATGTTTTAAGTGAATCTTACAAAATTGGTTCATAAATAAAGTTTATATTTACTTAAATTTGTTTTATTTTTATTGATGTAAAATGTTTAATACAAGTTTTTCATGCTAAAAAAATATATATTTAAAATGTAAGATTAAATATTAATGAATGTTCTTACCGTGTTTTGATAATAGACAATATAATAAGTTTATCAAAAAACAAATATCATGAGAATAAATTTTATATAACTTCAATATTATTTTAAAAATGTACTTTAGACATAATTTTACCTTATAAAATAAGTTCCTAAGGTGAAGTTTGTACACGCTTACGTAATATAACATTTTCTTGTGGATTGAGATCTTTGTTATGTGTTAGATATAGTATCTATTTATGCAATATAAAAATAATTGATTCCTTCTTAATTATGTTGCTTATTCGTTAACAAAATATATGACATTTTGTTGTATTTAACACAACATATATATGTGAATATATTATATGTTTATATAATAATAAACACAACTTGCAATCACCAAATAAGTTCATAAGCATGCTCCTTCAAAAGAAAGCACGAGACATTCCTTACTAAATAAATAGATAGTTAAAACACATTTTACCATACATTATTGATTAAATATACTTCATTTACAATGACGATATTATTAAAATGAGATGTGACATTCACTATGTATATCATATGTATATCATGTGTTGATTTGTTAACAAGTCAATTTTAACTTATTACGTCTTATTTATTATTTATATCACATTGTATAATATTGTTTTAATTACTAATTTTGGTCATATGTTTAACCTTTGATTCATTTTGGTCATTATACTTGTTTTTTACTTAATTGAATCCATATTTTTGTAAAAGAATTCAATGTAATCACTTTAGTTAACTTGACATTAACATCATTTTGAAGTGTATTAAAATTTAAGTTTGTCGCATGTCAAAATTTGGATTATCTTCTTTGAATTTTTCTTATTTTAATATATGAAAATAAAAAATAATTCATATTTTCACATGAAAACCTAGGAATTTTGCACATACGCGCCAATTTAAAAAATGAGTCACATTAACTCTTGTATACAAAAGTAAAAACTAATTTGAATCTTTTTAAATAATTTTCAATCAGAAAAATAAATATTAAAATAAATTAAAGAGTTATTACGAATAATTTAATAAAAGAAATATTAAGGTGAAGTTAGATACTTAAAGTGAAGTGGTCATTTGTTATGCGTATCACTTACCGTTACCACTAATTTGATAGAAAAGATGCATTGTTAAAAGAAAATAAAACTGAATTAACAATATTTAAAATAGTAGCATGAAGAAATTGAAAAATAAAATTTTAAAGATATTCTTCTCTTACCGAACTTTTCTTCACATGCATTTCTTCACAGTTCAAACAAGTAAGTCAATTACACAAGGTAAATAACACAAGTGGGTTGAATTATCTAACATTTCTTTATTACAAATTGGAAAAGTATGGGGCAAGGACTTTCTGCACCTATCAAATTTCTTTATGCACCCCATCAAAAGCCTTTAAAAATTTATTTCCATATAGAAGCTGGGTGATTGTTTACGGAAAAAATTTCCAAATTTATTTTAATGTGTTTCAAAAATATGAATTCAGAAATGATAGGGTGTAAGGATATGGTGTAGAAAGTAATAGCCAAAGTATGGGTCCATTTGCAGGATGAAAATATTGGGCTTGTGAACTGAAAGTCATGTTTGAACTAGGCCTTTTTTTCCTACACTCCTATTATTACTAATTGCATTTCTATACTAACAGAAAAAAAAAATTAAAATATTTTTTCTCAGTGCATTACCGCCACTACTTTTATCATCACTGGCATTACCGCCCCTGTCTTCTATAAGTCAGTAAGTAAAATATCGTTTTAAAAATAATGGAGTTCAATTAGAAACTATAGAGGTACAGAAAATAAGAGGCTGTTGAATTAACTATTTCTTGTTGGGCCTACCCAACTTATTTTCTAATTTGTTTTTAATATGGGAGGGAAATGGGCATGCTTTGTTATTCAATGTTACTATATTATGTTTGTTGATAATATTGGAAAATCTATATCTTAGGTGATTCGACAATTCAAGTTAGGAACACCATATATTTGTATTTTATTTTTATTATAAGAACATTTTGAAATATATTTTAAAATAAAAATATAAGCATTCTTAAAATTTGTCAATATCAAGTAAAATACTAATTACAGAAAATTAAACATGGATTAAAAATTTAAAGTTTTCAATAAAGTGCAAAAACAAAGCAGAAGAGGTTGAATTGTATTTTTCTTAAAAGTACTTAGAAATCTTAACTCCTTTTATATTTCTTTAAAATATGTTTTTCCTTTAAGAGTTAAAGAGAGAAAGGGATAAGAGAATTTATATGATTCGTCCCAATCATGAAACTTCCTTCATTTTTTGAAAATCTCCATGTTTCACTAAAAACAAAATTTACAACTAGTATTTTTTTGTTTCTACCTTTAGAAAAAATAAAATAAAAACTTAATTATTCTGGTTTACTTATTTTTCTAAGCAATTACTCCAAGTAATTTTTTTTTTCAATATATTCGGCTTTAATATCACTTATAATAAATTAATTAAAAGGAGTTATGATCCAAAACGTCTAAAATAGATAAATATAAGGACTAACTTATGTTTTTCTCAACTAAAAGCATCTTCAAAGATACAATAGTATAGAGTTTAGAAAAATCATAGCGACATTTTTTTTCAAATAGACATAGATAAATAGTTCTATTTTATTTTTCATATTTGAAATTGCTTATATATAAAAGTACTAAAAAATAGATAGTCATTATACTCACTTGCTATTGTCTAATGCTTAATGAGGTAATAAAAAGACCATTAATATTATACACTAAATCATATTTAATGTATTTAATTGATAGGTTTCACGCCATGGATTATTTTTAAGTGAATATGTTTTCTCCACTAGATTATGCTCTTAGAACATTAATTTTTGATTTCCCCATTAATGTTAAGGAAAATATATAAAAAAATCCCAAGAACAATATTAAATAACACGTATATATATCATAAAAACAGTTATTTGTATTTAGACCATATATCATCTAATATAGACATAATTTGGTCTAATAAAGGTTATAAATAATACTTCATTTGAAACCTTAAAACATGATTGTGTATGTTATTCACCAGAATAAGATTTTTAATTATTTATTCTAACAATAACTAATTATTAAAATATTAATGTATTAATAATGATATACATAATTCACGTAAGGGAAAATTAAATTTCATCCCTTAATTATTTTTATATATATTACATTTTTATTGTTGAAACTCAGAAGCTAACACAAGGAATTTGTAAAGTTTCAAATTCCGTACTATAAAGTTTAAAGCATCATTCTTTTTTTTTTTTTTTCTCTAAAGTCTTAAAACTAATGATAAAGTGGTCAACATTGTTTAATCACTCCCAAAAAAAAAGTGTTCAACATTACTAACTAATGATAGTGAAAATAATAGGAAAATATATTTATAAGAAACTCGTTCATGACTTTAAAAGTAATGAAAAGTATAACTTTTAAAAGAAAATGGAAAATCCACATAATTTAAACGTTTTTAAAAGAGATAAGTAATAAGCAATGGCTTTGAAGTATTACAGAATATGCAATGGGGTAATGATCTCTAGAAAATGGTATTGATAAAAATAAAGACTAAAAAATCAGAAAATTTTAAAAAATAATTATGGTGTAAATATTTATTTATTTATTTATTTTCTTAAGAATAAATTAATTAGCCAATTTTCAATTGTTCAGAGACAATAAATAATAATTTGACTCAAAAATTGACAAGGACATTTTGTTGCCAGACACCAGAAAAGTACTTCCTTTAATTATTTGTGCTTAAAATCAATGCCCCCTTACTTTCTTATTTATCATCATTAATTTTTTCTATTAGCCAATTAATGACCGACAAGCTAATCCAACAAACCTAATGAGATATTAGTTTCTAATTCGACTAATTTCAAAACAATGATGGGTTACATATAAAAGTAAATAATCACTAAATAATTTTAATTTTATGCACTATAGTTTACTTATTTATATGAATTTGTATTTAATTAACACTTTGTTTACTTAATAAATGCAAAAAGAAAAATACAATTGTTAACTTTAGTATTCTAAATGAGGAAACAATTTAAAAGAAAAACATATAAGATTATTTTAGAAGTTCTTGCCTCTCACTTTCAAGCTACCAATCAAATCCCCCTTTGATCTTCTCACTTACATAGAGATTTCTCTTTGGGTCACACATAGATAAACTTAAAAAATAAAATATAAAAAAATTAATGACATGTTTGATTTTGGGAATTTTTGTTAAAATGAATTGATTTTATGTAAAAAAAAATAAAATAGATTTCATGCATTTGAAGATTTTAAGCTTACAACTATTTTAAATAATGGGATTTCTATTTGATGGGATAAGGGCCCACAATGGATCTTCTACATGAACCACTATCTCATAGAGTGACCCTTACCCACCACCACCATTTTTCAATTTTACCTTTTCTCATTCCATAATCCAACCCTTTTGCTTTAATATTATTCTATCTCACATCACCCCATTACAATTATCTCTATGGAATCAAACCATCTCACCCTCCATTCCATCTCCAAACAAATAGCTTCAATTAAAAAATTAAATTAAATATTTCTGTTTTTTTCTTTTCAAATAGTCTTATATTATACACTACGTACTTTGATATATGTAATATTTAGTTAATTAATATTATTATTTTCTAGTTTTTTTTTTCTTATTTTTCTCCCTTCTTAAACTATCACATTTACTTCTTCTTCATCTTCATTCATCTTCTCCATCAAATAATCGTTCATATGCACTAAATATCAAATGTTCCATTCATTTTTTTAATATAAGATAGAATTTAAAAGAGATGGATGATTATTTTTACAAGGCATTTTATAGTTTATATAAAATATTAATTTAATTACCTTTTTCTTTTCTTTTTTCATTGAATTATGAATTTTTTTATTAGAAATAATGTGAATATAATTTTAAAAGCTATTAATAATAAAGATAAACTTGATGTATTGTTTAAAAATTTCAACAAACATTACCAATTTAATAATCTCTGATCTATATCATAAATAAAAAAAATGAATTACGTACTAATAGTTAATTAATTTATGTCAATTTAAAAAATGCCTTATATCAAGGATCACAGAGTATCAATAGTTTGTGTTGAGACCAATTACACGTGTCATAATAATAATTCACAAACAGTTTCTGTCTCTATTCAAGTCATAATAAAGTTACTTTACATTAAAACCATGATTCATATGCAATCAGCAAAGAACTTAAACTACTCTCTTTTAATTTCGATTAAAGTTTTATGTTAGTAGTAAAAGAAAATTATTGAATAACAATTAATTTAAAATAAAAATAATTAAATTTTATATTAATTAAGTTAGATATTATTTTATAAATATTAAAATTATTAGTATTTAAAATATAATCTCAATTATTAATAAAAAATTATAATTGGCATGTGAATCATAATTTAAATTTATCTTTAAGATCAATTATTAAGGTTTTAGCTTTATAGAACAATTTAGACTTTGATTCATAAATTAATTATAAATATTTATAAATAATAGAAACTATTTTAGATATTAATAATATTTTAAAATTGTAGTAAATTTAATACACACTTACAAATTAAAATCAAAAGTAATTTTTAAACACATCCATCTTAATTTATTGAAATTCTTTTAAAATAAAAAAATTATAAAATTATTAAATATAACTTCAGATAATTTTTGAAATGGAATTATTTTAGCCATGGTTTTTTCGTGAAATGAAACTGATAATTGATTCCTCTCTCAACACCCACGTGAAAAAAATGTTACAATACTTGATCGTGCTTAAGTTAAAAGACCTAAATAGAATAAAAGAAAGAGAAACAAGAAATTAGGTTTTGTTTGTCGCATGAAGAGAAAACAAATTGAGTTTGTTGAGTGGTGTTTGTTTGAAGCCAGCAAACTTTGAAAGTGGGTGACTGAAATAATGTTATTTTTAATTTTTTAAAATTATAATTTATAATGTTTAAAAGCATATGGATCCAAAAACTTTGCATGGATCAGAATTAATCATTTAGACAAAGATTAGGTTGATCAAATTAAATTTGATGTACTAATTGGAGTATATTTTTTTGATGTACTAAAGTTGGTAAGTTAATAAAATAATATGTCATCTCAAACACACTCTTTATCATAAAGGATTTCAATCATTCACGCTCTTAATGATATTGGTAACCCTAACATAATAAAAATGTGTATTTATATACTTATACCTTTATATTAAAAAATATAAAAGTGATTAATGATATATGTTTTTAATTACAAATTTCTTGACATAAACATTGTGAATAGACTCTAACATTTCCATGTAGGAGAATTGCTCAATAACATAAAATAAATTTACCAAATAACATGGAAGAGTTCAATAAAAAAAATGTAATGAAATGACGCTAGTTTAACGATAAAAATGGATGATCATTGTCTTTATCCTTCCATTCTTCACTTTTGACATGAAGTTTCACAATTTCTAAAACATTTAAATATTTAATTTTGAATTAATTTTATTTTAAATGGTTCCTTTTTTTTAATTTTTTTTAAAATTTAAATCTATTGAATTAAATATTTTCTAAATAAAGTATTTCAATCATGATCAATGTAAACATTTATTTAAATACCAAAGTTAATAATTTAAAAATATTAATTTTTTTTCAACATTATTTTTCAGTCAAAATTTATCAATATTTTTTATTAACATTAAAAAAGTATTTCTTGATTAACGTCAAATAAAATTATTTCTAGTTGATGTCAACTATAATTATTAAAGTTGTTAGCTAATTAGAGTTATTTTAGTGATATTGTTATTCAAAACTTCTTTTACTAACTTTTAGTAATTGGTGACTAAAAAATTCACCCATTTATTGAAAATATTCAAACTCAACATTAGAATAACATTGATATCGATGATACAAAAATACCTACTACAAATATTGATAAAAAAATAATTATGACAGAAGTTAATTGGAAATACTTAGTTCACGTATATTAACAACACATTGATAACAACAATGTTAATAGAGTCCTAATTGATATTAAAACACTCTCAAGTCAAGCATCATTCAAATAGATGAAGTAACAAAAACATATGCTCGCCTTCAAACATAAAAAATCTCGAGATTAGATGAAACTAGAGGCGGATCTTCAATAAATATTTTGAGGATGCCAAAACAAATATACACAAAAATATACTAAAACTAAAATAAATTGTTATATATATATATTAATTTACATGTATTAAACAAATTGAGGGGCCAAAGCCCCTCTAAAACTATAAGAAGCTTAACCATTGGATGAAACACATGCAAATCACGTGCTATTAAAATAGAAATATAACCATGTAAAATAGCTTAGTAGTGAAAGTTGTCATCATAAGGTCAAGAACATTCCGAAAAGACATTAACACAAAGAACACACAAAAATCACCCAATGGTAACAATTTTTTCTTTATGGTGCTTATAAAAGAAGTAAATCCATGCAAAGCAAAGTAGTGAAAGAATATCAAATAACCTATACATGTCCTACATGATTTGAAATTTTATTAATGAAAACTATGAAAAAAAACAAATCCTTATTAAAAGGTCTTCGAAACCAAGTTTGGGTTTGAGAGTTGATTGTGCATAATAAAGGTATTAGCATCTTCCTACATCTATCCTAAAATTGATTACTTTTAACTAAAATTTCAAAATTAAAGTAATTTTTAAAAATTTATTTCCCCAAAAATAAAAGAATATAAAATATTAAACAATTATTTAACTAATTATATTTTGAAGAAAATTTATTTGAGTGAACCTCACTTTTACACATTTTCATTCATAATGAAAATCAAGATTATATAATTCTTTAATTTAAAAAAGATTTTGTTGAGTTAATATTTTTTTTTAGTTTTAGAGTTTAAATATTTTTGTAGTATTTTAATGAAGTTTTATTATATTTTACGTTATTGAGAGAATATGATAATATACACACTTATAAATCATACAATACATCAATATTATAGATTATCGTGTAAATTTTATTTAGAAGAAAATATTTAATTTATGTAAAATTTATTATAACGAACATGGCTTGCTATGTATGGAACATAGTGCTGTCTTGTTGAAAAGGACTTCTTATAAATTGTGAAAGAATGAAAAACCTAACATTTGTTATTTTCATGGTTTGAGATGCTTTGATATGTAACTTTTATTTCTCAGTATTAAATATAAAATTAGTAAGGTTTAATATTTTGCTAGGTTACTATTTTCGTTTAGAATCTTAAATAACTTTATTTTTTTTATGTCTCAATTGAATTTTTATTTTTGTAAAATTGAATTAAATAGAAGCTTTCCGTCAAATTGAGAAGACGCTGTTAAGGAGGATGTTACGTGACATGCTGACATTGTCTTTTT
This sequence comes from Vigna angularis, assembly GCF_016808095.1. Lineage (NCBI taxonomy): Eukaryota > Viridiplantae > Streptophyta > Magnoliopsida > Fabales > Fabaceae > Vigna > Vigna angularis. The sequence goes on from NC_068972.1 coordinate 30,130,150, forward strand.
AAACGATGTGACATTAAAAATATGTGTGAAGTAATTTTTAAAAATTTTTAAATTTAAAAATGGAGTACAAAGAGGGGAAATAAAATTTAAATAAAGGCAAAGTAGTCAAAATAATGTAAATTAAGTGCAGCAACCCCTTTCTCTTTCGAAATTGAAATCAGATTGGGGGAAGAAGATTGGGGCTTCGTATTAGGGTTTGTGAGAGAAAAAAAAATCGTTGTTGTTCGATTGGAAGCGCGAAAGTTGGTGGGTGAAGAACATCGACTTTAAATAACAGTGCATGTGCGACGTTCGAAACTGGAATCACGCTTAATCATCCTTCATTCAGTGATGTAGGAATGCCACCACCACCCAAATGGAAAGGGAGATGCGAGCTTAATGGGACAACAAGTAACAATAAACTAATTGGAGCAAGGTCTTTCAACCTCGCTTCAGAGACAACGAAAGAAACAGTGACACCAATTGATGAAGATGGGCATGGGACTCACACAACGAGCACTGCAGCTAGTGCTTTTGTTGATAATGCAGATTTACTAGGAAATGCCAAAGGTACAACAACAGGGATTGCCCCTCATGCTCACCTGGCAATATACAAAGTATGTTTTGGATAAGACTGCCCAGGAAAGAGTGTATTGGTTGCATTGGATGCAGCTATAGAGGATGGCGTGGATGTATCAATATCCCTTGGCCTAAACGAGCCACCTCCATTTTTCAATGATAGCACCACAATAGGCACGTTCGCAGCAATGCAGAAGGGAATCTTTGTAAGTTGTGTAGAAGGGAACTCTGGTCTCGTTCACGACCCCAATCTTTTTCCCTTAGTCTGATTTCGAATTGGTAATCGAAAGAGAAAGGAGTTGCTACAATTTACATTATTTTGACCACTTTGCCCTTATTTAAAGATTTCCCCAACTTTGCACTCCATTTTTAAATTCAAAAATAAAAAAAATATATTTCACACACGTTTTTAATGTCACATCATTTAGAAAGACATGTCAGCATGCCACGTAACACCTTCCTTAACGACGTCTTCTCAATCTGATGGAAAGCCTTATTGATTCAATTTTACAAAAAATAAGATCCAATTGAGACGCCGAAAAAGAAAAGGATCTATTTAAGATTCTGGACAAAAGTAGAGACCTACTGAAACATTAAAAAAACATTAAACCAATTTTTTTAAAAAAATAATATTTTTGGAATACTTTAACATGTCTAATAGGTTTACTCTCATACGTTGATAGGAAAAAAACCCATAAATGTGAAATTTGATAATTTTTCTCAGCGTATATAAAACTGTTAAATAAAAGTATTCTATGCTTATATTTTTGTGGTTTTAATTCTATGTAGTTGATTAAATAATGTAAAAGTATTCTAAATATGAAATTGAATAAATATGGTCGTATGCTTTAATGTGCTAAAAAAAAATTTAGCACGTTAATTTCGAACCCCTTGTCAATTTTCATAATATAACATATGCTTCTCTATATATTGAAAATCTATTTTTGTTTCAACCTCCCAATCTCTGTTGATAAATGTTATACCAATATAGACGAACTATGCTTGTATAGCAAGAAATATTTTAGTGTACTTTATTCATTACTTTTCTTCTTATATACTCATTCATTAAGAGCAAACTTTACCTCCATCATTTATTGGTTGAAGAAAATTAAAAGATGAGACGCTATAACACTATTTAGTATTTTCATGAAACAAAAACTTTAATAGAGAACAAAAAATACACTACATATACATATAGTACATTGTACCTTTTATACTGTCCCCAATTCTGTTAGTGCTATAATACAAATTTGTTCACGTGAGACCAACTCAGTTTCTTAACCGAACAATAATTGTGGTTGGATACTGTTTTCTTCTTTCTATTATAATTATTATTATTTAAACTTAAATAAGTTTTTAGTCACTAAATTTGAGTTTAAAATTATAATTGGTCTTTATTATAAATTTTAACATATTTTAGTCTTCAAATTTTAAAAATAAATAGATACAATTATTTAAATCTAATAATATTAATATTTTTAGATTTATTAAATAATGTTTTAGATTAATATTTGAATTACAATGTAACAAAATAATGTAAATTCAAACTTTATCTTAGTGTTTGTCACGTAAAAAAAATTAAAACAATTAAATAAAAAAGATTATTTATTCATTCTAACAGTTTAAATACTAAAATATATGAATTTGAAACAATATATAATTATAATTTTCCTTTTCCTTTATAAGCATATTTAAGTCGTCTGCTTATGCATGCATGGAACGTTCTGCACGTTCTGATATATATACTTGAAAAGCAAGTTATCAGTTCTGCGCTCTGCCAGTCAAGATTCTTTACACCGTTGCACCAGTGTCTTTGCCTTAATACTTTTCCTCTTCTTGTGCTCTTCTGCCTTACACTACACTCCTTTTTCTTACCATGATAAAGTCATATATATATCAACCCAATCATGCAACACTTTCAAGCAAAATCTTCAGTGGAAGACACATACACATACAAGGAAAATTAAAAGTAAATGAAAGAAAATATATATATATATATATGCTAATAGTAATCCAACTTTTAAGACAATCGATCATATGTTCAACCAAATAGAATTGTGAGAAAGAACTTAATTTTCGTTTGCTATGTCCAAGCAGAGTGCTAAGCTATACTTGAATAGCAAATGTACTGTTGCAGTAGTTGCTGACAACGAATACTATTAGTGGGGGCGCCTGATTTCGGTGACGACGCTTCAATGTTTATATATTGGTTTCTTTTAACACTGTAATGTTATGATGGTAAACCGTGTGATTTCTTTCCTTATTTTGACGTTGTTGTCTGTTTATCCAACATAGTGATCATTACTGAAATTTACTTGAGTACTCTTTCTCTTCTTCTTAGAGTTTTCCATTGCTTTGTTATTATATAATCTACTGTGATATGTGTAATTTTTACAAGATATAAAACTATAACTCTTTCTTAAAATTTTTATACAGATAAAATTGTAAAGTCTATTATACTTAAAAGTCTTATTAAGTTTTCTTGATTATGCTCAAATCAACTATTCAATTTGACAGTAATTTTTTTTTTTTTTATTTTTTCTCCTTTTACATGTAATTCAACTTGTGACTTTCGTGAATACTAATGAGTCCAAGATAGCATATAGTTATCAATTGATGGAAGCTATGTTGGTAGCTGACCGGTTAGAGACGAACCCACCAATTCTGCTGCATGTCCCTGTTAGTTCTCCAATAAGCTTTGCTGAAAGGGAACTATCTCTCAACACAATTTGACCTGATAATTGAGAAACAAGACTGGTCAAACTTGCTTCACTGAAGAAACAAACCAGTGTACGATTTTACCTTTCTTTTCTCATTAAGGTACTCCTATTTAATCCAATGTTAATCTAAATATTTCACTAATCTAAATAATATGGTTGTTTATGAGAAAAAATATTTTTTAGAGGTTATGTATTTGAGATTACAGGTGTTTTAAAATTAATTAAAGTGAGGTCTTGTTTATTGATTTCGCCCTAAGGCAGGAAATTTGATCACACTGTGTTTAAACATACTTTATTGTATGGAAATGAGTTATCAGTAACTAGCCTAGTTTATAATTATAATTTCATATTTATAAAAATCGTGAATTGGATTGGTGTCATCGATGTAAAAACTTTAGGATGGATACTTTGTAAGTATATTTGTACAGAATCTTTATATATGATTATGTGGAGTATATTCCAACTCAATAAACTTTTTCTGGAAAAAATAATGAGGTTTTAGCAGTCTTTTAACTTTAACTTTAATACCTTTTTGCGAAAAAAATAAAAACTTATCTAAAAAGAAATAAAAATAAAAATAAAACTTAATTATATTTTTAATTTATAAAATTTAGGATAAATATGTGTTTAGTTTGCCAAATTAAAAAAAAAAAGTTTACTTTGTTCCTCAAATTTTAAAATATATTATTTTAAATTTTTAAATCTTAAATATTTAAATTGATGGAATAACATGATTTTTTAGTCTTTTAGATTTACTATTTAGTAGCTAAAAATGTATTATTTTAAACTTAACGGACTATTTTTTTTTTAATTTAAAGATAAATATAAGATTTACTACAAATTTAAGACAAAATATTATTAAACCTAAAAATAAATATAATCTAGATGTAATGTTTCTTATTATGATTTGGTAAAAAAGAGAACAATAGGAAATAAATTATTAGTGATATATAAGGAAGAATATAGAGTACGGAGATATCTCTTTGTTATATCTAAAAGCTTGACACTCTTTTTAGTAGTTGGATATAAAATATATTTGACTTAATTATATTAGATTTAGTTTAAGAATTACCTCTTAGTTTTGTTTTCTCTTTACCTACTTGAGTTTTGTTTTCTCTTTACATACTTGAGTATGTTAGTTTATGAGGTTGGACGGTACAATTGTTATCTTTTCAATATTCTGATATTAAATACCAAAATTATATCTACTACAACATTTGTCACTTTGCTAAACATAAGAAATTACCTTTTCGTGGGAGTATCTCCAAAAGCTCTCATCTCTTTGAACTGTTACATGTTGATATTTGAGGTCCCTTACAAACTGTTTCCATTGATGGTTTCAAATACTTTTAACACTTGTTGATGATTACATTAGGTTCACAAGGATTCATCTTTTAAAATTCAAAGATGAAGTCAAAATTGTTCTTCCCAAATTCATCAATTTCATTGAAAATCAATTTGATACAAAACTAAAAAGAATAAGGTCTGACAATGGCAATGAATTTTTCTTAACTGATTTTTTTCTTCCAAAGGAGATTTTCACGAAACCTCATGCATTGAATCTCCTCAACAGAATGGGATAGTTGAGCGCAAGCATCAACATATTTTGAATGTAACCCGCGCCTTACTTTTCCAGTCTCACTTGCATTTTGTTTTATGGTCATATGCTATCAGACATGTTGTCCATCTTATTAATAGGCTCCCTACTCCTTTTCTTGAACACCAATCTCCTTATCAATATGTTTTTGGAAGCCTCCTTGATTTTCGAACACTTAGAGTTTTTGGTTGTTTAGCTTTTGCTAGCATTGTCATGGCTGGCAGAACTAAGTTAGACAAACGTGCCTCTAAGTGCATTTTTCTTGGTTTTAAACCAGGGGTTAAAGGCTATCATTTATATAATCTTCATAACAAAAATTTTCTTGTGTCTCGCAATGTAGTTTTTTATAAGTCTCATTTTCCATATGCTCCGAATCCATTTCTCATCACCACAACACTGGCTTACTGCATCACAACAAATTTTTGATTCTTTAATTGTTTTTGACATACTTGGTTCTGATGTTTCTTCTCTCAATATTGATAACACTATTGTTGAACTAGTTGTGCAATTCAATGATGATTCTAATAATGTTGTTCAAACTATTGATCACCTTCCTAGAGTTTCAACTCGACAGAGGAAGCCCCCTACTTATTTGTCTGCTTATGATTGCCCTACTCTTTCTTCTGCTAACATTTCCTATAGTACTCCTTATCCATTACATTCATATTTATCATATTCCAATTGTTCTAACTCTCACAGTGCCTTTTGCATGTCTTTATCTAACATTATCGAGCCCACTTCCTTTAAGGAAGCTTGTCAGCATGATTATTGGCAACAGGTCATGCTTACAGAAATACAAGCTCTATAGAGAAATTGCACCTAGTCATTGGTCAAATTACCACCAAATAAGAAGGTTGTTGGTTGCAAATTGGTCTATAAGACTAAATTGAATGCAGCTGGTTCCACAGAGAGACATAAGGCACATCTTGTTGCCAAAGGATTTACACGAACTGAAGGCATGAATTTTTTTGAGACCTTTTCCCCTGTTGTGAAGCTCACCACTATTAGATTTCTCATCTCCATTGTTGTTTCTCGCAATGTGTTTTTATATCAACTTGATGTTGATAACGCCTTTTTACATGGTGATTTAGATGAAGATGTTTATATGAAACCTCCTCCAGAATTGCTTCTACCTGAACCTCATTTAGTTTGTAAATTATACAAGTCTCTTTACGACCTTAGACAAGCTTCTCGACAGTGGAATTCCAAGCTTACGTTTGCTTTAAATTGTTATGGGTTCTCACATAGTTCTGTTGATCATTCTCTGTTTACCCATCATGACTCTTTTATTGCTTTATTGGTTTGTGTTGATGATATAGTGCTTACTGAAGATAACACGCAGGCCATTATTGATGTCAAACAGTTTTTACATCATAAATTCAGCATCAAAGATTTGGGCTCTCTCAAATTCTTTCTTGGTTTTGAGGTTGCTCGATCATAACAAAGCCTTGTGCTAAATCAAAGAAAGTATTTGTCAACACTCAATTTCGTCTGGGTAAATAAATAAATAAAAATAAAGAATAAGAGAATAATAATTAATGGTGGGTAAAGAAAAAAGGAAGAAGAAAATAATAAAATAAATTTCCTTAAAAAAATGTATACGTAAAATTATTTTTGAAATATTAGCTTAATATGGTAATAATTTGAATCACTATTTTGCCAATAGTTATAAGCAATAATTAAAATAATATATTGATATAATTTGCTTCGTCAATTTCTTTTTAAAGAGAAAAATATGATGTTAAAAATGGACAAAATCTTCTGACAACAATTATAATCAATGTCTTGAATATTATTTTGATTTGTTGCAACCAAGACCATTTCTTTCCCTATTTTGTTAATTGTCAATTAATTCACAATTAAGGGAAGATTACCATAATATTACAATTTGTGTATATAAATACGCATCTTGTGATAGAAAAAAAAGGGGACGAAAAAAACAAGAGAGATACTCAGAAATAATAAATAGAAAGAGTGAGAGAGTATACAGAAAAATGAGTTCTCACGCTAGAGGGACTTTGCCACTAGAAGCTACCAAGGAAGAACTAGGGAAGTACTAAAAGCTGAAAAGGTATGTCATCTCTAAATCCTTCTTTTTCTCTTTTTATTGTACTTTGAAAGTTTTTTTCTAAAGGTATTCTTTTTTTACTACACACAAATAATGTTTTTTTTTTTTAAATTAAAGAGTACGAGTATGTGTCGGCCTATGGCTGGTTTCTTTCCTTCTTCCCACCATTCTTGAAATAAAAAAATATACAAAATCTTTAAAACCAAAAAATGTTAATCCTTGTCGGGTTCACTTTTCAAAAATCTCAAACAATCCATAATAATTTTCAAACAAATTCACAAACTGTTTTCTAGATAAAGAACTACGTGATCCCTGATTGACCATCATAAATGGATATACGTAGGAGCATGATCAATCCTTGTCGGGGTTCATAAAATAAAAAATATTTTTTTTTCTTAATATTTTTTTTTCTAGGGAAAATTAAACATTTTGAAAAACTACGTCAACTTTATATATTTAATTAAAGGTTCTGCTTTTTGGGCAGACACAATAGGGTGCTAATACCTTCCTTACGCATAATCGATTCACGAACTTAAAATCCAGTTTTCGTAGACCATGTCTTATTTGATGGTTTTCCATAGTTTTTACAGAATAATTTATGGTGGCGACTCCCAAAATCTTTTCTTAAACCCGTTTGTTTTTGGTTCGCCGTCCCGTCAGTATTGTTTACAAATTTTGGTAGAATTTGGTCTAACTGGTTGCAAACCTACTACTTCTCCTTCGAATCCCACTGTTAAGCTCAAAGATTATGAGGGTGATCTTGTTTCATATCCCACTACTTACAGAAGATTGATTGGTAAGCTGCAGTACTTAACTAACACTCCCCCAAACATTTCCTTTGTTGTTCAGCAAGTTAGTCAATTCATGTCCAAGCCCGACAATCTCATCTCCATGATGCTTTCCGAATTTTGAAATACCTCAAAGGTTGTCAAGGTCTCGGTTTATTTTATCCTTCTTCCAATCCTCACATAATTCAAGGTTTTTCTGATTTCGATTGGGCTACTTGTTCCTTCACTCGCAAATCCATCACGGGCTATTATGTTTTTTATGGCCATTGTCTTATTTCCTTGAAATCTAAGAAACAATCCACCATTTCTAGAAGCACTACTGAAGCTGAATATAAAGAAAGCTTTGGCTTTTGTTGCTTATGAACTGCAGTGGTTAAAATATATTACTGATGACTTGTGCATTCAAATTCCACTTCAATTTCCCACTTTTTGTGATAATCAATCTGTAATTCAGCTGGCCAAGAATCCATCCTTTCGTGAACGAACCAAGCATATTGAAGTGGATTGTCATCTTATATGTGTTAAGATTCTTGATGGTCTCATTGTCATTTCACATGTTCTTTCCAAGCATCAATTGGCAGATGTGTTAACTAAGTCTCTTTATCTTGGACCCTTTCATGATAATTTGTCCAAGATGGGTTTGCTAAACATTCACCATCCATCTTGAGGGAGGGTGTGAGAAAGACACGTTTTCTGCTTCTCATTGCAGTTGGCACTATTATCTTTGTCCACTGCATATTCTATTTGTTGCTTTATTTTTAGTTTGTTAGGATGATTATTTTGCTTTGCTGCATATTCTATTACAACTGGTACTATTACTTTTCTAGAATCGTCTCTTGCCTTTTTACTTTTGGCTGTATAAATTTCACATCACACAATACTTTTATTGGCAAGTTGAATAGTGAGAATGAAGAACTTTTGAAACCAGAATTACCTCTGTTTTCTCTATCACATGAGTCTAATAGGAATGTTTGATATATTTGATTGTCTGGCATGTTACATGTGTAATAGGATAAATTATTTAGTTTGTTGGCACTAGTGTAGTAAAGGGAAAAATTACTGGTTATTTTTGTCTATATGCAACGGTTCATGAACCAAGGTATATATAGGCGAGACAAAAATGAGTAAGTTTTTTGCCTCGGTTCAGAACCGAGGCAGCCAAGGCAGTATGTGGGGGTATTTTGACTATTCAAAATCACTTTTTTTTTCTTTTTTGACAACCGAGGCAGTGACGAATGGCTGAAGGACGCGACGAATGGCTAAAGGCGGCGACGAACGACCAGTGGTGACAATGAACAACGTAGTTCGCGCAAGAGAAATAGAGGCAACAACATTCGTGCGACAGGCGAAAATTACAAAATTGTCACTGCGTTTTTATACGCTTCAGTTTTTTTGAAACTAAAGTGTAGTGTGCAAATTAAAAAGCTGTTTATTTACTAGTGTGAGTTTGAGTTCATTTCCTTTCTTTTTCCCAATTCTTCCTTATGTTGCTTACTTATTCCTTCTTTAGTTATGGTAAGTTGCAAGAAAAAAATAATAATTCTTTACTCTTTTTTTTTATCATTTTTTCTTCATTTTTATTCTTTCTTCCGTGTATATTATTTCTTAATATAGTACCAGATTATATTAATTATGTTATGTTATTTGTTCCTTTCTTCATTTTTTTTTGTTTTTTCTTTCTTGTTTAGTTTTTCGTGAACATCAACGAATAATCGTAAAGTCCATTAAGTATCTTACTAAAAAAATTTATTATGAAAAAAGTTTGCAATTCTTGTTGTCGTGTTACATAACATAGGCTATCTTTTCCTTTGACTAAAACTCCAACTTGTGATATGTTTGATTTTATACATGTTGACACGTGGTCCTTTAGCATTGCCTCCATGCATGGACATAAATATTTCCTCACTCAGTTGTTGACTTTACAAAACATACATGGGTATATGCTTCAAAAAAAAGAAATGAAGAAATAAAAAATATTATTTCTAGTTTCACTACTTATACTTCAAATCAATTTAACAAAAACATGAAAATTATTAGATATGATAATGGTTGATTTTGATTATAAATATTTTTGTGACAACCTTCTGCATCATATTAGTTGTGTTGAAACATCACAACAAAACTCTATTGTTAAAAAAAAATATTAACATATTCTAAATGTCATTAGGTGTATTATGTTCCAATCCAAATTGCTTAGGGCTTTCAAGTCTTATTCCATGTGTGTGAAAACATGTCAAATACACAAAAAGGGAGGTTGCGTCGTATATTCACACTTTTGTTTTTTACAAATTTTCACACTTATTATCAAATGACACATAGTTAGATGATAATTTTTAACTTGACATATAATTTGTTAAAGACCTTTAAAGAATTTTTGAAAATTTCATATTCTTAAGTTATTAAAGATTTAATAACATGAAATCTTTAGAAGATAAGGAAAAGAAGAATTTACTCTCAAATTTTTATACTGGTTCATATGATAGCAATAAGGTTTTGCATGTTGTTGAAGGCTTCTTGTAGGATTCAAGAAGTATTGTTGTGATATAGTGTTGTGTATATCTTGTAACATTGTACTATCATGATGATTAGTGGAACACTTTGCTTAGGTTGCAAAGTTGACTAGATGTATCTTTTAAAGAGTGAACTAGTATAGACCTTGCTAGTATTCATTCCTCTCTTTATTTGAATTTCTCTGTATACAAAGCTTTTACAACTTATCACAATTTATTTTTATCTTTACATCAAAAATACTTTCTGTGTAACTAAGTTTGTACATATCATTGGACAATTTAATCAAGCAAAGTAATCTAATATATTTGTGATATTTTTCATTAAGGTTGTAATTTTGTATAGATTATTTATCAACTAAAAACAAATTTTAGCTAATTAAATAAAATGATTCTTTTGGTAAATTTTATTTCATATGATTAGTCAAAATAGAGACAATAAAGGTTGTTTTTGAAAAACTTTTTGACAAACAAAATATTGAGAGTGAGTTTTACTCACCTCTCTTGAACTTGGTCAAACCTTACAGATAATTACGATGTATACATGGTTTAAGCATTCTACTATTTTGTCACTGAACACAACAATGTCTTTATAAAACTTTTTAAGGATAAAATTTTTCAAAAACATTTAAGCACTTTGCAAATTATAGCTCCCTTTTTTTCTTGTTTTTGTTTCCTTGAATGATGTCTTTGTCTAAGTGTTGAAGAAAAGAGGTGCTAAAAATATCTTTTTAGCCATTGAGAAATGTTCCTTTTATTTAATCATCTTGAAGGTAGAGAAGACATTAAGTGTGCTCCAATCATGGAGTAAATCCTCTTTCCCTCTTGATTCAACATCCTGATAATTGAAAGTACTTATTCGTCCTTGGTCATAATGCCTTAAGTTGATATTATGTAAAATGCAAAATCATACAATCAAATAGTCTTTTCTAGAGTAGCAAAACATGCCCTAAGGAATTACCAATGCATAAATACTTTAGCTCATATCAGAAGATATCTTTGATGTTCAAATATGCTTTTGTGGATCCTCTTGAAAAATGGAGGAAACAAACATTCCTTACAATATATAATAAGTATAATGAATGTTTCATGAAGTTCAAAGGTAGCTTTAGTCTATGTTCTTATTATTTGAGAAAAATGTTGCTTATCAAACAGAAATGAGATTGCAAAGTGTTATACATTTTTATCAAACAAAACACTAACATCCTATATGATCTCTTGCAAATGAAATCCTTTCGTCGTACTTTCTCTAATAGTGTGTCATGTTGTTTTTCTAGTAAACTTTCAACCTTGTCCTATCATTGGTTATAAAAGTTCATATGAAGTTCTCTATCCACAAAAGGCTGAAATCCTTATTTATTTATTTATATTTTTGCTTCTACTTTATAAAATAACATAAATAAACTAGATCTTAGAGCACAACAATGTATCTTTCTTGGATATGAAAATGGAACTAAAGGTTATGATGTCATGGATACCAACATATGAGAGAAATTTTTATATCTAGAGATGTGATCTTTTATGAACATGTTTTCATGCATATAGGAACAAGTATTAAAGAAAATATTGGAGAATTCATATGAATATATTTTTCATTCTTTATTTGATTATCCACACAATAACATTAATAAAGATACAAAACATTTAATTGAGAATACATAAGATCATGCACATTTTGAAGAAGCAAAAAATCTTAAAAGTGGGGTCTACAAAAATCTTTTGGGTTCTAACAAGATTACCATAATCAAATTTTCAACAACATAAAAGAAAACTATGACATATTAAAGGACAACAAGGTGTCTTTTATTGTTGTTAATGCTTCATACAATTATATTTCTCCAAAATAGATACATTATATTATATATATTTCATCGCTGAGCCACAAATATGTGATGAGGCCATCCAAATTCTTAAATGGTGCAAAAGCCATGAAAAGTGAAATTAAAGATCTAAAAATCAACAAAACTTGGTACATAACAAATTTGCCTTTAGGAAAAATTCTCATTGTAAGCAAATGTGTCTACAAGATCATATACAAAGCTAATAGTGATATTGAATGATACAAAACATGTCTCGTTGTTAGAGGATATACATCACTATTACCTAGATAAATATTCACCTATGTTGAAGTCATCATAATTCGTCCATTACCTCTCCATAACAAATAATTAACACCTAAAATAACTAGATGTGAATAATACTTTCTTATATAGTGATTTAAATGAAGAAGTGTACATGACTCTACCTCAAGGCTTAAACTCCAACAAACCTAATCAAGTTTGTCGTCTTACAAAGTCTTGATGTGTTGAAACAAATTTTTTACCCCATTTTAACATAATATTCAATTCATGTAATCACCTTCTCATCACTGTTTATTTATCAAGATGACTAAAAATTTTGTCATAATGTCAGTTATATGTCTTAATGATAAAATTCTTTTAAGTAATGATTTGGATGAAATAAATTATGTTAAAGGTATCTTAAAGAAAGTTTTCCGAATCAAGGATCTCGACAAATTAAAATTCTTCATAGGATTAGAAATATCACGAATAACTAAAAGAATACATCTTTGTCAATGAAAATATTGTCTTGACATCATTGTCGGTTATGGGATGCTTGTTGTCAAGCTTTATTGTATTTCCATAACCAAAGACACAAAACACTTCTATGGGAAAAATAGTTACATCAATTAAGCCAATTTATATGGAAGAATCATTGGTTTTTCGCTTTATTTGACAAACACCAAACTTGATATAAGCTATGATGTTCTTCTCTTATATCATTTTATTAATGAGTTTTAGTGACTTTAATTGGGCTTCGTATACCATGAGACGTCCAAACACTTAGTATTTATCTATTTGGGATTATCCTTAATTTCATAGGAATATAAGAAATAAAGTATGATTTTTTATTCATCTTCAAAAGCTAAGTATTGAGTTCTTGCCTCAACTATGTGAAAGATACAATGGCTTACTTACCTTCTTTGTGACCTCCACATCATTGAAAGCTCTATTGTGACAAGAAACCTACTAGGTTTATAGAACTATTAATTGTTAGGTTTATTAAGGAGGAGGTTCACTTGGGAGATACAACATTAATGAGATCTAAATCCAATTACATAGGAAATTGACATCATTCTCAACAGAAAACTTTAAGGTAATATGTTAATGGGTTTTCACCCTTATATAGTGTTTCACTTTCTCAATTCTATCTAATGTAGGACTTAAACTCACTTGGATTCCAAACACTAGACACATTGCTTTGAATTCAAATTTTCACAAATTGGTAAGACATATTGATATAGATTATCATGTTGTACAAGAGAAATTTTGTATTAATTTGTTTCATCTTGTTTTAATAAACACTGATTAACAATCAACCAATATCTTTACGAAACTTCTTGATCGTGGGAGGTTTAACATACGAATTTAAAAGCTTCAATCGATGAATATTTACCTTGAGAAAAATAGTTAAAGTTTATTGATAACGGTTAAATATATCGTTATTTGTGATGCAATTTTGATATTAAATCAACTCTTTTTGACTTAGAAGCTTGCTAAATCCTCTCTTTTATCTTAGTTCTATGAATAATTGTGTTTTGGATTACTTTGATGTAATTTCATCTATAATCCCTTTATTTTGTAGCTAACATTGTGCTTGGAAGAATCTCCAAAAATGTAAAGAGCTGAACCAACCACAAGAAGCAAGCAGATTTGCAGAAAAAAAGAAAAAGATGCAGTGCAAAAAAGTCAGACTGAGGGCCTTGGGTCATGGGCCCTGAGCACCACCTAGTCAGGCTGAGGGCCCTAGGTCAGGGGCCCTGAGCGCCACCTGCACAGAAGCTAATTTCTGGTGTGCCCGTGCCGAGGGCTCCTTAGCAGGGGTGCTGAGCGCCAGTTAAATGTACCGCATGACGCCTGCTTGCCCTATTTTGGGCGCACAGCGCCTACCTTCTCCCAAGCTTGCTTGGTTGCCCCTTCCAGGGCGTTGAGCGCCAGTTTCAATGGTTGCCCCACTTAGGGCGCTGAGCACCAGCGACGTTGGCCCATGATCCAATTTTGATCTATTTAAGGACTTGCACGCCCTAGGGTTGGTATCTTTTGATGGCTAAAGCATATAAACACATTTTTCGCCCCTTTGGAGGTAGATTTGGGGATGTGAGAACTCTTCTCTTCTCTTTCTAGGGTTTTTATCTCATTCTTCCATTGTTCACCAAGGTTCTCCATGACGATGGAGAACTAAACTCATTTTGTTGTTGGGATGATGTAACCTCTAAACTTTCATGTATTTGAATATGATTTAAACATTTTATGCTTCTTTCATTGAATGTTAGTGATTTTCTCCTTTTCTTAATGCTTGTTATGTTTTGGCCATTCATGACTTGATGTTTGATTTATTTGAGTATTGGAAAATATCTTATGAATCATGATCTGGAGGATTTCATCCAAAGGGAATATTGCCTAAGAATAGGGATAGGACTTTTGGTTGTCTTAAGCTTCTTTTCTTAATGCGGAATTGATTATTAGGGATTCAAGGAATTGAGGTCTAATAATTAAGACTAGGCTTTTTACGCCGAGGGGTCGGGTTCTCAGTAATTTTGTAAGTGACATTAACATTCCAATGAAGAAGATGAATTCTAATATACATGAAAGTGAAGTAGGTGAAATCTAACCCCAACAACATCATCATCTCATATTATCAACTTCATCCATTCATTCATGTTTTAGCCTCAATTGATCAACTTGCATTCATATTTACTTTTGTTGCATTTGCATTTAAAAACCAACAAAATAGTGTTTTAGTCTTAGTTAGTTAAGTAATTACACGATTGTTTAGTGTCGTGAGTCTTCTGGGATATGATACTTGGTCTTACCATTTTATATTACTTGATACGATTTGGTACACTTGCCAATGAGATAACATTTATGTTAGAAAGTCTAGCATGTTGAATTGTCTATAGTATGGTGGGTTATATAAGTATAGGAAGGTTGAATCAAATAATGTGTTGAGTTGCCTATTTAAATTGTTTAAATATGAATTTCATCTTATCATTTTCTAAATTGGAAATAATGAACACTCATCATAAAAAAAGGACACACCCGCGTAAAGAAAGATATTAAAATCAAGGGTTAAACATGTTTTTAGTCCCTCAACTATCAAGCGACTTTAGTTTTCGTCCCTCTTTTAAACTTTGGTACACTTTGATCCTTGTCCTTAAGGAAACTATAAATTTTAGTCCTCCGTGAGTAACGGTGTTAATTTTTTTCTTAGGTGGCTAACTGTGTGCCACATCATTTTCCTTTTTTCTGAAACGTGTCAGACTCTTATCACCTATGAGGCAGACCCTTACACCTAAGGAAAATGTTGACCTTGAAACCAAGCTCTGAATTGATCAGTTCCTGGGTTGTGGTCACCGGAGCTACCGACGGCATCGAAAAGGCCTTTGCCTACCAGTTGGTAGAGCGAGGGCTCAACCTCATCCTTGTCAGCATAACCTTGCAGAAGCTAGAAGCTGTTGTGAATGAAATCAAGGCGAAGAATCCGAACGCACGTGGCGGTGGCGGTGGATGAGGGTGAGGATGATCAAAGGTGGGTTTTTTAATGATGGGTTTAGAGATCTTTTGAGAAAGCTTGTTGAGGTGCCTGATATATTGATCCCTGGTGTTGGTAGTGGTGTTGCTAGCAGAGCTTGTGGTAGGAGGGACGCGCTGGAGGAGCAAACGAAGGGGAAGAAAATGTTTTGCGGACAGGAAGAGTGTTGGAGGACGGAAAGTATCGCCGCCATGGATCGCCACCACCAAGATCGCAACCACCAGATCCCCATCCCCAATTTTATTACTTTCTGCATTGTTTGCAAAATGTATATTACCCATTTGCAAGATTTTTTTGCTGGTTTATACTTGATTTTGAAGAGAATTTAGTGTGTAAAATGTAACTGAGGTTATTTGATTATGCATATATGTATGTAGAGAGTCGTGTGGAGAAGCCACTACCTATGTATGTGCCAAGGGATGAACGTTTTGAGGAGTCGAAGCAAAACACATTCACAATGAAGAGGCCGAAGGCAGTGCTCCATAACTTGGTTTTTGGTCTTAAGGTCAGTCTTTCTGCTAGTAACCAAGACTTCAATGAATTCTCATATGAGGATGACCTTTATAGTGAAGGGTTTCTCATAAAGGCAACTAATTAATTGTTATCATTATTATAAAAGGCAAACCTACATCAAATTTTTAATTTGAATGTTTCACATGTCTAACATGCAGGGGACAAATTTGCATCCCTCTACGGTCTCAGTTCACCAGCAACCGAAGCCAAAAGTTTGATAAAAAAAAGTAAAAAAAGTACACTCTTTACTGCCTCGGTTGCATTTGAACTGAGACAAAAACATACACCTTTTTACCTCAGTTCAGAACCGAGACTTTTTGCCTCGCCTGTATATACCTCGGTTACAAAAATGATACGAATAGACGAAAATAACCGCTGTCGTTTCCCTTTAGTGTCCTAGTGGAAAGATTAATTTTTTTTAAAGATATAGAGTTTAACGTTATTTAGGTAAAATAATTTATAACTATTTTGTATTGTTAATTGAGCGAGACGTGATAAAGATAAAAAAAGAAAAGCATGATGAAATTATTAAACATGAAAAAGCTTACAATAGTGCAGAGTTTGAGATGGAAAGAGAGTATGCAAACATGAATAGTGGTAAAGTAAATCTGAAGATTCTGGTAACCCCTGCATTGGAAGAGTTTGAAAATTTACTTTTGAAAAAGAAAAAAAAGAAAGGAGCACAGAAGAAGAAGAAGATGATGCAGAGGTATTTAATGCAGGAGGTAAGTACTTGTACATATGGATATAGCCACAGGCTGCTGGTGGTCACATGCTGTTTTCCCACATTTTTTATCAATACAAACCACTTAGCTACCCGACGAACACTCCTAAGGGTCCTACTCCTATCAACACCTTACAGACCGGCTCAGACTTTAAAATTATCATAAAATAATTACATTTATATTTCATCTATATATACTTAATAATACTTTTTTTTTGGATTATTTTTTTACTGTTATTTTCTTTCATAATCTAAATTTGAATACATTTTTTATATTGGATTAAACATGACTTTAGTTCTTCAATTTTTATATAAAATTTTATTACTTTAATATATTTTTGATCATTTTAATATAATAATGCTAACTTTATTTTATATGAACCAATGTTTTATATGATCATTTACTCTTAAATGTGTCACATGGTTTAAACAAATCAAAAATAGTTTGAAATATTATTTAATAAGTAAAAATCAATTAATACAGTTAATAAAAAGTTGATTATTAAGAGTTTTACATTTGATTAAAAATAATATCGATTTATAAGTAAATATAAATTTTATTTTATAAATCAGATTTACGAAGTTAGTATGTATAAATTTTATTTTATATATCAGATTTATGAATTAGACTTAAAATTTAATTTTAAAAATTTAAATATCAAAAAATATAAAAATTTATAACATAAATTAATTCTAGTTTTAGATCTAAATTTATAAATTCAAAATGTATTTAATCATTTTATATTTGGTATTGAATAAAAAATTGAGCATGATATAATAAAAAATCCATTTCGAATTATTATTTAAATATTTTAGAGCGTAAATGACGTGAATCTCTATATATTCAACTAATGATGATACCTCTTTCTTGGGTAAATTTTGCACTGTTATTTTCTATTCACACCCAATTAGCCCGAATGTCACAGTCAGGATAATGACGGAAGGATAAAAGTAATTTTAAAGAATGAAATAAATCTTCGTCATAGTTTATCAATAAAATTGTGAAAAAACTTCTACAAATTTGTTTACAAAACTAAATTTATTAATGAAAACTATTAATACTTCATAACATTCGTTCTAAAACTTTTACCTTTAATTAAGTATAAAAAACTAATTTATTTTTAACAATTTTTTTCTAAAATAAGATATATGAAATTATTTTTTAACTAATAATTTTTAAAGAAAATATTTATTTGAGTCTCACTGGTATCAACCTTAAATGAAAAATCAGAATGGCCTATATTTTAACTTTTATGTAGTGCTTTTTAGTATTTTAATGAAGTTTCATGCTTTTTTTTTTTATATTTTATATGATGACCCAAATTAGAAAATGTTAGAGTAGCTATTTGTTTATCACATTATTAATAATAGTCATTAACTATGTATACAAGAAAATTATTTTAATACTTTTTAACGATAATATAAATATTCCATTCATAGGAGATATTATTAAATATAATAATATATACATAAAAAGGATAGTTATTTGGCTTCGGTTTCAAACCAATCATAATGGTGTCTATTATATTTTGATTCTTCCATAAAACATAAAACCATAAATAATTAATAACAAATATAAAAAATGTGGATTAGACTCTGGTTCAAATAACAACTGAAGTTTAAATTCTTTTCGATTTAAAAAAATTATTTAATTTTAAAGATATTTAGTCTTGGTTTATAATATAAGAACCAAGGCACAATAAGATATTTTGTTTCTATTCTTAGAAAAACTTATACTAAATACCTTTAAAAATAAATAATATTTTAAATCAGAAAGATTATTAGGTTTTGATTCTTACTTTATGTTTCAATCATGTATAACTAAAACTTAATATATAGGCCTTTTTTTTATAGTTTATTTTCTATATTCCTAACTATTAAAGTTGTATAAAATACCATAAAAGCAGACATTATATTTATCACACCTATAATACACTACAAAAATTTACAATTTTACCGGGGGTTATTTTTTTCGTTTCCGGCGGTTTTAACCCCCGGAAAGTACGTTACCCGCGGTTAGCAAAACCCATGGGAAAAGCAGCGTCGTTAAATAATTACCGGCGGTTTTTTGAAAAACCGCCGGAATTAACGGGGGTTTTCGAAAACCGCCGGTATTAACGGGGGTTTTACGAAAACCGCCGGTATTAGCGGGGGTTTAAACCGCCGGTATTAGTGGAGGTTTTGTTAAAACCGCCGGAACTAACCGGTGTTAAGCGAAACCGCCGGTAATTGTGAGGGTTTCTCAAAACCGCCGGTAATTACTGAGTTTACATAGTTGGATTTCTAAAACTGTCGAAAATATAAATAATTTTTTTTTATTATTCAAATTATTTGATTATCATAAATAAACTAAAATCAAATAATATGAAACCAAAATAAAATGTAAACATTAAATATATACCAAAATATTATTATATAAATTATAAAAATTAGAAATACAATTAATGTTTCCTAAAAATTAAAATAAACATGTTATGAATAATAATCATCAGTTTTGTACTTCTTCATCGTCTTCATCATTAGATACTTCTTCATCGTCTTCATCATTTAATACTTCTTCATCGTCTTCATCATTTGATACTTCTTTATCGTCTTCATCATTTGAAATACTTCTTTTTCAAATACCTATAATATAAAACAATAATTATTGATAATATATTAAAAAAATATTAAATTATTGATAATTGAAAAATATTAAAATATGATATATTAGAAACTACATAACCAACTTAGAAAACATGTCATAACACTTTCAATATTAATTCAAATTAAGATACATTCATTAATAATAATAGGAAGTGAAGTGTCAACATTTTCCAAGGTGAAATGAAAAAAGAGTAAAAACCGAGTTCTTAAGGCCATAAATTAAAAATATATTTGAAACAAAGTTAAATAGCCATAAATTTTCAGTAACAGAAACATTATCATACACTTAATTTAAGGCCAAAATTGGAAGTCATAAATACATATGCTTTTACAACAAGTCTGCATTATGGAGAAATAGAAATATTAGAACAATATTAGTGGTAAAAGAAGGTAATAGGACTTGACAAAAGACTTTATTGAGAAAAGAATAACAAAAGACTAACTCACATTTAATAAAAATAAATAAAATTTTGAAGCTATTCTTGGAATAATTTTATCCATATTTCAATTTTAGTATTAAACTAATACGTGCATAATTAAAAGTTTAATACTGCACATAAGTAATGATATCAGACACTTCTTAACATTTTAATACGTGCATAATTAAATGTGAATCACATTTTTAAAGACTGAACGAACAATTTAATCAAACAAAAACTAAAAGAAGTCTGTTATGGCATATTGTAGTTTGATGATTTAGAATTGTGAGAAATAATATTTTGTTTATGGCTCATAAAACTAACCGGAGATCAAAGAAAGATTGTAGCTATCATATTGTTCTTAATTACAACAAAACAGTGATTATCATTCTCTGTTGTTCTATCATACATTAAAACAGGTTGCCATAGTAAAGAAGATTCAAGGTTTTATTTACTATCCAAGAATGAGGAATTTTCAAAATCAAACAGATTATAATTTTGCAGACTATGAGACTGGGTGATATAATTAATAAGTAAAGCATTTGTAAAACAATACAGTAGGAAGTAAAAGCTTCTCATAGCTCTTGCTCTCATACTCCTCAAATTATTAATGAGGTAGATGTAGATGAAGTTCAAACCTTAAGATTAAGCTCGTTATACAAGGCCTTTACTTTAGCAACATTTTCTAGATCTGCACTCCCATAGTTGTCCTGCAAACCGCAAAAATTAGTGATTTAGTGTAGTGTTATCACAGGATAAATGCGGGATATATTAAGATGGTCACTTACGTATAGAACTTTCTTTTGTTGCTCATTGCTAAGCTTCAAAGCTTTCGCAACTAACCAAGAGCATTTAAAATCTTCAATATCTGTACCTATCTGGTCCCATAGATAACTAGAATGAGATTAAAGAGAACTCAACCTAAAGGAAAAAAACAAGATGGTCACATTTTAGTATATTGATTAGAATAGTCCCATATAATTTAAACTTTGACATTTCTACTACCTCATTAAACAAATCAAGAAGATCTACTTAATATGGCTTTCCCCTGAAATGGTTCTTAAGAATGCGTGGAATATGGTTTCTTAGTAAAACTCCATCATTTGCTGCAATTATATATCCCAATCTACACGATGCAATAACTAGAGATTAATAAATTATCAGTGATAATTACCTAATCAGAGCAACAACATAACGATAACAAATGGCTCATGTTTATTTTTCTACAAACCTTGGGCACTCTAAACCAGCATGGTTGACCCCTACGTGTGTGAGAATTATCCATAATGTCATCAAGGACAAGAAAATACGCCTGAAGTTGCAAAACTCCACAACATACTATTTTAAGACCCCTAAATGCCATCATCACAGTAAACTCTGAAACCATTAGAAGTTGTTTAATCATTTAAACAAGAAAAGCAAAAGCTTTCAACTGTCATATTGTAAAGTGGAAATTACAGGCTTCACTATTTTATTGAAAGAACTGAAGGTCTTTCATTTGTATTTCAACAGCTTCTTTTGATAGAGGCTTGAGTTCTAAAATAAAATCATCATCAACACCAGCTGCTACTTTCTCTGACTTGTCTTTCACAAGGCGCTTGATCACATCACGATGAACTGTTGGAAAATTCATATGAACGTAAATGTAACTCTTTTAGTTCCATCATAGTTGTAATTAGAACTCTAATGTACAAGATCATTTGAAAGGAGATATATTAATGGAATTTTCTCTTACTTGGCAAGCAGAGTTTACGCACGAAAATAATTTACAACTATTTTCTCAATATGTTGCCACGAAGTTACACTTACAAGCAACAATACATTTGGTATAGAGCAACAATACATCATGGTCACCGATTTCATAATCTTCAACACTAGTAAATCTCTCGCACATTTTTTGAAGTTCCAAAGTCACCTTTTGCTCCATATGCACTATTCTTATCAACAAGATCTTTATATTGGTAATGTGTATTTGATATTCTCATCCACTTTTACGTGTTCAAACTAAGAAAACCTAGAACAAAGTATATATAATATTATAGTAAAAGTCTTTAAATTATCAGTAATGGTTTCAACATGGAATAAAGTCAGCAAGCATTAAAATAAAGTTAAAGGGAATAAATTTGTTTAGAACAAATGAATTTGTGTAGAATAAAAAAATATGCAGATTTTTGCTTAAAACTGTTCCTTTTTATAGCTTTGGTGCTTCTTCTAGTTGCTGCTATACACACTTACAATCGTTATGAACACTTGCATCTTTGGCTTAATTGAAAGTCCTTTTTTCCACAATCAGAAAGCTCATTCCACAATCAGAAAAGTAGTGAATTTTGTTCATCCTCTTTATAAAGTTTAGGTTGTCATAACTATCTTTTAGTTCAACTCATAGTGCATATAGTAGGTTCTTATTCTTTGGCATAGTAGCTAGATTTTCATGTTACTCAAATTTGCATTCACAGAGGTTAATATTGCATTTACATATGCATTATAGTTTTAGACTTTAATCTCTGATTCAGCTTTGCATCCTAGAATAGGCTATCATGCATTAATTTTCATTTGCTGCTATACTTAGTTTCAACTAGTAATGGAATGGAATATAGTCTAGTTTCAACTACTATATTGTATTTTCAGTTCCATTTTATCATTATAGCCTTAGCTGTACAGTTCATAGCACATTCATTTTTCAAGTTACCTGTTGATGATGTGGCAAAGATTGTATTGTATCCACCACCGGTGATCTATAAGTCTTGGACAAGGCACGAGTCATATGATCAGTTCTCACCTGCAATTTATTTTGAAAACTTTATGCCTTTAGTTAAAAAAAACGAATGATGTAAGACAAAAAAATGAAGCATTCAACAAGGCTTCCCCCAACATGAAACGATTCATGTGCCTCTGAAAACTCTGGCTGTGACATCTGAATATAAACTCTTGCTGCAAATATCAGTACCACAGGAAAGCCCAACTCATAAAGTCCAAAGCCTGACAAAGCAACCAAGGGAACTGCAGAGAGAAGGCTTAAGAACCTATAAAAGCAAAACAAATTACTCACCAAAATTATTTGCAGAAAAATAACTTGCAGAATGGTAAAAATCCTATCTATCAGTGTAATTGGAATTAATCATGATCACTAACTCGGAGTTATCAAAAGAAGGAGGGATTAGTACATTTCTAAAAGAATTAGAGCTAGATGTGGTCCAAACAAGAAAAATAGAAACATCTTTAAACATCTGAAAGTATAAGTATTGCATGGATAATCTCAAAAAGTTCAATGTATGTGAGTACAAGATGGAAGGAAAAACAATTCAAGGATCTAGACAGGAACCAACCTCACTACATTGCGCCAAAGTCGATTGAATCCATCAACAATTTGGAGGGTCGAAGCAACGATAAGTGCGCCCTGCGTCCCACGCATTATCCTCTCAAATTTCTGCATATTTATCACTAATCAGATAAACAAGGATCAGTAGATCGAATAATGAACGAGAGAGCCAAAACCGGAGAGCCAAGATCGAACACAGTCTTACCTCGACCTCGACCTAAGATTGGTCAGTGCGGGAGCGCGCCAGAGCACCTCGACCTCGCTCAACCCACAAATGCCTCGATGCCTCAACGCCTCCACCTCGACGCTCAACCAAGCAGGAGAAGATGAACACGAAGCCAAGTAGGAGAAGACGAACACGAAACAAGCATGAGAAGATTGTGGTGCGGGGAAGGATTTGGGAGAAATTTTGACGAAGGCGCGGGGGAGGCAGGTTAGGGTTTAGACATTTTTAGATTAGATGAACGACTGAAGGAGCGGGGGAGGGGATATGAGTTGGGTGGAAAGTTAAAAAAAATAATAAAAAACGCTACCTGCGGTTTAGTCATAAACCGCCGGAAATTATTTGGGGTTTATAGAACCGCCGGAAAATAACCTCTCCTAAAATTAATTATTTTTGTAGTGATAAACTAAAATCTAGATATAAGAATTTGCTATTTTATGACAAATAAATGTGTTTAATACTAATGCAATATATATCAAACATAAAAAGAAAAAAACATTAAACTTAAAAAAATTTCTGCTAACATAAATATGCAAAAAGAAAAATTAATTAAAAACATATTTACAAAAATTTAAAATCTTTTATGAATTTAGGAGCACAAAACAAGTTAGAACTAAAAGGCTCGCAAATCTTCAAAGTACCAAGTGATAAAGTGTGTCTAGTGTGAAGAATCTGAACATAAAATAGTTGCATTAGACTTTCAAATAAAAAAATAGAAAAAAAACTTGAGCGAACCTCTCTCACAATTTCAAAATGTAAGCAAAGTGGAGGATATGAGAAATGAATAAAAGAGAATAGAGGAATGGTAGCAACAACGAAGCGACAATAATGTTAGACGATAAAAATAATAAAGGATGGTGGCATGATCACGTATGTAGAGAACCAGAACAACGAAAGAAGATAGAAATGACACCTTTGTACAAATCTTATTAAAATAACCCTAACCAGCACATTATGCTTCGGTTACAATAAAAATCGGACTCAAATTCTCTTGCTTAGATAAAATAATTAAAAAAAATGCAAAAACTTTGAAAATTTCTGCTCACCTTTTGGTCCGAGTTCTTTATAAATTGAAGCAAGAAATGATGCATGATTACGATTTTTACAAGAACCGAGATAAATAGAGTATTTGGTCTCGATTCTTATAAGAACCGAGACCAAATACCCTTAAAATTTTAAAAATTTTCACTCACCTTTTGGTATCGATTGGTGAAAAACCGAAACAGAAAATGATATATGGCTTTGGTTATAACCAAAACCAAATCTCCTCACTCAAATAAAATAATTAAAATAATAGCAAGAATTTTAAAAATTTTTAAAAATTTTCATGCATCTTTGGACCTCAATTGTTAGAGAATCGAAGTATAAAATCTATATTTCGGTTATTATATAACCAAAACTAAGTCTCCTCATTGAGATAAAATAATTAAAATAATATTAAAAATTTTAAAAAATTTGGACATTTTTATGCTTTGGTTGTTAGGAAACTAAAGCAGAAAATGATGTATGATTTTGGTTATTGTATAATCGAAGTCAAATCTACTTGTTTAGATGAAATAATTAAAATAATAACGAAAATTTTGAAAAAATTTAAAAATTTTTACACACTTTTCAACCTTAGTTAATGAAAAACAGAAACAAAATTGTTCGCAAAAATTTCAAAATTGTCATTCCATTTTTATATGTTTTATTTTCTTGAAAATCGAAATATATAACACGATTTAAAAAATCAAAATTTCACTAGAAAGAATATTAATATATCTTAAAGATGTTTTATTTCAAGTGAAGAAAGTAGATGAAAACCTATATTTTAAAATTCATGAAAGGTCCGTATCACTACCATGAAATACGCAATTGACAAAGAAGATGAAATTGATAAAAGAAAAAATACAATAAAAAATATCAAATTGAAAGAAAACGTTATACATGGAAAAGAAAAGCAAAACTTACGAAAAAAAAACATCAGAATAAGAATCTAATTTAAAGATTTGAAATTCAAATAAATAGATATTAAAGTCTTACGAATATTTATTTATTTTTATTTAAATTAGTTTTTAGAATATATTTCATTTTTTAAAATATCTTTTAGTTTTTTTGTTTTAGAAATTAGTTATTATTTTTTATTAAAATTGAAATATTATAAATATTTTATATATGATACTTTGTTACATTTTACTTTATATATATAAAGTACATAGATAGATAATGTAACATCTCAAAATATATAGAAATAAATCATATAATAGTAGTAACAGAAATAATAAAATCAAACAGTTAAAGATTAGGAAATAAAGTATAAACTTTTACAGTTATTTAAAATAATCGTAGAATTTAAAACTTTATCTACAGGAGTGTATTCTACAACTATACACCAAAATAACAACCTAACTAAACTAAGCTAAACAACATTATCTCTCTCCAAAGTTTGCTCCAGAGGCACCTCATCTCCCTCTGCTCACATCCATCGGATGATCATTGCAAAAGAAAAGCACCACACATACAAAATACAAATACAAGCAGAAGTGTAAGCTAGATACACAAGAAAACACCTAATTTAATAACATATAACATACACAAGATAACTCAAGCAAAGTAACCGAATTAAATATCCTAGCATGTTATATTCTAGACTTGACTCGTTCAAACTTTAGAATGATTGTCGAGCTATGGCGAGTCATGCACTCGTGGTGGCCTTTACTGCTTTGCAAATCCATTGCCAATGGGTTTCACTCTACCACCCTCACGATGTTAGTCTGTTCCAGGCCTTGAGGCATACTGGAAGCCCCAAAGACTAAAACCTCTTGCTACTCCTCACGACATGGTTCAATCCTCTCTACTTGAGAATGAAAGACCATTGGAGTTTCAGGATAACCCCCAACACTGAGCTCCTGCATTCATTCTAAACAACCTGGAATCTTACCAAGAGATTCTACACTAAAACTTACATTCACCCCTTTGAATCACATACTTTTATTTGTAATTTCACTCATAATAATACTCAATTATATATTGTCATACACCTTCAAACACACTTCACAATACATGTCACAATTAATTTAATTCAACTCAATACAAAGCAAATAAAGAATAAACAGTTTAAGATCTTTTACTCCGCGCACCCAATTCGCAAGGCGAAACCAGGAGTTTCTCGCACAGAGACTTATCTCACTATGCGAATTAACTCGCAGAGGTACCAGACCTCAACCCCTCGCATAATGCCCCAGGTCGCTATGCGAAAGCCCAGACAAAGACCAACCATCCCAACTCACTCGCTGTGCGCCCCTTTTCTCTATTAGAATAAAATTGGCAGTAGTCCCAGACCTCAACTAGGCGCATAGCACCCTGATTCGCCATGCGAATCACTAGACATAGAGCAACCCTCACCAACCATTCGCACAACGCCCCAACTCGATGTGCGAATGCCCAGACAGAGAGCAAACCTCTCAAGTCATTCGCATAGCGCACCAATTCGCTGTGTGAATGCCCTTGGCAGGAGCATCTCGCTAGAGCGACTCGCTATGCGAATCTATTCGCATAGCGAGTCTGCATAATCTACAGAACAAAAATTTGCAAAATTATGCAACTCAAACCCCAATTACCAATTCTATCCATTTTTTTGAACTTCTAACGCTCCTAGATTGTATTATATACTTCATTAGACTTGACTAAGTGATTCTAAACCTTCCTAACATCAATCTAAAATGTTTATGGATCAATTCCTACTCTAAAACATCAAATTTATCAACTTAAGGACCCAAATCACAATCTACCACTTTGAACCTATTTTCACATCCTTACTTCCTCTAAGTTAACTTTATACTAAGACCACTTGTTTTGATTCCTCACCATTCACTACTAACACAAATTTAACATTTCTCATGCATCTAAAACAGTCCAAATATCATCCAATTTGATACCTTTTCATAGTCAAACATGCACATTCAAAACAGCCACAGTAAACTCAATCCTTATAAAAATCAAAGTCAACAATTCAGCTTATTATCTATAACTAACATACTATTCACACATGCACAATATAATTAACAAAACAGAGACAAAATCCAGCTTCCCTTACAACCCAGCTCACGAAAACCCCAAATCGATGCTTGCATCGCAAGGTAACTCTAAGAAACCCTATAAATCACCAATTGGTGATAGAGAACAACTCTTAAAACCTAAATTGAGCTGAGAATTGAAGAAAGAAACTACTAGATACATGCAAACAGAAACAATTGCATGATCAAGATTCAAGAACGCATGGGAAAAAGGGGAAAACAACTTACCGAATCAGAATCATAAATTGATCGGTCTAGATTGTTGCCCTTGACGCCAGGATCGTCTAGGCGCTTCGTGATCGTCAATCAGAGACTGCAATCGTGAGAAAAGTTAGAGAGAAAACAGAGAAAAGAAAGAAAACAATGATTTAGAGAGATGATATGTATTTAGATAATGAACCGAGCTTTAGAAATTTCTATTTATATTATGTGATTATTTTAAAATAAAAATGCTCGTCTCATTATTTTAATACATCTATCTACTATAATATTCTATTTTCTAGGTCCTTATAGATAAAATATAACGACAAATTCATTTATATAACATATATCTTATATTTTTCATAGATCTTATATCTCTCTATATTTTCATAACTCAAAAAAATTCTTAATAGTTTTCGGGACAAATTAGTGTAAAATTGTCAAGTGTATATATGTTTAAGTTGTACTCTTAGCAATCTGAACAAAGAGAGTTTTGCAAAAACTCGTATTGAAAAGTGCTTGACAATAATGTGTTTATCAAACATAAAGTTGTGTTTAAGCTTTTCATTTGATGCACTCTTACGAAAATTGTTTGGCAATACGTTTGTTAAGTATAAAAATTGTTTGGCAATACGTTTGTTAAGTATAAATTGTCTGTTTGTATCGATTAAACGTTAATTTTTTTTTTAAAAAAATTCAAATGTCTTAAATACATAATTGAAGCTTCCATTCTTATATATTTCATCAATTGCATATAAACCTAACTATTACCATCACTATATTTATAGGAAAATTACATTGAAGAGATAAAACTAATAATTTTATTTTTATTTGGCTATTTTAATGTAAACTTTGTTATTTCCTATTTCTCTATTGGTCTAATGTTCAATTACATAACGTTTATTTAAATATGCAAATAATAACAATATATATATATATATATATATATATATATATATATATATATATATATATATATATATATATGTATGTATATATAAAAGATATATTTAGAAAGAGACGTTAGTTTACAAATATACCTTATTATCATCATCGTTAAAGAACAGAACAGATTCTGTCTTAAAACTTTACAAATATATACCTTGTTACTTAAATGAATGGAGGAGGCAGCTTCTAAATATATTCTACCATTACTTAAATATTTCCACTTGCAGAAAAAAGTCACGATAATATTCGCAGTTGACACTAATTAAATTCACTAACACGTGCAAATTGTATATTAACGCCGACACTATTTTCTATATAATTTAACTATTTTATATATTTTTAGTTGAAATTTTTTACAGGTTAATAGTTTAGAATAATAGTTTAATTAGTAATTTAGTTTTGATTCGTTTTAGTTTTTTTTTAGTTTTTTTAAAGGCTTAATTTGGTTCTTAATTTTATTTTTAAATTTTAGTGGTCTTTTTTATTAAATTGTTATTAATAACATTTATAAGGTGACACATGTTAAAAGATTTGTCATCTTTATCTTGTAATCTTTTTGAATTTTTTTTATTTCATATTTTTCAATCTTCTTTCACTTCTCTTTATTCTGTTTAAGTTTCAACACGTTCTAACAATATGGTTAGTGTTTCGGTATATAGGATCGAAAATTATACATTCACACTTTAAATCTCTTCATTTAATTCAATTTATCTATCCTCTAATATCTTGTCGGTTTTCTCTAGTACAGTCCAATTTCGAGCGAGTGGATACCTGCTATAGGCACTTCGACGCTCAACTTAGTTTTTAGTTACTAATAGGTTATCACAACTAAGTCTTAAATATCCAATAAATGCAATCACTTATCTTTTTACCTTACCTATATATTTTTATAGGTTTTGAAATGAACTTTTGATTAAGGTTGGCCCAATCGTGACCTAATATCATCTAAGTATGTTTTTACCTTATTAATCAAATTATATAATCTTTGATGTGCAAGATACCGAATGATCATCAAGTCAGTACGAGTTGATGACAGTTCAGTTAAACTTGTGTTGGGGTTTCCAGAATTGACTTTATATGCAGTTGACTAACCGAATAGCATAAACTAGTGGTCTGTATAATATAGTTAGTTAACCTAAATCTTAAATTAGAAAATTACTAAACAAATTAAATCCAAGAACTTGTAATTGAATTAAATGTTTATTTTCTTCACACTCTCTCTCAACATAGTCTATTATTACATTAATCATATTTAATTTCCAAATTCTTAAAAGACCTCAACAACAAAAAAAAGCCTACTTTAATTGATGTTTTTGCCATGGAGAACATAAGGAACAAAAAGTTGTTATAAGATGGGATTAAGAGAGGTGAAGGAAGGTGGTAGAAGGTGAAGAAAGTTAGTAGGAGTTGAGGAAGGCGGTTTGAGGTTGAGGGAGAAAAAAAAATTAGTGTTACGTAGAAGAAACCTTGATTTTGACATTGATCAATCACCTTCTAAATAATATTGAGCCTTTTTAAAATAATAATGATTTAATTTAGAAAAATATAGAGATGAATAAATGAAAAACCTAAATACAGAAACTAAAACATATTAAAGGCTCAAATTATCAATTAATCCTAGAATTATTGTATATAAAATTTTAACATATAAATGTTTGATTGAGCAGTTTTTTTTATCAGTAAATAATTATATTAAATAGGAGCATTTGATATCGTATCATAAAGAAAACATAATTTATACATAAAATATAAAGGCATTTCCGTTTAGATAATCATATTCCCTTCATCAAACCCTTCCTTAATACATGTATTTTGCAAAACACAACCACATACATCCATCAACTAGAACCCTTCATAAAACTAATGTAATTTTATAGGTGGATATCATCGACACTTTTAGAATATATCATTACTGGTTTCTCCAAGATTTGGTTCTACTCTCTATTAATAAAGAAAAAAAAAAGATTTTGTGCTTTATTCTAAAATATTTACATATAAAATCCTGATTAAAATTAAAAAAATTCAACTTACAATTTATATATGAATAAAACTCACCCAACTTATGATTATTTAGCGTAAAAAATCATCATTATTGTATTTAAATATGTTTTTTCAGTTGCATTCTATTGTGAATGATATCCAAATAAAAAAGAGCAAAGTATACTAGCAATTTTTATTAATAAATAATAATAATAATAATAATAATAATAATAGTAATAATAATAGGAATAACAATACAACTTTACAAATATTTAGTAGTGTGATTCAAAGTTTCAATTTTTTTTTTCTATATTTTCAACAACATTGATAATTGAAAAAAATATTTATAGTATAATCTTTGCAAGAAAATTGGTTAACTATTGGTTAAAAACTTACACAAAAACTAGAAAAGAAAACATATGTTAAATGATAAATAACTTCGATTTTATATATGTTCTTTAAACTAATGACAATTAAAATATATACGCGATAACATTAATTAAAGTTGACGACGGTAACATTAACTAATATTAATTTAATCTAAGTTAAGAATTTTAAGTTTAAATTTATAAAATAATAAGATTTATATTTATTTATATATTGACAGTTGCTTTTATGTATTTATATTTGTATTTGAAAAATATATAAAAAATGTATTTTTCATGTAAGATTATGACATACCGTTGGCAATTCAATTATTTTGCAGGACAGAGTAGAAACAAAAGGAAAATAGACGAAGAAAGTGAGGAAAATAATGAAAAATAATAATTATATATGTTAAGATTCACCATATGCATCTAGAAAAGAATAGCCCGGAGGAAAGGCGTGAGATGAGATATGCTTCAATAATTTCCAAAAGTTACATTCAGTTGGGAAAAAAACAATGAAAAGTTGTTTTTTCCACCATTATTCAACGCAGTATGTTGTTCCTTTGGTCCATTCAAGATGACACAAAGTAAGAAAATTTACAGGGAGATTGAACTAAAGTAACGCTATTATGATCGTCTCTTTTTTCTCAATGAAAAACGTGGAATGTTCAAAAATATTTTTCAGAAACGCCTTTAGTGAATTTACATACATAGCTGAGCAACTTCGATTGTTCATGAAATTATTATTACATTATTGTTTATTTTTAATATGCATGTACTTCTAATATGAAAATGTTTTATAGTAATATTGTCAAATGTTGAAAAACAAAATTCAAAAGTAAATAGTTACTATTTAGGTTTTGTTGTATAACCTATGGCTTCTCCCTCGTCATATTCTTTCTCTCGTTATTTGGTTCATTTTCTTTCTTGCTTTCCCTCACCTTCTTCTTCTTTCTTTCATTTTTACCAATCCAGAATCATTGCACGTTTATGAAAAACGTTGGCTTTGGTTGGGCTTATAGTGGAGACAAAGACAACGACCTGACTGAACGAAGATGGAGGCGCGTTAAAGTTACGGTGGTCGGAGCTGAGATGGAGATGTGGGGAAATGCAGAGGCTCAATAGCACAGCGAAAATGAAGACCTGTGTGTGTGAGAGAGAGAAAAATAAAAAATGTCTCTTGCGGACAAAAAGAAATAATTGACGGGAAAATTCTTGCTCTTTTCACTAACAAAATTTTTCGGCGTTCGGTAAGTAAAATATGTATTACTGATGAATTTTACCCAATGACATACTCCCTAGCCATGATCAAGCATCTATAAGAAAAATTGAAGTCATTCATGAAGATGGTCTAAATTCTACCTTTTAGACTACTTTTGGAGCTATCATGGAGCATAACTTGGAGTACTATAGGTTTCTTTATGCCATGTATTTTAGCCAAGTACTGTAGGTTTCTTTAGGCTATATATTTTGGTCAAGAAGGTAAGTTTGTTTAAGGTTTGTATTAAGGCCTAATTAGTATAGGGTTTTTCCTTAAGCTAGACATCTAAACCATGTGGGAAGTAGGTGTCATGTATCATGCTTCCATTGGAGATGATTTAACTTTAGTAGTGGTTAAATGACATTCTAGGAATGGAGATGATTGTGCTTTATGAGTGTCCACATGTCCTTCCCTTATTGGAGAAGATTTGTGGATACTTGTTTACTCCTTAGAAGACCTCATTTTTGGCCAAGGAGTGCAAGGGTGAGAGATCCTACTTCTAGGATTTTTAGGAGACACCCTTAGTCTATAAATAGAGGTATCTCCTCTTATCTTGGATGTTGAGTAAAGTTATTTTGCTAATTTTTTTCTATACTATTCATCTTAAGGTTTCTCTTGTCACCTTCTTAGAGTTGGTTTAACATTTTTTAGAATCTTCAAACACCACACCACACCACTATCATATGACCGTGAGCTTTTAGCCTCACAAACACCACCATATCCTTCTTTAAATAAAACACTAATAAATAAATTTCTAGTGGATCTATAATGTTTGAATGTCAATCAATTAAAAGTTGAAAAATAATATTTATTATTTATTGAGTAAACTAAAAAAAATATGTTTATCTTATTTTAAATGATTTCAAAACATAAAAAAGTTTATAAGTTCCGTTGAATTTGTGTATTAAATTAGATTTATTTTGAGGCGAAAGTTAAGCCCATAACTTTTATGCTGCTTAAATAACATCTTAAAATACACATCTATATATCAACATGTTTAAGTACAAGCATAATGTAAAATAATCTTTTATCAAATAATGTGTTTTAATGTAAAATCGTTCAACTAAAAGTTTATTATTAATTAAAAAGCATTTAATATTTTACTCATGCATATTAAAATTAAATAAAATACACTTTTGTAAACTATAAAACTGAATCCTTCGTATCTTTTTAGTGTTATGCAAGTTTAATAAACAATCAAACTAGTATATAAGTATAATTTAATTCTTTAAAAATTATAATTATAATTTAATATTTAAGTTGATAAAAATATCTTATTTATATATAGATACACACAATTAAGATGATATTAAAAGAGAAAACAAATAAACAAACAAACAAAAACAGTAAAGGTAAGCTAATATTGTTAAAATATTAAATCATATAATTATAATTTATTATACAACACATTTCATTTTAAATTCAAACAAGAATCTAAGCATATATACATATTCTAGACTTGACAAATCCAGATACAAGTATTGAGTTATGGCAAATCAAACACTTGTGG
This sequence comes from Vigna angularis, assembly GCF_016808095.1. Taxonomy (NCBI): domain Eukaryota; kingdom Viridiplantae; phylum Streptophyta; class Magnoliopsida; order Fabales; family Fabaceae; genus Vigna; species Vigna angularis. The sequence continues at coordinate 30,164,147 of NC_068972.1, forward strand.
TGGTAGAACAACCCCTCCCCTCCCCCTCCCCTCGACCCCCCTCCAAGTTAGTTTGTCAACCACTTATGGACAAAGAATACCAAACCATAGACTAAGATTTTTTGCTACTCCTCACTATATAATCTCCTTCTCTAACTAAGATGAACGATTATTGGAACATCAGGATAACCACTAAGACTGAGCTCCCTAAATCAACACCTACACTACAGGGCATCACCATGGAATCTCTCCACAAGAGTCATGGAATTAGTTCATCAACCATACACATACACATAAACATATTCAACACTCATAAATATTTATTTCTTTAAATCAATTAAGTATAACAAATTTATAAACTACATACTCAAGTAAAGAATCCAAAGCAAGGAAAATATATAAGAACTTAGAAACAAAACGCCCAACAAATTTTAAATTTTTTAAGGATAATCGATTATTACATTTGATAACCGATTATTCCTAATAAAATTCATACAAAGATGACCTTCTAAGTGAATAATGGATTATCACACCTAATAATCGATTATTCCATAGAGTTTTGAAGAAAAGAGAATATTCTAACTTAGATAATCAATTATCAAGTAAGATAATCGATTATCCCCATTAGTTTTGACATTTAACATTATTTTTTTGGTTTAGTAAAACAGGCTCAAAAACAATTTTTCCATTTGACGATTACTTCCACTTCTCAGATATCAAAACTTCCTTTTAAGACCAAAAACCAACCTAAAACTCAATCTACTCTCTACTTCCCAATACTAAATCAATTTTATATCATTTATACTTTATAACAGTAGCATTCACAAGCTCATTCAAGTCAAAATCAAAATCATCAATGTCATGCATCAAATAGTCAAGCACACTCAAAACACAAATAACACTAAAACAATCATTTCAATTATAACAAAACCAACATAACATTATTCTTCACAACATAACAAACATAAACTCATGCATCATAACATGAAATTAAGGACAATACTAGCTTTTCTTACCTGTTTCAAGTCCAAACGATTTTAAAGAACACTAATTGTGCCTACAAACAACAAAATCATGATCATGGTATGCCGTTAAGACCTTTGATTAACAAGGAAATAACAAGAGAGGTTGAATGACACATGCAATAAATCCTCTTTACATGTGTCTTAAACAGAAAACTAAAGAAAAAAAGTAAAAATTGACTTACTCTATATGAAAGACTGATCGGTTGAAAGTAGAGAACTTAGTGTCGTGATCTCTTAGACACCTTTTGATCATCGAACAGATGTCTCAAGAGTTAGAATTCATTAAAAGAAGAGAAAAAGAACTCAAAAAATTTTAAATAATAATACTTGTTTATAAAATTTTATTTATATTATTAAATTATTTTAAAATCAAAATATTCTGTCTCATTATTTTAAACATCTATTAATTTTAATACTCAAGTTTCCATATTATATATGTATATATTATATAATAAATATTGTAACAATTTGATACTAGAAGTAAGATTTAATGTTTATATATATATATATATATATATATATATATATATATATTAATTATGAGTAAGTGTTCCAGTTTATAGAACTTTAAAAAAAATCCGTAAAATATTATTTAAAGAAAAAGTAGGGGAAAGTTAAGCAAATTGTTTAAAAGTATTTATTTAAAAATAAATTGAAAGCAGCAGGGTTTGTTGTAGTGAATGATTACCAAAATTAAAAAGGTAGCATCCCAGACACTATAGCAATGCAAACTTGCTGTCTTCCATTCGTCATCCCATTTTTAGGACCCTCATTTCCACATATCATTCACTTCATTTATTTATAACTCATTCAAAAATAAATTATACATATATATAAATATACATATCTTAAAATTAAGACAATAATCACTTAATAAATTATCAATAAATTTTTATTTTTCATTATTTATTTTTTTATTAAAAAATATTAAGAGTAGAAAGAATGTTTGATAGTAAAATATCTTAATTTTAATATATTATTAACTATTTTTATTAACATTTCATCTATTGAAAAGAAGTTTATTGAAATAACAAAAGTCTTGTAAATTCTATTTGTGATTTACAATTTCACAAATAGATTAAACAATGTTATTCTAAATTTTATTGAAACCAAAATTTCAAAACTTTAGAAGATAATATTTGAAAAAAGGTAAAGAAATAAAAATTAGATTATTATACTAAACACACAAATACATACATATATACATACACATTTATATATATATATAACAATTATTTAAATAATAATAATGCATAATTTAATAGTTCAAAAGAGAAAATTGATTTGTTTTTAAAAAAAGGTGATATATATTTTTCTTTTACATGAAACGTTATTAATTGTTCTTGCTTAAAAAATGATTCAAGATGAAAATGTATTACTGATAGTAAAATTAGAATTTGGATTTCCTGTTTTTAGTGGTAGTATTGTACTGTAGTTTATAAACATTGATTGTGTTATTTTAAAATATATTAAAAGAAAATTTTGATATATCAGCAGCAATATATTTTAAAAAGTGGACATAACAACTATACGAAAGAAAATGTAGAGAATTTGGAATGTTTAGTTGGTGGAGGCGATCCAAAAGAAGTGGAACTTAAACTCTGATTTGAATAATAATCTGTAATAAAATGGAAGAGGTAATTAATTAAGAGATTTAATAATTTGTGTGGAACATATATACACATACATATATTGATGTTTGTGTTTGTGGCTTAGGGCTTAGACCCTTTTTGCTGGCTTCTTCCAAGCACTTCAACCCCACTCTCCACACTGTTCTCAACAAAGACACAGAAGGAAACAGCATTGTTCTTCCAAAACCCAAATAGACAGATAACATATCCCAAACACTCCAACACTAATACTATATACTATAGTTTAAACAAACACAAACAGTGTCACTCTCTCTCTCTCTCTCTCTCTCTCTCTCTCTCTCTCTCTCTCTCTCTCTGTAGTCTCAGTCTCATACATATACATATACAACATCACAAGCATACACATGGACATGGGATGGGACCATAGTCCTCAGCTCAAATTTTGAGCTTTTTCGTGCACGACAGGATCCGACTCTGCCGCTTCTACCACTCTCCCTTCTCTCTCTCCACCCTTATTTCCAATTCATCACACCCTCTTTCTCTCTCAACTCCCATTCATGGAAATGGAAGATCACCATCACCACCACCGCCATCACCATCATCAGCATCACCATCACCATCACCACCAGCAGCATCAACATCAACATCAGCACCACTTTGGCGTCAACGATCTCAGGCAAGTCGTCAATGGGCCGAGGACTTCCCACAACGCCTTCCTCTCCATGCCACCCCACCCAACGGCGGAGCTTTTCCCGGGCCACCGGAATCTCACACCCTTGCCCACTCCCCAGCAGCAGCAACAACACTACGAGGTTATGATGTTCGGTCGTGACATAATGCCACCTAGCCTTCACGACTTCACTTCCACACCCCACGATTCTGCTGCTGCTGCTGCTGCTGCAGCAGCAGCCACCATGACTCTACCCACTCCACCCACCTTTGATGCCGAGGGTGCAGGTTGCATCGGTGGGGACCCCTCCACTGGAAGATGGCCCAGACAAGAGACCCTCACTCTCCTTGAGATCAGATCTCGCTTGGACCCTAAATTCAAAGAGGCTAACCACAAAGGACCCTTATGGGATGAAGTCTCTAGGTACGATATTCGTTCTTTTTAACTTCTGCATAAATCTAACTTCTCCATATACACTGCATAATAAGTTAATCAGAAACTCTATTCTTTAACTTCTTCAACTTCACTGCATAACTTGATTTTAGGTTACTATAGAAATTTAATTAATTTACGTTCTTTATTTATAGAGTGCATAAGTTGATTACAGGTTCGAAGAGAAGTTTTCTATTGAATATTTTGAGGGTAAAATCTATCTAAATTACAGAGTTATATTTTAGATTTAACAATTCTTCTTCTTCGATAGCACTTACTTTTTTCTCTTCAATTTCTATAGATTCGGGTTGAGAATTTTAAAATGATAATTTTGGTGTAGTCTGTTTGGATTTTTGGAAAAAAGAAATATTGAGGGCAACCTACTAAATTGGATGCACATGTGATGCTTCCGCGATTTAGTTAATTGTGAGATGACATGGATGGACTTGACGTTAATTTTGTCGTTGGGAGTTTTGGAAACTACGACATGTAGCGGAATGCATTAATTTTGTTAACCTTCTCTTTCGTGGGAAAAAACTATACAGTGTGCAGAAGCTGTTTATGTTTGTATATTGAATTTGCGACTATTGATCGTGTACTCAAAAGCATTAAGTTTATGTGTGTATACCGATTCTAGTACGGTTTGTATGACAGTCTGGTTTTGCATTTTGAAATTTTGTACCCATCTTTTAGGTGCAAGATTTCGTTCCCTTTGTTTCATTATTTGTTTTTGGGTGTTGAAAATTCATTGACCATTCCGATGCATTTGCACCTCTCTTCTGATTCCATCGTATGAAATGACACCGAGCCGAGGCTCTTCCTTCGAAGTCTCACTTATGTGGCAATTGCAGTGTGGCATGCTTTGTTTTGCTTGCTATAACTAGGCACCAAGAACCTAAAAACGTCACTGCATGGCATTGCATAAAATCATTAATTAAATGCCAAAAAAGTTCGTCGTCACATGGGATGATCGAGGGAGGGCTGTTTCTTTGAGAACTAGGGTTCTATTCTGCAATAGTTCTTGTTGCCTTTTCCTGTTTAATGTCTTCCACACCCATTTCACTTTTGATTGTGCCGGTGGTCTCAGGATCATGTCTGAAGAACATGGATATCAAAGGAGTGGGAAAAAGTGCAGGGAGAAGTTTGAGAATTTGTACAAGTATTACAAGAAGACAAAGGATGGTAAGGCGGGGAGACATGATGGGAAGCATTACAGATTCTTTCGTCAACTTGAAGCCTTGTATGGAGAAAACAGTAGCACAGTTTCAGTCCCAGAAACCAATGTTGTTGGCAGCATTCATTTTCAAGCAAGCAGCCATGACCCCTCCCAGACAAATCAAGATAAGTTTCAGTCTCACAATAGCAAGCATTGTGATAGCCTCAGCCTCACCAACTCCACTAACTTTGATACAACATCATCTGATGATGACAATGACCACCACAGTATGGAGAATGAGTCCATAGAGAAGAGGAGAAAGAGGAACAGTGGGAGGAGTTGGAAGGTGAAGATAAAAGACTTCATTGACTCACAGATGAGGAAGCTTGTGGAGAAGCAGAAGGAGTGGTTGGATAAACTTGTGAAGACACTGGAAGAGAAGGAGAAGGAGAGGATGTTAAGAGAGGAAGAGTGGAGAAAACAAGAGGCAAACAGGTTAGAGAGGGAGCAAAAGTTTTGGGCCAAAGAGAGAGCGTGGATTGAAGCCAGGGATGCTGCTCTAATGGAGGCTTTACAAAAGCTAACTGGAAGAGAAATAATGAAGCCTGAAACTCCCAATGATGGTATCAATGTAACGGCTGCTGAAGTTCAAAACCACAGTGAAAACCAGAATAATGAAGATGAGAGTGAAATCTTAAACAGCTGCAATGTTATCAGAGGTGGTGATAGGTGGCCAGAATCTGAAATTACAAGGCTTCAACAGCTGAGAGCTGAGATAGAGACAAGGTTTCCATGCAGCGAAATTTCTGAAGAGGTTTCATGGGAGGTAGTAGCAACCAAAATGGCTTGTTTTGGCTACGAAAGGAGTGCTTTGATGTGCAAAGAGAAATGGGAAAGTATCAGTAACTATCCAAGGGAGGGTGAAAAGGAAGGGAGCAAGAAGTGCAAGGAAAACACTAGAAACAGCTTTTTCTTCAAGAACAATGATGATCATCGACAATCTTCCTTATACGACCAAGGAAGTGCCTACTGTGATGATATCAGTGATCAAGGAAAAGAGATTGAGAGGCTACAAACAAATAATAGTTCTTCACCTTCAAAATGCAATGCTGGAAACGTTGATCCCTCTGATAGCTGCTTCCCCTTCTTGATGAGCAGTGAGGGTGGAAACTTGTGGGAGAATTACGGCCTAAAGCTCAACAAAGAAAACCAAAACCACTGAGTGAAATATATGGCTAGTGTCATGACTCGTGTAAGAAGCACAGAAATTTGAGAGCCTAGTATCTGTGACAGTCTCACGTGCGTCGTGTAAGCAAGAGTTAACTGAGGGTTTATGTATAGAGATTGATGATGATTAGATGGTCAATCTTAATATATATATATATATATATATATAAATGGGGCATTTGGGAGAAAAATAATGGCTTCAATTTATATTTTAGTGAGGGAGGTGAAGTGAGAAAGTTCACTTGCGTGTTAGAATATGACACCATTTTCAGGTTAGTTTCTTTTTCTTTGATGCATGCAAATGGAAAAAAAATTGTATTACCTGGTATGTTGCACCTTCGACGATATTTGCATATCAGTGTTGGTTACTGTTTTCCTCCTTCTTCCCTCGTGTATGTGTGTACTGAAGGTGACTAACTGAGGTAGTAACTTCTTTCCTTTGTTTTTCAGTTACTATGTGTACGAATAAGGAGATTAATGTGCTTGTTCAGGCATCAAACCAGGTCCCTAGTTTTTACTATTATATATTAAAGAGCTTTTTCCATTGAAAATTACAGAAAAAAATCATAATACGTCCACGTTGTTCATAATCAATTCTTCATATTCGGGATAGTAAATGGTAGTATATCATTTCTTCTTCTTCTCTTTTTACTTTATTTGTATATCAACAAGGAACTTCTAAACAATTTTATTAGCAAACTTTCTGGTCTGATATATAAAACCTCACACTATTATACAATATATATATATATATATATATGTCTGTGTGTGTTTTCTTACCTGTAGAAGCAGTCAGCAACAAACTATAGTACTTTTGTAAATTTTTTATTTCATTTTTGAAAGAACAAGTTAGGCTTAAAGTGATTCCAAAAGAACTGCATTGTGTTCAATACTGTTTTTTTTCCAGAACTTCATTTTTTTTTTAGTTATAGTTTTAATCATGTTAAATACGAAATACTTTAAACTGTAAAATTTATCTATAAAAAATTTAATGAATAGATTCAAAATTTCTAATTACTAATTACTGATTATTAAGTTATGCTAGCTTATCTATACTTAACGGTATTCTATAAATCTCTAAAAAAACTAAGTGTTAGCAATTAAATTCACGTAATTAAAGGTAGCAGAAAAAATAATAATTATGCAGCAAAACAACATTGCATTAACATAGAGTTAATTTTCACATTTGGTGTTGAATCCGAAAGCCAAAACATATGCTAAAAAGGTAAAATCGAAAGAATATTTGAGTTGAATTTGATCCGAAACCAAGCTTTATTACAAATTTGTCTTGAAACATGGTCAGAAATTTAAGGAGAAAAAACAAGAGTTGATTTACAGTTTTGAATTCAAACATAAGCTTATCCGTTTGGTGTTTCACTAGAAAAAAGAAAAAGAAAAAGACCTAGGAAATAACGAGGTGTAGGATGTTGCATGTGGATCTGATAATGGTGAGCATTGATTAATTATGGATGGTGAGGAAATGTAATAGGTGTGTTAAGTACAAGTGGAAGTGAGATTTTACAGAGAGAGAGAGAGAGATAAACATAAAGATGTATGAGTAGTAAGAGGGATGATGTTTCTTGAGGAATATGATGCAGTGATCTTGATGAGTGTGCAAATTAATGAGCATACAGTTAGCAGGTTTGTGCACAAGGATCCATCAATATCATACAGCAACAGGTTGCAGCACATACCCAAAAAAGCCATACATCACAGCATAGTAATTCTCCAGCGATACACTCGACAGTTATATATATTTTGTGGTCCTTCCTATTTCACTGTCAAACAAAGACCCACAACACGGCGCAACTAATTCATTTCACCTTCCTCCACTTTACTCTCTTCTCTCCCTATACTTTTAGGGTTACTATATCACTCATCAAAACATCATTCATTCATACAACACATCACTTCCTATATTACTATCTTCTCCTCATTTCAGATTATTATGTGATTTTATAACAAATTACTCAACTGGGTTTTGTAGATAATCAACTAGGATTAATCAGAACGTATAATTAATTATTCTAAGTTTTCTTTAAAATTTGTCAATAACAAATAATCAATTAGATTAAGTAATAATTCATCAACCTCCAATTGGATTAAAATAATCTGTTATAAAAAAATTTCTTTTAAAAACAATCCTTCGTGTTAGAGAAATCAATTCTTTTTCATATATACAGTGAGTGTAAAGAGAGTTTTTTTTTTTTCTAAATGGTTTGTATTTATAAATTATTTTTTTTATCTTTTTTCAAATTTTATGACAACGAGTAAATTTTAAATTTAACTTAATTATATAAAATTGGTTTATAATATGATATGTAAATCTATTTATAATCTCTTATCAATATAGTACTTAATATTTCATCAAGAGAAAATTATTCAAAGTATAGGTGATCACCATAAAAAAAGAGACAAGAGACAAGGTGATGATATTGCTCTTTACTTTTTTGTAATTTATGAATTTAGATTTTACAAATTCAGATTTTACATCGGTATTTAGTGTGTGCTTAGGTAATTGATAAGATTCAGTATATCTTCTGATTTTCTTCTATCTTTTGAAAAGTTTTTCAACAAGTTCTGTGTATGTTTTGATCTGGTTACATTGGAGGTTTTTGTAATCAAGCTTTATTTAAGAATTAGTGAAAAATCCAATTAAAATTAATTGGATTAAACTCAAAGACATTTTCTTTAATTTTTTTTCTTTGCTGGTATTATTAGACAAGGGTATTAAAAACGGTATCCAAAACATCAGTCAATAATTTTCAAAAAATAAAAATAAAAAATTCGATTTTCACAATGAATTCATCCAGTTGATTGTCAAATAACCATTATCATATCTAACACAACCTTCCATTTTGGCATGGCAATTTAAATCTGAAAAACTGTTAAAATTTGTTACACCTATTATATATGAACATGTGTTAGAAATCATAAATATATATATATATAATTTTGTTGTTATATGACGTGGCTGAGATTGTAGATTAGACCTAAAAAAATATGACATGAAACCCAGAGAATCATTGTATAAATATCTAAATTGCAAATGATCCAATCACAATTATTTGAGATCTACAGAGTTCTCAGTGTCAGGTCTCCATATATGTCTACCATGTGAATTTTCTTATAAAGGGATCCAAACCTGTGTCTGAAAAAGATGAAAAATTCCCACTGTACACCCATCATAATTCCACTCAATTCCTCTCATATATATATATATATATATATATATATATATATATATATATATATATATATATATATATATATATATATATATATATATATATATATATATATATATATATATATATATATATATATATATATATATATATATATATATATATATATATATATTACAAAATGTCTTTATTAGAATTTCGTTAAAACTATTTAATATAACAATTCAAAAAGTTTTTATTTACATACAAATTAATTGAGGTTAAGAAATTCAATACAATAACCATCTAAAAATGTTTTCATTTAGACATAATTTACTATTTAAGAAAAATGATGCAGACGGATTAAAAATTTAAATTATGTAGTGATTTGAAAGGAATAGAGAGAGCTGAATTGCGATATTCATTATTTTTAAAAGGAATTGATAAGAATGGTCATGTTTGTTATGTATAATTTCATAATTATTAAATCAATGTAAGGTAGATTTTCAAATACTTTTAATTAATTCTATGTGTCTATTTTTGTTGTTTAATAAATCTAGAATCGATTTCAATGTAGAATCGATTTCAATCTATAATCGATTTTCAAATACTTTTAATTAATTCTACGTGTCTATTTTTGTTGTGTAATAAATCTAGAATCAATTTCAATGTAGAGATAATTGATTACCATCCACTATCCTAGATAATTTAACGAAGATTTTCTTGAAAGAGTTTGCAAAAATTTATCAGGAAATAAAATAAAAATTAATTAAATCAATGTATGAACTAATTATTGAAGTTTCCTCTCTATTATTAAAAGTTGGGATTATGAGAATTATTTTGATTATAGTGGAAATATTGGTTATCACTTTTTACTTGAATGTGATTTTACTTAAATGGTGGCTCATTTAACGAACTCATCTATTGCGCCTTGAGTTATAAAGGAGAGAAGAAATTATTGTTTGATTACGAATTTTTCTTTTTAATTTTTGTTTCTAGTTTGTACAAGGAGGAAATTAATTGTGTTCATGAATTAACAAAAAGCTGAAGATTAATTCTAAGATTTATTTATTTAGTTTCACTAAAAGTTATCTTAGAAATCAATTTAGAATTCCAAAATTCAGGTTAATATTACTTCAACATCATGTTATTTTATTTTTATTTTTGAGAGAAAAATTATAAATAAATTTGAAAGTGTCAATCTTATTAAATAATATGATAATAAAGATATTATTTAAAATAAAAGCCATTTCCACAATTCAAAACATTCAATAGTCACACCTTCCATAGAAATTGATATTAAAAACCGTTTAAATACACATTTATTTTCAATCTTCCAAAACATTGTTTAAAGATAAATTGTAAGGAGTCTCGTATTTGAAAGTGAAGAATAACTTGGATTTAATGATTGTTATTTTAATAATATTATTTCAATAGAGTTAAACTAATAAAAAAAATATAAATTAAGAAAAAATAGGTTGATAAATAAGTAAAAAAATGTATATATGTTGAGAATTATGTTTTAGGTATTTGGAAGAAAAAATATAATGTTAGGGTGGTGGTGATGGTGTTGGTGGAGTAAAGGGCAGTGTCCGTACCTGGGAAAGAGTAAAGAAGGTTCCTGCAAAAGTGAAGCGTCCCACAGGGTTGGGGAGACAAACTCATCGTCACTTCTCTCTCACCTTTTCCTTGTTACTCTTCTCTTCTTCAACCACCCTTCTTTCAACTTCTCATCTTAAATTAATTTCCAAATATTCATTCTTTTTAATTTAATACAGCATCTATTTTTTTATATTAACTTTTATAAAATTCATCAAATTATTTAAATGTGTTAAAAATATTACGGCATATTATTAATTAGAAGCAGAAGTAAAAGTGGTATTAGGTGAGTGAGGAGTGGAGAAGGGAAATATTCTGGCAAGTGGAAGTAGGTTTAAGTATTTTTGGGGGAAGAAAGCAATAAATTTAGATAAGAATTGAAAGGCAATAATGAAATTCTGGCATCAGGTTCTGAGTAGCAGATGGAGAGGGACTTATCCTTGTCACAGTATCTACCACTGTCAATGGAAACCTCATCCGTATCTTCCCGAAAACAACACTCATTCATTACTCTCTACCCATTTCTTCAACTCTATTGGGCCACCAACCTAAACTCTTCATTTTTATTTCCCCTTTTTCTTCAGCTATCTACACCCACCAAGGATTTTCATCTTTCAACCTCAATTCTCATCACAAAACCCATCCTATCATCTCTACAATACTTACAAACAACATTTTATATATTAATTTTGCTAAACAAAACTTATTTTATACTATTTGTTCCAAAAAAAAACTAAATATTCATTTCAACAAAATTTATTTTAATAATCTAAACACATCAAGTTATATATATATATATATATATATATATATATATATATATATATATATATATATATATATATATATATATATATATATATATATATATATATATATATATATACACACACTAGTGCAGTCAGGGGAAACGACAACGGTTATTTTCGTCCATAGACAACGGTTCCTAAACCGAGGTATATACAGGCAAGGTAAAAGGTCTACTTTTATGTCTCGGTTCTGAATCGAGGCATAAAAGGGTACGATTTTGCCTCGGCTCAAAGGTAACCGAAGCAGTAGGGCTAGGGCTTTTGTTTTTTTTTTCCGAACGACTTTACGCCTTGGTTCCTGTTGAGCCGAGGCAGTATGTCGGCCTCTACTGCCTCGGTTGGAACCTGAACCGAGGTAGTAGAGTGTTTTTTCCTTTTTTTTTGCTTTTTCGCCAAACTTTATGCCTCGGTTGTGACCTTAACCGATGCCGTAGGGGGGCTTTCTTCCTCGGTTATGGTCACAACCGAGGCGTATTCCCTTGTTTTTTTTAGAACAAGTCTGTTTCTGCAACATTTTCAACTGCAGAAACAAACTTACATATAATTTTACAGCCAGAACAGTCCAGAAGTATATATTTTCAATAAAAATTATATTAAAACATAAATGTATTCAATGTAATCATAAATCAACTTATTAGAAGCATAAATCAATTCAATGTAATCATAAATGAACTTTGAAGCATAAATCAATCCAATGTACAAAGTTAAACTAATAATAATGTACAAAAGCATAAAACAACTTAGAAGCATAAACTTAGAACTTACTATATACTAATATCTACTACATACTGTTATATAGTTGAATTAGATATTTAGCCAATGCTTTCCTCACGAGTTTAAGTGACTTCTCTGGAATTGGAGTAGTCATATTGAATCTCTGCATAAAACACAATGATTTTAATTAGTGTATATAAAATCTAAACTATAGAGAAAATAAAATTCAAACCTAAATATTACCGTTTCCCATCCACTGGTGTAATGTGCACGAATAATGGTCATCATCCAATAGATGACGTAGTAACCACACTTATTTGACTCGTTTTGTCTATTACACTACAATATATCATCATAATTATAAAATGATAAGTAACATCATTGGAATGGTACAAAATGAAACAAAGTATGGACTAAAATACCAAACCTTAAGGGTTATCCATGCAAGCTTTTCAGCTGTAGCAGTAGATCTCCCATACAACATCATATGTGTTGTAAGGGAACTATTAAAAAAATTGCTTTAGCATACATTTATATAACAAAGAAAGTTGAAACATTGATGTTCTTACCAATCTACTACTTGTCTAAGAGGGTTGGGAGGAGACTTGTGCAATGAACAAAACTAGACAGTAGTGTTCTCCGGTATGGAGATCACAAGTAGCTGCCAATGATGCCTGAAATTGGTAATAACTTAATTGTCATATACCAAAATTCATGAATGAAACTTTAAAGTTAACAAACTTCACTTACCCAAGTATATAAGGGAGAAAATATATGTCCTTCCAATTGTAAAGTAGGTGGTGATGTATGCTCGGATTTCATCAAATTTATTTCTTTCATGAGTCATATAAGGGGCAATGAACCCATATACATCATTGAACCCCATCTTGTTACTGACACCAAACATATACCTGAAATGAAGAAATGATCTGATATAAGTAACTTGATAAATCAATTTTATATAAAAAAGTTGTCATAAACTTACATCATCCACAACTGAACGAGTGTAATATTAATTTCTTCTCTCCCTGACGCAAGCTCCCTAACATCTTGCTGAGGATCTCAGCATCTCTTCCAAATGTAGTAGAATCCCATTAAACAATCATCGACACATCTGCAATGATGTTAACAAGCTCGTCTAACGCATCAAGAGGGTCGTCCTAAGATAAATGAGTCTTCTTCGGTGTAAGACTTCCCTCTTGACCTGTCTGCTGTTACATGAAAAAATGGTTATGTTCTGACGTCTATAAGAAGTAAATATTAAAATTGAGAAGTATATAGTAGGAGTGTTTACCGGGGGGTCAGATACAACACAACCAAATGTATAGGCTAGGTGGTGAAGGACTGAAATGCCTGTGCCATAGTGAAAAACTCCTCTATAGGCATAAGAAGAAGGGCATCTGGTACGACAACTTCATCCACCGTGACCTTGACCTCATCTTCTGCTAGCTCTATACCATGCACTATAGTGGCTGGCTCATAGACTATGCCACGAGCCGCTAGCATGGTCCCGATAGGAGAGAGAATATATAGCTGACATGGACGAGTGTCGTCCATGTCATGCCCTGGTGCACCAGCAGCTAAGCAACTTCCTTTGCCAATTCTACCTGTCAAATTAAATGTTAGGTCATACAAAAAGTAAATTAATAAACAAAAATGATTATGAAGTTTACCTATAGGGGACACAACATGTTTCGCTACAGGAGATGGCGTAGGACGATTGCCGTAATGCCCAAACTGCTGCTAGAACTGGCGCACAACCATTTCAGCAACTTCATCATACAACTCTGCCCAGACCTTCTTTGGGATCTCTTGCATGATCTCTTTTCTGATGTCCACCTTCAGCTTTTGTTCATACCCTTTAGTTAATCCGTATGAAGATGGACGCGAGGAAGACCCAAAGAACTATTGTATGCCTATGTCAGTCACAGTAGCACACACCCGTCCTGGGTGCTCAAGTCGTCCAATAGTTGTGGCAAGAATATCCTAACAACCTTCTTGTGTGAATTGACCTTGGGAGCTCTGGTCAACCAAGGAGTCTTGTAACATAACAAAAATTCATAATTATTTGAAAGATCTATGTAATATATATAACAAAAATGTTGTAAAAATATGAGAAATGACATCTTACAATTCTTTCAGATATCTCTCTTGCAGAGTCGGAAGTGTAGGAGCCCGATGATCTTATACGGGCTAACTTCCACTTCTCGTGCCGAGATGATGGTGAAGGAGGAGGATAAGGGTCACCACCCTCAAAAAGTGGAAGTCTACTATCTCACTTCTGCTTCATTAATTTTTTCCTCAAGCTTCCTGTATCCACCACGAGACAGTAGGTGTGAAATTTTATTCTGAGAACTTATACCCTGTGCTTTTGACCTTATTTGTTGTGACAAAATGAAACAATTGTTATGGTATAAAATTATAAATGATGAATTGAATGATTTTTACCTACACTTACCTGCCATCTCTCGGATGAACGAAGCTGTACAAACTAACGCCATGTTTCTTCGCCAATTGCAGAATATTTAGAACATGAAGTTTCATTACTTTTTGGTCCAAATATATATCTGGACGTCAATTTTGTCTTAAACCCCCGAAATCTTTCTGCAATTGCAGATGAACACCTACTCCTTAGGTTGGAACCATTTGGGATATTAAATGTAATTTGTAATAAAGAAAGTAATAACCTTATATCAATACAAATTTATCAATATAATTAAACTAGAATTTGGAGCAATATTGATTAACTTACCAATAGATCTTGCTAGATAAGATTTCGATCAGTCTCAGATACATGTTCAAAGGATGAAGTAACTATAGAGATATAAACACGTGCTAGTACTCCAAGGTAAGACCTAAATACATCTGCATTTGGTCCAGATGCTACTCTAGTGACCACGTCAATAATGACAGGTGTCCTCTCACCTGCATTTCTTCTAAGTATAAGTTGTCTTAACCTCGTCGCTCCTCTAGTGGGTCTAGAAGTGGGGACTTCATCCCCTAACGAATGTGGTCCCTCAGCCATATATCTGTCACAATAAATACGATGAAAGATTAATAAAAGACTTATAAAATAACATATATTATTTAACAACAGCCATAAATTTTTACATAAATATGAAATTCATACATAATCATATGGATTGGTCATATGTATATTCCCTCATTATGATCTTCCCGAATTGCATGTGCATCTTCAACTAGAGGGTCGTCATCCAAATTTATTGTTGTTTTAAATGGATGGTTGTCGGTAATATGAAGATTACTTAGATTCTCTTCTTTATCTTCAATTTATCTTTTTCCTTGAAGAGCGACATACCAATGGTCAGATGCAAGATCTTTGACATAAAAAACCTGACTTGCTTGATATGCCATGATAAAAGGTTTGTCTCCATAACCAACCTTTCGAAAATCAACTAGTGTCATACCAGATTCATCTATTTTGACACCACTCTTATTGTCAACCCACTTATATTTGAAGAGTGCAATAGAAAACTTAGTGTAATCAACCTCCCATATCTATTCTATTCTACCATAATATCTCATTGATCCAACTACAGGAATTTGATCTTTGGATGTGGAAAATTGTAGCGACTCAGCTTCTAGACTGACGCCACTATTTGTACTATGCTTTTATCATCCAAAATCTTTGTATAGAATGTGTAATTATTAATTTCATAGCCTGTACAACATATAACATCAAACTTCAAACCATTTGCTAGCCACCACAAAGTCTCAGAAGACCATGATTCTTTCAAAACTTCATATTTGAACTAGGACAAGAATGTTCTGTTATGCTCCATCTAACTTTGACCAATATGGAGGATCAAAGAATATTGATTTCTTCTTCCAAGGGGTCGTTACAGATGACTTCTTGGATGTTTTCCCAAATACATGACACACTTGATTAAATTTTTCAAGAACTTCAAGGCCAGTAAGTGGAATTGGTGCATCGTCTTTCTCTTGTTGTCCAATGAATGCTTTTTTAAACCTTCGATATGGATTATTAGATTGTAAAAATCTCCGATGACGCATATACATTGTCTTCCTTCCGTGTTTTAATTGATGAAAACTTGTTAACTCATTGGCAAGTGTACCAAATTGTATCAAGTAATATAAAATGGTAAGACCAAGTATCAATTCCGAAGAGACTCGTGTTACTAAATAATCGTGTAATACCTTAGCTAATTAAGACTAAAGAACAATTTCAATGATTAAAAGTAAAATGCAATAAAAGTAAACATAAACTTGAATGTAAAATCTTGATCTTTTGGAACTAAAAGCAAGAATGAATGAATGACATTGATTATATGAGATGATGATGTTGTTGGGGTTAGATTTCACCTACTTCACTTTCATGCATATTAGAACTCATCTTCTTCATTGTAATGTTAATGTCACTTACGAAATTACTTAGAACCCGAGCCCTCGGCGTAAAAAGCCTAGCCTTGATTATTAGACAAGAATCCCTTGAAAACCCTAACAACCAATTCCGCATTAAGAAAAGAAGCTTAAGATAACCAAACATCCCATCCCTATCCCTAGGCAATATTCCCTTTGGGTGAAATCCTCCAGATCATGATCCATAAGATATTTCCCAATACTCAAACAAATCAAACATCAAGTCATGAATGACCAAAACAAGACAAGCATTAAGAATAGGAGAAAATCACTAACATTCAATGAAAGAAACATAAAATATTTAAAACATGTTCAAATACGTGAAAGTTTAGAGGTTACATCATCCCCCAAAAAAATGAATTTAGCTCTCCATTGTCATGGAGAACCTTGGCATACAATGGAAGAATGAATATGAGATGGAAACCCTAGAAAGAGAAAAGGAAAGCTCCCGCATGCACATTCTTCCTCCAAAGGGTCGAAAATAGCTTTTTTGTGCTTCAACCGTCCAAACATACCAACTCTAATGTGTAAAAGCCTTTAAATAGATCAAACATGGATCATGGGCCAACGTCGCTAGCGCTCAGCGCCTAAAGTGGGGCAACCAGGAAAGTTGCGAGACATGTAGCTGGCGCTGAGCGCCCTGGATAGGGGCAAGCAGGCGACACTGCGAGAAGAGTGGTGCTCAACGCCCCAAATGGGGGCAACCAGGCGTCCTTGCGAGAATAGTGGCGCTCAGTGCCCCAAATGGGTGCAAGCAGCGCCCTTGCGAGACCTCCAACGCTGAGGGCCCCTAAAGAGGGCAACCAGGCGTGGTTGCGTAACAACCAGCGCCCAGGGCCCCAAAAAAGGGCAACCAGGCGCCCTGCGCCTTCTTCAGCCTTGTTTCCCAGGTGCTTTTGCTGTCCCTCCTAGGTTCCAACTCCTTGATATTTTTGCTCCTCTTCCAATCATACCAATAACCTACAAAATTGAGGGAATTAGTGATAAAAATCATTAAGTATAACCTCAACTCACTTATTCACCAAATTCAACTAAACCAAAAGTTTAAGCAAGTTTCAAAGTCAAAGAGAGTTGATTTAGTATCAAAATTGCATCACAGATAATAGACAAATCTAGATTCAACACTTGTAAATTATTATTACCATCTTATCTCTATTCATTTGAAAAAAGTACATTTGTTCAAGAAAATATGTAGATAGTAAATAATTTTTGCATTGGATCTCAAATGAGAAATTAAGGCTAATTCAGAACAACAATATATATTCAAGCAAACAAATAATTACATATGCAACATGCAATATATTCAAACAAACAATATATTGAAGTAAGATTAAATAATGTCATTTCAATTAACTTTAAGGTTTAGGTACTTGAGATTATTTCACTTATTTATATCATTTCCTCAAACCTTATTTGAATATTGTTTAGCTTATAATCTTATCATCAAATAACAATAACCAATATATCAATTTCAACACAACAATTATGAAACACATATCCATCTTAATCACCAAAGAATAATTAAATTTATAATATGACCAATTAACAACACCAACATATCCATGAATTTCACAATAACAATTATCAAAAACACATCCATCAATTTGACAACAACAATTATCAAACAATAATCAATCTAATGCAATTAACAATATAATTGCTAGTATTATGACCAATATATCAATCTTCCACTAATTATTATCAAACACAACAAAAAAGAAAATGAACCAACTTAAACGCAGGCAGTGAGATTGAAGCAGCGACGAAGGTAGTAGTGGCAGAGGCTGCAGCGACAACAGAAGAGTGAAGTCGTTGGAGGAAGCATCAGAGGCAACAGTGGCGGCACCAATGGTGCGATGGAGTAAGGAGGAGGCGCGAGCGAGAACGGCAATGGAGGTCGGGTGACGAGCGTGGAGGGGGCGGCGCGGTGAGGTAGGTGCGAGTATTCGCAAGACATAGGGCGGGGCGGCGCGACGAAGCAGGCATGAGTAATGGCAACACAAGGGGCGACGCAGCGCGGCGAGGCAGGCGCGAGCAATGGCAGCACGGGGTGCGACGCGACGAGGCAATGAGTGGAGGAAGAACACTGTTGGTGCAGTGGTGGAGGAAGAACTGATAATGCGTGAAGAAAACTATCCGCGATTACTAACTACAGAAAAACTATATTACCTCGATTAAAAGGGCAATCAATGCCTAAAGATTTAAGTAAATGGAATACGCATCGGTTAGGCGCTCAACCGAAGCCAAAAACAATATATGGCCTCGGGTAAGGTGAACCGAGGCAGTATCAATTGACTTAAATGAATTTAAAATGTTATCTATCAGAGGGGGCAAGTTATTGTCAGGTTATACTGCCTCGGTTCTGCAAACAACCGAGGCAGTATACCGCTTCAATCAGTGGAGCAGAGGGATTTGACAGGGATGGTAGGGCAGGGCTATCTTTCTTGGTTCCCCTGTGCAATCGAGGCAATAGCCCCCTCACTAGAAAGCTGTCAGATGCTACATGTTACTTAGTGCTTTCTGTAGGATTATATGCGTCGGTTATGTCAGATAACCGAGGTCGTATCTTTGTTTCCAAAAAGGTGTCACTACAAGGTCTAAGTTAGGTAATATGGGCAGTGTTATTATGCTTCGGTTCACATGATAACCGATGTAGTATCGCTTTTATACTACGGTTTAAAGCAGAATCGAGGCATATAACTTCGTCTTATTTACGAAACTGCCACCGCGCCATATATGCTTCGGTTTTTACGAAATCGAAGCGTATATGGCGCGTTAAAAAAATATTTTTTTACTTGTGATATATATATATATATATATATATATATATATATATATATATATATATATATATATAAATAAATAATAAGTTTTTAAAATATAACCTACAACATTTTTTTCTCATTGTTTATTCTCTGAAAACCTATACGTGCAACTTCTCTATTGTGGCGATCCTTGGTGTGGTGGAGGCTTTATTGGTAACAAAAATAATTCATTTCTTCATCTTTAGTGGATATTTTCTTATAGGAAAAAATTATGTTCAATTGTAATTGTGTATTAAGGTTAGTTTTCTAAACTTCTAATTTGTGTATTAAGGTTAGTATAATTTGACCTTACTATTAACACATTGGCAAGTGTACCAAATTGTATAAAGTAATATAAAATGGTAAGACCAAATATCGTATCCTAGAAGACTCACGACACTAGACAATCATGTAATACCTTAACTAATTAAGACTTAAGAACAATTTCATTGGTTTAGAATGTAAAATGCAGAAAAAGTAAATACGAATGTAAGTTGATCAATTGGGGCAAAACACAAAAGTGAATGGATGATTTTGATAATATGAGATGAGTATGTTGTTGGGGTTTAGATTTCACCATCCTTACTCTCATGCATATAAGAATTCATCTTCTTCATTCAATTGTTAACGTCGCTATCTAAATTACTTAAAAATCGATCCCTCGGCAAAGAAAGTCTATCCATAATTATTAGACCACAATCCCTTGCATCCCTAATAATTAATTTTCCATTACGAACAAAAGCTTAAGACAATCAAACCTCCTATCCCCATCCCTAGGCAATATTGCTTTTGGGAGAAATTCTCCAGATCGTGCTTTCTAGGTATTTCCCAATAACAAAGAAGACCATAAAATCATGACATGAATGATCAAAACATAACAAGCATAGAACAAAGGAGAAAATCCCTAACAATTAATGAAAGAAGCATATAATAATTCATAACAAATTCAAATACATGAGAGTTTAAAGGTTACATCTTCCCCAACAACAAATGAGGCTAGTTCTCCATAATCATGGAGAATCTACGTGTACAATGAAATGAAAGTGATACAAAAACCCTAGAAATTGAAGAGGAGAACTTCCGCATCCAATTATCCTTCTAGAGAGTGGAAAAATGTGTTTATGCATCTCTACTGCCCAAAGATACAAACCCTAGGACGAACGAATCCTTAAATAGATAAGAAAACAAAGTCCAAGCCCATCACGCTGGCACTCAGCGCCCCTACTTAGGGCAGCTAGGCGCTGGTGTGAGAGGAGTGGCGCTCAGGACCCCTCAGAGGGTGCCTAGGCAGTATGCGAATCAAGGAGACTGGCGCTCAGCGCCCCAAGAACGGCGCTCAGGTGTGAATGCGAGCTTCCAACGCTGAGGTCCCTAGAAAGGGGCAGCCAGGCGTCCATCTGAGCCTCTGACGCTGAGGACCACAAAAAAGGGAAACCACGCGTCCTACGACCTTCTGCAGCCTTCTCTTTTGGTGCTTTTTCAGTCCTTTCTAGGTTCCAACTCCTTGCTACTTTAAGTCCTCTTCCAAATCATTCAAATTTCCTAAAAAATCAAGGGAATTAGTGATAAAAATCATAAGTTCTAACCTCAACTCTCTTTATTCAAAACTTAAACTAAAAACAAGACTTTAAGCAAGTTTCTAAGTCAAAAAGGGCTCATTTAGTATCAAAGTTGAATCACAAATAACAATGAAATCAACCGTTATCACTTATACTCACATATTCTTCAAAAAGTTTGTACATCTTTTCTTTTATATGATTAATCTTTTCATCACAAGTAGAAGGATCAAGCTTTGAATAATAGAACATCTATGGGCCAAGAATCATAGCAATTGAAACAACGGTACTATACTCACTCCAATACACTTCAAAAAAATTTCCATCATCATTTTTGTCATGTCTTTCATTTAGTGGTCATCTGATGGAAGAGGCTCCAAGGAGAGGCCGATTGAAGCTGCGCGAACACGAACCGGACCTCCTTGAAGCTTCTTCGACGAAGAAATCCACAGCGGAATGTAGACGAAGCTCTAGATCGAGAGCTGACTCGAAGGAAACCGAGAGGAAAGCTCGAAACAGAGAATAAACTCGATAGAAAACCTAGAATGGTGCGAAATCACTAAAATGATCGATTAATCGGTGGGAATGGTGTTTTAAACGGTGGAAAGGGAGGAACGAAGGTTGGAGAGATGTTTAATCGGTCAAAACTCTAGATCAATCGGTGAAAATGAAGAAAATGGTGAAAAACGAAGGAAACCCTAGCGGAAGGGGCAAGAAGAATGGGAAATCTATGATGAACTGGGGAAGATGAGCTCTGAAGTAGGAGAAGCTCTCAAGGGGTAACGCGAAAGAAAATATGTGGTAAATGAAGATGTGTGCAAATCTATGAGTGAAGGAGGATTACTGTGATAAAGAACTTTGGTTGGAGAAGATGAGCTTACGAGAGAGGAAATCACTCTCGAGGAAGAAGTTGCGAGAGTGAAATGTAAAAATGAGGATGCGTACCTCTGATGCGTAAGAGGAAAAGTGATGTGGCGAGGCATGGGACGCTGGCGCGAGATGTGGAAGATGTGGCCTCTGACGAGTGGTGCATCGTGGAGGAGTGAGAGAGAAGCACAAATTTAAATTTGGAAAATGAGAGATGGAAGGAGGTGTGCTTAATCAATGTTTACGTGAACTGCTACAGTTAGCTACAAGATACATTCCAAAACAATTCTGCACAGAGAAATCTGGGGTTTGCACTCATCCAATTACTTTCTCGTCAAATCAATAGCACTTCAGCTTAGATAGATCCATTTGCATCTCCTTGAAGATCACCATTCATTTTTAGATGGTCAAGGCTATTTGGCTTTAGGTGTAGCCACCCAAATCTCACTTCTGAACTATTTTAAGGTGTTCTAGCAAGTTTCTTTTAGGTTCTAAACACTCAATCTCTCATTCACTTTGGTATGGAACTGGTCTCTCAAAATATGGCTATCTGAGTTGGCAATTTTCAGTGTTTTATGCAACTTGAATGCAAAGTTTGCTTGCTAGACAACCCCTTTGAAATCACAAATTCCGCTCCTTCTCCACTTTCTAAGAGGCTACCTTGGTAGGGGAAGGTTTCTGCAACTTGAATGCTCCAAAAGGACTTCACAACACCATCAAAATAATCCAAAACAGTCACCAAACAGATTAGAAATTTGCACCAGTTTCAACACCAAAATTTGACTTGAATTGGACAATTTAAGAGGCCAAAAAGCTTAAAAGCAATAAAATAGGTTTAGAACAAAAGTAGGCACTCAAATGGATCCTAAACGCAGAAATTGAGATCCAAGAACGAGCAAACATATTTGAATCTCATACATAGAAAAAAAAACTCAAAAAACGTGAAATCAACACAAGACATTCAATGAAGATAATGAACAACGCGAAAATTGAAGAACAAACTCAGAATCAAGACAGAATCAAAATACAAAACTAGAAACAAAGACAGAGACGTGAATCAAACTGAAACAAGAATCGAAACAAAGATACTTACCTTTTGACGCATGGACGAAACCAAAGCTCTGGTGCCAACTAATGGAAGAGCGGCTCCGAGAAGTGACTGAAGGCAGGATGTGAACCTCCTCGAAGCTTCTCCGACAAGAATTACGCAGCGGAATGTAGACGAAGCTCTAGATTGAGAGCTGACTCGAAGGAAACCAAGAGAAAAGCTCGAAATAGAGAATAAACTCGATAAAAACCCTAGATGAAGAAGAAGACCTATTCTGGACCGATTGATCGGTGTAAATCAAAGTTTAATTGGTGGAAAAACCTTTAATCGGTTCAAAATTGGTTTTAATCGGCTAAAATCAAAGAAAATGAAGAAAGATGAAGGAAACCCTAGCGGAGGGTTTAGATCTATGAATGATTCGGTGGAAAAGAAGATATGAGGTTGCAAAGGCTGATTCAAAGATGAATCGGAAAGAGAAAATGTAAATCTGTGAAGAGAATGTGAGTGACATAGTGATTATGTGAGTGAAAGAAGCTTACTGTGATGGTGATGCACTTGAGAGGAAAACCTAAGATGAGGTTTCTTGGAAGTGGAAAATGTGAGAAATGAAGATGCTCTCTGATGCGTGAGAGAGAAAATGACGAGGCAATGGCCTCTGACGCGTGGTGAATGAAGATTGGTTGAATGATGTGCGCGAGAAGCTGGCTTGGAGGAATGAACAGTGCGTCGTGGAGGAGAGCATTAATGGAAGCACAATGGAGTAAAATGGAAGAATGAAAAATAGGAAGTGTGCTTGGAAGGTGGCTAGAGGGAGTCTTTGGACCCTCTAGCCTTGAATCTCAAGAGAGAATTGTTTCTGGTTTCAGAAAACTCAATTCTCATTAATCTCAAAAGTCCCATTACAAGAGAGGAGTTGGGTATTTATAGTAACCCATGCTCCTTGCAAGCTAAGCTACGTATACAATGAAATGTAAAAATTCAAAAAGAGAACACTAAGAAAGGTACGTCACGCAGGATTCCATCATCATCACTTTTAGAGTATCCCTTAACAACCACTCAATTTTTCATACTTACATAAAATATTCATTAAATATTGGAAAAGATGTGTGTGAAATCAAATTGGTTATCTTATAAAATGGTCTTAAAAATTCACATATCCTCTTAGTTCTTTTCCACTCTTTAGTTGTTAGACAATGTTTAAAATTTCTATCATGTATAGTGAAACTTTCAAAACCGTGACAATACTTAAGACCACTTTCAAGCATCAGAAAAGTATAATTCCATCTAGTTGGTACATCTAACCTTAGACCCACTTTAGTCTCAATACCCTACAATTGAACAACACATTCTGTAAATGTTATTTTTCTTGCCTCTGACCCTTTCACACATTTAATGCTTTCTCTAATTTTCTCCAAAGCAATTTCTACCACTTTTAAACCCTCTTGAACTATAAGATTCAATATATGAGCACAAAACCTCACATGCAAAAATTCAACATCACATAATAAGCTATTTTGTAAGCTTAATTGTTCATCCAAAATTTGTTCCATACAATCATTGATAGTAGCATTATAGAAATTTCTAGGTGAACCTACGAAACACCAAATTGGAAGCGTACAAATCCTTAAAACTCTAGATTAACCAAGAATGAGTAAGAGAAGCATGATCAAACATGCAACGAGAGAGGACAAAGAAGTCCAAAGTTACTTGCTCTATAACAAAAATTGATCGGCTAGAAATGTAAACCTCGTCGTCGTGATCGATTAGTCACCTCCTAATCATCAAAGAGAAGACCCAGGAGTCGGAACTCTTAGAGATAAGTGAGAGGAAACAAGGAGAAAGAGTTTTAGAGAGATAGACAGTGTTTTAAGTAGTGAGACAAGTTTATAAAATTTTATTTATATTTTTTTAATTATTTCAAAATAAAATAATCTGTCTCATTATTTTAAAACATCTACTAACTCCAATACTCTATTTTCTAGGTTTTTACAAAGTTCGCTTATAATATTGAACCAACAAAAGCATCCCTTGGTTAAAAATAGATTTACTTTATTTTAATTCAATTACTACAATAAATTCTCTTATTTTACAACATATAAACAATATTCCTAAATGGTTAGTGAAATGAAACGAGCACATTCATATCATAGGAAATGCATAACAATATATATCAAGTATCAACACAATTTTTCCCCAAGAACATGCAATACACTAATAAGACATTAGAAGTATTGGAGAAGTTATACTCACTTTGGCTAATAACTTAAAAATATTTATTGTCTCTACAACCCTAGGTTTCCTAAAGGATATCTGGTAAATCCATCAACACAAATTGGTACACATTCAATGCCTACCTCATCCTCCCTTGCAAAACGAAATAGAGTATTAAGCTGCAAAAGTATATGTTAAACAAGTGCAAAACAGAAAGCAAGAAATTCAGTTAGAAAGTGACCTAAAAAGTGAACTATCATTCTTGAAGCATGTGTTTTCATGGATTGCTTCTACAACACTAAATTTGCACTATATGAGGAGATAACACAAATAAACAACAAGTCTTATTAGTTTATACTCCCCGAATATGATTCGAGAAACCGATGATGATTGTGTTATAGAAAAAAATCCATTCACCCTTTTCTGCAGGTCCATACTTTATTAAACATCTCTTCCATAGGTCCCTTGGTCAAGCTTAAATTTTAGCCTTCTATATTGACTTTGCACTTGTATATGAAAGAGAAATTAAACAAAAGAGATTTTACCCCCAATGCCTCAAAATATAACATCAAGATTCATAGCATGCCCACAAAATTATGCTTTGACCCTAAACCCCCAATACACAAGACAATCCACTTACCTAAACTATTGTATCGATAAACACAAATTGAAGGAGCAATGTGAATTAGAGGACCAACGACGAACAAGAGCCACGGGAGCACCATCACTAATAGCTAAGAAGAACAACGAAGATGAAGCTCTATGTAATGCATTAAACCACAGGAAAACACTAGAAGAGGGTGACATAGTGTTTTAAAATTCTTTTCGTAATGTAGTGTCTAACAAATATTATGAAGTAAGTTGGTCAAGGAGATTTATTTAGACATTGTTGTTTTGTAAAGCTTGTCAAAAGATATAATCAATAAAACAGTGTAGTGAGCATTAAGAAATATGTTTCTTGATTTAGCATCACGAAAATGATTTATAAGGTCTTTTTGAAAAGTTGTGCAGACACTAGGTTTTTTATACTAGTTTACTCTAACTAAGCTATGTCAAGTTCTTCCTCGATAACTTTTGAGAGGTTCAACTAATATTTTCGAAGATTACACAAGTATTCTCACCACTTTTGGTTTACAATGAATATTCTCACCACTCTTGGTTTACAATGAGTATTCTCACCAATCCTTGTCCTCTAGAAAATCTTGGTATCTCTCTAATACGCTACCTAGTCAAGTTTTACCATTTATGGTTTGCAAGTATTCTGCCCACTCCTGATTTACAAGTATTCGAATCACTTATGGTTTATAAGTGTTATAACCACTTATGGTCACTACAAATCCACAATAGGATGTACAATAAGATACAAATGCATAACTTTCTGTGAGAGAAGATGTTTTTAATTATAATATAATTTGTAAATGTTAATGGTGTTTCACTATTTTTTTCTCTTGAAAGCTTCAGACAATTTATGAATTGTAAGCTCAGAAATCAGAGCAAGAAAATGTATTCACTTCGTTATCCTTCTTATCTTTTGTTTATACCCTTGGTTGTTTATAGTTTTCTTGATATTATGCTCGTTAAGTACTAAATTGGCTCTTATTGGAATAGTTGGTAGCCCTTTTAGCTTCTAAGTCAAACTCAAGTTTATTTTTCAATTGAAAAATGCTTTATCAAATATTTTCATTTACACATAGCTTGGACGACTTATCAGAGCAGAAGCCTTCAATAGACACATTCTTATAATGTTATGTAATTCTCTCAAGGTTTTTATCCAATGTGTGCTTTAGTTCTGATTTATCCATTGCATATTTCTGACTTGCACATTGATCTAGGACAAAGCATACAAGCAAAATATCATTTTGTAGTACACACATTAATGAGCATTTAATATTTTTTTACGTTTGTATACGTTAAGTATCATTTCTTGTTCAAAACCATTGTCATATGTCATGTCAATAATAAATGTATCTAGTTTGTTCATGAAAGCATTCTTGAAGTATAATATTGGGAATGCTTTTCATTAGATTGTTTCTTCTATAAGACGTTCTCATTGACTACATGGTTAAGACTATGTCATATTGTTTAATGTTTATGTTCATTAGATAATATACTCACTTTAGCTCTTTTTCTCTTAACACTGATTCGATACAAAAAGTTAAGATTCACTATTTTGTTTTCCACAAGGATAGACATGTTAATTTCAAGCTTTGAGAACTTATCCTTAAGTTTTTCATTGTTTTAGACGATGTGTAACTTCTCATCAAATGCTTATTTGTGGGGTTCTAGATAGTGTTAAATTCATCTTATAATTTGTTCTCATTTTGAGCTAGTTTGTTTATACTTGTTTTTCATCTAGGTTTTCCTTGTCTAGACTCAATTAGTCATAGTGAGTATTATCTCAAACGATGTTCTTTCTTAACAGTGTTTTGATGTCTTTTACTTTTTTACATTGTTTTGTCTCGGTGGTGTATATTTTAGAATATTATTTTTCTTTTGTGTTGCTCACTCTAGTATGTATAAATTTTTAACAATATTCTAGTAAGTCGTTGCAGTTTGGAGAAATGAGTTTTGGATTGTCTTTAGGTGCTTCTGAGTGTGAGTCTTTTGAGTTACTCTTTGTTCATTTGGTTAGATGACACTATGGTTATTTCTTAGATGATATATCTTTTGTCACCTAGCATTCAGACATTTTTTTCCCAAAGGGTTCCTTACTGATCTTCTCTAGTCTTATTGATGAGACATGTCTTTGTTCACCTTTCGGGTTTAGCTTAAACGCTCTTCTTTCTAACATGATATTTCATTTTCTCTTTCTTTGTTAAACTTCAAAACTTAAAGATGTTAGACGATCTTGTCTCAATAGTGTGGACATGCACAAAGCATAAGGAAATTATCATTTAGGGTTTTTGCTTGAGTAATTTCATTTCAAGTTAGGATTAGGTTCTCTTTAAAATAAGGTAGGTTATGGGTTAACTCACTATAACTTGGTTCAAACTCACATGATGTATGGGTTAAGTGAGAATGAGGTTGACATTTGAAGTTGCAACTAGAGTTTTAACTTCACATTTGAAGATATATTTTGGAACCTTGTTATGTATTTTGCAACTTATTTTCGTTTAGGACATCTATTTATGAATGTATTTCCATAGCAATATTGTGGATAACTGAGTGTTTTGTGATGTAATTATGAAGTAAATTCTTGTCTTTATCAATGTGAACATTTCAAATGTATTTGCACAATATTTCAACATATATTACTTCTTTCTATATATAACTCAAACTTTTTATTGATTTATATAAGATTACATAACAAAAGGCTACAACTTTAACATCACATAACAAAATCCTACACCCTTCATGAAATCATGAAATTTTCAACAACATTAAGACTAGGATTATGTTGATCACACAAACAAAACAAATTGTCCCTATTATTAGCTTCACCTACTTTCCCAAAACCTTAAAAGATTTCTTAGATTATATATATTTCTCCTCTGCCTCAAGACCATCAAATCCTTTTCAGCACTACCATATTTACTAAACCACTTGAAATAATTACATCCCATAAAATATTCACTTCCATTGTGTTTTTCAAAACAACCATAACATAACCAACATTTATTAGCAGCAATAATTTTTATTTTCAAAAACATAAACTAAACAAAAGCTAAATTCTATAAATCTAATCTTTTAGTCAATATTGTTTCCCACAATTCTTAGTTGTTTTAGCAATTTTCAAATATATAACCTCTCCACAATGGCAAATCATTGTTATATCTAATCCCTTAGACCCATGATCATGTGAAGAGGTGTCAGACCTCGGAAAAACGCACCCAAAACCCCTGTCAGAGTCATTTAAAACGCACCCAAAACCCTCTGCGCGGACGCCAGGTGTCAAGTAACTAGAATTCTGAAATCAGATAGTGGAAGGCAGGTGTCGGCAGTAGAGCGGACGCTCGCTTGGACGTGGGAAGAAAATGATTGTTTCTGAAACTTCTGTCCCACACTCCTCTGCATGCACCCTTCTTCCCAAACTCTGAAACTTTTAATTTTCTCCTCCTTCTCACTAGAAACTCCATCTTCTCTCTAATAAAATTCACCCTTTTACTTCTCCGATCATCTTTCAGACACCGTAGAAGTGCTTCCGGCGCCCAGAGCTTTTAGATAAACCGTTCGGTTTGTGAAGTTGAGTTGGTGAGTCATTCTCTGCACCCAATCGTTCTATCTCCTAGGCATGCAAATTCAGTTTGAGTTTCCTGTGTTGATCGTCGTTGTTAAAATGAGTGATTCTGAGAGTGTTTGATTTTCTTGGTTTAGTTGATAAGCTGTCAAACATTGAGGGTAGAAGAATTGGTGGAGGTGAACTGTATTCTGCCTTTAGGACGCTCGTTCACAGTAGAGGTAAGGGAAGCTTATTCAATTTAATTCTTATGTTTTACTATGTTGCATGGACGTTCTGTGAGTTGTATGAAGCATGACTTTGTGATGTTGGATTATTTGATATATGATAACGATTATGAGTTGATGTATGAGTAATATGAAATGTGCTATGATATGAAAGTATGAAATTATGAAGTTATATGCTAAGAAATGAATTTGAATGTAAGTAAATTCTGAATAAGAAATTCCCCTATGATATTGAACGTTCGACATTGAACGGTCCTTGACCGTTCGGTGTTTCTAGTAAAAATTCTTTGAAATAGAATTCTTTCATTTGGGAAGAATTCTATTTGAGGACGAGCGCCTTATTGTAATAGTGTTATGTTTGAGCGTTCGGCCAAACGTAGATGTACCGGAGTGTTACGTGAGGAACTGAAAGTCTTGTAAACATGTATTTGTATATTGGTTATTCTTCCACACTATTTCCGACGTGTCTTATCATAATCATTATTATTAATGTTTCTATTATAAGTTTAAAGGAGTGATAGATCTCAACTTAAGCTCTCGTAATGAGTGGCTTTCGGTCTTATACCGAATGCTCGTACTTGTTTTTAAATCATCAATCTTAATGAAACAGTGTTCGTCCAATTTCAGTAGAACCTCTTTTACCGTGCTCAGTCATTGACCGACACTTAGTCTCTATATATATATATATATGAATTATTCTACGTAAGGTTCTTTAAAGTCTTGACATATCTACTTTCATTGTCTCCAACCTATACTCCCCGTACTTGATGTATTCTTTAAGTGTTGATTGTAGTTCACGAGAGTCAGTTCATTTAACTGATTCATGTTGTAAGTAATGTTCGTCACATATTGTATAATTGTACTCTATTTATTCTTAAATCTAAAAGTAAACCCTTCGGTCTTAATGTATTCTGGAATGGGAGATTTCTCGATCTCGTTCCTATCGTTCGTCCTCGTTCTGAAGGGGGCTGAACGTCCGGTTTTTGAGGTTCTTAGATCTGGTGATAAGGATGTCACTAAAGTGAAGAATTATAAAAGATGAATAGTATATGAGATGAAAGAAAGGTTGTGGATTTTGAACGAGCGTTCCGGGGAGGAACGACTCTTGGATGA
This sequence comes from Vigna angularis, assembly GCF_016808095.1. Classification (NCBI taxonomy): domain Eukaryota; kingdom Viridiplantae; phylum Streptophyta; class Magnoliopsida; order Fabales; family Fabaceae; genus Vigna; species Vigna angularis. The sequence continues at coordinate 30,194,921 of NC_068972.1, forward strand.
TACTGAAATTGGTAAAGTATGAATGTGGTAATGCTTCACTGGCGATTCATCCTGATGTTCCGTGAGTACTCGTCCTCACGTAGAGGAGGGTAGGTCATGTGTGGGAACGGTAGGAGGTCCTAGTCCTTAGGGGTACTTTGGACGGAACGGACTAACCTCGGGTGGCAACTGATGAGAGTATTCCAGTTACTACATCACTCGGGTGCACGAACGTCGTAGCTACATAGATTTCATACAGTCTGGACGGTCGGTCTAGTGGTAGGCTTTGCTTGAAGCGTATTGTTAACTTTATCTGTGTGTTGATGTATGAATTGTATGATTTGTAACTGAATTAAATTACATAAGTTTACCCTGTGTTTTCCTTGTGTTGTCTCGTCTTGTACGTCCGTCTTGTCGTTGCAATGATCATCCGTGTGGATGTGAGCAGAAGGAGACGCGCTACTGGAAGAGGCGCTGGAAGAAGAAAATTTGGAGGAAGAGAACCTCGTAAAAGTTGAAGTTAAGACTGAACCGTAGTATGTTCGGTTAGTACTATAGTGTAGTTAGTATGTGGTGGTCGTTTGATCACCCTCCCTTTTGATGAGTTTGACCGTTCGGTAATTCCTTTTGTAAACCGTTCGGTCAGACTTGTACTAATCGTATAATTAATTCCAATTCTTAATGTTTATGCGCGTTCGGTCAGAACCGCGCATTGTCTTTAATGTAAGACTGAACTGGTATATTACTAATTGTAATTATTTCTATTGTATGGTTTATTACTGTATTTTTTAGAATGTTACAAGAGGTCTATGATTTTATATCCCCTAAGTGCAAGATGAAGACGACTTACATCGAGAAATAACTTACCTGAACAATAAAAAAAAGACAAAAGACAAGATGCAAGATGGAGAGGTAACACCATTTATTATAACAAAGAACGTATTCTCTCTAAAAAAGAATAAACTTGTCACCTTAACCCATGGATATGCATTCTTATTTTAAAAATGGTGACACATATCTATTAAATATATCTATTTCATCGCTCATTTAACCTAATTTTACAAATATAACGAAAAATACTTAATTAAAACATTTTAATAAAATTTGAAACTTATTTAAAAAAAATAATGAAACTTTCTTAAATAATTTTAACAAAAATTAAAAAAGAAGTATTTTAGCTTTTAATTTATATAAAAAGAAGTGAATTTTTTCAAAGAAAATAAATAAAATGTTTATATTCCAAAGTATTTTAAACATATGAAAGAACATATTTTATGAAAAAGGAAAACAGTTAGGAAAAATATATTAAATTTGTAGATGAATATTTTTGCTAAATTTCTAAAATTATTTGTTTTCATCAAAATGGAATATTTTATTAATTATTCTCAAAATATGTGAAATTAACCGTTATCTAATTAGTTATCTAATTAATCAACAATGATGCGGCTCCAAAATTTTACAAATCCTCTTGGAAACGTTTATTGATTATGTTCAACCAAATTCTATGAGAACTTTAAAAACTAGATTAAGTCATTGAGACATGTTTTTTAAAATTTCCAAATTCTCGTGAAAACTTTAAAAATTAGATTCAGACATTAAATTAGGCATATCTCTCCTTTTTAAAATTTCCATACCTTCTCTCACTTATCATCTTCCCACACACGTTTAGGTTATCATACTCTTCCATAAACTTCTAATGCACTTTTTTTTTCTGTCGTTATGTCATTAATTAAGCCAGAATGGATACTGACGATGATTTTTTTCACCCCTCCACTTTTGGAACTTACCATATACCTCTGCTTGTTTATCTGTCATCTATAAAAAAATAAAAATAATTTGTCATTAAAAGTATTTTTTTTATTTAGTTAATAGAATGGCCAATTAATTTAAAATGACATTGATATTTGTCTTCTATTATTATATATTATTTTTAGTTTATATAAAGTAATTTATACAATTTCTTAATATTATTTTTAAATGATAAATAAATTTTGTTAGTCTAGCAAATAAGTTTTAAATTTAGTTTATCAAACAAAATACACTACTTTTGCACAAATATAAAAAATGTTTTCATAAGAACAATTTTATTTTACCAAATCATTTTTATGTGTAAAAGTGAAAATAACTTTTGTGTAATTAATATATTCTAATTGTAACACCTCGATTACATAAGTTATTAAAAATCGGTAAAATTTAAAATTTATCATAGCGTAGTTAAAGAAAACTTTATCCAATTATATTATTTTGAGTAATAAAATAACAAAAAAAATTCCAATTAAAAACAAAATAGTTTTAAATGAATCCCAAGGTTATTCTTCATTCTCTCTAGAGTATATCACATTTCTGGAACATCTATAACATTATATGTTCACGTCATCGCCATAATTTCATTCACAAACATACAAACACAAACATGTATAGGTAAGGTTTCGATAAAACAATCATAACAACAAGATACATACATATTGATTATATCAACCATAATCAAACACACAACAAGATACATATCTTCTAATTATACCAACCATAATCAAACACACAACAAGATACATACATTCTGATTATATCAACCATAATCAAACACCACATACATAATAGTAATAACAATAGGATTCATAATCCTCTAACATAAACAATTCAATCATATTGAATTACTCGATCTTTTATCCCCGATCCTTGAACTTTTGATCTCTAACTCTTGATGTCATCACTAACATCTCACACATAGACCCTTGGTATATCCACTCATTATCATCCATGCTAACTACTTACTATAACCATTATAGTAACATCATTATCAACATAACATAACCTAGAGCATCTCAAGTACCATGATCATCGTCGTAGATACTCCACCATCATGACTATCCCAGTCATGAACAACACATGAGCATCATTGTACCATAATACCATAGTGGAAAGAGTTCATCTTACTCTTGTACCCTACCTCACCGATTGTAACTGCTCCTACAACCCACCTGTAGCCTTCCTTACAAGACACTTGTAGCCTCCCCAACAGGAAACTTGTAGACTCCCTTACGTATCATCTCCTTCCAATGCACACAAAGCAAAAGGAAGCACCTATCCGTAGATAGAAGCAGGATTTATGAAGTACAACAAGTAGACTTATCTTTCACTCTCATGCTCCTTAATCACATACTTAGGTACATCCGATGCTCACTCATGCTCCACTTTCAACCACAAGTCAAACTGACCCTAAACATAATCACTAACATCAATCTTCAATTATCATCATGTTCCACAGCTCCTCAAGCTTGGTTCACGTCCATTCTTCATCAAATTCGTCATTTTTCACTATAATGCACTATGATAATCGATTATCACTTAATATAATCTATTATCTTAGTAAAGTTTACCCAAAAACATCAAGTAGGAAGGGATCATCGATTATCATCCCAGATAATCGATTATTCCAGAAACCACACTTAAAACCAATGCACAAATAATCGATTATAACTAATGATAATCGATTATTGCCGAATCAAAACACATCCTAGACATGATTCAAGCATTCAAACATACATACATAAATCCTAGATCACGTTGAAACACAGTTAACACATCATACATGCATTCAAGCATCACATACCCATGTAAACATACGCAAACACATAATACATCACTTGAATCATCCAGATTCAATGATTGACATGTTATACCCCCAATAATAGGGTGCAAAAAAGTCTTCGATAAAAACACCAAATAGGGTTTTCAATCAGCCAAACTAATTAAGCATAATGCTTATAAATGAGAACCAAGAAGATGAAAATTCTCCAAAATAGAGCTGCTGGTATGATGATGTTTTCTCCCTAATTAGACCTCCGACTGACGATCCAAAGAATTAAAAAGAAGAACTATACGTCTAGAACCCACTGACAGAAAATCAGCCTGATCAAACGGTGAATGACTTCCTAATGACGAAAACACCAGTGCAGATTTTATGAAATTCTCCAAAATAGAGCTGTTGATGCGAGGATGTTTTCTCCTAAACTAGACCTCTGGTTTACCATCCGAACGGTCATAACTAAGAACCATATGTCTGGAACCCATTGTCCAAAAACCAACCTGATCCAACGGTGAATGATTTCACAACGATGAAAACACAAGTGCAAGTTTTATGTTATGCAGAAATGACTTCTTCTCTTCCTTTCTCTCTCACTTGCCTTTTCCCTCTCTTCAAAAGACTCTAATGTACCCTACTAATTTAACCCATCTCCACTAAAACAAAGTGAGACATAATGATCCATATTATTTGTCCTATTCTCCACATAAGAAGGGAGCCCAATAACCCAACACTTACAACATATATTTGCATTGAAACCATCAAGGATCATAGCTTTGTTTTCCCTTAGCATCAAACCCTTTGTTGGGATAACCCAATAAAACATACATAATACATTCATAGGGAAAACTCATCACAAATATTACATAGACCCTATGCCCGTTCAGACACAAACTCTTACCCAATAATAACCACAGATAATCATAATCATATACATGTGTATAAAAAAAGGATTACACATCAAGATAATCAAGAACACATATAACATACAACCATAAACAAACAAAGGTAAGTTTCCTCATACCTTGGCCAATCATAAGGCTTTATATATAACCTTAAAACATCACCAATCTTGTTTTACACTAAGAGTTTCTCGTCGCTCTCTCTCTCTTCTTCTCCCAAAACGTCAATCTCCTCTCTTCCTTTGTTTTCTCTCTTTGATTTAGAGTTTCTAGGGTTTCTAAAATCAAATTACCCCTAAATTAATTTCTACACCAATTAAATAAAGGTAAAAGACCTTTTTGTCTGATAAGTGTGAAAAAGAGTTGTTTTTACACTTATAAATTATCTCAATCTTCTAATTATTCATGTTATTACTCATTGAAATGTTGTAATAGGACGTAGATTGTTTTGTAAATTATTGGACAGGAAAGGATGTATAATTGGGAGTTTGCCAGCCAATTCTCGCATAGCGCAAGCCAAAACTCGCACTGCCAGGAAACGGAAATTCGCATAGCGCACCATTACTTGTGCGTTGTGCGAATAACATCAATTGAGAGGCAGCAATTACACGAAATTCGCATAGCGCACACACACCTGTGCGCTGAGCGAATTAATGACGTTATGTGGTTTTAAAAGACGTGACAGAAAGGTAGAAACCATCTTCTGACACACGAAAATAGCCAGAAAAATACTGGAGAATTCAGGAGACGATCAGGAGACCTTTCAAGACATCAAGACTTCACTTTCTGCAAGGAATTGCTGTAAAGAGTACGTTTGAGATGTCTAGGATAGGCTAAATTTTCTGTTCATTGGAATTGGTTGTATGACGAAACATTAATGTAAATTTTCTGTGCAATATATGTTTCTGTTCATGTTCTTTTCTTGACTTGCTTTTGATTATACTGAAGTATTATTCTTTATAAAAGTTCTTTTGTACTGGGAAGTATTTTTAGAACCAGAAACGTAAGAAAAGAAACTAAAAGTAACTACGCTAGGAATAGTTATGTGCTTTTGGTCATTCTTAACATCTGAACTTAATGCAAAATTATCTGATGAATTAATTAAGGAATTAATAATTCAATAGCTAATTTTAGAACTTGTTTTAAAGAATTAAATCAAGATACTCTCATGTGAATGCTTGAACAGAGAATATATGTTGTTGAGGATCTTACTGTAATGTTAGTCAAACCAATTCCAGTGATCTTTTATTACATTTTTAAATCTTAATTGTTTACGTTGTAAATTTCATGTTTAAATCCAAGTTGAAATCACAAATATCATCAGTAATTGATCTTGATAAATAATTTTCATTGAAATACGTAACTCAAATTCCCTTGGGAGAACGATACATTTTTACTTATCACTGTATTACTTGTAACGATTTGGTATACTTGCCAAAAAGTTATCATTGTCCCTATGAAAAAATATAAAAATAAAGAAATAACATAACAATTATGTTCTAACAAAAATATACACTCAACAACACTAATTTTTAACCAAAAACTCAAAGTCTCAAACTATTTTATTTTTAAAACCCTTATTTTCCTGGATCTTACACTAATTATTTATAAAATAATGAAGTCAAATTTAATTTATTTAAAATAAGTGTCTAAAAATAATTTCAGAAAAATAACTATATATTCCTCGTTGTTATTAAAAATTATTCAATGTTTTATTGTATAAAAAGATATTTTAATCAACATCCTATTTAAAATTTTGTGTAATAAATGTTAAAAATAAAATTATATAACAAATATATTAAAATATTTTTATAAAAGTTAGAAAAATATAAACTTAATTAATGAATAACTATTTTACTTTTAATCACATCAATATCTATATTTTACTATAATGTATAAATAGTATATAATTTAGATCACATATATTTTACGAGACATTGGAAGTTTCTTTTATACTGAATTGAAGTTAAAAGTATGACATATTGAAGTTGAAACTAAAGTTAATATATAGTGGGTTATAACATCTTACATTATCCCACTTATTTTGAGAGTCGACTTGCACAATAGTTGTCATCCACTGCATGACGTAATAGCCACAATTATAACTCTTGATTTCTTTATAGCACTACACCTATAGTAAAACTATTTAGATAAATTAAATGATAACACAAAAATAAGCCATTGATAGATTAAAAATACCTTGACGAAAATCCATATGACCTTTTGAGTTGTGACAATTGATCTGTCACTCAATATGTTATGTCCATTAAGGGCACTAAAACATTCAGTGTTAGAAAACGTTCAATTGTAAGGTCAATGTAGTAGTAGGGTTTCTTAAAATATACTCTCGTGTCTACTATACTTTTAAGTGAGAGGGAGACATTTTATGTAAGGAGCAAAACCATACAATACGATCTGATAGTGATAGAACTAGCAATTGCCAATGATGACTATATTGAAAATTAGTTAACATATGTACCATGCTAGTTATTAAATAAGGATATACTTAATTATCTATATAAAATCAAGGTAAACTTGTTTCTGTTTTTGCATTATGAAATTAGAGATGTACATTTTTGTTTATGTTTTCTTATTACCCGTTGGAGTCATGATAAACCCATAGGTGTCATCCTTTCACTTTTCCAAACACATGCAATACCTAAATTGGATATTAAAAACACATATCAAATATCTAGGAATAAAAATGACTTTAAAAGTTAATTTACATAATCTATAACTGCATAATAGATATGTTTAACTCCTCATTGTCTGCTAAAATCTCCATCAAATCAGGTTTATATATGAGCAATGGAAGTTTGCTATCTCCTTCAAATTTTTTAAAGCATGTAACTCTTTTTTATGTTGCTACACAACATAAACATGACATTAGTTAGGATACTATATACTACATACGTAACAATATTAGTGGAGATACAAATTAATTCAATATGTGGTGTCATCCTCACGAGATGTTTCAGCCAGACGATGAAGGTTTGAGATGCTTACGATACAATACCAACCTCTTATGTCGGTATAAGAACTACAACATCAATAACCAATACAGTCTCCATCATAACCTTTACCAAATGAGAGAGGAATGTTAACTTTTTGACAAGTGTACCAAATCATTACATTTAGTATGTGAAATTTCCAAGTATTGTTTCCCAAGAGATTTGTGTTTGTTTGTTTAAACATGCTTATTTATCAACTTCAACTTAGATAAAGTGATGATTGAATTTATAAGTAATGAAACAGATTGTAGTAACAAGATTTTTAAATATTGTGATTAAAAAGTAGTCCATCACATTTCCACTCATAAGTATGTCATCTAAGAATTTTAACCACAATTGGATTTGCAAACATAAGTTTAAACCATGGAATTATAGGTACCAAACTGCCTTCGAAGGACAATCGTGTTATGTGACCGCATCAATATTTTTCTTATCACCATTTTTGACATTATAACATGACAAACCACACTTGAGACAACTTCGTAACTCTGCAAACTCTTTTCTATATAAAATACAACCATTAGGACATGCATAAATGTTTTCATATTCCATCCCTTTAGATAAAGTATATTTTTAGCCTCATACATTTGATTAGGTAGAATATCACTTTTAGGAAGCATTTCCTTCAACAACTGAAGCAATTATGTGAAATTTTTATTAGTCCACCTATTCATCAACCTTAACACAACTGATAATCGTGTGAAGTCAACTTAACCAAGATATAACAGAGTCTTTATATCAGTAGACATATTTTCATAAATCGCTTGAGCAAATGATTGTACTCCAACATCACAGATCATGGCATCTAATTTATCATCCATTGTCCAATCAATAGATTCATGTGTTTCAGACACACTTGACATGTCCAACAGTTCACCATGCCACGTTCATATTGTATAACTCTTCAGAAATTCATCGCATAAAGATGTTCTCTAATTTTGGCAACCTGCAATCTTCTCTCATTCAAATAATTCACACAAGGATACCTCATCCTTATTTGTTTTCTACACTACCAACATTACGTTGAGTGAACTGTAGAAATTATATCATCCATCTCTCCTAATAATCACTTATTCATGGTAAATTAATTCAACTATAATCCTTATCTCTGTTTTATAAATACGTCAAATATTACTGGGAGTTGGACACTCCGAGACTCATTACCAATAATTTCAATAAAATAAATATTTCTAATTTAAGAAAGTATAATGACATTTGTCTTATCCAATAGAAATATATATAATGGTGCAATAAGTAAATCAAATATCACTATATAATTTTCTAAGTAAATATTAATAATCAAATTAAAAAAACACTTTGAATAAAGAGAATCACTGAATGGAGTGCAATTGTAGACCAAAACGAGGACCAAACATGAAATAACAACGAACAAACGTAGTGATAATGACAATGGGGAGATAAAGGAGTGTCCAAAGAGGGGTATTGGAGAGGGGTAAGTGAAGAGGGACAACAACGCTCCTTGTGGTGCAAATGGTGTGACAGCTCTACAATGCGTGCAAAAGAGGCGGCTTTGTACGAAAAGAAGTGTCCAAGGCTTGTGTCATCATTATCGCTCCAAGGACGACCAACTTCGACGACAAAAAGAGGTGGTGTCAGCAGTGGCACTAATGGCTTCATAAATAGCGAAAAGACGTCCAAGGCATACGTCAAAAAGCGAAGGATGCTCCAAGGGCGGCGACCAATGTCGACGGTGAAATGGATAAAAATAAATTATGAAAATTGTCAATGGTGGTTGGAAGACATTATGCATCGATAATGAGAACAAGGAAGAATGCATTTTTTTTTATTTTGCAATTATAACGACGATCATCTTTAAAACCTTTGTTATAACGTTACACTTAATTACGATACTGCCACCACGTTTTCTATTACTACGCCAGTGACACAAGCGTTGTTATTTAGCGTTTTTGCACTAATGTTCACTCACATTTATAATGTACTTTCTCTCTTATCATAACTTTGATTACACAATTTTTCCTTTATGTGGTTATGTTCAAATGGTGTATTACCAATTTCACTTAATCAAATAGATTTTATGTCTTACATTTCATTATTTCTACTCTTTTAATATTTTTATTTATTGTTTATATTTTTTCCATGATAATGTTTGACTCTCAATTTTCAAATGGTCAATATAAAAAAAAAAAAACTTATCTTCTTATTCTATTACTACACCAGTGACACAAGCGTTGTTATTTAGCGTTTTTGCACTAATGTTCACTCACATTTATAATGTACTTTCTCTCTTATCATAACTTTGATTACACAATTTTTCCTTTATGTGGTTACGTTCAAATGGTGTATTACCAATTTCCCTGAATCAAATAGATTTTATGTTTCACATTTCATTATTTCTACTCTTTTTCAATATTTTTATTTATTGTTTATATTTTTTTCCATGATAATGTTTGACTCTCAATTTTCAAATGGTCAATATAAAAAAAAAAAAAACTTATCTTCTTATTCTATTTTATCCTTAATTATTTTTTAACATTTGCAAAATTAATATATATTTTAGTTGTCATGAAATTTTATTTATGTACAATTGTATACTATTTTATATAATTCTTTCCTTTGTATCTAATTGTTATTGGTATTCTAATTTTATATTTATATATAATGATAATTTTTTCCTAAATATTTGACATTAAAAAAGCGAGAATGTCCTTTTTACATTAAAAATTTGACAATATTATGATTTTTTTTTTAATTTTTATAATTTTATAAAAATTAATTAATTAATATTGAAACAGTAAACCTTATTCCATGGGTTGGAGGTTGCCATCTCTGCCCGTGGTATGGACTGGTACAAAGTTACAAGTTAATAATTTGTGTAAAATATTGGTACAAAGTTAAAGTTAATAATTTGGATAAAATGTTATTTTTTTCACTGTCATCACAGGAAAAAACAATGGTCATAAGATAACTTTTCCAATCAATTTCACTTCTAGTTTTCACACATGCTTAACTAATGCTCAACTATATGTTATTGTTTTTAGAATAAAAGTAAGGAAATAATTGGAAATACTTATGTTGGATGAAGATGAAAATGTAACCCACACAATTAAAAACCTGGTGTAAAAAAATGTTTAAAAGTATTTGAAAACAAAATATATAATATTTAATAACACATCAAATATAATTGTTGTATTTGTAATATGTTTGTTTATTTGTTATTTATCTTTTTTTTTAATCTAAATCGGTATTATTCATTGAATGAAATGCGCCTTAAATCCTTACTAATTATTCATAATTAGTTCAAGTTTCAGTTCCATAATGGGAAATTCAAATAAAATATTTTAAATTACCATTAATTATAAGAATATGTACGCATTGTTTTGTATATTATTTATAATTATATATTGAATTTATTCAACAAGTTAAATTATTTATTATGAATAAATGTTGAATTATTTATTACAACTAATTAATATATAATTATTATTTAATAATAATTTATATACATACATATATATATATATATATATATATATATATATATATATATATATATATATATTATAAGTTGATGATATCCGTTCATTGCACAGTAAATAGGAAATCGATATCCAATGACAAAACATACACACAAAAAACAGAGAAGATTAACCTCATCTCATCTTCAATTTATTGAGAACAAGACACAGCAGAGTAAAAGGGGAGGAGAAAGAATGCCCAGATAAGTAGGTACATTTCTCTTGGTATTTTATGACAAAAATGAAAAAACGAGTGTAAGAATTAAAAAAAGAAAAAGAAAAAAAAAGTTTACAGATAAAATGAAAAAGTAAACGGCGACAAGGCCAAATACATAGGAAGCCATGATTATTCCGACTGGTCCACACAAAACCCTACAAAACAGCACCATCTAACAGTGCATGGAAGAGAAGAAAGAAACGCTCCATCTCTCTCAGTACTTATAATCCTTAACGTGAAGAGACTCAGCGGCGCCATCGCTCTTGGCATCACCCTTGTAAGTGCCCAGCGTTGCCTGAGAATTCGCCTTGCACCTCACCAGCAACGCTTCCTGTGCCTTCGGAATGTTCTCGTCCTTCCCACCCCACGCTTTCAGCGTGCTCTGTTGCAGAGCCCTTCCGTACGAGAAAGTCAACGACCATGGCTTCTTACCCTTCAGCATGTTCATCGCGTTCAGGTTCACCGTCGCCTCCTCCTCGCTCTGACCCCCCGACAGGAACACGATAGCCGGGACCGCCGGTGGGACAGTCCGCAACAACGCCCTCACCGTGTGCTCCGCTATCACCTCCGCCCCCACGCGCTTACCGTCCGACCCAGGAGTCACCATGTTGGGCTTAAGCAGCGTCCCCTCCAGAAGCACGTGGTGGTCGCTCAGTGCCTTGTAGCACGCCGCCAGCACGCGCTCGGTCACGTCCGCGCACTTCTCGATGTCGTGCGGCCCATCCGATAGGATCTCGGGCTCCACAATGGGGACCAGGCCGTTCTCCTGGCAAATGGCGGCGTAACGGGCCAGCCCGTACGCGTTCTCGTGGATGGCCAGTGGTGAGGGCTCGGTTGGGCCAATCTTGAGAACTGCCCTCCACTTCGCGAACCTCGCGCCCGCTTCGTAGTACTTCTTGCAGCGCTGGGCGAGGTCGTCCAAGCCTTGGGTGGTGGTTTCGCCGTTTGTTCCGGCTAGCTCCACGGTGCCCTTGTCCACCTTTATACCCGGAAGCATTCCTCCTTTCTTCATCACGTCCACGAAGGGTACTCCTATCACAGAGAGAAAACAAAAATGATAAATTTTTGCATCACTTGACGTGTTTGCATTTGGTGTGGATCATGGTAGGAATCTTATCCTGGTATGAGTACCTGCAGCTGTCTTTTGGTAGAGGGTTTCCTCAAACAAGATGACACCGCTGAGACATTCAGCACAACCAGGGGCGGTGAACAGAAGCTCACGAAGAATGCGTCTGTTTGTTTCAACATTCTCCACATTGATGCTCGATAGACGCTTTCCAATGGTGCCTGTTGATTCATCAGCTGCAAGGATACCCTTTCCAGGGGTCCCAATGTATGCAGCATTGGCAATCAGCTCATCTGCATTTCATTCCAATAATTCTTCTTAAATAACTTACCATCATACACACTGTAAGGAGTAATGGGATAACAATATTACAGTGTCTAACGTAAGAAGAAGAGTACAGAGAAAAAAAAACACAGACATAAAAAGAAAAACAGTGAACACTATTAACCTTGGTATTTGCTCTTGAAGCAAGACATGGTTGCTTTTTTGGGACTTGTGAGAAGGGTTTGACTAGTGTGTTGATTGAAAAGCAGAGAAGACAATTGCAAAGGGTGCAGTGTCAAGGTTTACTTTTATAGGCACTTGTTTGGAGATTAATAAATAAGGAAATGAAAAAGTCAAAACCAATGGCAAATTTGGACCATAGATGTGGACGAACTTAAAAAGGGAAAACTGAAAAAGAAAGGACCAAACAATCGCTATAAACTGGGGGCTTTGGATGTAATCTTTGAAGAGTTATGTTGAAGCTTAAAACAAGTTGGACTTTTTCATCTTCCTTAATTAAGGAATAATTTTTTTCTTATTTCCCAAAATAAATCATTGGTTAATGATCATAATAAACACTCTCTCTGGGACCATTTTACATTTTATTTTTTATTATTAATTAAATTAATTATAAAATTGTTTGATTAGTTTATCGGAAGAACAATGATATTACTCTAAGAGGAAAAAAAATAAAACAAAAAAGAAGCAAAAACCCTATTTGGTTACAATTAAATTGAGGCAAAATTTTACTTCTTAAACTTTTTGTCTCATCTCTATATACTTGGATTTAAGAATCACTAAATAAAAATAATTACTAGATAAAAATAATTGTTGTCTTTTTCTTTGACTTTACGAAATATAGAAGAGGACTGAAGTGTCCTTAGACTGTTTTCTGGTTTTTCCGAATTGCTGCCGAAAACTACAGTTTCCTAAGACCCATACAGTGTAACGTTAACATTTACTTTCACAAAAATTGAAAAAAATGAACTAAAAGTTCTATAAAATATGAATATGAATGAATATTAAAAGTTTTTTAAAGAGTTGATGGATTTTTAATCTTTAATGGTTTCTATGGTTCAAGTCTTCTATAATAGCTGGCAATCGAATAAAGTCTCAATATTCCAAATCTACTCTTGTACCGAAAAATATTTTCTTAGAAAAATTAGTCATATGGTTTAAATTAAATTTGAACTATGTAGTTTTTATTTGTTAAATCTGAGTTTTAGTGTTTATATATCTTTGTCATATTTATCCTTAAAACTAAAACATATTCAATAAATTTTAAATTGTAAAGACTCCATTGAAATTTCTTTTTCTTTTATTTTAATTCCTAGATGTTATCGCAAGTAGGAACCAAAATAAAAATTTTAAACACTTAAATGAAATCTTAAATATTTTCAAGGACTCAATATTTAAGTTTAACCATTGAAAATATCACAAATACCAACTAATATATGTGATACTTTACAAGATTAAATATTACAATATGTTAATTATTTTCATCCTCTAGGTAGATTTTACCCCCATAATAACTTTCTTAACTCACTTCAGTCCTTTAACTTTATTTTATATCACTTATATTCTTTTCTTTTTATTTTCACGTTGTAATATAACAAAAATATTCTGTGTGGGTCCTACGGGTCGTTATTATAGTTAATTCACTGAATAGAGTAGTTGAATTTGCACCATCCTACCAAAACGTCATCATTTTAATTAAGGCTTTACCTTTGTTTTCTTCTTAATTTTCCCATCATCAACCACTCCTTTTGTAATATATTGTTCTTCGTGGTTGCACAAACATGTTAAGTTGCATCATGTTGGAGAAAGAGACAAGAATGATGATAAGTTTGTCAAATGACGGCATGCTCCAATAAGTGATATAGGTTTCTAGATTTTAGTTCATGTGTGCCCACTCGGGTTCTTTAATCCCTTTTAACCTTTGAACCAGAGCTACGACCTATAATTTTGCTTCTATAGGTTTGGTTAATTTTGTTGAGTACAAACAAAGTCTCACATCGAATAAAATAAGAGATGGACATAAGTTTATATATACATAATATACTTCCATTGGTGAGAAACATTTTTTAGTGGTACCAAAAGCAAATTCGTGAGGACTTGATCTAAAGCGGACAATATCTTAATAATATGGAGATCTATGGGTAATTGTGTATGTGTTTTACCTCCTAATGCTTCTATTGTTTTCTATAATTTCATGCAACCTTGGATAAGTGCTTATTGCTAAAAGCTTTTAAAACGTGATTTTAGCGTTCCGAGAATAAAATTCTTCGTTCTATATATATTTTTCATACTACAAATGGTCTACCAGTTTTAGGAGCCATATGTTGAAGGTGTCGGAGGTAAAATGTGTTTTTCTTTGGCTATGGAATAATGCTTTTAAAGAATATCAATCAATTTTCCTCGCAGATAATTTTTTAATTGGAGGGAGAACTTTTAAAAAATAATTTGTCTTGAATCTCTTATTGATGTAGTCTTTAAATATGCTTAAACAAATTTCTCAAATAAAAGAAAAGAATCAGTAAAAGAATCACCTCTAAATTTTATCTTCCATGTCTCTCAATTTCATTAAAATTATGTTAATTTTGTCAAAATATTTCTTCTACAAGTAATTCTTCCTCATGTCAAGTCTAAACAAGTGTTTCTTAAACGCATTAAATATTAAAAATATTATTTTGTATATCGGGTATCAACATAAAAATTCACTTTCTTTAATTATTGTGATTATAACCAACATAGAAAATTACACATTTTATGTTATTTATAAATGAAATTAACATAAAAAATGAATTTTTTAGGTTAGTTATGACAACAATCAATACATAAAATAATTTTTATTACAGATTTTTTTTATTCTCAAGTGAACTTGCTATGACGAATCCAGAACTAACATATAATATAAATTTTCTATAGTAGAACCGACATGAAAGTAAAAACTTTCTATATTCACTATATTTATGTTAATTCCAAAATTATTATAAAAAATTTTCTCAAACCAATATAAAAAAATTTACTGTACTTTAATTTATATATATATATATATATATATATATATATATATATATATATATATATATAAAAGTTGAATTCTCTTTAATCATATATCTCTATTATAAAATATCTTAATCTTTAAATAAATTTTTAATGAAAATATATACTAAAGAAATTACGTCACATATTTTACGTCAATTGGTAAAAAGGTCAACATAAAAATATAGAAGTAGAATATTACAGACAGTTTCTCTACATATTTGTGGGAGACACTTATGTAAAACGTTGATTTTATTTGGATTTATATTTGGTCATTTGTTTAAATTTAAATTTTATTTGAACTTATATTTTAGAGTATAGTTTTATTTAAATTTATACTTTCAAAAAGCAACTTATTTGAGTTTATATTTTTAGAATGGTTTTTAAACAATTTTATTTAAAACAATATAAAATAGATATTTAAAAAATATTCATGATTTTCCATCTATATCTACAATATATCCCTATTATCCCACTGATATGTTATTATCTTGATAGCTAACAAATTTTTACACACTTTATATTTATTATTTTATTTTTCAATCTTTCTTTTTCATTGTAAATAAGTTATTTTTTTTTCAGTAATGAAAATATCCTAAAAGTAAATTATGAATTAAGTGGTGTCAAAAAATATTTTCCTAATATTAAGGAGATTTTTTTTTCTACATCCTTTTATCACATTATTTTGGACAGTGGTACTTTACAATGCAAATTTTTTCTTACTTTCCAACTTATTCTTTGAACTATTATTATTTTATTTAATATTTTATTTATATTTATTTTAATTGTTATTAAAACCTAATGTCAAATGGACGTAAAGGTGGTCTCAAACAATTTTTTTTCTATTATTTTAGCTTTAATATAACAACGTGAACCATTGACTTAAAATATATATGTAATTTATTGAGTGCTGATAACGGCCTAAAACACGCCTAAATATATAACAACGAAGACATGCTTAGCGTTGTAATAGTTAGTTTTCGTATAGCTTTCAGTGATGACAACCAAATGCTCAAATACGTAGGAGATAGATTCAATTATGTAATTTACATTTATAATTTATCATTCAATCATATTAATTAAATAAATATATAGAGTTGTCAAAATGGATCACAACCCGCAAGCCAACCCGGCCCACCACGGATTTGAGCCAGGTTGGGTTAGAAAAAATTGTATTTTTTTTATGTGGGTCAAATTTCAACCCAGCTCGTTTAAACCTGGCTCATGCGGGTTGAACCGTTGTGGGCCGAGTTGGCCCACCAACCTACCTACCTAATTTTATTTTATTAAAATTTAATTTTAATTTTATAAAAAAATATTTATTATTTTTTTTTCCTTGAAAAATTGATTTAAGATCCTTATTTTCAAAATTAATTAAACACTCATGTTTTGAGTGAAATTTGGGAGTGAAATTTGTTTAAATTTGTATTATAGAAAGTTTGTAATTTTTTTATTTAAAAAAATTGTAATTGTAATTAAGTGAATTAGTGAGTCAACCCGTGGTGGATCGAGCCGGGTTCGAATTTTTCTGACTCGCTAATAAATGAGTCGGGTTGGGTTGGCTCACTAAGTGATCAATCCGTGGTGGGCCGGGCCGAATGACCTGTTTTGACAACTCTATAAATATATTTTAAACTACTATTACACCAACAATAAAAAAATTATTTTATTCCTCAAAGCTGTAATTTATTGCCTATTTGGGAAAAAAAATGAGTTTGTCACTTAAGTCACACTGTTAGAAATTCAAATTAATGTTAGATGAGTCCTACTTAGTTTTTTGTTTGTAATCATAACCAGTATCATCATTTTATAGTCTCCAAAATATTAAATTTGTTTTATTAAATTTCATTAAAATGATATAGTAAAGGTTAAGTTTAAGGAATAGTAGTAAAAAAATTAAGTTTACAAGAGTCTAATGTTTGTTGATAAAATTGGAATTAAAGTTTGAATTGCAATTTTGAAAAGAAAGAAAAAGCTAAAGTGTAATTAGAGAAAATTTCTGAACTTAAATTGCAATTTTGAATAAAATAAAAAAGGTTGAATTGTAATTTTGGGCAAGTTCAAATCTATTAGATATTTTAAAAGATAATTTAGAGAAAATATATCTTAATATATTTTATTTGATATTGTTAAATAATTATCTTATTTAACTATATCAATAAATATCAAAAGATAATAGTTGTCAAATCTTTTTGAATCTAGAAATGATATTATCAAATATTCTCAAAAACCGATTAAATTTGTTGAATATTTGGAAGATATTAGATATAAGATAAAATATCTTATCAACAGAAGATTCAGCTTGTTTGATCTTAATTTCATGAATTGATCATCAAGAATAAGTTTTTCATGGATGAATAACACAAAATGAAAATTAAATTGACAGAAGAAAATGAAGAATCTAAATGAAAAGGTCATTATAATATGATAGATAGGTACATCATGGTGGCCGAACCGACAAGTTCTTGTTTGAAATTGAAGGTAAGAAGTATTCCCTTAAGCCTATCACTTTGAAGAAGTGAGAAGAGATTGAATGGTGATTAGGCAAGCAAGGGAGAATGAAAAGAAACCCTCCAAAAGCAAGTCAAAAGGAGAAGAAGGCAAGAAGACACTTATGGCTTCATCCATAGGAGTAAAAAAGGCAAAACTAACTCATACTTGTATCTTCTTTTACCTACTAATTTTTCTTTGTCTTCTCAACTTCCCCATTCACCTCTTTTAGGCATGGAAACACTTTTAGAGAAATATAGTGATATATTTTCATATCCTCCAAAGAGACTTCCTCTTTTAAGCATAATTGAATATCAAATAGACCTCATTCTTGGATCATCATTATCTAATAGGCTTGCACAAAAGAGCAATCCTAAAGAGACAAAAGAGACTAAAAAATACTTAGTAAAGGATGCATAGAAAAAATGATGGGTTAAAGAAAGAATGAGCCCACATTTTTATTTTTAATGTTATTTTTGAATCAAAGATTCCAAATTTTCTCATCAGTTTTCCATAAAACACATCCTAGATCATTCTCAAAAGACATGTGTATATTGTATTAAATATTTAATATTCTTCCTACACAAATTAATTTGGGATTTTTTTTAAGCAAAATAGAAGTTGAAATTAAAATGGAACAAAAATTAAAAACAAAAGTTAAGAAGAGATACAAGTTCAATTCACATATTCCAGAATCAAACAATTCATCTTACACATTTCTCTAAAGATTAACATTTAAATTTGAGCAATTGATCAATTACATTAATAAATTAAACAAATTATATGAATCAAATCAAATTATCATTCAATCTAATATGTATCTAATTGTCAAATTAAGATTGAATTGATTCTTAATTTTATTTCAAATATTAGAAATGAAAATTGTAATCAATTAGAGGAAAATGAAATTAGAGAAAAAAAAGAAAAATCATAGAACATTAAACCATTGGTGCAAATAAACTCAATTCGGTGTATTTGATCTTAATTTCATGAATTGGTCATTAAGAATGAATTCTTCGTGAATTAAGACAAAATGAAATTAAATTAAGAGAAGAAGAGGAAGAATCTAAATGACAATTGAGAGAAAAGGAGATGAAAAGATAATTTCTAAAACTAAAATACTAAACAAATTGAATTATATCTACATGATTAGAGCACATTTACACTATATATATATTTTTTTTAAAATCTAAAGTAAACATAGGCCCAAATGTGGGCTCTTATTAGGTAAATAAATCTATTTATAAAAGTTTAAACTAAAATAAAGAGAAAAGAGGTTGTCTTCCAACTTGGAAATTGGGTTTGGGTTTCGCTAAGAAAAGAGAGATTTTCAAATCAAAGAAATCCAAGATCTAGAATAGAGGAGGTGACCCTTTTCAAGTCTTAAAAAAGAATAAACAATGTTGAAAAACAATATATGGCTTAGTTAAACCAAAAAAGAGGTAAATTGATTTTGAAATCTTTTCAACCTATTTTTCCTTAGTTCCGGTTCTTTTTAAGATCTTATTCAATTTGAGAAATAGAATGCAACTAATTTGAAAATAAAGATTAATTTTGGAACATCAATATAAAGAAGATAAAGAAATAAAAAAATAAAAAAATTACACAAAAAAGTTATGTTGGTTCAGAACACAAGTGATCACACATATAGTCTCCTTTATTTAACCTTAGAATAATTGGATTTCATTATCTTCAAATTTTTTACAAAACACTCACAATGGCAACTTGCAAATTCAAGACGAAAAGGAAAAATTATGTCAACTCTTTATCACACTCAATAAGATATGTTCAAACCATTGAAAGACTCTAAGAGGATACAAACCATATCAACTCTTGACTACACAAAATATACATTGTACACTTCTAACAGGAGAGAAAATTAAAGAATCTAACAACATTTACAAACATTTAGTTGATTATTCTAGTTGATGTTTTCTGTTTTAACCACACATGTTAATTGATTATTTCACATTTGAATTTTATTTAGAAAATAAGTTAATTGATTATACAAGACTTAGTCGGTAAATTTTTTTTAACATTGAAAACGCTTAAAAGTGATTAATGTTGATTTAAAGAAAATTCAAACATATTTAATCAATAATTTCAAACATTTAATTGATTATTCTTTGTTGATGTTGTCTGTTTTACCCAATTATAGCACATGTTAATTGATTATTTCACATTTGAATTTAATTTAGAAAATAAGTTAATTGATTATACAAGATTTAGTCGGTAAATTTTTTATAACATTGAAAACGCTTAAAAGTGATTTATGGTTTAATATGTTAACTGAAATAATAATCAATTACCTTATACTGAAAACTTTCATGAATTGTTTAGTAGATTATATGAAAACTTAATCGATTAATATAATCAATTACCTTGTACTGAAAACTTTCATGAATTGTTTAGTAGATTACATGAATTATCACATTTTTAACTTTACAAAAGAAAACTTATTTTAATTGATTTTAGTATAGGTTATTAAGATCAAATGTTCCAACTTTGTTAAGATTAGATGATCAAATATTGTTAAGATCAGATGATCCAATACACCTTATCAGACGACCTTATTCATACAAGATCTCTTAAAGATCTTGATTATAACAACACTTTATATATAATCTCTCTAACATGTTTGTTCATACAACTAAAGATCTCTTAGAAAAATTCATTTGTTTTCTCCCAAAATAGTTCATCTAACATGTTATCAAATGACGTCTAGTACTCACAATTTCATTTAAATTCAATTCTAATGAATTCTAATCAACCCGTAATTTGCAATTTGAATAACTTTTAATAATCAACTATCTCTTTATACCTAAATATGGAAACATGTTATCTATAATCAAATTATACTATTATGTGCTCTTAACTTTGGTTGATTACACTTAAATGCAATATATCTCCATAAATTTTTGAATTGTTTCCTTTAGCAAAAACAAAGGTGAGAAGCTTTGATGAATGCTTTGAAAATCTTACTTTCTCTTTTTCAATGTTTATCATGAGATGAAGATGTGTTTTGAAGTTGATAC
The DNA here is from genome assembly GCF_016808095.1 of Vigna angularis. Classification (NCBI taxonomy): domain Eukaryota; kingdom Viridiplantae; phylum Streptophyta; class Magnoliopsida; order Fabales; family Fabaceae; genus Vigna; species Vigna angularis. The sequence continues at coordinate 30,216,010 of NC_068972.1, forward strand.
ACATATTGACAAAGTCAATAGATATTTATTTTAAAGCTTCAACAATTATTTTTCAGAAGTTATATAAAGATTATATAGGTTGAAGAGAAAGAAAAGGATGAAACAGTAAAACAAAGTTCATATAATGACTTACAAAGTTATCATCTAGTCGTTTAATGTGTTCATAAATGGAAGTGTGAAAGCAATTGTAATTGTACTATATGAAGTATATTGATCGGAATTGATTGTCATTAAGCAGGTACTAATAGGTCAGACCTTTTTATGAAACATATCTGACTTGAGCGTCGGAGTGTCTTCTGCAAGTCAACAAAACCCATTGGAGTGGATCGCGTTCTCGGAGAGGATGAAGATCAAAAGAAAGCATAGCAAGGAAGGATGACCGACCTCAAACCAATTCAACCGAAACAGTAATATTCTTCATGTTGTGAAACATTTTAAATTGTGTTATATGCTGAGTGTGTTTCTTTTTATTCTCGAGGTTCTCAATCTTAGTAGAGATTAAGTTGTAACTTGGAGAGGTGTAAATAGTCATTGTAACTTGGAGAGGTCTATGCTCTTATTGTAACTTAGAGAGGTCGTGTACTCATTGTAATAATTTGTTTATTGGTGGAACCTCTTAAGTTATGTGCTTAAGGAGAATTAGATATAACATGTGAGTTTGGGAGAACTAGTGTAAAATTTTTTGTGTATGCTTAATCTTTATGAATTGAACGATCTAGTATAGTGTTATGTGAAAAAGAGTTTACAAACTATATTCAACCCTCTCCCCTTTTAGAGTCCTACAGTTCTATCACAGGTTGTGTTGGATCAAAAACCTTGTGAATACATTTGTGAAATACTTAATAATATGTAATGAAAGCTAAAATCTCTCAAAAACATATTTAACATCTTCATCTTCCAAAATCATCATCAAAACAACTTCATTGGAGGCTCAACAAACAATAATGCACACCAATTAGATCTCCTTGAGCATTATGGTACAAATCATAACTTCAATGTTTCTTATGTGTCTCTATGTGATGCCAACTTCAAAATTTGTGGACGAATTCTCTCTTAAACTTGGAGGATGATATAAATAAGAATGAAGAAGACCTTATGGAAAATAGAAAAGAGAAGATAATAGGAATAAATATAAGAAGCAGAAGAAATAAAGAAGAAGAAACAAAATAAGATTCTAATAAAGTTATAAGAGGGAGACTCCAATTTATGGAAGAGGAGATAAGAAGACATGTACATTTGTAGAATTTTTAGATTTAAATATGTTCCTTATCTGCTTGGAGCATTCTAGAATTCAAAGGAACTTTATAGAGTTTGCCCAAATTTAAGAGAGTTTGTTTTTTAAAGAATTTCTAACTTCAACATGTCACTTTTAAACGGACATGGATAATTGGACTCTTTCAAGTGATTCTTCAAACCATCAAAAACCATTTTTTTGTCTTTAAGAGAGTAGTTGGCTTCATCCATGTAACTCTTGGTAGAGTCATCATAAGTATTTTCCTAAATTTAATGGATTACATATGTGAACTCCCTAATTTCAAAGAAAAATTGATGCACTAATCATGTTTAAGGGATTTAACTGATAAACAAAGTTAACTTAATTTTCTTGTCTTTTCCTCTTCTTGGTTAAGTTACATCATATATATATAACGAGTCCTTCACTCTTTGTAAACATACACTTGAATATTGAACAAAAACTTCCTTGTCGAATTCTCTTAATTTAATTTTAATCGTGAGAAGCTTATCCTTTCATTTTCCATTGAACATGGCGTCTTCTTACTTCCATCTCATGTCTTGATCCATTTTTACTTTCATTTACTTGTTTTCTGTTTTTGTTTTTCCTTCCATAACCATGAATGTCACAAGGCATCTTTCTTGTTTTCCATGCTTGGGCCATTGAAAGGTTTTTTTTCCATGGATTTTGAGTTTTACACTTCAACCCTATTATCATTTTATCTTTTATTATTAGTTTACTTAGATATTGATTCATTAAATTAATAAGTCAGATATCTTTCATATGAAACATAAAACCTTATACTTTTCTTATTGAGTTTTGATTGCACATTTCACTATGAAGTTGAAATTTTGGAAAGTGTCTTCCTTCACCTGATCCATCCTTAGAATCTACTACTCAAATGCGACATAAATTGAGGATATCAAGAATATTTCAACATATCAAGGTTAAAAATTAACTACTCCAGGAGTACACCACCATACAACCTTCTGCAGCCTGCGGGAGAGCTTCTAACAACTTAGAAATCAAATCAGACCACGAAGAAGACCTCCCTTGGATGAAATACACAACGTTGTTTCTGAAAAATATCGACACATTGCTTATGTTTAATTATACAAAGTTTACCAGTAGGGACTACAAGCAATCACTCAATTGAAGTGCAATGCAACTTTTACAAATCAAGTTCAAGTTATCAAATGCAAAGGATTTGTTCCAGCTTTCTTCAACAGCCACATGTCAGTCATATAACGCAGAAAATCTTCCAAAACAGTCAGCCATATATTGCTGTGAATTTGACATGTTGGTCACCATGATCATAAGTCTAAATAACATCTCATTTTTACCCATCTATTTTCCACCTTTTCCATTTTCACTCTTACGAAGTATGAGGAGTTCGAGGAATATTATAGGTCCATCACTTCAAAACTAATAATTACACAGCAGACATCATGATATAACTCCATAAACTATAATAGACCAAAACCAATATGCTTATGCATTATCTTTGCCAATAATGATAACAGTATATATCTGGTTTCCACGTTGGATCATATTTGTTGACTTCACGGATGCCTCACGCTAACCAGCTCAATATCAAATATAACTGTTCCTAAAGTGGAGCCTTCTCCATTTGCACGGCGAGTTGGATTAAAAATGGTAGTGAACAACCTCTGCCTGTCAAAGAACTTTTGTTTTGGAGGAATACGACACAAATTACTCTAAGATCAAAGTAAAGAGATCAACAATACAACACTCAATTAAGTTGTTCACCACACAAAAAGGGACAAAAGAAAAGTTGACCATTATTTTTTCCAGTCATTAAGAACTACCAATTTGGATAACATTTATACTTTATACAGCAACTAGTAATTCATTTAATGTGTACACCTTCGCAGTGTCAGGAAAAATAAACACAAGATATAACATGCCATGTCACATATTGGGACTTAGGCTCAGGAGAAGAATCTAACTCAAAATACTAGTCTATGACCCTGACTTCAAGTAATTCATTTGAGACTCATAACAGTAAATTCCATGCTCTGTGTTAGATAAAGTCCTTACAACATCAGTCTAGTGTCCCCTTTTTTGTTGTTTCGGTTCTCCTTATAATTCTTCTGACAGCCTGATATGGCCCAACTCACTCTTTCTATTAGACCCAAAGGACTATTAGATGCATATTTTATCTTTTATCAGTAATAAGAAGTATGAGCTAGCTAGGTTGTGAAAGGAAATTGTTAAAAATTTGTTGTTGTTTCTGTTTTGTGCATAACAACAAACAAGTGTTCATCATTATTTATATATATTAATTGTAAATTGTAATTATCCAGCATATAAGAATGAGACTTAAGCCTATTTCTATTTCTTTCTTTTGTTTTTGTAGTAGGCTGCTTTGACCTCGAATCACAGTCCAACATTATAAAACATTATAGGGTGCATTGTGTGTCCTGCATACGTTTCAGGGTGCTGTTCTCAGTGCTTACATTCTAGAAGGGGGGTAAAGAAAACATGGCATCATCAGCAATTAGTTAAAAGAAAATGTTGGAGATAGATGATTACTGGTTTTCTCTGCAATCCTTGGTCCAGCAGCAGAAGAGAGTATTGTGAAAAGATTACTTTGAAGACATGGTATAAAGGCATAAACATGCAATAAGTTTGGAGCAGAAAAAGTTTCTTACGTTCGGTGGGATTGGCTCTTGTGATGTGTTTTGATACCCAAGTGATGGAGGTATGATGACTCTACGAATACCTCCTACTTTCATCGATCTCACTGCCACATCAATTCCAGCTATAACCTGAACATAACATTTGATTCAGATGTGACATGAACAGGATATAAATATATAATTTAATAACAATCTTTGGAGAACATTCATATAAAAGGTAGTTTTACAATCCATCCACAAAAAACTTGAGTGGCAGCTTCACAAACAGATCATTATCATAAATTTAGGTAGTGAAAATATTTTCCTTATACTCAACAAAAACATGAGAAACAAAACATTAATTCATGAACACTAAGAAAGATTGGGAAGTGTTAGTATTTCCCTTCTATACCTTGCCAGAGCCAAGGACAAAGACAAATGGATTGGGTTCGCCATTGTCATCTTTGTGGTCATAGGTTGAGTCAAAACGCCATCCCTGTTTTGCTGCCAGCCTGCCATAGTAGTGAATTGCAACCTTCAAAATAACATGTTTACAATGTTAACCTAGCCATAATAAACACATTAAATTTAAAGATTTACATGTTTATGCGTTGATTATTCTATACATATAATGTTACGAGTTATCTTACACTACCAATAAAGTAAATGTTTCATGGCATAAAACCAGCATATAAAATAACAAATAAATATTATCAGTAGAATAGGGTTTTCATACGATTATCTCAACCTAAAACTTGAAAATTACTTAATTAGATGAGAATATGAATTGCAAATATGAAAGATTGAGTAGTGTTAGTATTATAGAGGTGAAAAGGGGATAATACCTGGTCCCCATCTGAGGGAACTTCACCTGAACCATCAAGGAGGTCCAAAGCCTTAACTCCACCGGAATCAGGGATCTCAAAGAACTTTGAAAAGGGTAATTTTGAAGAAGAAGAAGAAGAAGAAGAAGAGGAAGAAGGAGGAGAAAGTGAGAAGATGAATGCAGAGAAAGTGGTGGAGATGAGAGAAAGAGATAAAGTTCTTCTTGTTGTTGAGGATGATGCTGAACAAGTTGCAAGCATGCTATTACATGAATAATTTCTGTATGGCAAAAGGCCACAGACACGTGTGGCACTTGCAGAGACACAGCATTCTATTATCGTCTTCATTTTCTTAGTTCTTAAAACAAAGAACAAGTTCTTTAAAAGGTTGTCTCGTGGTAAATCGTATTTCTATACTACTCTTTTCTTTTCCATTTTTTTTTCTTCTTAATTTTCTTGACCTGGAAATGAGACATACCGTTGAACTCTTTCTGAGAAATATAATTAAGAAAATAAAAATAAATTACTTATCTCATTCAAGATTTCAGCTTTTTCAAAGAAAATAACTTTACTAAATATTCTCAATATTGTTCCCATTTTTTATTAATACTCAAATTGTCCGTTTTAGATTGTTCTGCCCTCTGGATTTGAATTAGCTATTTGGAATTTTTAATAACTTCAAATTACCATTTGTAGATAACACTTCAAAAATAATTAATGAATTAGTCCATCACTTAAATCAATCCATTAACTAATGTATTAGTAAATTAATGAGTTCATAAGTTAATAATTGATTTAACTATGTTTTTAGTTCTTAACTAAATTTATTTTTAGTCTCTCAAATTTAAAAAGCAATCATTCTAGTCCTTGAAATTCAGTACACTAATTTAGTTTCCAATCATCAAATTTGAAAGATAAAAAACAGTTTTAAAATACTCATTTTAGTATCTCCAATTTATTGTTTAAGGATTAAAGATATATTTTCTTAATTTCGAAAAACTTATATAATTATTTTTAAAATTTTGAAAGATAAAAGTAGAATTATCTTAAATTTTATTGATTAAAAAATAGAAGTAAGCCTTAATAAGTAAATAGCTATCAAGCTAGGGAAGGAAAATAAACCTGTAAATATGCTCCGAACCAATTCTCGTTTTGATAGAGAATCACTCCTTAACTAAGTATGAGTATAGGTTTAAATATACTCAATATTTTTAACTAGATGTGGAAATGGGAGCACAAAATTATATATATATATATATATATATATATATATATATATATATATATATATATATATATATATATATATATATATATATATGAGTACTTAGGTTTTTAACATTTTTTTAAAGGTTTCTATCCTTATTTATTTTCTTCATAAGTCTTCCTAACTTCCTCAGCAATAATGTTAGATTTTCTGAACCACTATACTTATTTGTTCCTCTTTACTCTCTTCTCTTCTTTGTATAATTATTTTCAATGCAATATTATTTTTCTTCTTATCAAAATTCTATTTTTCATGTAAGCCTATTCATCTCTAGCTTATGATCCCTCAACTTTCTAAACAAAGATATGGTAACCATTGTAGATAGATCCTTTGATTTAGAGTTTGTAATTACCTTGGATTCTCAAGCTTTTTTCTCATTATAAAAAAATTGTTATTGTGCAGAGTTATTTTTGTAGTGGTTATAAAAATCCTTCACAAATTAGCATATTTTTATATGTTTAAAAGGAATTATCTAAATGTTGATAATAGGAAGAGTTTTAATTGTTTTCTGAAGAGGTTTATGATCTTTCAAGATTAAAATACAATTTTCACTATTATAATTTCTCTTACACTAAAATTTTCATAAACCTTTCATCCATTCACACACTTACATTTCCCCTTTTGTCAAACTTCTTACAGGAAAATGTCGTTTTTTTCACATTTCCCCCTTTCCCAACCCTGTTACACGAATCGTAATCCACGACGTAGCTCATCCTCGTTTTTCCTAAAATTTTTCACACAACCATCTGATTTCTTACTGCAACGAATGCAACTCGTCCTCGTTTTTCTCAAATTTTTCTCACAACCATTTCAGTTTTTCCCCACAACGTCGCTCATCCTCAAGTTAGCATCTTCCTCAAGTCATCATTGTCTTCAAGTCATCATCGCATGTGGTCTCCGTCGTCAGCTAAGGTTCATGTGTGTCGTTGTTTTGTCCTCCGTTGTAATGGCCATTGAGTCCTCAGTTCCGGTTGTCGTTGCGTCCTTAGTTTCAATTGTCGCTAAGTCCTTAGTTTCGGTCATCGTCATCGTTTGTCATCGCATTACATCGTCTCCTGCCCCAACAATCTTCAGGGCCTTCATGGTATTTCTTTATTTTGAGTATTCCCTGCAAAATTTTCTTTATTTTGATCATTCCCTGAAGATTTTCTCTATCTATGAGAAGTACTACTTATGTGTATTCGACGAATCACCAAGGGGCAGCATCATACAAAGGGTATGTATCATTCCTTACCTCTATTTTCACTGAGTATGCCATCAATGTTACCTTTGATACCATAACTATCACATTCATTCCTTTAAATGGTTCAACAGTACCTTTCGTCAATGCAATTGAAATTGTTTCAATGCTAAATGACTTGTTTATGGATCAGGCATTGGCCCTAACCCAATTGCATCATTCAATGGCATTTGCTAAACTTGCCTTTAAGACTGATTATCGCTTAAACATGGGAGATCCCTTACTCAAACTAATGTATTATGTGTGTCATTATAGGACAAAGTTTCACTTCAACAGTCATACATATCTATGAAATAGAAGTTTTCAAGGTGAGTAGATTTAAGTTAATTGGGAAACAAGTATTTTATTTTTTAATTAAATCTTTGTTTGTATGTTCCATGATTATTGATTTCTTTTTCAATGTATTTTATGAAATATCATATTGATATTTTTTTTAGGAATATTTTTTAATCTTGGATTGCTAAGCCTCGAAAGTAATTCCTCATACTAGTGGTTTTAAACCTATCTCAAGAAGAAGGCATGAGATGGTAGTAATATTATGAAAAATATGATGACTTGTATTATATTTTACAATTTACTATTTATTTTAATTTATCTTTTTATTTACTTTTTGGAAACTGGACAGTTGCCTAGTCGTGAAAAGTTATATATTGAAACTCATAAAAAAAAGGATAGATCATTTGTAAATGATGCGACAAAAGCTATAGCGGTTAGTTCTACTATAATATGATATTTTCAAATATTTTCCTTCAATATTTAGAGTTTTAACTACAAAATGTTATATGTCTATAGGAACAAATTGAAGTGGGTTTGACTCAAAGCATTACTGATGAATCAGAGGTTTCCCCTAATGATGTTGTTGGTGGAGTGTTAGACTTAGAGCATTCTAGGAGAATGTGATGCATAGGTTTGGGAGCAACTCCTACTGACTCATTCATAAATATAAGACTTTGACTTTCAAATTTAAGCATTACTTCATCTAACATTGCCACATCATCAACATCTTCTAATCAGTGGCATCAGAAGTACACCAATTAAGAATCTTAGGTTCAAACCACCTTGGGTGCACTAAAAGCATACATGATAATGAAGGAAGGAAAGATTCATATGAATTGGCCACCTTCTCTGATCCTCAACCACAAGTAAGTTACTAAACAAGTAGAAGTATTATGCTTCATATATTGTAATTATCGTGAGCATATGTGGTTGAGTTTAAGAAATTATGAATTTTCAACAAGATTAACAAAACTAGTAAGATGCATCCTAGTTGCAAATTTATTATGCATAAGATAGATTAAGGAAAATCTACTAAAATCATTAATGATTGTCAAGAAATATCGATGGACATGCAAAGAAAGAGTAAGAGAAAGGCCTCAAATATCGACGTGAATTACTATTAGGAAAAGAAAGTTTATATTGCTTTTCCATATCACATACATTACATGTTCAATTCCAGATTTTATATAGTCATTTTTTTCGTAACAGATGCAATCTCTTATCAAATAAGTCGTCAAGTCTTCTATGCCAAATCTTACTACTAACAGAATTGACAAATTTCTCAAAATCAGAAAGAATGTATAATCCCTCATGAAAGCTAATTGAATCAAATCATCTTTTTATTCATTTGATCTTATACTTGAAAGTCTTTAACTAATTTGGAGATGGATATCAAATTGTAGTTGAAATCAGGTATAAAGAGAACATCGTGCATAAGAATTTCATTAGTAAATCTGATTTCTCCTTTATGAGTGTCATTAACACAAACATTATTAGGAAGGTTGACTTTGATATTCTTAATTTTATCATATGTGACAAAATATTCAAGACTTATGACAATGTGATTAGTGGCTCATGAGTCCAGGATCCATTTTCCTTTAATGTGTAGAAGATTAACGCAATGTGAGATATTACTTGGATCAATAACTCTTGATGTAATGTTGGTATTGTGATTTTCTTTGTCACTCGTATCAAATTCACCTCTAGGTTTGATTAAGGCCATCAATGTTTGGTATTATTGGTGTATGAGTTTAACTTCTTACTCATCTTCATCATTCTTGGCATCAACATTTCTAATCTAATCTTGGCATTGAAAGTCTTATTATCAGGTGGAAATTTGTGTTTTCTATAGCATACATCCATTGTGTGACCACTTTTGCCATAGTGAATGCATACATGTTTTTCCTTCTTATTTAGGAGGTCATTCTTCCTATAACACATAGATTCAACATGCCCATTCTTCCCACAAAAGGAACATGTTGATACAATGGCAATAACTATAACCTTATTTTCTAAATTGGCAATCACATTATTCCTATTTAATTGTCTTTCATGTTGTAAAACATAAGAAAATATTGTCAAGATAGGAGGTAAAGGATCCCTTAGGAAGACATGTGACTTGATATTACAACATTGTTCATTTAAGCCTATCAAGAATTTCATTGCACGGTCTTCTACTTTCCTTTCAGCGATCAAATTTGAAACCTTGCAAGAACCTTTAAGCTACAAAAAGGATCTAGATGAAAGTTCTCGAGAGCGTCTCAAATAATTCTCATTTTTGTAAAATATTCACTTACAATCTACTCTCCTTGTCTTAACTACATAGCATCCATTTGGTGTTGAGAAATAATTGTTATTGAACCGTTTAAGTATTTTGGGGTGTTTAAGGATTAGTGGAATATGTTGTGAAATGTATTGAGTGGTAAATTTTATTATGGGCTGAGTGGTTTATGGATATATATATATATATATATATATATATATATATATATATATATATATATATATATATATATATATATATATATATATATATATATATATATATATATATATATATGGTGTTAAAGTTTAAAGTTGTTCTGGATTTTTATTTAAGTTCAATTTGTCTTATTATGTGTATGAATCATGTTGCTTATAAATTTTAAATTTTGATGTTAAGAATATGTTTTTGCTTTGTTGATTAAGGTTGAAGTGTTGTTGTGTTTTGGCCTAAACTCTTTGTGGCTTTGGATGAATATGTAGGTTGTTTTGTGGTTTTCATGGTGTTGTAGAAATTCATACACTTATGTCATTGTTTATTTCACTAATACTTTTTTTATCATTTTAGCAAGTTGGTGATGCAAATGAGCCTGAGTCTCCTTTGGGTACAATACAATCATTTAGCGGTAGTAACATTTAAGGAGTTTATAATGTTTTTTAGGATGAAACTATATCTAGTCCATTATGAATTTTGAGTAATTATGGATTAAGTTGTAATTACGTTTCATTATAAATAAGTTTTATGTTACTATGGTGATTTTGACAATGGAATTATATGTATTTGTCATGTCTTTTGTTACATTAATATATTTTAATCTTGTTACAAATAAATATTATTGATACAAAAATATAAATACCTCAAATGGTGACATAAATTAAATAATGCAAACAAAATAAAGTAGTAAACCCTCACACTAAATAATACAAATGAGGAAAGTTAAAATCTCTACCGTATAATTGTCAAAATGAATAGGGTAATATTGATCCCATAAAAAAAGTGCAAAAATGCATTTAATATTTGTAATAAAATAGTTGAAAATAAAGGAGATTAAAAACCCCCCACAAAATAATAGTCAGTAATAGAGGAAGTTTTTAACCTCTGTAAATTGAATATGATATCAAGGGTCATAGAAAACTCATGCAGATAGGTTGTGTCGACTCTAACTACGGAGGTTTGAAAAACCCCCACAAATTAATTTGAGAAGGATAAAAATCCCCACAAATCGGAAAAAAAAAACTTCACCAAATAATATCTTTTATGTAGTGTCTAAACATTACATTAATTTAATGTTCAACTCTTCTTTTTCAAATACTTTTTCTAATCTAATCAAATGATTCACAATGTGTAAACCGTTTCTATATATTTGCGATGTTGCTTCCTATTGTACTCTAAAGAGTTCATATTGTGAAATCAATGTGTTTCCTAGCTCTTTTGACATCATTTGTTGTTTCATATGTGACTTCAAGTATGCCACATATTTCTTTTAATTAATTGTACAAAGACACTTTAAAGAATTCATTAAGATTCATAGCAGATGTTATGATGTTTTTAGCCATGCTATAATATATATATATATATATATATATATATATATATATATATATATATATATATATATATATATAGAGAGAGAGAGAGAGAGAGAGAGAGAGAGAGAAAGGAGAGGGAGGGAGAGAAAGGAGAGGGAGGGAGAGAAAGGAGAGGGAGGGAGAGAAAGGAGGGAGAGAGAGAGGAAGAGAGAGGGAGAGGGAGAGGGAGAAAGAGAGATTAACACAATAAAATTTATATTAATTCACGTTATACCAAGACTTATGTAATATCAAAGTTTGACAAACATAGCCTAAACAGTGAAAGTAAACTATACAAGAAAACTCCAAAACACTTTTAAAAATAGGCTTAGGAAACTAATTGTAGAGATTAAATTCTCCTTTTTATACCTTAGGAGTCTAATTGCTCCAATAGGATTTTAGAAGACTAACTTCTCCTTTTTACACCTTAGGAGTCGAATAGTTCCCATCAGATTTCTTTTTATACCTTAGGAGTCTAATTGCTCTCATTGAATTTTAGGAGACTATTTCCTCCTTTTTATATAGTAGGAGTCTAATTTCTCCCATCGAAATTTAAGAGACTACTTGCTCCTTTATATACCTTAGGAGTTTAATTGCTTTCATTGTAATTTAGGAGACTGTTTACTCATTTTTAAACCTTAGGAGTCTAATTGCTCCTATTAGATTTTAGGAGACTATTTCCTCCTTTTTATATAGTAGGAGTCTAATTTCTCCCATCGAATTTTAAGAGACTACTTGCTCCTTTTTATACCTTAGGAGTCTAATTGCTCTCATCGTAATTTAGGAGACTATTTACTCATTTTTAAACCTTAGGAGTCTAATTGCTCTTATCAGATTTTAGGAGACTATTTGCTCCTTCTTATACCTTAGAAGTCTAATTATTTTCATTGGATTTTAGGAGACTAATTGCTCATTTTTACACCTTAGGGGTCTAATTGCTTCGTCAAATTTTAGGAGACTATATGCTCCCTTTTACACCTTAGAATTGTAATTGCTCCTTTCTCTAATCTCTCGATTATGTCTAACAACACACTAGTACATTAAAAAGAAAAGGCACCAGTTATTTTTTATTATTGGCATCGGTTTTGCAACCGAAGCATACGTGAGCGAGGTAAAAAGGACCGATTTTATGCCTCGGGTCATGGACTAAGATAAAAAGTAGACAGAAATATGCCTCGGTTCTTACATAACCGAGGCAGTATCCTTTTTTTTTTTCAGATGCAACCTGCAACCTGTTTACAGTAGGCAACCAGAAATGGTTTCAGAAACTAGAAATTGTTTCAGCAAAAAAATTTTCAGCAACAAGAAACTGTTTCAACAAGTCAATGTTTTTCACACAACCGGAAAATCCCAATCCCAATCCCAGATCAAAACAGACCTAACATTTTACAATTTCAGAAACCCAAAGTGCTTGTGATTGTGAGTCTTCACTGGCCTGGCCTCAAAAGCAGAAGAACAAGAGTAGATGAACACCTTCTGCAACAAACCAGGAAGCTCCCTTAGGGTTTCCCATCACACAGGGCTGCAAGCGGCATAGGCAGGCAGCAACGACGGAAGGCTCACCGATCTGGAGAAGCGAAGGCAGCGGCGATCTGGAGCGGTGGATGGAGAGCGGCGGAGGCAGGTAGCAACGACGGAGGCTCGCCGATCGGGAGAGGCGGAGGCAGCAGCGATCTGGAGCGGTGGATCGAGAGCGGCGGAGGCAGGCAGCAACGACGGAGGGCTCGCCGATCTGGAGAGGCGGAGGCAGCAGCGATCTAGAGCGGTGGATGGAGAGCGGCGGAGGCAGGCAGCAACGACGGAGGCTCGCCGATCTGGAGAGGCGGAGGCAGCGGCGATCTGGAGAGGTGGATCGAGAGCGGCGGAGGCAGGCAACAACGACGGAGGCTCGCCAATCTGGAGCGGCTTGGCCATGGCGATCTGGAGCGGTGGATCTAGAGCGGCGGAGGCAGCGGAGGCAGCGGCGGAGGACGTACAGCGGCGGAGGCACGGACAGAGAAGAGTGAGAGCACGAGGGAAGTGAGAGCACGAGGGGAGTGAGCACGAAGAAGAGAAGAAGAATGGGAGCCACGGGTAGAGAGAAGTGAAAATGAAGAGTTAATGTCAGAACCGTGTTAGGTGGCAGGAGTTATGCCTCGGTTTCGCCTAAAACCGAGTTAGTAGTGTCCTTTAGGCATCGGTTGCTAGGCAACCGAGTTAGTAGCTCTTATCAGACCCAACAGCTGTCAGGGGAGCAGGTTTGGGCAGAGTTTTATGCCTCGGTTTTACATAAAACCGAGTTAGTAGCGTGCTTTAGGCACCGGTTATGGAACAACTGAGGCATATATTTAAGTTATTATTACGATTCTGCCACTACATTATTATACGCTTCGGGTTCGCTTAAACCGAAGCGTATATTGCGCTTCTTAATCTCATTTTTTTACTAGTGACACCAGTTATCCTTCTTCATTAATTTAATTAGAAAAATGTTCCACTTGTGGAGATGAAAACGCCATTTCTACTTGAAACATTGCATCCACTCCATAAACTAGTGAAAAGGGTGTTTCCTCCGTGGTTGTTTGCTTGATTAAATGGTAAGACCATAAGACTTGTGACAAGGCTTCAACCGATCATCCCTTCGATGTATTTTATTAAGATGTCTTAATGAAAACAAAGTCTATAATGCAATGGGAGAGATACATCATAAACTCTTTGAATATTAAGAAAATAATACACATAACTCTCTCTTGTTACTATTTGTTTTTGTTAATTCTATTATGCGAAGTGTTTATCATCAAAATTAGTATGTTCATTACATAAAGTTAGAGGCTTTTCATGTCATAAAGAGTTAAAAATTATTAAAATGAGTTTTGTATTTTTATGTCTAGTTCAAAATCAAATTGTTTATATTAATTTAAATACAATAATTATTTGCCTAAATCCATATATTTACATTTTATCATAAATATTGATTCAATAATAAGTAAAAGTAAAAATCATAAACTGAAAGTTTTAATCATTATCAATACTAGTTTTACTTAAAACATTATTGTAAATATATTACTTTTAAAATAATTTAAATTTTGACAATCAGTCGAATTTGTGGACCAATTTAAATTAGGGTGGTGAATTCAACTCATGGAATGAATAATTGCAAAAGAGATATGGTTGGAATTTTCTCTTTTATATTTTCTCTTTTATAACTTGTAAGTGAATTCCGCTAAGAAGTGAGATCTTTAAATAAAGAGTTGAAAAAGGTGATTTAATTAATCAATGTAATTTCTTCCAATCACATAAAATGTTAGAAAGAGTATGTGAGAAATTATTCTGCTGGTTTGCATAACTTTCATTTGAAGTATAAGAATTAATCCTTTTGCAAACATGTTTTTTATGAAATGTGCATTGCACATGATGATTCATGTTATTCAATAGATATGAAAAGTAAAGTTTAGAGTGGTTTTATGAGCAGATAAGAATATAACTTTAACACTCTCACTAATTCAACGATTCATCAGTGATCCAACATTTCTACTCAGTTTTTTTAACTTTGTCCTTTTCTTACTGCTTCTAGTTTCATCACAAATCTTCACGTCATTGGGTAGAGCCTGTCTGCTCAAGACTTGGTTGGTATACAACATAATAATGTAATGTATGTCGACCATGACAAGGATTCCTTACAGAAAAAAATAAATCATATATTTTGTATAACACTATTATAATTTACAAGTGTGAAAAGTTTATTATGAGTTTAACTAAAGTAAGTTAACTCATTTTCATTCACTTTTTTATGAATTAAAAGTTTTGTAATCTAACTTATTTAAGGAAATAGATTCATTTAAACATATTTTCTTTTTCCAAGTTTTTTCAAATATTTATTATGGTAGAATCAAATATTAAAGCAGACTAATTCAATTCGTGAGTTCATAGCAATACAACGAGGATATTTGTCTATTTCACTAAACACTAACCAAAGTTAAGAAATAGTATTATAAAGATAGTAATTAAATATTGAAATATTAATTTATATAATTAGATCAAACAAATAAATTATACATTTAAATAATCAAACTGTACTTTAGTTTTAAAAAAAAACTAAAATGTTAATCTACATAATTAAAATTAATAAATAATTATAAAAAATATTAATAATGAATTATTAATTCAATTCAAATTTGGTTAACTCAACTTAAATGAATCAAATTTAATTTAATCAACGTTTAAAATATTTATAGTTTTATAATTCAATCGGACTTTAACCATTATCAGTCTAACTAACTCATATATTTAACTTAACAACTTAACACCACCGTCACTACAAAAATAACAGATTATACAAGAGGTTTTTTTCTACGTTTCCAGTGGCTTTTTTTTATTACCAACAGCAAAAAGAAGATGAAAAACAATTGATGAAGATGCGACGTAGAACTATGAAATATTAACATACTTATCGACGATTTGATAAACAAACCGTGTATTAAAAATTAATGTTAGCTTTAGTTTAGCTTAGAATTGCCAAAAAAAATCTAAAAGAAAAACAATAGAAAGATAATAAAAAATATATTTGCGATTTCTATATAAAATGACTAAAAATTATTTGAAGTTTATAAAACCGTCAGAAAAAAAATCCTGATAAAATATGTTATTTCTGTAGTGCAGTGATATATGCGTAAGAAAGGAAAACAAGTTAATGTTGTGTGACAAATTTCAAAATGTAAATAAGAAAATTACGGAGCAACCCATAAATTTATATGGTTGAAAATGGTATGATTATTTTTTCTATGGAATTGGCTCATAATTAATTATTATTGAGACGGTTTGCAATATTGAGTTTAGAGAAAAATTACTTTTAAGTAACAAAGACGTGTTTATGAGAATTAAAATTAAGGTAATAAAGAATGGATAATTCTCAACAAAAAGTTTATAAAGAAACTTTAGGAAAAGGAATATTAAATTAAAAAAAAAAAGGTGAATGAAAAGGGAAACAGCTGTCGGCACAGGAAGATGAGAGATTGATGGTGTATGAAGATGGAAAATAAATACGTATTGGTGATGTCATCCTCTAAAAGATGGTAAATAGTATTTAAAAGATGAGAAGGAAGTGATTGTTGAGTTTAATTGGTTTTGTTTTGTAGCTGGATTTTGGACCACAATGAAAATGACAATCCTTGTTCTGCTGTGTGTTCATGCTGTACACCGAAATGATGCGATGCTGTTATCACATGAAGAATGAAGAGACTACTAACGTTGGTGCCATTGATGGTTTTGAGTTAAAGACAAAGATGGTAAATGGGTAGGGTCCCATGAAGCTGCTTCTATTTTCTGGACTATTAGGGGGGTTCACCACGTGACTCAACCCCTTCTACACCTCTTCTTTCACTTATTTATTTATTCCTTCTTCCACCTACTTTCAACCATGCTTTCATCTCTGTTGCTCTCTCTCTCTCTCTCCCTTAATATTCAACCAATGAAGCAACACCTTGCTTTTCTTTTCTTTCTTCTCCTTCTTTCCTCCTTCCTAGTTTCTCCCCGTCTCCTTCAACCACCCAAAGGTAAATCACATCACATCCTATATTATATTCTATATTAATTATATATTATATCTTTCTTCACCTCAGAACTTCATATAGGTGAGAAGGAAGTGCAGCTCAATCATAAATCTGTTTCTCGGTCGTCCTTTCAGCTAAATGACAATATGGAACAAGTAAGAATACGTCTCATGTTTAATCTATCTCCATCTCCATTTGCATGTTGCTTTCTCATACACAGTTTAAAACTAAAATGAACTTGTTTAAAATATTTTCTGTTTATATTTCTATTCTCACTTTTAAATGTAACAATGTATTGTTTTCTTTTAACAAAAACTAGTGAAAACAATTATGTCTTCTGTTTTCACTTTCTGTTCACTGTTTTGTACAGAGTTTTTAAAGAGATTGAAAACAGGAAATGTTTCTCTGATTGGATGTTATTTCATACAGTTAATGGGTTCGGAGGAGTGCTTTGAGAATGATGAAGGGTGCAATAGCAGAAGGATGATGGTGGAGGCGCACTTGGATTACATCTACACGCAACGCCACAAGCCTTGAATTAATTGGACTTGAACTTTGGTTCAAAGGCAGAGTATTAAGTACGAGTCCCTAATATAAAACCAATAAAACCGTCTTCTGTTTTTTCCGGGATTCAAGTTGTGCCTGTGATTGAAAATTAAAAAGAAATAATTAATTACATTAGCTAAGGATAGATGGTGAGTCATCACATAATTTTTCGGGATATACTTTTTCCATGGTGTATATGTTTATTCACAAATCATAAGTCTAATATTATTTATATAATTATTCCTACATAACTGTTACTGGACAGGACCACCTTGGTAACATTGCCCAAACAAATGCCTTTTAGTCTTTGAATCACTTTGTGTAATTTTAATTTCTCAGTAGCCTCTCAGTTGCAAGTCTGCATACTAAGTTTCTCAAATTTAGTAATTATGCAATTTACGTCTCTTGCACACAGTACATTAGCATTTTTTTTTTATTCCATGTTAGACATCACTACAAAATGTTGACATCTTAAATTTTCATTAATCACGTGTCACCACATAAAAAGTCTAAAAACAAGAAAGAAAATACAAGTAAACTGATATTGTAAAATTAGTTCAAAATGGAAAAGTTAAAATTGTTAAGAATTAAAATTGCACAAGTAGGATACTCAGATACCGAAAATACAATTAATATAAAGTATTTTCGATGTCAGCACTCTCGTGACCATGAGTGAATCGAATTCAGTGACAAGTCTATTTACTCGTGTTGTTTTTATAAAATGATTTGCAATAGCCCTTGATGTAACTTGTCACGAAATTAGAACACTAAACTTTTTCTTCCTTTTAAGGAAGGTATACAATTAGGATACCTTATCCCTCCAGAAGCCCAAATTATAATTGTTGGACCTAAGGGAGTTTAGTTGCCGTGACCGATAACCAGTTGATGTTCCATCTGACAGAAGCACCACTAGTCCAATGTTAAGGGGAACAGTTGAAATATGCAGCCGATAGGTTCGAAAAATAACATAAAGTACCAATAAGGTATCAGTTAATGAATGTATTTATGACACGACATAGTTGATGTAGTTTCATTAACTGATAAATAACAAGATTGGCACCTGGATGACCAATGAATCCTCTCCAACAAACATTTTGATGTGTCATTGAATGTTTTCACAAAGAAACACATCAGCTCACATGCCAGTCGATCACAATTAGAAAGTGTGCAGAAAGTAATGCGAAAAAAGAAAACTTAATATCAACTCTTGAGCAACAAGGAACAGGTAGAAATTTGACAGTGACAAAAATAAATGACAAGAAAAGCAAAACGCAGACTAAAATGCGTTGCAGAAATTTCTTGCACAAAAACGTACAGATGTTGTGCGAATATCATTCATTAAGTACATAATTCACCAACTAAATGCTAGGGGTGAAAAGGCGTATTTACCTAGCAGAATAAACAATAAAGGCTCCGCATCTGAATAGGAAATGTACATCTTTCATCTTTATTCAAAGCCAAAAAAAATGAAAAACTCAGTCAGTACTCTGCAAGAAAAATACAAATCAACATTCGCTATTGTTCATAGAAATGAAATTTATAACATTAGGAAAGCAATGTCCCGGTAGAAAGTAACACTGCAATTCCGAAACCCCTTGCGAAGGACAGTGTGCAAGGAAAACACATAAAAGGTAATCAGAATAGTTAGAATTCATATGATACAGAGAATGCCATCCAACATTTGGGATAACTACAACGACCACAGTGCTTTGCCCCATATTACAACCAGATGTTGTTTAAAAGGCAAAAACCCACTTCAATAACCAAAATGAAGTAATGCAACCAACCACATCAATGAGCAAAAGTTGAGGTGGAAAAGCTAACGCACTTTACATACTCTGAACACTAAGGAATATCCTCTTCCTTCCTGAGTGCAAAAGAAACTAAAGAAAACAAAAGAAAAATGAAGTGCACAAAATTCGTTTGACAACTCTTGAAACCAATTAGAAAACAATTTAGCATTAAAAGCCATAAGATTTGATTAATTCAAAGTAAACCTTAGTTCCCTCACCTACAAAGTTCTTGTTACAACAGAGCTCCAATGTTAACTTGATTTAATCCTGTCCCTGCAAAATGTAACAGGTCCAGACATTATCAGCAATAAAAGTCCTTCGATTTGAAGTAAGCAAATAGTGGGGGAAAACAAAATAACAAAACAGGTTTTTTAAACTTGAGAAACAGAGAGCCTAGGGCAATCATTTGACATTGTCTAGTTAACTTTCAATGCTCAACTGCCACTGATATACAAGAGCATAGAAACCAAAAATTTAAGCAGACACCCTCTTTCAAATAGGAAAGGTGTGTTACATTGAACTTAAACAAAACCTCGTTTGTGTCCACGAATATCAAGTAATAAGTCTTACCATCTCATGGACACTTGAAATCAAGTTATCTGATAAGCAATTTGCATGAATGATGGGACCCCTTCCAGTACTCATATCTCCAGTTCCCATCTCACTGTTGCTATTAGAGTTAGCAAAGTAAACAGCTCCTTTGAACATCCATTCCCCACTTTCCTCACAGTAAAAATCTTCAAATAGCTCACCGCACAACACACACAAGCATTGGTTTTCATCTGCTACAACCATAGCATCCTCTTGACTTCTGTCTGCTTCATTGCCATAAGTATCTACAGAATCAGCATCATTCTCTGATACATATTCAGCCTTGCCAACAATCCAGTCACTTGACTTAAGATACCATCTCACTGCCTTAGTTAAACCATTCTCTTCTCTATCCCTTGTGGCATGCCACTCCAAGTGTCTATTGAACTGTTTTTGGAATCTAAGTCTAAAGCCACAAATGCTGCAATGATGTGGAAGATCATCAAATAATCCACTAATTACAGATGAATGGAATTCTCGTAATACATCATGCTTAAACTCAAAGCCAATGAGATTTACTACTCCTGGACTGGTTGATTCAGACAAGGATATGGGCGTTCTTGCAGTGTCATCAACCTCATCTTTGATTGAAGGGACTGGTACAGCTGCAGAACCAGAAATTGAGGCCACAGGCAAAGAGTTACCGGTGGTAATGCTATCGCTTTCTTCTTCCAGTCGAGTCAGCAACTCAGAGGGCTCCTTAGATGTTGATTCTGTTTCTGCAGATATCAAGCCTTTTGCAACTAAAGAGCTTAAAAGGTTGGCAATTGGATTCAAGTTATGATTGGTATCACTTGTCTGGGCAGAGGCACTGCTGACATTAGAGGCAGTAGATGGTAGAGTAGATAACCTAGGTGGTTGTCCAGCCTTTCTTTGAGGCATTTTTGAGAGAGCAGATGAATTATCACCAGAAGGACCTAATGAAGATGGTAATGCACTTGTGGACAATGAAGAAATTAATGTGGCAGGGGAAGGACCACCTGTTCGTGAAGGCCGAACACCTAATCGAGTTGGAAGATTCCCTGTACTCATGCTACTTTTAGTTTCTCTGACTAAAGGAACCTTGGACACAGGTGGCTTCTCAGTCTTAACAGTAACCTCAAGAGAAGTGCCCAATTGCTGCTGCTGATGCCTTGCCTGAAAAGTCATTGAAGAGAATGGACCCTGCAAATTTTTCAGTTGTGATCTTTGTAAGTGACCATCCTGAATATTAGGGGGAAGAGCAGTTGAAGAATCTTTAATATAGGGGCTCT